>NC_038046.1:51244373-51844373 GCF_002211085.1 Panicum hallii
ACATAAAAAGAATGTGTAAAAGTATTTTCAGAGATGCCACATACCAACAATGTACAACGTTCAGTATTTGGTGCAAAGGCCCTCCAGTGCGTAATTTTCTCAAGTGTGGCAACTGGCAATGCACGTGAAATCCTTCAAGGCTTGGCAGGTTTGTGGTTAATGTAGTTCTATTTTAACATCGGTTGAGATGGTTTGGACATGTACAACGGAGACCTCCTGAGGCGTCGGTGTATAGGGGAGTTTTAAAGCGGGACGATAATGTAAAGAGAGGTAGAGGTAGACCTAGACTAACTTGGGACGAGACGGTTAAGAAAGACCTTAAGGAGTGGAATATCGCTAAGGAATTAATTATGGATAGGTGCGCTTGGAGATTAGCAATTAACCTACCTGAACCGTGACTTTTGTTACTTTTTGTTTAACCCCTAACTCTTCCTTTGGCTTGTACCCTTTTTGTGTTTCTTATTCTTGTTTTCTGTGGGTTTCGTCTCTAGCCTACCCCAACTTGCTTGGGACAAAAGACTAAGTTGTTGTTGTTGTTGTATCTACACTCATGTGTAGCTACTCTCACCATCAGTATACCATCGTGCATTTGTTCACGTACTCATTTATCACTTTAAGTATGTTCATATACTAATTCTAAGATACTTCAAAAGGATATATACAAAAAATTTCAAAAGCACCACTATTTTTTAAATATATTATAATTATACATTTGTACTTGTATATAAAAATTAGTATATCCACATACTGTATGTATGGTCACAACCCAACGTATATATCATCATAGATGTTCTAGTATAATCACATACTTCACGTATATGCTCTTCGTTAGATGGGATACGTCCTACGTTATGAGATACACATGTGGGGGTAGCTACGAGTGTGTAGAATGGATTTTCCATATATATATATATATATATATATATATATATATATATATGAAAGATGGCATGCCAAAGTACATATTTGTTAAACCACTAGGGAGAAAGAATACATGCAAGTAGCACATGTCTATGTGAAGGAAAAATAAAAAATATGTAAAAAAATTAAGATGCTTCACGAATATACTTTGGACTTTGGAGGTAATGAAAACTTCAACAAACCTATCACACGCTTTCTCCAAATAGCAGATTGATGACAGTGGATTGAACAATATCTACAAGAAGTGCTAACTCTATGAAATCATATCTTAAATTTGTCTCTAAGAACATACTAACAAGAAAATATTTCACGCACATATATCTAGATGTTAAGGTGACTTGCCTCCCGAGATATACATATTAAATACAAAGCACCTTTTATGAATTTTATTAAGAAAATATCAGAAAGCCACAAAAGTTAGCCACACTTGCAAAATTAAGTACCCTGACAAATATGGCCCAGTACATTAGCTTAAGCTGCATTTTTGTGGAAATAATTAATATAATTTTTGTTAAAATATAGGCCAAGGATTAGGCAGTTGTTTTGGACATTTCAAACGCTGATCTCATCCTTCGGCGGCTAAATTCACAACAGCTTTGGGAGAAAAAACACACCTCCTGCTTTGGGAGAAAAAAACACTCCTCCTGCCGTAGAAGCTCCGCCAGCCCCCTGTGCTCATATGTTAATTCTGCTGCCCTTCAGAATTCTCTGTCTATATGTGGAGCACTTTAGTGGTTCTTTCATTTTGTAGTGATCATGACATGCTTAATTGTTGAAACTGGATAGCTGCATGTATTAACCAGCTAAACTTTGCTTTTTTAGTCCCAGGTGAACTTAATAAATATATGGTCCATTGTGGAGGGATCTTGTTTTGCAGTAAGATAACTTTTATATTATGCTATTTTTTTAATGCTCTGTGAACAAATGCTCTTTGAATAGAGATAAGCTCGGTGATGGACCGATGGATGCTTGTTTCAGATCTCTGCCTGTGCTTGTAATGGCTTCTTCACCTAGCTGTTTGCCTGTTCCAGTGGCCATTACAAAGAGTTCTGCTGAGTATCATTCTTGGTTTTTGGAGTTGATAGAAGCCATGGCTCAAAATTTCAAGCTCCTGTGGCAACGCAGGTTAGCACATTTCCCTCCTTCTATTCTTCTGTGTTTGAATTTTCTTTTTATTTCTATAAGTCCTATACACATGATCAAATAACATGCATTGAGGATTGCAGAATTACTGAAAAGTCAAACCAAATGTGTGAACAAAGAGCAAATCAACAAAGAACAGGTAACACCTTTTCAAGTAAAATTGATCTAGAAGGAAAATGTTGTGTAATCCAAATAGCTTAAAAAAATACATGAACCCATTTAGATACAACCCTTTAGGAAGTTAACCAGTTTATAGACCAACTCTGTACTATTTCAAAAGTTATGCAAACTCTGAACTTTGTCAATGCTTGCCTGTATTCAATAATCTTTTACGAAACTGTCTTTTTCCTGTCTTGAGTAATCATCAGAATATAAACCGATGAGTTTGCATTCTGATAAAGTTTGCCTGTGTTACTTCTCAACAGCATTAAAAGTGTTAAATGAATCTATTAAATTTAGAGTTGATCAAATCGATTTCAGAGATGAACATATATTGTGTATGCAAAATACTTTTATTCATAGAATGCTGTCACTTTCAGAAAATAGTTTGTAGCTGGTTTCTTATTTTCTTCTTCGACAGATTATTATTTGTTTTATTTCTTGTATCCAGTTCAGGATCTATTGATGGCGAGGTGGTGAAGGAGGAGAGCTCTCTAACGTAGTAAGAGGGTATCTTTTCTTTGCTGATTTGTGAGTTCATATAAGAAATTTTGTAAAACGATTTTGGTTTATTTTTTTGAGCTCTATTTGGACAATAATTTGAGCTGTGATCTCTTAAAAGAGTTTACTTATATGCTACAGAAATATATGTAACTAGAATAGAGTTTAATTAATTTTTATTGAGATTCGACTGTCAAAACAGTTTGTTATTTGATTTTTCATTCCCATCTCTGATGGTAGTCCTCTCCGTGCATAAACTTTGATGCCAACAACATGTAGGTCACTGTAGCATTGCTGATATTGACAAATATTTCATGATGAAGATTATTGACGCTCATAGAGAGAATTTGTTTCACCCGTAGCAATGCATGGGTACACACCTAGTTCATAAATATTCCTCAATAGAAGGATATTGTAGATTCTGTAGTTATGCAGATTCTTGGCACTACTTTTAAATGATTATGAAGATAATCATAGGCTTTCAAGTTTCAAAGCAAAGCATGAATCATTATCCTACCAACATTACAATGCCCTGTGGTAGCAAGCAGTTATTTATATTTGAGAGCTCCTCTGTTTAAAGGAACAAGTTAAAAAACTCATGGATTATCGATGTGGCTGTAGACTTCATTCATAAATGCAAGAAATTCCATAATTAGTAAACACGCTTCTCCTTATGGTCACTAGTTTCAATATGTTCGACATTATGTACTGTATTAATCTATTAGCACCACCTGCTATCAACTATCAAATTCAAGATATAAGAAAGGACCATTAGGCATGGTTATCTGCTCAAAGAGTCAATAGTGCTGGCACTTGCAGATGTCCCTGAGCTCAACAAAAGTATGGTTTAATAAGGCAGCAAAGGAGAAATCTATACCAACATGCAGCATGATACTACCAATCTATCTCACTGATTTACGAAATAAAAAGTTGATTATATGATCAGACAGCAAATTTCAAGGGAGGGCATGGAAATGGGTAAACGAACCTCATGTGAATCAGGACTCATTGCTTCCCCCTGAAGCATTTGCAGCACATTCATCCTTATTGAAATCAATTGTTTCGCTGGAAGTTCCACCTATTTATCCAGAGGGGAGGATAATAACTTCTAACTTTGCACTGCCAACAGTGAATTTATTCAAACTTTTCTTTGCATTTCTTCAGAAAATATACAGTGACTAAGCTTAACTCTTTACTTATGCATCTCTCCTTTGCCAAAGCATCAGCTTTTTGGGCATCTTCCAACCTTGCTAAACCAGCAACATTTTGTTCCAGTTCCAGGCCTTTCTTCTCCGTGTCAATCAGCAACCCATTTGCTATTTCAGTCTGACCTAGCTTTGAATCAATGTGTCATACACAACAGCATCAAGAAAGAAGCCTTGTTTTTAGTTTCCATAAACCTACTTGAGAGCTTTCTCCACGTGCCACATTTTGCATAATTCACGAGTGAGAACATTATACGCAAACAATCAACTAGCAAAACCTTCTCCATTTTGTGGAAAAAGGTCAAGTGCTTCCTGAAGCCCATCTTATTTATTTGTGTTAAGGCTCTCGATATTCCTATATTCCTATGAGTCTCTCTATATTCCCATGAGACTCCTATATGGCTCTCTCTATATATATGGCCTTCTCTACAGATGGCTTGCATCTTCTCAATCCTAATATTTTCTAGTCGTCCGACTAATCACGACTAGTCATGATTAGTTATCACGATTAGTCGGGCTTACTGCTGTCTTGCCACTAATAAGGGCTAGCGACTAGGTCTAAGCGACTAGAAATCTAATCGTTCGGTTAATTATCGATGAACCGTGATTAGTCATCCGATTAGGCTTGAAAACGATCAAATTTGAGAATCTAATCATGGTCCTCGGCTAGTGGGTGGTGGGCTACTAGGCTAGCAATTAGGCTCATTAGGTTTTTGGGTGTATATCTTGCAGCTGCAGGTGCTGCCAAGCCACCTCACCCCAAAACGCTACGCCCGTCTGCCTGCCAAAATACACACCGTCACCTGCCCGAAAGGCATGTCCGCTGGCGCATCCAGCCAACCAGGAGCACGCCGCCGCCAAGGAAATGCCCAGGAGCTCCATGGCTCCCTGCTGCCCAGGAGCTCCATACCTCCCCGCTGGCAGGAGATACCCTCTACCGCTAAAATTTGTGATGTTGATGCTTGCTATATACTATGTACTGTATAGTATATATATCATATTAGTTCTAGACTAGGCTCGACTAATCAGCCTAATCGACGACTAATCTCGACTAATAACCTTATTGGTGCCATGTCGCATGTCGACTAGGTTCCATTAGACGACCGTAAAACATTGCTCAATCCTCCAATTTGCACAATCCGTCAAATGGCATATTGTATAAATTCCTTAGGTTTTACACCTTGGTGTCCCATCTCTCCTAGGAGCCCTATAGCTAGTTTCATCACCTGACCACCCTTTCACAGACTGTCCATGAGCATCGTGTACGCGATGACACTGGGGGTAAGTCATTGCCACCATCAGTATTATTGCACGGTGAACTTGCCTGATGATACAACTCACCCAAGTTGTACTTGTCAAGGAGTCAGGATGTTCAGCGAGCACCCAACTGGAGCTGCAAGCATGTCACCGAAGGAGAAACTTTGCCTGGGATACCATCTCCACCCGGCACAAAGCGGTGATAGATCCTGAGTGTGAGACGACACCCTCTGAGCCCCACTTTCACCACTCTTGCGTACAGCGCCATCGCCTGCTCGGTGCCCCGGTGACCCGTGGGCATACGCGGGAACATCCCGCCCCGCAGCACGCTGACAAGCACACGAAGTGAAGAGCAGTCGGTACACCAGATCCGGCTCCCCCGCGGCGCAGGCCCCGTTGACGAGGACGGAATGGAATAGACCCCGCTCGTTGGGACGAAGCCACCCGCGGCTCAGGAACGTTGATCGAGTAGTCGTCAAGGCCGTAGCCGTACGTAGCGAGGGTGTTGCAGGGGGCGACGCTGGGAGTCCCGGCGCCAGGCCGCGCCCTCGAGCATTGCATCGAACAGCCTGCGCGCGGCGGCGAAGCGGCCGAGCCGAGATGGAACTGAGGCTGCTGAGCAGCAAATTGTAGGGGCGGCGTCGGGGGGCGCGGCTCCAGAACAGAGGACGCAGGCGAAGCGCGCGGGGGATGCGGGGCCCGAGAGGAGACGTCGCGATAGGGGAAATGAGGCGGGGCTTTGGCCCATCGTGGTTTTGGCTTTGGGCTTAGTTGGTGGTTTCCGTATGCATGCTTAACAAGCCCATGGGCTATCACGCATGTTTAACAAACCCATGGTTTCTGTATGCATGTTTAGCAAGCCCAATAACAAGTCCATTTTCATCAATTTGGCAATGTACTCTCATCCAAAGCTAGATGCTTCTAATAGTACAATTTTAACATAATTCGTGAATTCCCCAAAAAATGTATCATCCATGAGAACTTAGTTCCAATTTTAACATACTCGACGTCCCACCGCCGGCGCCCGGCCGGCCGGCGTCGAACCGCGTGGCGTGGGCCTCAAGGTAGCGCGCGAGGTCGCCGCACGGGAGGTTAGTCGGAGGCCGCCGCCGGGTGCTGCGCGCTGGCGCGCTTGTGGAGCTGCAGGGCGAGGCGGCCGTAGGCGCGCTTCCGCCACAGCGAGCCTGCCCACGCAGTCCTCGCGGTCCAAGAAGCGCAGCGGCAGGCACGAGACCCGACGGCTCCGCGCCCACGATGACCACCTGCTCCGATCCGGCGGAGCCTGCGCCATGGACGCGCGCGCTTCTTGGCAGTATGCATGTGCTGTGCTGGGAACGTACGCAAGGCTTAGGAAATGGATGAGAATTCAGAAAAGGAATTTGTCAGGTGTCGATCCACACTGAAAGCTCGATCAGCACAAATGTCTGTACAAAGGAGTCACAATCGTATGAAAATGTCCAGTGGTTGATTCGACAGTTTCACGAGGTTGTAGCCAAAAGCAAGTGCCAGTCGACGACACTGAAAGCTTTGAACAGTATCTGCTGCACGTATTCTGGAACGATGGAGGAGTCGTCACAACAATAGAGTAACTTACGTCTGACAAGCCTGAACCAAACGTATGTACATTAATCTCACAGAATGTTTCGATTGAAATACATTTGTGTTTGCTAGAAACTGAAAACAAGACGTCTTGACTCAGGAAAGCCCGCTGTCCATCTCACCTGATGTACACATTGTCAGGTTAGATAAAAAATACTCTATCCGTCCTGAAATATAAAATGTTGACGGGTTCAAAATTTATATTCAAATATAAGATATTTTAAGGTTTAAAATTTATACCCAAATATAAGGTATTTCAGAGTGTTTTGGAAAGTAATTATTTCCAGCCTGCTATAAAATCAGCAAAATAATAACCAAATAAGGCATTAAATAGGGTACATGCATCATTTTCTTCTCTCCCTAATCTGTTATAAAAATAAAAATGCTAGGATGCTCAATATTACAGGCTTTTATTTTGCACGTGTATATTTTTGTACTATAGTGATCAAATAAAAATATGCGTCTCCGGGCTCGTTCGGCCCATTTATAACTTTTTTTTAACTTGGGCCAAGTCATACCCATCTTGCAGTCATCGGGCCGGCAATCCTGGCATGCCAGTGTCGATCATTTCGAATTCATCTCCTGCCAAGATCATACACGGCGCAATCAAACCAAACACCTTTTGTAAATCTACTACTCATTCAATTTGCTATGCGCATGCAAGTGCAACAGCCATCAGGAGCAAAACTACCTGCACGGCTACAGATGGTTACTGGTTTCTACTTTCATTTTACAGGCAAGCTAAGTAAATCCCTAAGGACAGCCAGGCCTATGTCTATTTGCGTGTCCAGCTCGGGCACCATTCACTCACTCTGGCTAGCTAGCTAGTGCTCGGGGTTCCCCTGGGCTTGGCCGGGCACGGTCTGCAGCTGCTTGCTGATGTCGCCGGCGATGAACTCCGCGTCCATGCCGCTGCCGAAGATGCCTCTCCCGGAGAGCCCCGCGTAGTAGAGCCCGTTCTCCGCCTTGGGGCTGCGCTGCTTCAGGATCCCGTCGTCGCCGATCAGCTCGCCGCCGTCCTGCAATTCTCTTCATCTTTAGCTTTTCCCTGTCACCAATTGAATAGTAACGGCCATGATACCGCCTTGGGGAACGAACGAACGAACCTGGAGCCACCGCTTTATGCCGCTCCGGTAGCCGGTGGCGAAGACGATGGCGTCGAAAGGATGCCGCCTGCCGTCGGCGAACTCGACGACGTTCCCATGCACGCTCGTCATGGCTGCCGGTACAACCTACATGCAGATTATTGATCATCAGTTCATCACACATCGCACAACAGATGCTCCAGGGTCTGGGATTTAGTATTTAAGTATTTTAAATGATTGCAGCATTCAGCACCATCGATCAGAGAGAGTGGAAGCAATAAGATCAAAGAGCTTCATCAAGTCGCTGACCTGAATCTCGCCGCTCTTGATCTTCTTGTAGGTGCCGACGTCGATGACCGGGAGGGTGGATGTCTGCTGCTTCCAGGCGAAGGGCCCGATGGCCGGCCTCCGGAGCCCGTGCTTGGATGTGTCCCCGAACACGAGGTAGCACAAGAGCAGCACCACCTTGTCGATCATCCAGATCGGCAGGTAGAAGCCCAGCGTCACCCCCAGGTTCAGTATCCTTTTTGTGAGGATGTGAAGCTGCATATAAATTTGATCGACCAGAAAGATTGTTAGGAGATTGAGAATTTTCTTTTTCATTAATTTGTTTGTGTACATGAATGATCCTGGTGAGCATATATAGAAATTAAAGCCCATTGAGTCACATGGTAGTAGTACCTTTCTAATCTTTTTTTGTTTTGTTGTTGTTGTAAGCTTGGTCATGATGGTTAATAGATACACATGGTACCATATAAGACAAACACTTCGGCTGCTGTGTCATTTCACGTTATGACTTGTGAGCAAACGCGACAAGGCAACCAGCATCTTAAGTATACATACTAGCTACTTGAAGATCTCCATATTAATTTTACAAAGAAAAAAGGAAATAAAAGTAATATGTTTCAACATTGTTGGTCTAAAATTAATAAACATCTCTTACAAACTCCAAACAATAATAATGGCGTTGCTGTAATGGGATCGTGAGCCAACTATGGTAGGATCATGGAAGTACAAAAGTTCAAAGACTTTGGGGTGTTCTTTTCTAGACCGGGTTGTAGCTACACAACTCATCTAATTAAGAGATTGGACAATAAATTGAATAAGTGAACAAGAAATTGAGATTCACTCAACCTAACAATTCAAACGTCCAATTTGGCGTTTCTAAAAAGATTGTTTACTTAAACCAGATTTTTGAATTCAAACCTTCAGCGGAAAATCGTAACATTGTCAAAAATTCAGTAAATTTAGATTTACAATTAAAAAATAGAAGTTTCAATTTTAGTTGAATTAATATAGCTTCAAAAAAACTTTTATGAAAATATATAATAAACATACCAAGTTCGAAGTCGACTCTACTAAGATCATAGGATGACTCATGTTTTCCCATGAATTGCGGACACGGGTGCAGTTTCCTTTTTTTTTTGAACTGACAAAGGTGCAGTACTAAAGTTGCTAGACACCCGCGTTGAGTTGTGGGACTTGCATCCAGCATGATCTTGGTTAGTTAAATGAAGTTTCTTGATTTGAAAATAATGTTGGTTTTCCAATTTAACAATACTAAATGTCTTTTAAACAATAGCATGAGAAATCTCTTCATGGAAAAGAATTAAACCATTTCTTGCAGTATCGAAATTATTCCCACATATCCTTCAAAAAAAATATTGGGATCCCCAGTTCCTTCTGTCTAAATCGGTGCAAAAGTTTTTTTTTTGTGCACGTATGGAGTTAATTATGGACTTGAGTGTGACAGTGCTGACCTCACTGCGCACGACGATGGAGGTGATGGCGCCGCCTTCAGCGAGATCCAGTGCGATCTCCATGCCAGAGTTACCGCATCCCACGACGAGGACGCTCTTCCCCTTCATCCCCACCGCCGACCGGTACTCGCTGGCGTGCATTACCTTCCCCGGGAAGCCCTCCAACCCGGGCAACTCCGGCACGAACTTCTCGTCGTACGTGCCCGTGGCCACGACGAGGAACCTTGCCGCGTACCGCTCGGCGGCGCCGCCGGCCGTCCCGAGGTCGACGGCCTCGACGTCCCACCGCCGCCGCGCGGCGTCGTAGCGCGCGGCGCGGACCTCCCGGCAGAGCCGCGCGCGGACGCCGAAGCGCGCGGCGTAGCCGTCGAGGTAGCGCGCGAAGTCGTCGCGCGGGAGGTAGGCCGGCGCGGCGGCCGGGTGCGGCGCGTGCGGCAGCGCGCTGGCCTCCTTGGGGAGGTGGAGGGTGAGGCGGTC
The DNA here is from genome assembly GCF_002211085.1 of Panicum hallii. Classification (NCBI taxonomy): domain Eukaryota; kingdom Viridiplantae; phylum Streptophyta; class Magnoliopsida; order Poales; family Poaceae; genus Panicum; species Panicum hallii. The sequence goes on from NC_038046.1 coordinate 51,254,481, forward strand.
GTAGGCGCGCTTCCGCCACAGCGAGCCCACGCAGTCGTCGCGCTCGAGGACGAGGCTGGGCACCCCGCGCAGGGACAGGCACGCCGAGACGGCCAGCCCCGACGGCCCCGCCCCCACGACGATCACCTCCGCCGGAGCGACACCTCCGTTCGCCATTGTTCCGTGTAGCTTTTCTTGGGTTCGTTAGCGAAGCTCTTATCCCCGGCTAGCCACTAGCCAACAGCCACCGACTGCAAATCGGTGGTGCTGCAGGCCGAGAGAGACACCGTCGCGCAGGCCCACATCCCAGGCATCGGCTCCGACGGCTTGTACAGATCAATCGATTGGCTCGTCTCGGCTCCAGCGGCTTGGTACGGGTCGATCCGCTCATCCCACGCACCGGATTGGTACCGATCGATATCGTTTGGTATAGAGGCTCGTTCTGATTTCTTTTCGGCAACCACCGGACAAAAGGCAAAAGAAGGGCACGAACATATCACCGCCGCTGCCGCCGCGATACCGCCGCCGCCGTTGATCGGATCATCTTTTGTTTCGGTAATACTTCATTAGCGTCCTTCCTACCACCTATTTCTCTTCTCCGTTGCACTAAAAATTATCTAGGGATGGAGATGAGTTTTCTAGTCTGCTACATGTGAGTGTTTTGATGTTCTCTGTTCCCTAAGTAATTTTTAGTGTAATGGAGAAGAGAAATAGATGGTAGGGAGAACGCTAATGAAGTATTACCGAAACAAAGGATGATCTGATCAACGCTTCTTTTGCCTTTTGTCTCGTGGTCGCCGAAAAGGAATCAGGACGAGCCTCTGTACCAAGCGATCGATCTGTACCGAACCGGCGCGTGGGATGAGCCGATCGACCTGTACCAAGCCGCTGGAGCAAAGACGAGCCAATCGATCAATCTGTACGAAGCCGTCGGAGCCGATGCTTGGGATGTGGGCCTGCACGACGGTATCTCTCTCGGGCTGCAGCACCACCGATTCGCAGTCGGTATGCAGGAAATTTTTTTCACTCTACCTTTCTTGATGGAGATGTTGCATCTATATATGCCAAATCAGCATTGTACCAAGACACCTACTAGTTACCTACTAGCTGAGATGATGACTTTTGGTGTTGAATTTACCGGCGATCAAGAACTTTGTAAAACGAGGTAACGACTTGGGAAAGAGCACGGTTGAATAATTGGTGTGTGCTAGAGCTGTGTTGAAAACGCTGTGTCACCAGAGGTGTGCAGTGCGGCTGAATAATTGATGCGTGCAAGAGTAGTGTTGAAAATATTGTGTCATCGTACAGTTGTCTCTTGATAATTCAAGAGAAAGAAGACCACGTAAAGTCACTATCAAGAATGTCGGTTCGACGTAGAGACCAAATATGATTAAGCTCTGTTTGGATCCATATGGATTAAACTTTAGAGTCCATTAGATGATCTAAACAGGTGGATTCTAGTGATCCAAACATCCAGACGGAGCTAAAGGCCATCGTGGGAGACTGATCAACATGGCCCAACCCAGTTCCTCATTTCCCTCTGGACTACCCTACTAATTATGCGACATGCCACGCCGCGCGTCTCATCGAGGATGCTGCCACATACATTATGCTAAGAGGTCTCCTATTGGTGCGGCGCACTTCGCTATCGGGTACAGACACGGTGTCAGAAAACAGGGACGGCCTGTTTGTCATGTGCAGCCCAGCGGAGCCCTGCTGCCCGATCGAGGACAGCGCCCTGCATTGTCGTCTCTCCTGCGGGCTGCGGCCCTGCCTGCCTTCGCATTCGTCTGCGAGCGAGCTGAGGTGTTCGCAACCGTTGCGGTGGGCGTGGCCGGGCTTCCCCGGGTCCTGCTGGGGATGACCTCCGCGTCCTCGCAGCAGCCGTAGACGCCCCGCCGCCTCCTCACCATGCCAACGCAGTGCAGCCCCTTCTCATCGGCTTCTCCCCCTTCCGCTGTGTAATGAGCGATGGAGAGATAGCGAAGTGGAGGTAGCAGCATGGAACTCTACGAGGAACACGAGCAAAGCTCGCCGCCGATCGCCGGACGCCGGCGGACGATACCCGGTTCAGTTCAAGTTTTCAGATCGGGTTCCATGTATCTGTGTGTACAGTTCAGCTCTCAACTCCCCAAAGCTAAATGGGCCTATCTACTTGTGTTGCCGCTGCGGGCAGAAGTACTTCGGGTTGGGCTTTCTTGCTCGCTTCTCCTCTCTAGGCCCAGCTTTGCTCTTCCCTCACACGGTTGTTCAGTTCAGTCTTGATGCCAGCGGGCCAACGGGAAGGCAAGGCCCGTGTATGATGCATACCCCGTACTCTCTCCGGCGAAGAAAGGCAATGCAGCGTACACCATCTTTTCCATAAAACTGATTGAGAAAGGTTGAAAAGGCATGTCTTCGAGTTGCCTAGTGACAGCCTGCAGTGAGAACGCTAGAGAAAGTCTCCCGGCCCGCGTGGAGCAACAATCAATCAGCATGTATAACTAGAAGAGGTACTAAGTTATCAATAGCTCAGCCAAAAGCGTGCATCCCGTGTAAATAAAGGAAATACCGGAAATAATGCGACATATATACAGTACAATATACACGCATGCTCGATTTTTTTTGGTCTTTAAAGTGCAGTAGCTCTGATCACCATTTTGTGTTGAATACAATTACAATATTAATAAATGTATGAGATTTCGAAAGTACTTTTCAACGCAAACCTATGTGTATATGAATATTATTATATTTCTTTTTTTCGAAAGGACGGCGAGACATCTGCCGAACTTTTATAAGTTGGAATTGACAAAAGAGACCTTAAAATTTACACCTACACTCGCTCCGACTATGCACCACCTCCACTAAGAAGAAACCATCACGCAAGCAGCACAAGCAGCAAATCCAAAATATTATTATGTTTCTACTAAACTAAATATCGACACCTACACTCGCTCCGACTACGCACCACCTAAATATTATTATATTTCTACTAAACTAAATATCCTGCGAGCGACTTGTGGTCGGGGTTTTAGAAGTTTGAACGGGTGTGATCCTAATGTCACCCAATCGGCCAATTCCAATTGGCCGTGAGCTTCAGATCTGGGCCGGGATCACGCTAATTCCCATACCAGGCTACGAATCAGGCAAGAGTCCGTGTTGGGTAATTAACTGTTAGTGGGCTTCCAGTAGTATCTCCGCGATTAAATTAATTATTAGAGGACATGTGAAGGGTGTGGAAACCAAAGTTGGAGAGCCATCCTTTCAGAAAAATAAAAAATGGTTGGAGATCGAGTCATGCTAGAGAGAGAGACTCTGATAGGCTTCCTAGTAGTACCTCACTATCAGCTACAGGGTATCTCAGATCTCTTGCATGCAGTCATTGGGGCATAGCCGCATGCAAGAGCACATGGCATTATGGCAACAACAAATCCTTGATTCCTTCCACTCCAGATCGACACGGTACGGTGGCCGAATCAACAAGCAGATTTATTCACATATAATCATTACGAAATGCAACAAATCTTTGATTGCTTCCACTCCAGATCGACAGCATCGTCGTCCTAACCGACCGATCTTGGACAGCGTCTTGTTGCTGTTTCTCCCATCTTTTTTGGTGGGCAGCTCGCAGCATCCACATGTCACAAGCAACTACTAGGAGTATAAATATAAGTACGACCGTCGGCGAGCCGGCGAGGTGACGGCAGCCGCCGTCGCCCACGCATCCGATGGTCACGAGTGCTCGATGACCTAGCTACTAGGAGCCGTTGGTGTGGGCGGCGGCGGCGGCGGCGTCGCCCTGGTCCTGCTGCTTGGGTCGCAGCAGCAGCTCGCTGATGTCGCCGGCGATGAGCTCGGCGTCCTCGCAGCTGCCGTAGATGCCCCTCCGCACCATCCCCGCGCAGTACAGCCCGTTCGCCCCCTTCCAGTGCTCCGGGTAGCCCCGCGCCGCCATCCCGTCGTCGCCGATCAGCCCGTCCTCGCTCTGAAAAATCGTTGAGAACATCCTCATGACCTCAAATTAATTATAATACACATATATATAACTCTGAGGGCATGCATGATGAGAGCATTGGTACTGCATATGAGATTGTTGCAACTTGCAAGTAGGGCAAGCATGCATGCAAAGATGAAGCTGGCCGGCCGGTCTGAGCTTTGCTTCACGGCAAAGTCTCACGCACCACATGTTCATGCATGCACGGAAGCAGCTGATGATCATCATGGATGCAAATGTGCAGAGCTAGCTTTTTGTCAGGGCAGACCATGATGCATACGGTGCACCGGCCCAAAAGTTGCAATGGATGCTTGCACATGATGCATCACGCATGTGCGTGAATTACAGCTGCCACGTATACCTACCTTGAGCCAGCGCCGGACGGTGCTCCGGTAGCCGGTGGCGAGGACGATGGCGTCGAAGGGGTGGCGCCCCCCGTCGGCGAACTCGACGACGTTGCCGCGGACGCTCTTGACGGCGGCGGGGAGGACGCGGACCTCGCCGCTCCGGATCTTGGCGTAGGTGCCGACGTCGAAGACGGGGTAGGCCGGGGTGGTGAGCTTCAAGGTGAAGGGCCCCACGGCGGGGCGGCGGAGGCCGTGCCGGGCGGTGTCGCCGAACACGACGGCGCACATGAGCAGCACCAACTTGTCGATGACCCACGCCGGGACGTGGTACCCGTACAGCGCCATCGCCACGTTCCAGATCTCCTTGCTCACCAGGTGAAGCTGCATGATTGCACGCCGTCCGTCCGTCGATGCAGATAGATAGATTAGTTTCAAATCAAACAATAAACAAGTTAACCAACTCGATCAGTTTCCAAAACAGATTTCCTGCTGTGAAGTTTCAGGTAAGATGTTAACAGATTACCTAAATCATGTACTAGTACGGCTGTTGGCTAGTGTTTATATATTATATTATATTATAATATATATATATATATATATGCATGTGTGTGTGTGTGTGGGCGCGCGCGCGCGCGGGGACAGGGGACCATCCACAATGGATCCAAAGGCGAGTAGGGACATGTTGCTAGCTTTCACAGACAGGAGGATATGCATGGATGGACATGAACCGAGCAGTAACAGAACATAGGATTCGCGTGCAGTTCGAGCACCATGCATGCATGCATGCCGCCACGGATGCACAGAGGCCATCCTCACCAGCACACTTGGGATGTCAAGCCACGCGCCACGCTGGCACATGTGATTGCAGGCCGGCAGAGCTTGCCACTAGCGACCGCTAATCAAATAATTGCCTGCTGTCTGCGCTCAGTGTGGCAGGGAACGGTCAATCGAGCTATAGGCTATAGCGGTGTACGTACTGACCTCGCTGCGGACGGCGATGGAGGTGACGGCGCCGGCGGCGGCCAGGTCGTAGGCGATCTCCATGCCGGAGTTGCCGCACCCGACGACGAGCACGGCCTTCCCGCGCATCCCCTCGGCCGACCGGTACTCGGCGGCGTGCACCACCGGGCCCGGGAACGCCTCCAGCCCGGGCACCTCGGGCACGAACTTCTCGTCGTTCTCCCCGGACGCCACGACCAGGAACCGCGCCGCGTATGCCTCGGGCCGGCCCGTGGCGAGGTCGACGGCCTCGACCTCCCACCGCCCGCTCCCCGCGTCGAACCGCGCCGACCGGACCTCGCGGCGGAGGCGCGTGCGGACGGCGAACCTCGCGGCGTAGCCGTCGAGGTAGCGGGCGAAGTCGTCGCGGGGCAGGTAGGTGGGGGCCTCGTCCGGGTGCGGCAGGTGCGGCAGCGCGCAGTACTTCTTGGCGAGGTGGAGGTGGAGGCGGTCGTAGGCGCGCTTCCGCCACAGCGACCCCACGCAGTCGTCGCGCTCCAGGACCAGGCTCCGCACGCCGCGCAGGGACAGGCACGCCGCCACCGCGATGCCCGACTGCCCGGCGCCCACGATGATCACCTCCTCCTCCGCCACCACCGCCATCACCGCCGCCGTCCCGAGCCCCAGGCGGAGGGAGTGCACGTGAAGAGAGAGAGAGCACAGAGGAGTAGAAGGCAAGTGATTTGCCTCGCCCTTTTCCCATGGAGGCTTTGTAGGGAGGGGGAGCGGGGGGCGGGGAAGTGGGTGGTGGAGTGCCGTGGAAGGGTCCTCGCGGCGGCGGGGGTGGGGGTCCACGTGGCAGCCTCCACAAGATGTCTTGAATTGGATCGTCCGCGGCTGGTCCGGGGGGCCACGCGTCAGGGACCGTAACTGCTTTGCGTTGGATTTTCTTTTCTGGTGCACATGTCATGGCTGCTAGCCTGCTGCGGTGTCGAATGGCTGCATCTGCATGTGCTTAGGGATGGAGCCAAAGATGGTGGTAGTAGATGTATGGTAATACTTTACTGTTTACCAACCACTAGGACAGGATATCCCATACTAGCACATGCGTGGTGATGTTTATAATTATGAATTGGATATAACATGAACGGTTTTCAAATATGAGTATATTGATACAAAATTTGTATATATATATATATACCTTCTTATGTAGAATGTGGTGAAAGATCAGGAAGTATAAGGTAGTGTGCTCTTTTAGTACGTACTACGAGTCAATTTCAAGTTATGAAGTGTAAGATTGGGTGTTCTTTTGGTAGAACGAGTTAAGTTCCAGCTATTGTCTTCAATATATATCGGCGAAATTCGTTTTCTTCTTTTTTTTTTGTAGATGGTGTTTGTGTGGGGGAGGGGGTTGTTAACTCTTCATAAATTATTGCTATCTTTATTATGTTAGGTTCCTTCAGAACTCGCAACATAAAAGGTTGACATGAAAAGGAAAATTATGTGTCCTACTGGGTACGAGGAACGAAAACCATATGGCCTTTGATTGCAAGCAGTTCTTTCGAAAAAAATTATATACAAGAAATTCCATGTTTCTCTTAATTAAGAAGAAGATGGAGCGAGTAGAACCAATAAATACCCCCACATATTTCAGTAACATTAATGGGAAATGGATCATCAGTGCCGAAAGATTCATATATATGAGCTTTCTATATAAATTTTTTTTTCGAACGTGCCAGAGCACGTGTTTTATTAAGAGGAAAGTAATATGACCAGTACAAATCTTAATAGACAGAGGCTATTAAAGGCAGAAACAGAGCACCACCAAGCAAGTGGCAGACGATCCGTACGACAAACAACAACAGCAAGAAAAACGGAGGAGACACAGAAGAGCACACAAACCTAGGTACGAGCACACAAATCTAGGTACGACCACAGCTTAACCTGCTAAAAGATACTGCAACGCCAAGGGAGCAAAGGTTGACAACACGACAAAGGTGGCAAAGCATCCACCCGACCCACCATGGCGGCAAAGCATCCGCCTGAAGTGATCATCAACACGACGGCGGTGGCAAAGCATCCGCCAGAGCAAAATAGTCGTAAAGTATCCACCAACGAACAGAAGGGCGTCAAAGCATCTGCCACACTACGACCATTGAAACCCGGACGATGCAGATGAAACGAGCGAAGGCAAGCACAAAAGCGGAAGCTCTCCGAGGAGAGCAGACCACCACCACCACTAGAGCTTCCAAGACGACATCTCCAAAGAGGGAGCGACGCCGCAGGCGCTGTCGTCGTCCGACCAAAAAGGTTAAGGCTTTCACCTGGAAAGCTCACCAGAAAGGAGGGAAGAGGGGCAAACAATGACACCTTCAAGAAGATAAATGGTGCCCGAGGAAGTCACCATCATTGGTTTGCAAGCAGACGTAGGCTTATGCCTCCACCCCGTTCCTTCCCCAAATCCGAAGGCCAAAGAACGCCGCAGTGCAGAAGGGCCCACCGGCCAGCACCCCGCCGCAAACAGCCCTCGGATGACAACCCACCCCGGGGCTAGCGGCGACGGTGCGGCAAAGCCCCGACCACCAGGGCTGCCAAAGGCATAGCAAACAGGCCACCCGAGGGTGAGCAGCGGCGATGGCACGACCACCAGGCACCCGAGCCACTAGTGGGGCAGCCTCCCGCCTCGGGCCGAGCAGCGGCGGTGACCACTTGGCCACGCAAGGGCCGACCGGAGGTAGGAGGCCGGCGAGGAACCAGAGACGAGCCCCGGGGCAAGCGGCAATGGTGGCCCGGCGGCACCCCGCCCACCAAGCGCCCCCAGGCAGAGCTGGCGACAGGGGGGGCGCAGCCCCTGCCACCGGAGCGGAGGCTCCAGCGGCACCAGCAACCGCCGGGGGGCTAGACACGACGGCGCAATGGCCGGGACCAAGGCCGGAGCAGGCACCAAGGCAGGGGGAGCGCCAATAGGGCAGGCCGCCGGCGTCGAGGTGGCGAAGCCTAGAGGTAGCAGATCCGCCCATGGGCCGTCCGGATCCGGCAACCCGAACATCGGTTCTGGCCCCGGCGATCAGCGGCAGCGAGAGAGGTGGTGTGCGATCCGGGTTTGGAGCTCGGTGGAAAAGAGAGAGAAGGGAAGGGGAAGCGAGCTGAACAGCTTCGGCCCAGCCGCGGACCACTGCCGTCGCTCGGCCGGCGGCGGCGGCGGTGAACGGAGGAGGGGTGGGCGGCGGCGCAGGAATCGCCTCCAGATCATCTGGGAGGGCGACGCGAGGGGGGGGGGACTGTTCAGAGGCCACCAAATCTTTCTCTGCCCTATATAAATCATTTCATACGTACTGTTTTCCACAAAGTGCATGCCGCGAACGAAGAACTTCAATCAAGTTGCCTTGCCCAACTATCTTGTCTCCTTGTTTCTCCTATCCATTAGGATTGGCACTCAACACACACCCATGGAACACTGTATATATGACATTGCTCGGATCATGATGAGAACCCAAATCGGTCGTCAGAACATGCACAACATAACCAACAGCGCAAGACAAAACATTATTGCCCTCAAGACAACAATAGAAAAAGGCAGCCAGACTAGGAACATAGATATGTAAATCAGCTCAAAACTAAATCATGTTAACTGTTTGGAGAAATTAAGCATGCATTGTCGTCATATTAATTTTCAGTGCGGTGACCTTTCAATGAGAGTGAAACGAGCTAAGAATTAAACATATATATGACATTTTTTGAGGGAAACATATATAGGACATTATGGTGATTTAGGAGGCAATGGTCATAATTTACCTCAACACTTTAATCCTCATGTGACCAAAAGGTGAAGAGACTTATTCATTTCTTCCCTTTGTAAGCACCAGACATGCACATTAAACTCTCACACGCTTAAGCGAACTGACAACTCAGTTGGTTGGATTCCTGTGTCTGTTGTGATCCTCATATCAAAGAGATCAAAACTTCTTTTCTTCCGCAGTGTTTCTCCCGTGATCATCGATCAGATCTCAAAGTTTAATCAATGTCTTTCTGTTCATAGTCTTTCTTTTTTACTTCAAGCTTTTGTTATTGTATAGCAACATCCGGTTTCTCCAACCCTCTATATTATAGTGGTGAAGGATTGCAAGCTACATTATTTTGGATTGATCCCCCGATCGACTGATGTTACTTCAATGAAAACTAGATCTCGTTGCTAGCCATGAGTGGTTATTGCGGTCTCTAACGCCTTGTGCAGCGAGTGCATTTGCAGGTATCTCTTTACCCTACTGCCTTTTAGGTGATATTTTCAAGCTCTGATGGGCGGCAAACAATCAAAGGAAGAAGCCGACTAAAAACTCAGTATTTTTCTTAGAGGTCGTTTTACGTCAAATTGTTCGATCCTTCTTTTGTACTGGTTACTATTTTTCTTGATATATATCGTATATGATGTACTCTTTGCGTGTCTTTCTTAAAAAAAGAAAACTTAGATAAATTAATAAAATTATGAAATGACCTTATTTGTGCTGATTTATTAGCCGTATTTGACTCTAATTGACTGCCGCATACACATGCATATACTGAATGGGTTACAATGACCATCATTTTGAGTAAAATTTCGAATATGGAATGACATCTTTTTAGGAGCCTTGGGAGTGGTACTGCCCCACCAGATTCATCACCTTTGTCGAGAGTTTGCATATGAATGGCCATGAGGAATGACTTGTTTATTAGTTATTTGTTCTCATGGTCGAGAGTATTTGGGTGTTATATTTTTTAAAAAAACACAATACGGATGCAGAAGCTTACATATACGCAGCATACTTATCCCTATAAATACACGCACGCAACCATATCTCTATGAGCATATCTGAGAGACTAATCTCCAAGAGTGCATGTGATTCTAGAGAAGCCATCACCGACCAACTTTTACCGACGACAGAGAATAAAACAACAGATCACCGTTAGCCACTTAGCGCAAACTCTTGCTAAAAATGTCGAATCTAGCTGTTGATAGGAAACTCATATATTGTAACTTTTTTAGATTAAGATTATAAACCGGCCTTCTATATCCAACTGGTGGATATATACAGCCAAGAGTTACGAGAGTTTTTAGACTCTGAACCTCAAATGAGGGTCTCAAAATACAAGAAAGGAAACTCTAAAATAAGGAAACAAAACTAGAAGACTAAGCTTCAAATTTCTTCTTCGCTCCAGTTTCGTCCTTGTAAAATTTTTACGCAGCACCAAACTATCACATCTCTCATATTCTTAGAAACTTGATGTCTGAATCGTCTGATGCCGCTGAAGTCATAGAGTCTGATCGAAGGATCCCCAAGATAACGCTTCAAGAAGAAAACAACATCGAAGATGCCGTCGCGCCTCATCCGGCAAGCCAGAATTGAGTTTTCACCTGGAGATCCACCAACAGTTGCAGGTGACGCCACAACAATGCCTCACATGGAAACGACGCTCAAAAACTACCATCAATGTCAACACTGACACAATACTGGCAAAGACTTTTGCCTAGAGCACCTGCTCGGCGACAGAGATCTCTATCGGGGTTGATTGAAATCGCGGCCACACCGGACGGAAGAGTACCGATGGCCGCGGCAGCGACTTACGCCTCTAGCCGCGCCAACAAAGCACACCACAGGCCAACAGAGGCCCGGGCGATGGCAGCCTTGCAACGGCTTGCCTGGGCAGCGGATGGATCCGGCAAGCGCCCTCCACACCCCTCGGCGGTGTGCCCCCACAGCCTAGCCAGTAAAGCCGGATCCGACCACCAGTCGACTTGACAAGCTCCCGCAACGGCGGCGGGGGCCTTGCGAGAGCCCGCCCACGCTCCAGCGACGGCGTGTCCCAGCTCTTGCAGCAGAGGGGGAGCCCAAGCGGCTGCGCGGGCGCGCAGCTGAGGACGTCCACATCACCCGCAGGGAGCCGTCGCTTCCTAGATCCGCACGAGGCATTCTCAAATCGGAGAAAAAGCCCCTCCCCCCCCCCCCCCCAAATCCTTGCTACCGCACGGGCTTCCGACGGCATGACTGGGGAGGTGGGGGATCTCATATTATGTAACTTTCTTTGTGTAAACTGGGTCCTAATTTTATTTATTTTACTAATCCAAACGGTTTAATATTATCATCACGTGCATCCAAAGCTAGCGAAAGGGTTTTAGCCTAGTTGGTGGATGGCCGGCTATGGTCTTTATCAGGTCGGGAGTTAAATTCCCCTCACTTATTCCCATTCCAAAGCATAATTAGGTCCAGCCTTCTCGCGGAGGGCCACTATATATACAGGTGGGGCAGAGGTTTGAGGGTGGGGTAGAGGTTTGAGGGTAGGGCAAAGGTTTATGGATTTTCTTAACCTTGCGCGCGAGAAGGTCTTTCCCTAAGTTTTTCTTTTCATCCAAGGCTACTCCTACTCTTCATGTAATTCATGTACGCCTTCCAGAGTTTTCCATTCTAACGTGTACAGCTCCATGAACGTGTACAGGTCCGTTCATGTACTGTATGTTGTAATGCACAGTAGTACAGCAAGCATCGTTGGCTCCGCCGCGCTGCCGATCGTGCGGACCAAATCTGGGCCACCGCACGGTCCTTGTGATGGACGAGTCCCTTGTGATAGCGTGCTTGAAGCAGTCAGACGTGTTCCTGGTCGAGGTGGGTCCAGCTCGCTTTATTTGCTCGGATAAGTCTCGAAGATGACATCATGATGCCTTATAGTCCTTATTCGATCATAGTACAAGTTCTAGCACTGTTTGACAAGAACCCTTTATATTTTCTAACTTCTGGACTCGGTTTAGGCAGTGGCGGAACCAGGAGGGCTGGAGCCATGGCCACCCCAAACAAAAAAATAGTAGGTACCCCTTTGTTCTTTGTCAGCCTATGTGGGTAGGCCGCAGCCTGCAGACCGTAGGAGCAAGGAAGACCCAGCACGCCATCTGCATTTTCTTGATATTTCAATCTGCGTATGCTGCGATCTGTTTTTCCTCGGTGTGGTAGCGTCTGTTTTTCCTCGGTTCCCGATCGGCAACTGGACACGTCACGAGATTTCGGTGACTTTATGTGATTGAGATTGTTGGTGGGTGTTGCGTAAAGCTTTAGGTTCGGCTGGTGTGTCGAGTGGAGTTATTTTACGCGCTGATGTTCCAATGCAATCGGATAAGTTTAAATTGGTTTTTCTTTTCTTTTTCCTGCCTACAGTCTTCCAGGATGGTAGTCTCATATTTTTCTACTATATCAATAAACTCGCACAGTCTTGTGCGGTTCGTTAAAAAAAACAATCTGCGTCTGTTGCTGGTTGTCGCAAAGTCTCGACACGCCGCACCCGCACACGACGTTTAGTTTCTAGCTCCTTGATGGGCGACGGCGGCGGCCAGCCGGGTAGGCAGGCAATCGCGGCCGGCCGTGATGGAGGGAAATATCAACATAGCGGGCAGGCAGACATCACGGCAGCCGCCGACCCGGCTAATGTTCGCGTTCCTCCAACTCAAACCAATGCAAATAAGCCCTATTTTCTTAATCCATATCCCCTAAACTATTTTCGATTTAATTATTGTCTCATAATATCATAGCTTTTTTTTGATAAAATTAGACCAAATCCTTGTATGAAACCAATACAAAAACCTAAAAGAACGTCAGTGCTTTAATTGTCAAATTCTTAAACTACAAATTGTCAAATTCTCGAACCATAAATATGTTATTTGTCTGGCCCCTCTTTAATTTTCTCTCCATTTCCGCCACTGGATCTAGGAATATAGGACATTAACGGAAAAAGTCTAAGGAAGAAGTTGTAACAATTTTGTCAATTCTCACATGACCAATAGACAAGCCATACGGCTTGGTGCTACGAATTAAATATGTACAGAGACTATTATGCTGCAGTAGACATAACTTCTGGCAATACTTTTATTCCAGTTATTTTCCACATGACCATCAAAAGAGAAAAGCATGTTCTTTTTCCACAGTTTTTAAGTATGATAACAAGTGTAAAGTCTTGGGAATTAAATATGTATTTCTATGAACAGTTTAGTTTCCACATGACCAAAAGAGAAGAGACTTATTCTTTTCCACCCTTTTTAAGTAAGATGATGACCGCATGGTGCTAGTAATTAAATATATAGAGATGATCTTATTGAAAATTTCAGAAAACATAGATATAAATTTTGTCCATAGTTTAGTACCCACGTACGTGATCAAAAGAGAAGAGATTTACTTTTCTGCACTTTGTGTGTAGGACGGAGAGTGGATGGTGCTACGTACTAAATGTGTTCAGAGGACATTATTGAAAAATTTAGAAAATAGTGGACAAAGTTTCTATCAACAATTTAATTCCCATCTGACCAAAAGATAAGAGATTTAATCCATTTTGCCTTTTATAAGTACAACAATGAGTGGTGGTGCTAGCTATAAAATATGTACAGAGGACATTGTGAAAAGTTCAAGAAAACAATGGAGATAAATATTCTATAAATAATCCAATTCACAAAACACTAAGGGGACGTTGATCCTCTCATTTTGGAGGAATTGAAATATACTTAAAATTGAACATTCTACTACTTTTGAAAGTTTAGATATAAACCTATCCTAAATTTATAGGATGAAAGATGAAAATTGATATACACCACCAAGTTATATTTCTATTCCGTAACTTATAGCACGTTCTTTAGCTAACTCCTCTGTAATAGAAATATAGCATATAAGTATCTCCCTCATATTGTTAACAATAGTATACAAATATATTCCGTATATAATCATATTAGCTTAATAAAGTTATATCTAAATTATGATTATTAGAATGGAATTCAATTCCAAGGTTCCAAATGGGGCCTAAGGAAATTCTTAGGAAAGTCCGTATGTTTTTTCAACAATTTAATTCTCATTTGATCAATAGATAAGAGTCTTATGGACGGTGCTAGTAAATAAATATGTCTAGATAACATTATGAAAAATTTTAGGAAACAATGGGCATTTCTGGAATCTGTTTAGTTCACTTGCAACCAAAAGAGTTAAGACCTTAGAGATTATTCTTTTTCAAAGTCTATGCATATGACAACGAGTGCACGATCCTAGAAACTAAATATGTAGAGGACATTGTGAAGCATTAAGAAAACAATGAATATAATTTCTATGAATGGTTTAACTCCCAGCTAAAGATAAGAGAATTATTCTTTCTCTCCTTTATATGTATGACGATGAGTGAATGGTGCTAAAGTTAAATATATGGAGAAGATATTATAAAAAAGAAATAGAAAATAGTAGACATAAATTTTATCAACGGTTTAATTCCATGTTATCCAAAGAGAAGAACTTATTTTCTTCACCATGTGTAAGTATATGGTGAGTGGACAGTTATAGGAATTAAATGTTTATAAAAGGCGTTATGGAAGTTCTAGGAAACAGTGGACGGAAATTTTATCTGCGTTTAGATTCCCACGTGAGAAGCTACTTAAGAGAATTATTCCTAATTGTTGTTTATAAGTACCACAATGAGTGGCTGTTCTAGGAATTAAATGTGAATAGAGGACATCGTGAAAATTCTAGAAACAATGGACATAATATTTATAATCAATTTAATTTCCAAAACATTAAGCAAAACCTTAGGAATAAGTGGACATAATTTTGACAACAGTTTAATTCCCATGGACCCAATAGATAAGAGTCTTATGGATGGTACTAGAAATTAAATATTTATGTAGGGCATGATGAAAATTTAGGAAATTGTGAACATTTTAATTCCCATGTAACCAAAAGAGAAGAGACTTCAGAATTTTTTTTCTTTCCATAGTTTATAAGTATGACAACGAGTGCACGGTCCTAGGAATTAAATATGTATAGAGAACCTTAAAATTTTTAGAAAACAATGGACATAATTTCTGTGGTTTGTTTAATTCCCACATGACCAAAAGAGAAGAGACTTGTTCCTTTTCTCCCTTCATAAGAATGGTGATGAGCAAATGATGCTAGGAATTAAATACAGAAAGAGATATTGTGGGAAATTCTAGAAAATAATACACATAAATTATGTAAAATTTGAATTTACATGTGACCGAAAGAGAAGAGATTTACTTTCTCACGCTTTATACAATGATGAGTGAATGATTCTAGGTCTAGGAGTTAAATGTGTATATTAGACATTATGGAAATTTTTAGGAAACAATGGACAAAATTTCTATCAACAAATAAATTCACATGCGACCAGAAGAGATGAGACTTAAGAGACTTATTCCTTTTTTGTCGTTCATAAGTATGAAAATGAGTGGACATTAGTGGTAGGAATCAAATATGCAAACGATATTGTGAAAAACATTAGAAAATAGTGGACTTAATTTTTGTGAACTGTTTAATTCCCAGATCAAATGTAGTTTTGCCCTAAGTTAAGCTTTTATAACTTTGACCGAGTTTATATAAATTGCACCAACATTTGCAACACCAAATTAGTTCATTAAATCAACCATGAAATATGTTTAGATAGTGCATTTATTTGTTATTGTAGGTGCTAATATATGTTTCTATAGACTTGGTCGAAATAGAGAAGTTCGATTTACAACAAAACTAAAATATCTTACATTTTGGAATGGAGGGGTATGAAATGGGTACCTTCTTGAGTTTTGTCAGCTTGTCTTGACACAATATGTTCTGCTAATATAGAAACTTTCAGTAAACAACATAATTTCTCTTAAAATGAAAAAAAAAACAAGGCAGGCCATTTTTGAGGCAATGGTTATGATTCTCAAAGCACACCCTTAAATTTGATCAAACGGACTGCAGTTAATGTTTAATTCGTAAGTGTAGAACATGAAAAAGTTTTGCATTTATGCCTGCGAAATCAAACATTTGGAAGCTACATAACATGTGCAAGAAAAGAACATTTCATGGACAAATTGGCTTCCTTGGTACCTTCCTCGATCGGATGAAAACAACCAAGGAACTAACAATTATGTGTGCCTCTAGTTGGTTGGCCAAGACAGCATAACTGGTTAGTCCTACTCATTGGTCAATATTACTTCGGAGTGATTCCAATATCCGAATCTTATTAGTTAGCTAGCCTCCAAATATGCAACCTACTCATTGCATACTCAGGATCGCATAAATGCAGAATATGTGTATTGTTTACTACTCAACATTACAGAATCAGAAGCAATGGAGAAAAATAAAATACGCAGCAACAATTTTCCTTCTTATGTAGAATGAATGATAGGGGTATATTTGTAGTCTACCACATCAGTGTTCTACCGGATAAATACTAGACGATACTTTTGTTCAGTTTTAGCTGTTTGTACGATTGCAAACTGTGCTAAGAAAAAGAAATCTTAGCCGACCACTTATTATGCATCTCTTATGAAGAAGATAATTAATAGTGCACAAATAGTTCAGCAAGTATTATGATCAAGACATTGTGCCAAGCATATGCAACCATGACCAATTCAAAACTAAATTATGCGCCACATGACATTTAATTTTATGCTGACTTCTCTAGCTATGGTATGATCTGTTTCAGTTCACAGGTCACTCTTCCCAAAGATCTTTAGTGTCGGTGTGGAGCTGATCAGATATTATTTTAGTGTGGGGGTTGCACTAACTATTTATAGAGGCTAATTTCAAGATTCAAACATGTTCTTTGATCAACAATTAACTTATCGAGTTTTTAGATTCTGTGGTACTAAGTTAATATAATTACAATCATGTTTCAAAGTATTTTCTGACGATCACAGTTTAATTTAGCCATGAGCAATGTATCACAAAAGAAATTAACGATCAAAGTATATTCTTGCGGATTGCGCGGAGTCAAACAACGCATTAAAATTTAAGATGAAATACTATATATGTTGGGGAAATAGTGAGTGCTCAACAAATCATGAGACGAGAGCCCTCGTGCTGATCTGCAGCGACAGTGCTATCTTGGTTGCTGCTCCCAAACTGCAAGTGGTTGATTAATTTCAACAAAACATAGAGAGAAAGAACATGACACAACACCACCTCTCCACCGTATTATTATCATCCTACAGTGGGGGAAACATGAAAACGCTGAAAACTGGGGAAAAAAAATCAAACCAATGACTATCTAGAACAAAACGGAAAAATAACTATCGGGAATCGGGTACCGCAGGTTTGCACTAAATCAATCGATTGTGCCCGCATATTGAAATTGAAGGGAACATTATGTTCATTCCCTCTCTGAATAATACATTGTCAAAACATCATGAGAAATTGGTCTCCAAAGTTGTTCTCTCTTGGTTTGCAAACAGAATCTTTCTATATCACATCTTACAACAAAATCTTTCCACATGACATCTAACTCGCTCCTATGGACCTGTGCTTTAGCGTGGGATAGACGAGGGGATTTTTTTTTCTAACCCCAACCTAAAATTCGCTCCCATCGGGAGTTGAACCCAAGACCTGAGGAGCCCTATTAGAGCCACCTAACCAATTCAGCTAGAGCTCCATTCGCCATGGATGAAAAGAATGAGGAAATGACCATGCAATTGCAAATGCCGCACAACAATACTGAAATGGTATATCTCTAGGATGGTTCTAATCATTATTACTAGTCAAAAAATTTAAAACCTTAGTTACCCAATTCTCATAACACGTAGATTCATAAATGGAGCAGCTCAGTAGCTGTGTATAATACAGTCTAAGACATGAACAACTTGGAGCTCCAAGCCCAGCACAATAGCATAGCAAACCACCGAGTCAACAACGGCCAATCACACCATTCACTCATGCCACCTTATTTGTTACTTACAACAAAAGAATCGATCACCCCATATCTTTGGTTCAGAACAACCATCACCAAAATAGAAAGAATTACATAAAACATACAGAAAAAAAGTTGTATGGGAGACCAAAATAAAAGGAAAGCACAAATCCTGCTCTTCCTATACAAAACTATTAACTATGAACAACATATAGCAAAACCATTTGCTTCTGCCACCCTCCGCAAAAGTGGGTGTATTTTCAAAAGACTAGCATGCTTCTGCCGCACTCCACAAAAGGGGGCGGGGTACAAAAACCCATATGCCTCTATTTACAGTATTTCAGCCTCGTCGATCCCATTCCGAACTGCTCCAAGACACTATATACAAGATCAGATATATGAACATCACCTTTACAAACAAAAGCTTGCTTTTGCACGGGTATTGGTACCCATGTATTCTGCACAACAAAGTATCAGAGAACACCAAAGCTGACATCAGTGATGAGGCCTGAACACCAAGAACTTCATGGGGGTAATGATACTCGTACGGTCTGCAAAGTGCAATCCCAGGGCACACCAGAACTGGCATTAGTGATTAGGCATGGACAAGAACAGTGGCATCCTGTCCTTTGTGAGAGCACAAAAGTAGGACCTCTCCAGTATGATACCTTTTCTGTGCCATCTGATGATCCAATGTTCTCACTAATAGGTCCTATCATCATTTTTTTTTAATGCTTTGGTTGCTCCAGTCATATATGCGCTGCTTGCACTATCACTCCACTTCCAGGCTCCATCACTCCCTTCTCTGCAAATGACACAAATAGGAAACAGTTGATGATATTTTGTTTCGAAATGAAGAAATGTAAACAGCAAATTAATCAATTGCCATGAAGACTTGTTGAAATACCCCTCCCAAAAAGGATAACTCTTCTATCAGCACTACTGTAGATGAAGAAAATTGAATATTGGAGGGTTCAAAAAAGAAAACCAAAATTATCTGGTTTGTCAAATATGCTCGAAACTAGATTGAACTCCCATTAGGCATCACAGTAGAAGCATGGGTGGAACAATTCAGAAGATTTGTATCTGAATGGTTCTTAAATTTATTAACTAGACTCCAGTTTGGATTTAACTTCATCTGTTATACATTAGAGATGACTAAGTTAAATCCTTAACAATCAGTATGGAATTTGGTAATTTCAAAAATTCAGTAACTACACAGGGTTTGCTTGTAATCACAAAGTGTCAACATCTTAACAATTGTGTTAGCAGGGCGTACCACGTTAAACATTCGTGTTGACAAATGACAATGTTATTATTGAAATGTTGAATTCTAAGACAAAAGTAGCATGCATAATATTGGCTGGCTCCATATTCTGTAGTGGTGTGGTATGGTTACTGTGGTACCTACCAGCACAGTATTAGTTACTTCATAGTAAACCAGGTCAGTTCATTCCTCGTAGATGTACTCGGTCTATTTTCACATATTAGTGAAAGTTTTTTAGTTTTCATTTCATGGAACACGCAGGAGAATGGCACATCACTATATTAAGATTACAAGACCAATATGATTCATACAAGTAACCAAAAGGTGCAAGGTGCTCTCTAGGCGGTGACCCTCCACCTAGAGCCTAGGCATTTCCTAGGCGATGCTTAATATGTACATTTACTACAAAAGGAAAAGGAAAAAACCAGAGATCAGTGGACCAAGCATTGGAACAGAAAGGCCCATCAAAGCAGCCCAACTGCCCAAGACCAAGTCTGAACAGGCGGCACTCACCCACCTTTTCCATTTGCTGGTGACTCTCCCATCGGTCACCCTCACCCTCGCCAGGCCGCACTCGCCGCTGCCCCCGACATCCCCTCCGCCTCCGCCCCCGCCCGACGTCACCTCCTCCGCCAGCGCTTCCACTCAACGTCCCTCGTCCCTCGCAGTGCCTGACGTCCCTGCCTCCCCCGCACATCCCTGCCTGGGCAGATCTGCACGACTGCCACCAGGGATGGCATGCCGGCCCTCATTTTGCCACCACGACAAGCTGGTGTCGCCTAGGGTACCGCCTACCCCCCTAGGCGAGGCGTTACCCCGCCGCCCAGCACATAAGCATGCCTGGGGAGCGCGGAACAGCACCTTGTGGAACACTGACACAAATGCCCCCAAGTGGCTGTACTTATTCCTAAGTAAAGATATAATTTCTTATTGTGTATGGTCAAGTTACCCTGTTAAGTCTGAGCCACGGGTTTGACCCCTCCGCGTCGCTCTCAGGCGACGGGAGGGGAGACTCACCGCACCACCAAACAAGGCCACCAGCATCCCTCACCGGCCACCGCCGCCGGATGGCGCGCGGCGGCAGCAGCCGCGGCGGCACCGAAGCCGGCAACCGTCCGCAAGCCCCTCTTTCCACCTCCTCTTCATTTTTTCCTCTCCAACTTCAAATGTATGCAGCCATAAAATCCGGCGAGATGTGTTCTGTTCACAAGCTCTAGAGGGTCCAGCTCGATTCTCCTTCAACGGAGCTTAGGGGCCCCTACTCCTTCTCGGCTCAGAGCTCAAGGAACTAGTGAGCTCGACTTCCCAGAAACGGATCCGGCCTCCTTCAGCCTTTATCTGGTCCCTCCAGCGGGGGACCTTGGAGCCCTGCTGGTTCCAAGGCCTTCCTTGCTTGGAGCTCAAGGAAACGGCCACCGGCGTACAGATCCGCGACTTGTGCGTCGGAACCGGCCGCCGGCGTGCTCACTCCGGTTCTGGCGGCAGTAGCAATGGTGGGCGTCTTGTGTCCCTGCGGCTGCGGATGAGCAAGGCTTCCTCGTAGCCGTAGCTGGCAATGGCCTGCTGCGCTCGGGGAAGTTACCATCACCGATGGCCTTGGCGGCATCTGGACAGGCGCTCCTACTTTGGAAGCTCTCGCAGGCCGCTCCTCACAAGGGCCATTGGCAGCGGTGGAACTGGGAATCTCCAGGAGAAATCCTTGCCCGGCATTGTGTTGTTGCCGACAACTGCGACACCTTCAAGTGTCGTTCTTCCTCCATGGAGGCGTTGTTTCGAGGCGTCCCCGTCCACATGCTTGTTGGCCGTGTTTTGTGCTAGTTTGGACAGGTTACAGTAGCCTGGCATTATACCGGGCCGTCACCGGCGACGCCCTCGGGCGCCGCTCTCCTCCTTGAAGGCGTTGACAAGTGACTCTACGAGGCTGAAGTTGAAGCGTTGCTTGATGCATCTTGCCTGTTTCGTGCCTTCTTGCTCCCGCCTACTCTTCATGGGTGAGGTTGGCACTGGTTGTTGGCTGCTGTAGTGGCTCGGTGAGTGTCCTCCCTTGGCGCCTCTGCTTTGTCGACGCTCTCCTTGTTGATGGTGAAAGAAAATCAAATGTCGGGTGGTGTTTCCACCGCTTCCGCCATTCCCCTTCAAGGATTCCTCCCCTTGGATGGCGTTGGATTGTGGTACGTGGAGCCCGGATGTGCTGGCGGTGTCTCCATCAGCTTCAAGGGAGGTCACCGTTTTCCGGTGAGCTTTGGCTTGCGCGTCCTTCACAGCCTTTAGTCCCCATTCCGCTGGGTGTTTCCTCAGATGGAGGGCAGCAGTGGGACGGCGTAGCTATGACGGGTGGTGTAGGATGCAACGGTCATAGCGTAATCGGCAAGTATGCAGTTCAATGGTGGCACTAATCGACGATCAATGGTTGTCTCTCGACTGTGTTGTGCCTCTTCTTTGAATTTGTTCGTGAGTTGTGTTTCTCTCGTTCCTCTGTTGTACCCTTCTGACCGTTCAGCGGTCCAACTCTTGTAAGGTTTTTTACACCAAAACCATCTCCGGCTAGTCCGGCATCTGTGGTTTAATGAAATTCAGGTGGGGACTTTTCGTCCCCCCCCCCCCTAGTGACATTTCAAAAACAAAGGTTACCCCTGTTAAAGAGATGAGATTAACTGTAGTATGCAAGTCACATTGTACTAAAAAATAGTTAACATAATGTTTGTTAATGACCAAACACAATTTTTTTTTATGTTGAATTGAGAGGGCAGGGAGGCATCCTCCTAGGTATTGTTCCCTTCATCATTTTTTTTTGTTTGATAACTTATTGCGTTAGACATAATCGTAATGCTTGACCACAGCATGTGTTGCATATTGTAATTTACTTACCCAAAAATAAAATTAATTGGGATAAATCTGATCCAAAGAATTCACTCATTTGACCTGATAATTGTGGTAAACTAAAAGCAAAAAAAATATAACACAGTAACAAATGCAAAGAAAAACATGGCTCATGTCTCCGTAATACTTACCATTGTAGGGTCTGAAAGCATAGAATATGCCTTTCCAATTATTTTGAATAAATAATCAGCATCTCTGCGGATTTCATTTGTGATTTCTCTCCATACTGCATCACTGATATTTTCACTTCTGACAAGAAATTTACCGGCCTGTGGTATAACTACTGTTAGACAACAGAAGAATGTGAGTTATAATTGCTGGGAAAAGAACAAAGTACTTTGTCTGGATGATGCCTTAATGCTGCTTTGCGGTATGCCTTTTTTATATCCACAGCAGAGGAAGAAGGTTCGATTCCTCTGAAAGGAAAAGAAAATGATTTAGTCGAATAATCGTATGAAATTGTGAGGTTTTTTCCATTATTAGTCAAATAATTGTATGAAACTGTGAATTCTTCTTTCCACCAAAAGCATATGACATCCCTCTACTTCGGCATGCCCTAAACTATTTTCCACCACTTTTCGCCTGAATGAGCCCAACCAACCTCGGAAGGAAAATTAGGTATCAAAAACAGCTTCCTTCCATGGGGTTTCAAATTGTGACAATTTTGCCAAGTATCCACTTTTTAGTTCCAATGTGAAGGTTGCAGATGACAATACTGCAAACAGAATTCCATAAACTAGACAACTCACGGGAACAAAAGGTATGGCAAGAACTTTTTGATTTCATCGAGCTACGGAAAGATTCATTAAATGCAGAAGTTGCAGTAAAATGTAGTAAAAGAAATCAAGAGCACCCATCTACACAATCAATATTAAATTAAGAGGGTGTAATTAATGGCCTTCTATTATTTCAGGTTCCACTTACAAAGCTGAATTATGACAAAAGTTTAATTAATAGGACTCTAGATGGGCGCATGCTCTAGCCAATTTAAACTTGTGAAGGACAAAGACTTACAATATCAAGTACACATTTAATGAGGTCCCTTTTCTGGCATCCCGCTTCAGAGAAGAGAACCGAAGATTGGCTCGATTCAGATTGCTACGAATACTCTCTGTCTTCTCTGATGGCATGGACATATTTTCTTGCAGCTGTTTATCAAGAAGAGTAATTAACCTATGGAGATCGTTTTCTGCTTGGTCATAGTCCCTTATGAGTTCATACAAACTAGATCTTCTGGAAATAGCCTGCAAAAGTAGCAAGCGCAATAAGTTATATTCTGACAGGCAGGACTCCAATTCAAGGAAGGTTACAACCGAAAATCATGAGCAAGTCCTTCTAAAGACTTATCTTATAAAACTTGAGTCACACTAAAAATACCATTTAATGTGTCAAAAATGTGGTTCCATGAACCACATATCAATCTCACTTGGATAACATCTGATTTTTACACATTGTTCATGGTTCTTAGGTAAATAATTATAGGAATGTTACCATGCATATAGAAAATATAAATCAATGCTCTAAGGTCCATATCAAATATTAGTCTAGATGATCACCAAATTTACATGAAGAAACCATCCACATAATAACGATCTGCAATCAAAATAATTAAGATATTCCCCCAACCACAATAACAACTAACATACAAAAAAGATGAGAAAAAGTAGCAACTTTGCGTTAATTAGGCATGGTTGTTGCTTGTTACCACTGGTTTTGTTGGATGCAATCCACATAATTAAAAACAGGAATTGCTATGTGGAAACAAATATTTCACTACATAAACTATTTGGAGCATGCCTATGAATTAGGTAAAAAGCCAAAAAGTCATAAATAACTAACCGTATACCATTATCTACTCAGTTTGGGGTAAGATTAAGCTGAAAATAACGAATTAAAATTCAAAAGGTGCCAATTACTCATGCAGCAGAACATGGAAGAAAACAGGGAAATTCTTAGTGTATGAACTAACAGTAAAGAAAGTATGGCCTGCTAAAGCACATGATTAAACAAATGGACATCATAGCACAATCATACGGTGCTTTTCGCTAAAGTCTAGAAATAGTTAGAGAACATAGTTACCTGAGGAATTTGAAATTTTTACTTGATAAAAGTACAATAGAGGATAATACACCAACCTTAGCACAATCTCCATCAACGGCTATGGCTAGTGAGCAATCTGCAATTGCATCTAAAATTTGACCCATTGCTTGATATGCTGCTGCACGGTTACAAAAGCAGACCGCTAAAAAGCATAGTGACTCGCTATTGCTTAGCAAAGCAGTGGTATAATGTTCCACAGCCTCCAAATATTTACCAGATTGAAATGCTTCATTCCCAGCAGCCTGAAATGTAGCAAACAAGAATTTTATGCCATCAGTGTAAACTTTTTGAAAAACTTGCAAAATACCAAGGACATCAT
This sequence comes from Panicum hallii, assembly GCF_002211085.1. Lineage (NCBI taxonomy): Eukaryota > Viridiplantae > Streptophyta > Magnoliopsida > Poales > Poaceae > Panicum > Panicum hallii. The sequence goes on from NC_038046.1 coordinate 51,278,960, forward strand.
GTGCGCACATGATCAGTAACAACATCACAGAACAGGGAAAATGCCGGATATAGTTTGACATTATATGGATAGATTACCGGCCCAAAAGAATACAATTGAGTGAAATCTTACAACAAGGCCAACATATGACATACTTTAAGCCGCAGTAGCTCAGCTATTGCCATAGAGAATGATGAAATTGATTCCATGGAGAATGATGAAATTGATTCCTGAGATTGCTTTCCACACCTAGTCAGTGTTTTCTCAAAATTAGCAAATCATAAAAGCAGTGATACGTGGAATTTAATAACAAACAAAACTAGCATCTAAAATATTACCTGCATTCCATGACTTTTACTTGGTCATACTTTTTTAAGAACTGGTGAGCCTCTTCAAGCTTTCCAAGGAAGAAATACGACTTAGCAATAAGATGGTAACGCCACAACTTCACATAGCAAGTATTGGTGTCCAAGTTATTGCTTTCTGAATGCTTGTCAGGACACAAACACAGGCTATTCCTTTCTGCTACATAAAGAGTCTCTTCACAAAACCGGATTACTTCTTCATATTGCTGCAACTGTTAAAGTCCAACAAGATAAACAGTTAGCCCAAAAAATTACTAGTAGAAAGTGGAAACTTAGTAATGGCATGCACAAGGCAAAACAAGTTTACCGTAAATACAGACCAGTAACAGTGCTTCTGCTTTCATCGCCATCAAATTATCTGAATAAATACTTATGGACAAAGCATCAGAGATCATTTGTAAGGCGCTGGGTATATTGTCAAATGCCTTTTTTATAAGATACTCCTTGGACTGATGCATACAACCAGATATTTTCTGCAAAAAAACACAAACATGATGATTGGATTACCAAGTTGCATATAACAAATTATTTTTATATACAAGTTTTCTGAGAAGGGTTAAGAAAGGTGCAAAATCCACATAAGCATTATGCAATTAATAAGACATTGAACACGAAACAGGTGCCTTCAGTAGTTGCAAACATCTACTATGAACCTGGTGCTCCTAAAAATTCGATTTTCTTTCATACTGCTGGGAGTCGGTCTACCAAATGTAGCACTCAATGTATTAATGACATGTGCAATCAAGCCCCACCTGTCACTATCACAGCTAATGGTACGTTGGCGAAATGTAGCCAGTGGTTTGTTGGCAATATTCCTGGGTAATTATCATGTACCCAATGGAAAAAAAGAAACTGCTCAAAAGGTGGTTAATTTTAGAAACGTGTAATCTGGTATTTAATTGGGTAGTTAATCTAGCATGATATCAGAAAGTTAATATGTAAGCTACCTGAGCTTTTTGTAGACCATTAGAAGCCTCTTCTACAATTCTATGATCCAAGCTTGACAGATGATTAGACTTCAAACACATCTCAAAAGCCTTTTGTGCTTCTTCCACATCCCCCAGGGCAAGTAAGCAGCTAATAGACCCATTAGATGAGCATACAATAAGTTCATATATTCATAATGTAGAATGTAAGGGTGCTACATACTTACAACTAACTAGATGAATTATTAATATCTGTCATTAACTGGACCTTCTCTTAAGACAAATTTTATCACTAACAGTTGCATGAAATATTTTTTTTCTTTGGGATCTGAATGCAACACTCTATAGTTGGTTAGATTGAGAAAAATTCTAATACCTAGAAAACTGATAAAAGAAAGCAGGATGCTTCCATGGATTTCCAGCAAGACAAAAACATAGTTACTTTGAATTTATCCTACTGAGTAGACACAACATGAATTGTGATATGAACTCCAGTTAGGTTTCCTAGAAGCTAGTATGAAACTATGAAAGTGAAAGTCAATGCATTGGTTATTTTATCAACAGCATAGCCTAATTGCCTTTGGTCTTACTTGGCAGCTCTGACTTGTGCCTTGAGAAAGCTGGAATCAATACCAATAGCTTCTCGACAATCAGATAGGGCCTCTCTCATCTTACCCAGAGACATCCGAGTAGCTGCACGATTGCTGTAGCACAGCATTAATGCTTTTTTAGAAGCTTCGTTTGGAGAAAAAGAATCAATCCCGTGGGTATAGCATTCCTCAGCCTTAGTTAACTGCCCTTCTGCATATGCTTGATTCCCCCTAGAACAAATTAAGCAGTTCAGCATTAAAACAACGAATATCACAAAGAACATACAGCCTGAGGAAACCCAAAACAAAGGTACACAGTACCCCTAGCTAGTGAAACGCAAACAATAAAGCTATTCAATTTCACAATAAAACTCAAAATATTTTCACCTTTTATTATTCACTCATAATACTACAACCAGTATACGACTCATACAAATCTACATTTGGACCAGCAAAACAACAAAATGTTGTCTGATAATCTGATCTAAGTGTAAACGGTAAAGATAAAAACCCAAAATAAAAGATATAACTGATTGACCAATTTCTGAACTATAAGGAGTCCAAATAACCCCATTAGTTTCAGTCTAAACTCAATCTAACGCCCCCAAACTCTATGACCAGGTAACCCCTTAACCTCAAATTGGTTCTGCAGGGTTTTCTTCTGCCACTTGCATGGTTTGGGTTGGGTGATTTCACCCTTGTGGTCCATGGTAACTAAATAAGCAAAAGGGAGTGACAAGAGAAGGTCATGCAAGCACCTTAAACGCCATGTTTCACAATCTTCATGGTGTTCAAAGTTTTCTGTTTTTGTGCATGTGGTTACCCTGTTAGGTTCCATTTTGCTGTATTCAGTCCACCGAGCAGCTGAATCTGCGCATTGCTGACTTGCTGAAACTTCTGAGCGTGCAGGTCCAACGGCAGATGAAGGAAGGCTTTGAATAGAGTTAGCATGATTACACATTCCTCCACTTTTTTTCTTGCTATGTCGTCTTTGTAAGTGCAATGTACTCTGATTAAAAGTAGATGCAGAAAATATGAAATCAGATTGACCAGAATGTTCCATGTTTGCTGAAGAAGTAAACTCCGTTCCACCATGGCTACTGTCTGTTATTTGCGAAGCAGAGTTGTAAGAATTGCCTCGGGCACAGTTGATACCAGAGTCCGATAATGCAAAGCTACTGGCTTCTTTCAATTTGACATTTTCTTCAAGCGACGCCTTTCCTGAGCAATTATCACTTCTTCTTGGTACTGATTCCGAGGAAGAAACCTGGTGAGCTGAGGGGAATTTCTTTGGCATAACAGTTCTTCTGTTTTTTATCACACCCTTAACTCCTCCTTTGTTCTTAGATGCCACATTGTGGTCTTGAGCAGTGAAAGATTTCTCACCGAATGACCTGCATTCATTAAGTTCTGAGGCTTCTACTGCTTTGATATCATAAGACACATTTATGAAAGAAACCTTCGCACCGCCATCTTCAGATCCAAAGCTAGAAGCAAATTTAGCTGTAGAAGAAATTTCACAAGGTTCTGAGTGTAGAGGATTCTTATTAGTAGAACCAAATGCATGCTTTGCATCCTGCAAAATAAACTTGGTGCAAGTGCTATCTTTAGCAACTGAAGCATTAAGTTGTCCAGAGTTATATGTTACACCATCTTTATCAGCTGAATCTACCTTACTGATGCTAGTTTGAGTTGCATTGGCAGTTAAATCCCGATACCCAGCATGTCCACCGAAAACAAAGACATCCTGCTGAACATTAACACCATGTGCAGGAATCTTACTTCCATCCTCTGGCAAACTACCTTCATCCACAGATTTCCTAACAGGCAAGCTGTCCCCAAACCTTGCGAATTCAATAGGAGCATCGTGGTCGGAACAGGTTGGTGAAGCTAATGATGCTGCCTCCGCACTGTCACATTGTATGGTTTCAGATGGGGCTCTGCTCCCTTCATCGAGCTTCTCAGTCTGATCGTGAATAGAGTCCGGAAATAAACCCTCATGCAAACTGGAATTGCTTCCGCGGGTCCAAAAGGGACCACTGGCGTTCGTCACTGGAGCCGGGTCATCTCCTCCGGGAGCATCAGCGTCGCTTCGCCTGCCGGAACCGTCATCCAGCACGAGGTCGTCAATTGCAGCCGAGAGATCGGTCAGCAAGGCCTCACCGGATCCGGACGAGAAGCTCCTCCTCATCTCCGGCGCCCCGGCCGCGCCACTCCCGAACACAAAGTTGGCGCCGCGAGAGGCGCCCCAGGAGCCCACGGACGGCGAGCCCTCATGCTGGGCGAAGGCGGATGCCGCGGGGCGGCGCGAGATATCGAGCCCGGAGCGCCGGATCGAGGCGGCGGCGGGGTGATCGGAACGGAAGGGGCGCCGCGGCCTCCCGGCGCGGGGCCTGGGGCTCGAGGCGGCCGGGATGGTGGGGAACGGGGCGGAGGCGGAGAAGGCGAGCGGATCGGGCGCGGGGTCCATCGCTGGCAGCGGTGGCGATGCGCGGGGGGGGGGGGGGGCGCGGGCGGAGGAGGAGAAGAAGAAGAAGAAGAGGCGCTTCACCTTCACGGCGGCGGCGCTCCGGGGACGTGCGCGCCGTCCCCTGGCGCGGCTGGCAGGTGGGCCATGGGGGGACACGGGGACGGGGAAGTGGAGGAACTGATCTGATCCGGTTGGATTTTGAATCGAAATGATCTGGAAAGGGCAAAAGGGGAAAAGAAAAGAAAGACTACAAGAGCGGTCGTGCTGACACTGACCAGGTTACTACTAGTATATATGGTCACCCACACGCTAATCACTGTCACGGGATCCCACTCCCGTCAGCGGAGCAGCTAATCACGAATAGACTTGCCAAGTTTCTTGCAAGCAACACGGGGAGCAAACAAAACAATAGCGTAAAGTCTCTATCCAAAGACCATATTTGTTTTAGCTTAAATAAATATAGTGAAATATAGCTTACTCGCCACCACAGTCTCAGATGGTAACAATTCCGATGTGGTTCCTCCCAGTTTTACCAAAGCTCCAATCTCGTACCCCTCCCGAGCTCTAACGGTTGATCGTGGCTACGTGGCATCATGTCATGGAACATTAATTACTTTTATGAGGAACATACAAACGAAAAATACTAAAGGAAGGTGGTGTAGGAGCACTTCTATAGTCAGCTTGTAGTATATTCGTTTCGTTGTGTTTTTCAATAGTTGAAAGTATATCCATGTGGTTGCATTACATCCTTCCTATGTGACGACATGGTATGGATGGGCTTGAAAAGGGATGCGGCGGAGAAAAATGAGCATGAAAATTCGATCCCAATCAAAATTGCATCCACGTGCGCCCACAGTTGTCCACAGGGGTGGAGCTAGGTTACGAGCTATTGTGCGAATGCACCCAAAAAGGATTTAAAAAGCTAGCTATCACCCTTAAACTTTGATCATATTTGCTTAAAAATTAAATATATTTTCTATTCCTATGAAGTGCAACACCCCCTCAATTTCTCTCTAGCTTCTCCCCTTATCGTCCAGTCTCGTTCTGACACGTGTATCCCGATTCCTATATTTTCGCATGCTACGGCGGGGAAGGTGAATTTTTTAAAGAAAACGGTGGAAAAGATGGCTGAGCCCGAGCTAAAAAATGTTGCCATCCGATCCGGCTGTCGTGTGCACTAATCGCATACATCGTGTATGGCATGAATTCTAAAAGTTAAGAAATTTGTTGGGTCCGCTATCAGATGCAACCATACCTCTTAGATACAGTTTGGCTAATGAATGAGTGTGCATGCCAGATGGGATCTTAGATCTGGAAAAATCCTGACATGAACCAAATAAAACGTTCTTCATACGACAATGAGCGGCGCCAGTAGTTCTCTGGCCGCACGACGTTCCCGCCAGCCCGGCTCCTCGTCGGCCCAAACCAGCCTGAGATGCCTCCTCACTCTCACCAGCGGGCCTGTAGTTTCTCAAAAAAAAAAACAGGAAAGAAGCAGTGGGCCTCCTGTAGCTAACAGAGCCGTTAATTTTGGCATGCGACTCAACACATCCTTTCTTTTATTATTACAACCTCGCTTCAAGTCATGTACGGAGCCGTGCACTGCATATGTTTCAAGTCATGCCTGATGCAGCATGCCGTATCATATCATCAGTCAGTTACTCCTCGTGGAAGAAGAAGAACCTCGTGTGCGCAGGATTGGGGGGGGGGGGGGGGGGGGGGGGTTGTCGTCTCCACTGGGCCGCCACACGGAGATGCGGGCCCTGCGCGACGCCTTCCGCAGCACCGACACCCGCTCTCGCATCGCCTCCAGCTCCTCGTCTCCCGGAGCGCTCCCTCTCCTCCCGCCGTGACCAGCACCAGCTGCTCGAGGGCGGGAGCCCTCCTCAGCAAGAACCTGAGCAGCCGCAGCTCGTGCCTGCCTGTCCCACCAAAATTCACCACCTTGATCAGGGTCAGCTGGTCAAAGACGACGGTCTCGCCGGGCGCCGCCGAGCTGCGTGGGCCTCCGTAATAGATCCACGGGGAGCTGCGCGAATAATGGTAATCCAGGTGGTAAGCAGCAGTTACAGAAACACATTTTTCCAGAGAGTAGTTGCGAACTCAAGTCTGGGCAAGAGATCGATCTGGAGAGCTTTACATTACACGGACAAAGAGCCGCCTGAGGACTGGAGGCGAGGTGACCGTGAAGAAAGTGGACAGATACTCGAGGTCTTGGTCCTGGCCTCCATCAGCTGCAGCTCCTCTAGGTTCGGCGTGTTTGTGTTCTGTCTCGCCGTAGATGTATGCATGGTGAAGAAGCTGATCGACAGTAATTGTTAGTCTGCTGTATTCCGTGCATACTACTGAATTTCCGAATTTGCTTGTCAGTGTTGTGATCTTATTAGGTACCAGCAAGCCGACGGAGCAAGTCGTCAAGATCCGGGCATGCGCGACGGCGTTGTAGTGTTGTACCAGGAGGGGTAGGCCGCGTAGTTTTGGGCGACGTTGAAGTCGCAGCCGAGGTGCGACAGGTACGCGTCCCGCAGGGCCGGCGTGGCGCCGACGTCGAAGGCGACGGGGCCGCCGTAACCAGCCGTCGTCGTCGCCGCCGTCCAAGACGCGGCCGTAGAAGGTGAGCGACTCGAGCGCGGGCGCGGCGACCCGGAGCTCGCGCACGGCCAAGCAGTCCGCGAGCTCCAGGACGCGCAGCCTCCACACGATTAAATGCTCTCACTTCCGTTGCTCCGCCCGCTCCACTTCCCAGGTTTCCCTTTTCTGCAGCACATTGCAAATGACGCAAACAGGACACAGTTGATGATGGTCTGGTTTCAATGAAAACAAATAGAAGCGAACCTTGATGAACAAATATACACAGAAAACCAACTGCCATAGAAGAAATAAAATTCATGCTTAAAAAATGACAGTATTATGGTAGTAATAATGAATAAAGAATAGAATAGCCTGTACAACATTGATTGTCTATATTCTGTTAAGGTGTGCTACTGTTCATGCGGCACCTACCAGCGCAGCATTACTTCGGAATTTGAGATATGAATAATCGTAAATTGGGTTAGCTGGTTTCCTTGTAGATGTACTCCACATATTTTTCACGTATTAGAGGAAAAATTCCTAAGTTTAGATATTATTTCTTATGGGGTATATAAAGTATAAACGAGTCATCCCTATCGAAGGGTGATGCATCCGTTATGAATTAAACGCAACCTGCAAGTCATACACTCGTACTATATACACTGAAACTCCCTCCGTCCTAAATTATTAGTCATTTTAGCTTTTCTAGATTGATAGCTTTGCTATGCATCTACATACATGTCTAGGTGCATACCAAAGCCTATGAATGTAGAAAAGCCAAAATGAATAATAATTTAGAATGGAGAGAGTACTGGTTAACATAATACCCGTTAATAATCGAGTATGATTTTCATTGTATGTTGCATTGAGTGGGGAGGCATGTTCTTAGGTAATGTATTATATTAGACTCAACCCAATGCTCGAGCACAACATGTGTTATGTGTGGCATATTGTAATTTATTTAGCCCCCAAAAACATAAGGCAGAATATAAATTGGATGCAAACTAACATTCACTCATTTGAAATGAAAATTATGGTAAAAGAGGTAAAAATAACTACAACATAGTAATTAGAGCAAAGAAAAAAATGATGACATCTCAGTAACGCTTACCATTGTAGGGCCTGAAAGCTATCATATGCATTTCCAATTATTTTGAATAAATAATCGGCATATCTGCGGATTTCATTTGTGATTTCTCTCCATACTGCATCGCTGATATTTTCACTTCTGACAAGAAATTACCAGCCTGTGGCATAATTACTGTTAGGCAAGAGAAGAATGCAAGTCACAACAGATGGAAAAAGGAATACAATACTTTGTCTGGATGATGTTTTAGTGCTGCTTTGTGGTATCCCTTCTTTATATCTGCAGCAGAGGAAGAAGGTTCGATTCCTCTGAAAGGAGAGGAGGAAGTGTATTGGTCAAATAATTATACGAACAGAGATGGGCTTATATTTATGATCAGAGGAAATACACAACTGGCAGGAACAAAAGATATGGGAAAAACATTATACTTTCATAAGCTAAGATTCAGTAGCTGCAGAAGTTACATAATAATGTGATTAATAAAAAAACTCAAGAGCACCCATCTATAGAACCAACATTAAATCTAGAGTATGTGATTAATGACCTTCTACGTTTCAGATTTAACTGTCATGGGAGCATGCCCGGGTGGAGTCAGCTTGTTAGAGACAGCCTGGTGAGTAATCATAATCTACTCTTAAACAAAAACAAATTCTAATTATAGACTATCTTGCACTTGCAGATAATAATCATAATAGATGCAGACTCCTTTACTCCTGACATAACAACTTACAAGGTTGAATCGTGACAAAACTTAAAATGATAATCTAATAGGAACTATAAGAAATAATCTTTTTATAAGATAATTTAAAATTTTAGAGGACCAAAACTTACAATATCAAATACATATTTCATGAAGCCCCTTTTCTGCCATCCAGCTCCAGAGAAGGCCGAAGATTAGCTTGACTCAAAATGTTACAAATACTCTCGGTCTTCTCTAATGGCATGGACATATTTTCTTGCAGTTGTTTCTCTAGAAGAGCACTTAACCTACGGAGATCATTTGCTGCCTGATCGTACGTAGTCCCCAATAAGTCATACAAACTAGATCTTCTGGAAAAAGCCTAAAAACATATTGCAAGCATGGTAGGTCATGTTTTGACCGGCAGGACTTCAATTCATGGAAAGACTACAGCAAAACCTCGCAAGGCAGAAGGCCCTTCTTGAGATTTGGCCAATAGAACTTGCATCACATTAAAGATACTATATCATGTTTTACTGTTATGTGGTTTCAGGAACCATGTGTCAGCCTCATATTAGATGACATTATCCGATTTTTACACATTATCCATGTTTCTTATATAGCTAACCAATCACAGAAATAATATTTACCATGCATATTGAAAATATTGAGTCAACGGCTTATGGGCTATCATCAAAGAAGAGTTTAGTTGACACCAAATTTACATGAAGAAAGACACCCTTGACACAATAATAATGATCTCCAGTCAAAAGGACTAAAAAGAGTTCCCCAACCACAATAAGAACTAAAATATGAAAGATTTGTTTTTAGAACAACTAAAATATGAAAGATGGGGAAGCAGTAACTTTGCATTACATATGCATGGTTGTTGCTTGTTACCACTGGTTATCCAAGAAGATCACCAGTAATTCCAGGCATTTGGTTTTGTTGGATGCAACCCACATAACTAAAAAGAAGAATAACTTTGAAATTACACTGTGGAAACAAATATTTCAGCAGATTTGCTATCTGGAGCATTCCTATGGATGAGGTAGAAAGCCACGAGTCATAAACAATTATCCATATATTGTCATCTACTTAGTTTGAGGTAAAATCTTAGTTCCCAGGCTCGACGGAACGGCGAACCAGGATCTGAGTGTTAGCATGGTCTATATTAGGCAGGGTTCTTGCTAACTTTGGCAAGCCCTTTTGGGTTTAGGGAGGTGCGGCAGCACATGCATACTGCCCTGTGCGCCCACTCCTTGTTTTGGTTAGTTGGTTAAGATAGACAAGGATCTCCCTTGATAGGATTGATCTCTTATTCCCGTGGACACCCTTGCCTATATGTACTTGAGCCTTTGCTCCCCATTAATCAATCTGTTATTTCTCCCAATTCTCATCTGATTTCATGGTATCACGAGTCCGAGCTTGACCTCGGATTTTCGCTTCCGCACCCCTGCACGCCGGCTTCCTGCCGTGCTGCGCCATGACCGGCCCCCTCCCACCGGCGCCTCCGACACCGAGACCGCCGCTCGGGACGCGGCTGCCGCTGCCGCCGCCGCCGGCGGCACACTGCCCTCCAACCCATCCGCCTCTGCCATCCTCACCGACCTCCAGCAGCAGGAGATCTCCGCGCGCCTGGCCAAGGAGCAGGCCAGCGCTGCTGCCAAGGAACGGCAGGAGGCCTACGATGTGGCCCTCGCTCGCCTCGCCCAGGCTGAAGAGGAGGCCGCCAACGCCTCCAAGGCCCGCGACGCCGCCATCGCCCGCGCGGACAGGGAGCGGGCGCTCGCCGCTGCCGCCGCCCTGCGACCCTCCCCTCAGGAGGAGTCCTCTGCGGGCGGGTCGGCTTCCCCTGCAGGAGGCCCGACGGACCTCCACTCTGCGCTACTGCTCCAGGAGGCTGCCGCCCTCTTGAACCTTCACGCCCAGGCCGTTGCCGTCAACAACATCCGGAGCCTCGTCCACATCGTTCTCGACGTCGACTCCAGCAACTTTAACCGTTGGCGCGATCAGTTCCTGCTGGTCCTTGGCAAATTCTCCCTCCAAGCGCATGTCCTCCTCGACGCCCCGGTCCCCTCGCCGGACTGGGCTCGGATGGACTGCGTTGTTCATTCCTGGATCCTCGGCTCTCTCACCGACGACCTCGCCGAGATCGTCTCCTCCCAGGGCGCCTCTGCCCGGGACGCCTGGCTCGCCGTCGAATCCCAGTTCTTGGGCAATCGGGAGACACGGGCGATCCAGCTCGAGACGAAGTTTCGCAACTTCGTGCAAGGCGATCTCTCCATCACCGAGTACTGCCGCCGTCTGAAGAAGATGGCCGACGATCTCACCGCCTTGGGAGAGGTCATCACCGACCGTACCCTTGTCCTCAACGTGATTCGTGGCCTCAACGAGCGCTTCACGCACATCGGTGCCCTGCTGAGGCGCGCCCGCCCCTTCCCCACCTTCCTCGAGGCGAAGGACGATCTGTCCTTGGAGGAACTCACCTTGGGAAGCCGCCAGCCATCGCCGGCTGCTGCACTCGCCGCCACCACCAAGTCTGCACCCAGCTCGGGCTCCGGAGGCGCTGGGAACGCCGCCGGCTCCAAACTCGACCGCCGCCGCAGCAGCAAGCGTTCGTCGCCCAACAACAGCAGTTGCACCAGCCGCAGCAGCTGTTCCAGCCCCAGCTGCAGCCGTACCAGCTCCCTACTGCTCCACCTGGCACCTTTGAGGCTGGCCAATGGGGTCCGGCCGGCTCCTACAACCCCATGGCCGGCCTCCCTTCTTGGGACGCACAGTCACTTGCCTCCGCGTTCAGCACGGCGACGCTGAACCCGCCTTCGTCAAGCGAGTAGTATTTTGACTCAGGTGCCTCCTCTCACATGACATCCACCCCTCACTTCCTTTCACAAACTTTTTCTCAGCGGTATCCTGCTCCTTCATCTATTATTGTCGGTAATGGCTCCATGATCCCTGTCACCGCCACTGGCACTACAGAGTTACCTCATTCCTTGCGTCTTAATAATATTTTGGTTTCTCCTCAAATTATTAAGAATCTCATCTCTGTTCGCCAATTCACTACCGATAATAATTGTTCTGTTGAGTTTGACCCTGCTGGTTGTTCTGTGAAGGATCTCAACTCCAGGAACGTGATCGTCAGGTGCAATAGCTCTGGGCTGCTATATCCCCTGCGTCTCGATCCAGCACACTCCCTAGTTGCTAAGGGCTCCTCTCCACTGTGGCATCGGCGACTCGGTCACCCCGGCCATGAAGCTTTGTCCAAGCTTGCGTCTAGTGTCTCTTGTTCCATAGAGGATTGTTCAGATTTGTGTCATGCCTGTCAGCTAGGTCGACATGTTCGCCTACCTTTTCCAGTTTCATCGTCCCGTGCGTCTAATAAGTTTGATCTTATACATTGTGATTTGTGGACATCACCAGTTGCCAGTGTCTCAGGTTATAAATATTATTTGGTTATTCTTGATGACTGCACTCATTACCTGTGGACTTTTCCTTTGCATCTCAAATCTGACACTTTCAGTACACTTGCTGGGTTCATCGCCTACGCCTCCACACAGTTTGCTGCACCTGTGAAGGCCGTCCAGTGTGACAACGGGCGCGAGTTTGATAACTCCAGCGCCCGCACGTTCTTCCTCTCTCGGGGCATCCATCTTCGCATGTCCTGCCCCTACACTTCGCCTCAAAATGGTAAAGCTGAACGCATCATTCGGTCAATCAATAATGTCGTTCGCTCCCTGCTATTTCAGGCCTCCATGCCTCCCTCCTACTGGGTTGAGGCTCTCTCCACAGCCACTTCGTTGATTAACATTTTGCCTACCAAGACTCTTGGCTTCTCCACGCCGCATCTTGCCCTCTTTGCCACACCGCCGGCTTATGCGCACCTTCGAGTCTTCGGTTGCAAATGCTATCCGAACCTGTCTACCACAGCCACCCACAAACTCACTCCTCGGTCTGCCTTGTGTGTCTTCCTTGGTTACTCTGCTCACCACAAAGGATACCGCTGCCTTGACATGTCTTCCAACCGGATAATCATCTCACGGCACGTCATCTTTGATGAGACTGCCTTTCCTTTCGCTGAGCGTGATGGCCCCTCCACACCTGCGACTTTTGAGTTTTTGGATGAATCTGATGCTGTGCTCGCTCCTATTGGATCACCGCACAAGTTTTTGCCTGCAGGAACATCTTCTGGCGCCTCCACGCCTGCTGTTGGTGCCCCTCGTGCTCCTCCCGGTGCTCCTAGCATCTGTAAGCTGGACGCGATTCTTGCCCCGGCTCTACGCCCCTCCACGACGGCCTCTTCGCCTGTGCCACGCGGGGCACCGTCACCCTCGTCACCTGCGCCACGCGCGGCCTCGCCCATGCCACGCGCGGCCACGCCGTCTCCTGCGTCCCCTTCGCCTGCGCCACGCGCGGCCACGGCCTCACCATCCTCCACCGAGCGCTACATCCCGCCCGCACTCCGTGCCGGCCGGGGTACCTCGTCGCCTGGCCCTCGCGACCCGCACCTGGTTTTCCGCCACTGGAGCGTGTCGTCACACAGGTCTTCTCGCGCCGGCCTCGCCCTGTGCCAGCATCTACACTGGTGCCAGCTCCTGCACCTGCGCCGGCACCGCTGCCTAAGGGTGCCGTCGCTGTGCCTCCCGTTATCAACCAGCACTCCATGGCGACTCGGGCCAAGCGCGGGTTCCGTGTTCCCGCTCTCTTCACTGCCACGCACCTGTCTCCGGTTCCGAAGACGTACCGCGGGGGTCTTGCCAATCCTGCCTGGTGGTCCGCCATGGTGGAAGAATATGATGCTCTATTGAAGAATCACACTTGGGACTTGGTGCCACGTCCCCCCCAGGCCAATGTTGTCACTGGGAAGTGGATCTTCAAGCACAAGTTCTCCACCGACGGCACTCTGGAATGGTAAAAGGCGCGTTGGGTTCTTCGGGGCTTCACACAACGCCCTGGTATCGACTTCGCGGAGACTTTCAACCCGGTTGTCAAACCGGCGACAGTTCGTACTGTGCTCTCTCTAGCTCTCTCACGGCAATGGCCTGTTCACCAGCTTGATGTGAAGAATGCGTTTCTCCATGGCACCCTGACAGAGATTGTTTACAGCCAGCAACCCAGTGGTTTTGAGGATTCTGCTCATCCTGACTATGTCTGCCGGCTCAACAAGTCTTTGTATGGGCTCAAGCAGGCTCCTCGCGCCTGGTACAATCGCTTTGCCACATACCTGCTCTCTCTTGGGTTTGTTGAGGCCAAGTCGGATACTTCACTGTTCATCTATCAGCGTGGCTCCGACACGGCCTACCTGCTTCTCTATGTTGATGACATCATCCTCACTGCCTCCTCGACCGGTCTCCGCCAGCGGATCATCTCAGCCTTGCAGCAGGAGTTCGCTATGAAAGACCTCGGTGAATTGCATCATTTCCTTGGTATGCATGTTCAGCATTGTGGTGATGGCCTTCTTCTATCTCAGGAGCAGTACATGCTAGAGATTCTTGACCGAGCAGGCATGGCCGAGTGCAAGCCGTGCTCCACTCCAGTAGACACTAACCCCAAAGTGTCTGCCACTGATGGTGCCCCAGTAGGTGATGCTTCGGATTTTCGCAGTCTTGCTGGTGCTCTGCAGTACCTCACCTTCACCAGGCCAGATATTGCATATGCTGTCCAGCAAATTTGTCTTCACATGCATGATCCACGGGAGCCTCACCTTGCGGCTCTCAAGCGCATTCTTCGCTATGTCCGCGGGACTCTTCAGTTTGGTCTCTTGCTGCGACCCTCCTCGTGCACCGACCTTGTGGTGTATACTGATGCCGATTGGGCAGGTTGTCCGGATACGCGCAAGTCCACCTCGGGCTATGCTGTGTTTCTTGGTGACAATCTCATCTCCTGGTCTTCCAAGCGTCAGACTACCGTATCAAGGTCCAGTGCTGAAGCTGAGTATCGCACAGTGGCTAATGGAGTCACCGAGGCGACATGGTTGCGCCAGCTCCTTCAGGAGCTTCATGCTCCCCTTCGCCATGCCACACTGGTGTACTGTGACAACATCAGTGCCGTCTACATGTCCTCCAACCCGGTTCAGCATCAACGCACGAAGCATATTGAGATTGATCTCCACTTCGTCCGCGAGCGTGTTGCCATTGGTGATCTCCGCGTCCTGCATGTTCCGACATCTTCGCAGTACGCCGACATCTTCACCAAAGGGCTGCTTTCTTCGCTATTTACGGAGTTCAGGACCAGTCTGAACGTGCGTAGTGGCTGACGATCAGACTGCGGGGGCGTGTTAGCATGGTCTATATTAGGCAGGGTTCTTGCTAACTTTGGCAAGCCCTTTTGGGTTTAGGGAGGTGCGGCAGCACATGCATATTGCCCTGTGCGCCCACTCCTTGTTTTGGTTAGTTGGTTAAGATAGGCAAGGATCTCCCCTGATAGGATTGATCTCTTATTCCCGTGGACACCCTTGCCTATATGTACTTGAGCCTTTGCTCCCCATTAATCAATCTGTTATTTCTCCCAATTCTCATCTGCTTTCACTGAGGAACATGGTACAAGGAACCGGGGTCGAGGATCATGGTACATTACTTGCAGAAGGTTTTTACATCGTGCGAATGTAATTGTTCCTGGGACACAGAACGCAATTGTTCCCAGGTTGATGTTCCCAGGACATCCATGTTCCTGGCTGCTATGGGAAAAATTAACTTAGCAACTAAAAACTCAAAGGCCGGCATTCCCCATGTATCAGAAGAAGCAATAGAAAGGAAAATATGCCCTGCTAAAGCACAAGATCAAATGAATGGGTATCATAGCACAATTATACATGTGGTTTTGGCTAAATTCCAGAAAGAGTTACAGAACATAGTTACAGAGTTTTTATTTGATACAAGTACAACAGGAGGATAATACACCTACCTTAGCATAATCTGCATCAAGGGCTATGGCTAGTGAGCAATCTGCAATTGCATCTAAAATTTGACCCATTACTTGATATGCTGCTGCACGGTTACAAAAGCAAACTGCTAAAAGACGTAGTGACTCGCCATTGCTCATCAAAGCAGTGGTATAATATTCCACAGCCTCCAAATATTTACCAGATTGAAATGCCTCATTTCCAGCAGCCTGAGATGTAGCAAACAAGAATATGTGCCATTAGTGTAAAGTTCTTGCAAATTTTGCTGAATACCATGGGCAACATGTACATGCATGATGAATAACAACAACATGTGAGCAAAGACAATGCTGGATTATATGGATAGATAGAGTAGTGGCCCAAAAGAAAAGGGTGCCCCTATCATAACATTAGCCAAATTATAGAAGATAAACAACAAAGCCAACATATGACATACTTTAAGCCGCAGTAGCTCAGAGATGGTCATGGAGAATGATGAAATTGATTTCTGAGATTGCTTCCCACACCTAATCAGTGTTCTCCCAAAATCAGCAAATCATAAGCAGTCATACATGGATCCTAGAAACAACCCAAACCAGTATAGCATTGGTAACAAAATATTACCTGCATTCCATGACTTTTACTTGGTCATACTTTTTTAAGAACTGGTGAGCCTCTTCAAGCTTTCCAAGGAAGAAATATGACTTAGCAATAAGATATCGACGCCACAACTTCACAGAGCAAGTATTGTTGTCCAAGTTATTGCTTTCTGTATTCTCGTCAAGACACAAACAGACACTATTCCTTTCTGCAAGATAAAGAGTTTCTTCGCAAAACTCAATTACCTCTTCATATTGCTGCAACTGTTAAATCCAACTAAACTAACAGTTAGGCCAAAAAAATTACTAGTGGAAAGAGGAAACATAGTAAGACGTACAGAAGGCAAAATAAGAATACTGTAAATACAGACCAGTAACAGTGCTTCTGCTTTCATCGCCATCAAGTTATCTGAATAAATACTTATGGACAAAGCATCAGAGATCATTTGTAAGGCACTGGGTATCTTGTCAAATGCCTTTTTTATAAGATACTCCTTGGATTGAAGAATAAAACCAGATACTTTCTGCCAAAGAAAACACAGGAACATAATGATTGGGTTATCAATTTCCACATATATAACAACTTATTTTGATACCATGTTTTCTAAGAGATTAAGAATGCTTAAGCAGGATGCACAATTCAGACAAGCAATATCCAATTAATAATGCATTCAGTACGAAACAGATAGATTCCAGAGTTGTGGATATCTAAACTCGACCTGGTACAGTGCTCATAAGTAGGTTTTCTTTCATACTTTTGGGAAGTCACAGTTTTCCAACTATAGCACCGAGTGTGACAATGAAAAGTGGGATCAAGTCCCACTTATCATTACCACAGCCAATGGTATGTTGACAAAATTCTGCCACTCGTTTGCCGACAATCTTCCTGGGTACTTATATAACCAATGGAAATAACTGATCAAAGAGTATTTACTTTGAGGAACATTTAACCTAGTATATTTGGTACTTAATCTGGCATAATACCAGAAACTTAGTACCTGAGTTTTTTGTAGACCATCAGAAGCCTCTTCTACAATTTTACGGTCCAAGCTTGACAGATGATTAGACTTCAAACACATCTCAAAAGCCTTTTGTGCTTCTTCAACATCCCCCAAGGCAAGTAGGCAGCTAGACCCATTAGATAAGCCAATAAGCCATAAGCATACAATAAGTTGAAATAATAATATTGTCAAATGTAATGTATAGTAAGGGTGTTACGACAAACTAAATGAATCATTAGTATTAATTATCAAGTGGATCTTATCATAAAATAAAGTTTACAAATTACTTCTGCCATAAAGAGTTCACAGTAATTGCTCTCTAGATTATGGGCATAAAAATAGAAAGGGCAGCAACACCTTTCCCAAAGTCAACGGCATGCAAACATTCAGTTGGACATGTTAAGGCATCATCTGATCTTAAACTCAGTTACAGACAAACAGTTTCATGAAATATTTATTTTCTTTGAGATCTGGATGCAATACTCCATAGTTGGATAGGTTGAGTAAAAATCTAATCCCTAGAAAACTTGTCAAGAAAGTAGGATGTTTCCCTGATCTTCCAACAAGACAAAAGCATAGTTACTTTTAATTTGTTCCACTTGATAGGCATAACATTAATTATGATAAAATTCCAATCGTTTTCCATTAGTGTGAAAGTTAGTGCATTGGTCTTACTTGGCAGCTCTGACTTGTGCCTTGAGAAAGCTGGAATCAATACCAATAGCTTCTCGACAATCAGATAGGGCCTCTCTCATCTTACCCAGAGACATCCGAGTAGCAGCACGATTGCTGTAGCACAGCATTAGCGCTTTTCTAGAATCTTCATTTGAAGAAAAAGAATCTATCCCATGGATATAGCATTCCTCAGCCTCAGTTAACCTTTCTTTTGTGTATGCTTGGTTTCCCCTAGAACAAATTAAGCAGCTCAGCTTAAAACATCGAGTATCACAAACAGACGGTAAAATAGTACGTCCGCACGAAGAGAACGGCTGCAGAGCCTTTGCTAGTGTAATGCAAACAGTAAGCCATCCAATCTTCCTCAAACTATGTTTCACTTTTTATTATTTAATGTTTATTCATAAATACTACTAATACAACTCATATAACTCTACTTTTTTTTACCAGCAATCCAGTGAAAGGTTGTGTGATCTATATCCTTGAATTAAACATAAAAAAGATATAACTGCTGATAAACCAATGTCTAAACTGTAAAAAGGTACATATAACCTGAACATCCAAATGGCTTTGTAGTGTGTTCTGCCTCTACTTGCATGGTTTGAGTGGTTCCACCCTTGTCGAAGTGCATGCTAGCTATATAAGCAGAAGGAAGTTGAAAGAGTAGATCATGCAGGTACCTTAAACGCCATGTTTCACAATTGTCCATCTTAGAAGCTTCCACAGGATGGACAGGTAGTTGAGCAGGTGCAACCATATCTCTCTCAAAGAAGAAATCATAGATAAACAAGCCCAGTGAACTTTCAGCCACCACTGGAACCCGAGTCACATCCCTGCAGGCAATTCTCATCCTTACATAATCATCCCCATACCTTGTCTTCTCATCAATTTCCAGAGTTTTTCCCACCAATCCTCCAACTTTGGCGATTGTCCTCAAAGATCTTTGATCTGGTGGGATGCCTGAGACTTTAAACCAAGCATGCTGCAGCTCCCCTTTTGCCCCAATAGAAGGAGACCAAGGATTAATCGCAATCTCAGCTTCAATAGTCTTCATGCCCAGGGCTCTAAAGTGTCCCCAGTCTTGCACCATTTTGGCATTGGGAAACCTCATGGAAAACTTGTTCTCAGAGATTTGTTTAGCCTTCCATATCCATACCTCCTTACTAAACGCATTTCTGAACTCATTCTCAATTTGTTTGGCTGTAACAGACCCAATTACAACAGAGATAATAGCAGTACTGGCTTTTTCCTTAGCGGCTCTACTGTCAATGTTCTCTTCAATGTAGAAGAAGCTTTGGTTTTCGACTTGTGCAGCACACAGTTCAGGGGCACAGTTCCACAGAGGCTCTCTTTTAACATTCAAACGATATATTGTTGTTCAAACCACACATCTCACAGTGCATTCTACGATTTCAATTCTCAGATGTATGGTTCTTCAGGCCACAGTACTTGCATCCGTAGCCGGAAGTAGGGTTTTGCTTGCTTGTTAAGTCTAGTTGATCAGCTGGCTCGCGAGGTTGCTTCTCTCCTCCCTCGGGGCTCTGATCTTGCTGCTGCGGATTCTGCGGGATATCTGGTTACTCTTCTTTATCATGCTTCCTGTCTTGGTTCATCTCTTCCCGATGTGCTCGATCCCAATACGATGAAGAACCCTCACCACCATCCCCAGTTCCCCTGCCTCTGCCTCTCCCACCAGGCGCCGCACCTTCCAATCTGCCACCTCGTCCACCACGGGTATCCCCCTCCCCGCCGCCGCGTCCGCCACCAGCACCCCGATGCCCCACAGGCTGCCAGACGGGGTTCCGGCCGCCAGCCCGGCCATACCGACCGGCTCCGACCCCATCGCGCCTTCCGCCACCACGATCCGGTGCACCAGGGACCATCCGCAATGGTGCTGGAACGAACTGAACCGCTTGGGAGTAGGACTTCTTCAGGGAATCTCCTCTTCTCTCTCTCGCTTTTTGTAAGATGTCCGCTTGTTTTTATAAAGTTCCGCTTCTCTTTCCTTTTGATAAACCCTGCTTCTCCCTCGATTCAAGAGGCGAGTCCGCGAGTCAGCTGCAGAGCGGTTTTACTCCGGGCGACCGGGCGGGCGGGGTGAGCGGTTGAACGCCAGCCGTCAATCTAGGTCTGATGACGAAGATCCTTCCGACTTCCGAGCCTCGCAGCAGGCCTGTCACCTGTGATAATGGGGAGTAGTGCCAATTACCGCTGCTGAATTCCTGATTCAAGCATGCACAATAAACCAAGAACGGAGGACCTCCGACCATGAAGTTATTGATGTTGCTCTCAAGATCTAAAAATCTTAACCACTGAGAGTTCATAGATCTTCTCCAACAGCTGTCGGTTTCAACTGCTAACATCGGATTATTGCAGATGTGGAGGTGAGAAGAAACTATTTCGACGCTAGCGTATCAAGCTTCCAGTGGTTTGGGCCAAAACCGGTTTTTGTAGTTCGGTTTTTCCGTTTGGGGCGACTTGGTTTGGTGGTAATCGGGCTGAGATGGCTAGTGGGCTGGTTCAGTTGAGATTCACGATTAGAGTGGGTCGATCTGGTCGGGCCTGGTTTGCTCGTGGATCCTATCATCTCATCCTATTCTCCCTCATCGGCTCGTCAACAGCGGCAGCGGCGGCTGCCGTTCGCTCGTGGCGCGGCCGCGCGAGCTCGGCGCGGCATTCAAGTACCCCCGTCCGGCTGTCCGTGGATCCACTAGGTACTCCTCCTCCCCTTCTCCCATGGATCGATCCTCCTCCCCCTCCCCATCTAGATCGATCAGTTGGCATGGGACAGAGATTCTTGCAGAGTTCGGATGGAGAGTGTTGGCCTGTTCGGAGGGAGATACTGGTTGGACGGTGAATGAATACATGCTCTTGTTTCTCGTTGATGCTTTACCTAAGAAACATGCATACTTCTGCTACTTCGTGCTTAGATAGATACTCCTGTTTTTCAGTTGTCCTGCATATTACTATGTTGGTCATGGTCTAATTTTCAACTTTGTTTCACTTATATGTGGAAGTAATAAGTAGATAAACATGTCATCGAACGCTTCTGGTAGTTCAACAGTCATGATTCCATGGAATTATTCTCATCACAAACACCACGTCGTACAAGGTCTAATGTTTGGGAACACTATGAGCAAAACGTAGTCAATGTGGATGGTGATCTAAAGCATTGGAATACAAGGCTGTTCTGAACACCTATGCTGCTAAGTTTTGGAAGTTGATCCTAGTGAAGAAGAATGGATAAAAGCAGAAGCAATTTGCGAGTTTCTCAAAGCCTTTGAAGAACTTACCCTTGCTGTTTCAGCCCACAGGAAACCAACAGCACATAAGTTTTTGCCCTTAGTTCTTTGCATCCTACATGCACTGAAGGAGGACCCAGCCTTGCAAACAACTAACTTGCTTCAAGAGTTGGCAGCATCTATGTGTTCTAAGTTTGAGAAGTATTGGGATCTAGATGAAGGTAACCCTCGAAGTGAAGATATCCTCCGTAGAAAGAACAAAGAGATTGCATTTAACCTTGCACTAGTCATTGCCATCATATTAGATCCAAGAAGGAAAGCACTTTATTTGGATTCTTTTTTCCGAAGGTGTGCAAAAACGCAGATCAGATTGGTATGCATGTGAACTCTGCCATAGTGTGGATGAGAAGGTACTTCACACTATATGAGCAACAATATTCAAGGACAAGTAGCACAGACATGGGGACACATGTTAGTGAAGTCTCCATTGTGGGCTCACCGGCTCTCGGGAAAAAGGAAGATTGAAGCTGAGTTTGCTCATATAGTGAGGGTTGCACGGTCACCAAAATCCGATTTGGATATCTACTTAGAAGAAAAGATTGAGAATGGCACAGAAGGTTTTGATGTCCTAGCGTGGTGGAAAAGCAAATCAGAAATTTTCTTGTACTACCAGCTATGGCGATTCCCCTTAGTACTGTATCATCCGAATTGCTTTCAGTTGTGGGGGAAGAATTCTTGGAGACCATAGAAGCTCACTAACTCCAAAAATGCTTGAGGCTCTTGTCTGCGCAAAAGATTGACTATTTAAGGCTAAAGTTCCAGAATTATGTTCTGATAGTGAAGGTATGGCATCTCTGTTTAGTTTTGCTAAACTCGTTTAAGGCTAAACTCATTTTTTCTGCTAAGTTATTTAAGCCTTTATTTTTGTGCCAATTTAATGTTTTTGTTACAGAGGTTTTAGTGGAAGGGTGACTGGCAGCTGAGTGCATTAGGAACTTCTGTGAGTACATTCCTTTTAAACTATTTTAGATCATTTTTTTGTGCTGGTAGGAGTGTTATTCACATGAAAAATGGCCTCTGTTCATCCTTTTGTGTCAATTTGAAGCTGAACTTGTTTGCTCACATATCATATAGGTACCAAATGATCTGTTTTGGAGCAAGCCAAGGCTGCTGCTCAGGTAGCTTTAAGAAAATGGATGCTGACTAAGGGCCTGTTTGGAACCACTAAGGATAACAGTTATCCAGCTAAAATTATCCCTTAGGTTCCAAACAGCCCAGCTAAAAGCCCAGCTAACTCTTAGCTAAACCCCTGGATAACAATAATCCTGTTAGCCAGCTCCACCCAGCTAAAAGCAGCTAAAACTTGGTAAAAGACGCTCCTACCCCTTATCCTTTACACGCGCACCTGCCTCCACTCCTCTCTCTCTCGTCGCAGATCGACTCCTCCTGCCAGCGGCGCGGCGCGGCGACCCCGGCCTCCCAGCTCCTCCCGCCGGCGGCGCGACCTCTCCTCCGCCGTGCAGAGGTCGCGGGCCGCCGCCGCCGTGCTCTCCTCCGCCGCCGCCGCACTCTCCTCCGCCGCAGTCTATTAGACAAGCTGCCAATAGCTTTGAGAGGTCCAAAGAAACTATCAGTCGGAAATTTGAAGAAGTGCTGCATTGTGTAAATAAGATGTCAGCTGATTACATTAAACCACGAGATCCAGGATTTACAACGGTTCATCCTAGAGTTCAAGCTCCTCAGTTTTCACCTCATTTTGATAACTGCATTGGAGCCATACATGGAACACATATACGTGTTGTTGTGCCGGCGTCAAAGGTGCTCCAACATACAGGCCGTCACGGGTACTCAAGTCAAAATGTGCTAGCTATTTGCGACTTTGATATGCGGTTCACCTTTGTAGTTGCCGGTTGGCCAGGGTCTGTTCATGATATGAGAGTCTTCAATGATGCCATCCAAAAATATGGTGACAAGTTCCCGCATCCTCCTCAAGGTAAATTTTAAATAATTAGTACATAGTTATACTACAAGTATTTTTAATAATTACTACATCCTTAATTTACAAGTATATTTAATAATTACTAATGTTCTATAATGTACAGGAAAATTTTATCTTGTTGCCTCCGGATATCCTAATCGTGAAGGATATCTTGCACCATACAAAGGAACAAAATATCACCTACCGGAGTTTCGTCAAGGCCCAAGACCAAGAGGGAAAAAGGAGTTGTTTAACTTTTGTCATTCATCCTTGCGTAACGTCATCGAGCGCTCATTTGGTGTGTTGAAGATGAAATGGAGGATATTGTTGCACCTACCGTCGTTTCCAATGGTAAAGCAAACTAAAATAATAATTGCTTGCATGGCGCTACATAACTTCATAAGAGAAAGTGCCATAGCGGATGCGGACTTTGAAAGATGTGACAATGACGAGGATTATATGCCCATGGCGTCGGTTTCATTGTCTCAACAAAATGGTGACGAAGAACAAGACATGAATGATTTTCGTGATAGCATTGCTAATGCATTGTTTAACATGCGAGGATGAGCATTGTAAACCTATTTATTTTTATTATTTGAAATAATTTTTGTACCATACTTTGAGACATTTGTGTGTTGCTATTTTTTTATAATTTATTTTAATTATTTGGTGTATTTTTGGATAAAGAATACACTTTAATAATACAATATACAATATGATATCATAGGGGTAGTATGGTAAAAGAGTACCGGTACTCAGACTATTAGCTGGAGGTTCCAAACACCCCAGGCTAACAGTTAGCCAGCTAATAGTTAGCTGTCTAATTCTAGCTAACAAAACTTTAGCTGGATAACTGTTATCCCAAGTGATTCCAAACACCCCCTAAAGAAACATCGACAATATCAACATGTCTGTACTTATTTCATGTTCTGGTGCTGTTGAAATCAATTTGTCGGTTTATTTCAGTGTCATGTGAACTTCATATGTACTTAATGGAACTAGACTATGCTTGTTTTCATCTCTTGAGCACCGGCTCTTCCATCTCTACGAGGCTGAGCTGCTTGCTTGCTGATGTACCTTCTATGCATAAATTTCTTTGAATCATGCCTGTCATAATTGATGAATCGATGATGCTCCAAGCCTGGAACCATCGAACTGAATTGCTTCTGAGCTTGTGGTACGCAGGCATAATGATGCCATCGAGGCTAAGCTGCTTGGCCTCTGAATATATGAGGCTGATGCCTGTTACGGATGGACATTGGACAGAAGTTTGAAACCGTGGTTTGGGAAGGTGGGGCGGTCCAATTTGGTTGAAATGATGCATGCAGATTGGTCTAGCTTGGTTTTGGAAGATAAGGGACTGGGGTGGTCTGGAGGGAGATAAGATATATATTATTAAAATGGATTTGTCTAGTTATGGTCCGGTTATCAGACCGTTAGCAGGTTGACTAGCGTATGCCATGTCTTTTCATGCTTGAGGGTTTCTACGGCAGTCCCAATCCTCCAACTTAGCTGGTTAGCTGGTTTTCATAGTATTAAATACGTTGTCATGTAAGAAAAAGTTAACGAGCAGAGAAGAAAAAATACTAAAAAATCGTGTCTCATGCAACAAACCATGTGTACGCGAAAATCAAGACAAAAGAAGAGAGGATAGAAGGAGAAAAGAGAGAGAAAAGATATGACTAAATAGCAATTTCTTTTTAAAAAACTATGCACTAGAAATATAATTTTATATGTAGTATCTATATAATATGGCAAGTATAGAAACTTACCACGTCTCTTTTCTCAACTACAGCCTCGGAAGGACAGAGAGGCAGATAAAATAATTACTAGCGTGGGTCCTACACATACATGCTAAAAATCTTCTGGTTACATGGAATGGCTTATAGCTACTAGCTGACTTAATTGTTGGAGAAGGCATTCTAGAAATAAAAAGCGTGCAACCCAATCAACAGACATGCAAATGTCCATTCAAATAATTTTATTTATTTGTTACTTTAACAAAGAATCAATCTCCATTCTCTTTGCTCAGAAATTACACAAATGGCATCTTAAAAAAAGAACTCACACCGAGCATACAGAAAAATTGTATTGAAGACCGTACGAAAAAAGGAACCAGAAATCATATTTTCAAAAAAAAAACAAACTTACTTCTACCACACTCTGCGACTGAGGGTAAAAAATTGTAAGTTTTTCTCCAGTGTTCCATTCTACTCCGTACTCCCTCTATTCCAGATAATATGTCGTTTTGGCTTCATAGTTTTTACTATATATTTGTGTAGTAAAATTTACGACCTAGTATGGAGGAAGTACGCAAGTGCACAGGTATTAATATAAAATATAAGCAAGTCATTAATTTTAATTATTTACATTATGAGTCTTGTCTGGGCCCTACCCATACCCAGATCAAGACCAAAACCAGCCCAGCTCCTCCGATTGTCCCTTCAACATTTTCGTTCCGTTCTGACTTGCGAGCCTTATAGATAAAATAAGTCAGCAGCATCGTAGGTGTGACCACCGTATCTGGTGGCATATTTTGGGGACGAGAGCAACTTGGCCAATACCAATTGTTAACCAACGCTCCACAGCCACCGACAAAAATTCATGATTCAGCACACCTATTGGGGCAACCGGGCAAGGGCAATACCGGCTGAAATAGTAAGGTTCAAGGAAACGCTTGTGCATGGCATTGGCTATCCAGTTATGTGATCTACGGCCTGCTAATGAATGGCAACTACTCAATACACAATCGCATGTAACTCGCTTCTAAACGTACAAATATGTCTCTACTTGTCAAAACAAAAACTATATCAAATTTGATCTTTTGAGTTCTGACACGACACCGCTGTCTTCCTGGATTTTCTCGTTGTATATCACCTGTAGAACATGGATATTACTATTAGTTGTTAAATCAGATCAGGTGGTTTCTTTTGATTCGCTTTGAGATTGTTTACCTTGTCGATGATGCCATAATCCACAGCTTCACTGGGGCTAAAGTATTTAGGCCGTCTGATATCCTGAGCAATCTCTTCTACTGGTTTACCAATGTGCCTTGCCAGCAGCTTAATCTGAACAACAAAGTCAGCCAGTAAATTCTACACTCAGAAGAAACAGCTTGCCCCCCCCCCCCCCCCCCTTCATGGGGAACTATCACAAAATAACTTAAGATTAATGCACGGAAACATCTAAGTCACAGGTTTGAGATTTTCTTTCAAGTGCAAAGCATCCAAGGCTGTATATCGAAACTAGATGTGAAGGTCCAAGTTTGAACCGACATTAGGGTTGAGAAGTGGTTCTGGTTTTCCATAATATTAGGCCCATGTACTGTTCTCCATGATTATGGTCACTACTCACTACAACATAGGAATGGGTTGGCATAAGATAACTTCCAAGTAAGCAAATTTCACATGTGAATTGTGGTTGATAGCTAAAAATGAAAATTTCTTCAGATGATACAGTGGAAACTAGTGTGTGTTTTGTGTGTGTGTGAACTGCCTACATTTGGAAACTGAAAGGAGATACTTCAAAACTTGAAAGTTTGATCACCATATTAACAATAGTGGCATGGCTATTTTCTTTTTTCCTCAATAGTTCTTATGATCACCAATGAACAGAAGAAATAGTTTGGCATTGCACAACTTTGTATGTTCCTATCCTGCATCAATGAACTGGAGCAATAAACACTAGAAACAAGTAAGATAAGCTAATCCTGGACCACTTTAAATTCATCATAAGGTCATCAATTCTTTCTCTCTACAAGAATGGAAAAAATACCATTTCTATCTTGACATTCCGGATCTCTTTTCTTGCAATGTCAACATCTGTTGCCTGACCTTGAAAACGACCAATTGGCTGCACATTACACATCACAGTGGTAAGACATTGTAGCCTATCATTTTTAACAAGTAAATGCCAATGATATTGGACACAGTTTTGTATGTTCATAAACAAAGTATGTGCAAATGCAGCATGGTCTGGGAGTAAGTGTAAGATAATAAGACATTCTGTTGCAGAATCTTATTAGTTGTGTACCATGTGCATTAGATTCATTTAATAAAGAAATTAGAATGTATAAACATCAAGGAAAGAAAAGGAAATGACCTGTTTTATCATTATCGTCGATGATGGAAGTGCAGCGCGGTTACCTTTAGCACCAGCAGCTAAGAGCAAAGCAGCTTCTCCCCATGCATTACCGACACAGAGAGTGAAAATTGGGACTTTTACATACCTACACTAGGGTAGAGAGATATAAGCTAGTGCTCCATGGAATAAGAACTGGCATTGGTAATGGCTATTAGAACAATTGTGCCTCCATATATGAGCAACTAGCAAGGTGTCCCGCGCTAATAGCGCGGCTAGTATCATTTCAGCTATTGTAGTGATAGAAAATAACAACATTGAACTTTTTTCTATGTATTTTTCTTTTTTTCATAGTGATGAGGTATATTTGTTTTTTTTGTCTTTCTTGTCCCATTGCCTTCCTAAGCAATCAATGTACTATTTTCTTTTTGCATCTTGAGCAAGCTAATTTCCTCTTAATGAGAATGAGGTATAGTTGAAGGAAATTATCAACAATGGTACACGCCTGCTATCTCGTTTTTCTTATGTGGATGTTGGTTGCATTCTCTAGCTTTTGTTCCTATCCTATTTAGGTTTTGCAATGCTAATTTGTGTTTAGGGGCTATGATCAAGTAGGAACATTTCTTTCCACTGCTTGTCCCTGTTCATCCCTCACCTTCCATCTCCGTAGCAAGGGAGCCCACGTCCATAAAGCTGCACAACCTCTTCACCCTCGTGTGGCTCTTACTCTTGTTGCTCGATCCTTCTTCTGTCTCTGCCTTATTGCATAACACGTGAAATGCTAGTACAATGCTCAATAGGACACCGTCTTTCTAATATTATGGACTATCATCTAGCTCATGGAGAGCATTTGGTCGATCAGGATGATGAGGGCATTGGTTTATTCAATGATTTGCTCCATACCTAATATGGGAGGACATCGATTCCAACTCAAAGTCGTCAAACCTAGTGTTTCCTACATGATTTATTAGCATAAGCTTTCTTCCTTTCCTCACCATCCTCGTGCTTTGGTGCCTCACTCATGATTACTAAGCTCTGGTCAGTCTCCATGAAATAAATTGAGTTGTTTCTACTCCAAAAAAAAAGAAATAAATCGAGCGAAGTTGCCGGATCGATCAATCAAAGAGAATTTTATCTCTCTCTCTCTCTCTCTCTCTCTCTCTCTGCATTCCATCCTCTCATCGCCATTCATCTGTAATGCGTAGGAAATCTCCAACCATCCCCTTGTTATATATTAGTTAAATCGAACCAATATCTAGTTGGAGTTCAGACTCCCTAAAATGATCAACCGAAGTTACATCTCCTCGTTTCGCGTCGTTGTGTTCCTGTTCTTCGAGTCGTAATGGGATGAGTGCCACAACCTTCTCCTCCCTCTTGTTGGTTGTGCTATTGCTATCCTGCATCTCAACATCTTGGATTTGTGATGTATATATCGATCTCCACCTGCCTTGTTCAAATTTTGCTCCGTGAGCCAATCTCACCAAGGACTCTTTTGCAACAAAGAATTAGGTAAACAAACTGAAGACATGCAAGATGAAGGGAGGCAATGGTTCACTAAAAAGTCCAGGATGCTCCATAGTTAGCTTGATTAACGCATACATATATATATTTGCCCCTTTTAATTTCTCTTTCAAAGCTAATACTTTATCAAGTACAGTTATGTTTGTTTAAGTTATACGAAGGCTGCACATTCTGAGAAACATGTCTTTGGATTGGTGTCAGAACCTAGTTCGTTTAAGTTATATGAGGGGCTGCACATTCTGTGAAACACAGCTTTGGATTGGTGTCAGATCCTAGTGCACGAAATCAGTTAGCTCTAACCTCTCTCACCTCCCCTGATTTGCGATTTGTACCCTGCATAAACTTATTATTATTTTGACCTATGTTCAATTCAGCCAAAAATAATTAAAGGTGGGGCGTTTTGTTTCCTTAAAAAGGAAAGACGAAATCAGGTGCTAATCACTTTATTTTGGTACGTCTGGTTGTTGTTGTTTTGGAAACAGAACGTAGATGAGATGAGGAGTAAGGAAAGAGTTGTTTATCTTATTACTTATATATTTGTTTTCTATTCTATATTTTGTTCTATGTATATTGGTTTTCTTTTTGAGCAATAATCTAAACTTCTTATTGTTTTGACCTATGTTTTTTTTATAACAGTTTTGACCTATGTTCAATTCAGCCAAAAAAATCAATTAAAGGTGTGGCGTTTGCCACCACGTTGTTTCCTTAAAACGGAAAAACGAAATCAGGTGCTAATCACTTTATTTTGGTACGTCTGGTTGTTGTTGTTGTTTTGGGAAAAAGAACGTAGATGAGATGAGGAGAAAGGAAAGAGTTGTTTATTTTATTACTTATATATTGGTTTTCTTTTATATATTTTGTTCTATGTATATTCGATATTTAATCTAATATCTTTAATCATATTTGATATAGATTCTTTAGATTAATCTAGACCATTAGATCTTCATAAAATCCAACGGCTCATATGCTTTTTTTTCGATTAACGTGGTAATTTCTAGACCCTCTCGGTGAACGTGGTGGCTTTTTTTAACACTCCCTTATTAATATAATAGATTAGCAGATTACTACAAGTAAAATAATGAATGTTAAAAAAAATGGAGAAGGCACACTAAATAGACTATTCTATTTAGTAAGGGGAGATTTGCATAGAGTCCACATGTTCACTTTCCAACTGCATGTATAAAATTAAAAAGAAAACAGAGATAACATCATTGCCAACGCCCACTGGTTTGCTAACATGGCAGTTGAGAATGCCACTGGCTTGAGATGGGGTACTAACACCATTCAAATTTAACAAAAAGATAACACTGCATGTTGATAGTGAAATTGTATCAACACTGCCCTTCTCTTCAACTCTGCTGGCCTCTCTCCTGCAAGCCTTGTGGCCAGATCCTGGTGTCACGGGGGAGGCCAGCGACAAGTGAGGTGGCATTGACAATGTGTGAGAGAGAGAGGCATGACAGCTGGAGGAAGAGAAGGAGGGCTCGCTGGCCAGAGGGGATATTGGCTTTGGAGGAGCCAGTTGCACTGATGATGTTGAATAAGACCAGGAGTACAAGAAAGCAGATTGATGATAGAAAAGAGAGATCAGGAGGGGCATTTATGACTTTTCATTTTTCTCTCTCATTTTTGAATTATTTTGATTTGCCAAACATGACTGCAGCTCACAGAATGCCAAAGCAGTGGTAGACAGCAGTTCCATCTCATATTTATCAATGGCGTTGATGCCAACTCGACTTTTCTTTAGTTGCATATACAAATTAGGGGCTAGGAATAGTGACATACATACAATTTCCCATGTTTTAACTTGGCTAATTTAACGGAATAAATTTAATAACCTGAATCATCAACCATGGATCTTATTGTTTTCTTGTTACTATAGGCAGTGTTTAATGTGCTAGACGTCAAAGTCATTTACTGTAACTGGCAATTTTTAAGGGTACTTCAAACCTGAACAAAGTTCCTTGGGCTACTGATCTGCTCTTCTCTTACAGTTATATAGGGAGGCCTCAGAAGTCCAACAAGTGTAATGATATTTGTATATAACACCAATACAACCATGTGCCTATTCATTGTTGAAATACTTACACAATACTATAGTGCTAACAAGTTGCAAAAAATTCGATGGGCAAAATAGCATCTAGAGACCATGCTCATGTTTAAAACAACACATATTTCAGATTTTGTGAACACGGAGTATAATAAACATTACATGCCATTTGGCCAAATGGGGTAATATCAGAGGGCTAAACCATACTTGTTTATGGGCAAAGTAAGTTAAATGCATACATCAACATGAACTTGGAGAAGTGTTCTACTGTTTGGTCAGAGACTGGTTTCTAGACTTCTAGTGGGGCCAGTTGGTAAGTAGGCATGAGATGTGGAAATAGGTACTGGTATGGACTCAGATATCTGTCGTTGGTCCATTGTAAAGAGCAAAAATTGACATAGAAGATAAAATGTTTGAGTTGTCCCTCTATGTTTCAGGCCTTATGTTTGCAACCACAAAAATATGCACATTTCTTATAATGAGCTAACAATCATATATAAGATGTGCAAAGCATCAGCCAAGTGAAGTCATTTCAAGGGGGATTAGGGGTAGCCATAGGTTTGCAAGGAAATGAAAAGAGGATAAGTACATATGTCAAAGCTGACCTCATAGCATCGTATACTGCAAGAGCTTCTGTCTCATAACCTAACTTCTCACCATTCTGAATAAGGAGGGAGATACACACATCAGAATGGTATGAAGATTGAAACTAGAGCAAGCATTATGATCTGTAATTGTTAGAGAGAAGATTGTACAACAAAATTTAGACAACTTGTGTATAGCCGATGAAAGGCACAAATAGATTTCCATGTTCTAGCTGAACAAAACTCTCTCCTGGCTAACAATTGAAGAACAGAAACTCCACAAGCTAAACTAAATTGGCATGCCCAATTTAAGCCTAATGGAAAGTTTTTGGAGCCACAAACCTGTACTCATTATCTATAAACAAGTAATAATCGTCATACAAGGAAATCAAGGGACAGTCAGACAGCAGCAGCTTCGAACCTTGGTGGTGCCAGTGGAGTTGATGTACAGGTAGATTGGCTTCTCGGCGTCATCGTACTGGAGGTAGAGGAACTCAGCGAGCATGAGCTCCGTGACCGACGGCACGAGGCACATCCCCAGGTACACGATCCGGTTCTTGTACAGGAACGAGGCCAAATCCGGCGGGGGCTGCTCCCACGCGGTCCCCCTCAGGAACGGCACCACCTGCAGGCGACAGCGGAGACACCATTTTAGGCGTTAGCCCACTCCAGACGCACCGAATTCGCTCGCCGGAGCTCGGGCACGCGAGGCGCGGACCGTACCATCGCGACGACATCCCTGGCGCTGCGGCCGCCGTCGGCGGCGGGGTCTCGGTGGGGGCTCAGGAACCGCGGCCTGGCAGCGGCGAGCGCGCGGGGGCGTGCGGCGAGGCGGAGCTGGGATGAGGGCGAGGCGGGGAGGGAGCGGGGCGGGGAGAAGAGGGCGCGCGCGTCGAGGGCCACGCGGGGAGGGGACAAGGCGGCGGCGGCTGCCTCCATGGCGAGCGGCACGGCAGTGCGGGAGGGGAGCGAGCTGAGCTGAGCTGAACTGAGGCGCAGCACGGTCGGAGCGCGGATAAGCCCCCGCGGTCGGGTTTTGGTTTGGCTCGGCACGATGGGTTTACCCGGGCCGGCTGATACGCCTCAGCGGCGGTCGGGGCTTTTGGGGGCTGTTTGGTTCGACGCCTCACTCGCCTAGCCTAAGGTTAGCCTGTTGCCTAAGCTGTGGCACGCCTAATGTAGCTAAGTTCAGGTACGTGTTTGGTTTATGACCACACCTAAAGTTAGGCATTTAGAAAAAAAGTGTGGTAGCTGTTTGGATGGCTGCCACACCTACAGTTAGGCAATGTGTGGTAGCTATTTGTTTTGCTACCACACCTAAAAGCCACTTAACCGTGATCTTCTGAAAATTGACATCAATGATACAAAAAAAGGGCCAAACGCGTCCGAAAATTAGTTCAGACAAGTGCCAAAGATGATGTTTGTTGCAAGCTCACCATAGATGCAAAGCTCAAATAAACAAGAGCTGCCAAACATTAACTAGCAGCTGTATCAAATACCATATAAGTTGGATACTAACGTAGCACTGTCGACAAAAGATCGTACCATTAGCAAAAGTACGTGAGCACCACCATACTATCATCATCTTAGTTCTACAGAAACATGAGCAGCACCATACTACCATCATTTTAGTGCTACAGAAACTACATGTGAGCATCACCATATATCTTCAAAAGAAGTGCCGCCATTGACACCATCCACCTTTAGTTAATTCTTGAATGAGTCTACAAATGCAAAATAGCTCATTTTAGCAAAGTGCAAACAATGAAAGTAATTATGTATGAACTGAAACATATATCACCTGGCACTTAAACAAAATAGCAGTCAAGCACATAGGGAATTACAGCCCCGAATCACTGAGAAATTTGAATACCCATGATTGAAATGTCATCTCAGCTGAACCGGATAGAAAACCACGCATACCCTTTTGATCCTTATGTGCTAGAAAAGTTCCCACCATAAGCTTTTGATCGGTAGTTAATGTCATATTTTCAAGCCTTTGCCACAAGATAGCATCAGAATTAGGCATATGTGGTGGAGCCGGTGCCGGCTTCTTGAGTTCTTGTTGAAGGGTCACCAAAGTAGTTGCAATCGTATCCCCTATTTTTGACAACCGACTTTTCGGTCTCACATCTCTCTTGGCTGGTTTACCCTCAGCTCTAGGACGCTTCATTCCAGAGCTAGATGAACTACCATCGCCAGTTTGGGATAAAAAGCTAGTTTGCTCATTTGTAGGAGAAGGCAAAGTGTCAGAATCATCACCTAGATCATCTTGAGGTTGAGCATAATTTGAAAAGTCATTGCATATGTCATCATTCAAGTCATTGTCTTCATCTTGTGTGTCATTCATGCAATTAGCGGCATCCATAGCAAGAGAACCGTCTGCATTGCTGTTACGGAACAATTCTTGCATTTCATTATAGAATTTGATAGGCTTAGAAAGGAGCCTTCTTACTCTAACCTGCACAAAGTAACATATTACTTAGTTGTCCAAATTACATAAAAACAGTCAAATATTAACAAAAATACATTGACAAATAGAGAGCACCTGTAGATTTGCCTTGTCTGATTCAGAGATAATTACCATAGACCTTGTTGCATCAAAAGTGTTACCACTCTTAGCTAAGGCTGATGCAACAAACTTCCAATTTTCCTTGTAGTGTCTCAGATGTCTCTCAACTTGGATAGCACTTACCCCCATATTGAATTGTCTATTCAATGCTTCTGCACACTTGAAGTGGTGCTGTTTTTTAAGCTTGAAACCAGCATGTTGATCCTTTATGAACTCAATGAACCAACCAAACATAAACTTGGTTTGATCATCATCCCAAGTGATGGTCCTCTCACGAGCGGAGCCATCACCTTCAACCTTTTCTTTCTCTTTTCCTTTAACCATATCTGAATACACCGCAATGCAACAAAACAAGATCTGAATACAGCCGCTTTATATAGCTAATCAATAGCAAATGCAACCATCAAATACAAGTACACAAGTACACAGGGTCTGAATACACCATCCAATACAAGTAAATAGGTCTGCATGCAACCACACACGTCCAAATACAAACACACAATACAAGTACATAGATCCGAATACAAGCGCACATTTGTTGGGCTCAAATGCATCAATTTCGATCCCATTCATCCCACATTTGTTGGGCTAACTGATCGCGCATATTTGCCCACAGCTGGTTGTCTATATTCATATCACCATGGGAACGGTTGCTCCTTGGAAGAGTTGCAAACCATGTCTCATCATCGTAGACATAAATATCAGGACCCTCGTCTAATATAAGGTTATGCAAAGTGCAGCAAGCTAATACTATCTTTACTTGAGTTTTAAGAGGAAAAAATGGCTGACTTGTTAGTATCTTAAATCTGTTTTTGAGTGTGCCAAATGACCGCTCAACAGTTGTCCTAAGGGAGGAGTGACGAAGATTGAACAATTCCCTTGGATTCTCTGGTCGCCTAGTCCCCTGAAACTCCTTAAGATGGTACCGAACACCTCGATACGGAGGTAATATACCAGGTCTAGCAGCGTAACCAGCATCAGCTAGAAAATAGTGACCTACAATTGGATTTAGCTAAAGTTAGGTAATATTTTTTTAAGGCAAAACACTAGGCATCACTTATGACTTTACTAAATACCTTCTGGAATTTTTAATCCTGAGGGGCGTGACAATGCATCTTGTAGCACATAGGAATCATGAGCTGATCCTTCCCATCCAGCCAAGACATATGTGAACCTAAGATCAAAGTCCACGGCAGCTAACACATTTTGTGTTGGATAGTGTTTTCTACCTCTAAACCTATCTTGCATATATAGAGGAACCGATGCTGGGATATGAGTGCCATCCAGAGCCCCTATACATTTCTAGGAAAAATAAAAAAAAGGTTATTCTATTAGTACGTACTACAAATTAACGAATATAAGATTAAATTCTAATTACATATGTATATGTTACCTTAAAGTATGGGTGAAATCTTCCTGGGCTGTTGGATATTTTTGGATGTGTCTCGGTGGTTCTCATGGTAATGACGTCGCGGGACAGAATGCATAGAGCATCTACAACAGCATTGAAGTATCTACTAACTGTCTCTCCAGAACGCAAAAATTCAAAGGCCACCGACCTATTTGTCCATCTATGGCCAACAAACTTCATAAACATAGCAAGCTGCTCTTCAATAGAGACGTGCATACTATCTTGTAACAACCCACGAGACCTTAAATGGTCACATATCCTATGAAAAACGGCTTTACGCATTCGCAACTCACTAATACAATTAGCCTCGGTCCCATTATACAAACGGTTGAGACGCCTTTCCCTTTCTAAATCTCTTTCTAGTAAAGAACCATATTTGATGTACCTCCTCGACAATCTATTTTCTTGCAACTTGTACCATAACATAACAACGCAGATTGCCATGCAAATAAGAATCCTTCTTCTTCGAATTTCATGATAATAGCAATACTCAAGATACAGCATTTTTTCACCCATCTATACAAGTTATAAACTAATTAGAATGCATACAACTCATGCTTATACAAGTAGTGGAAAGAAAATATACCTTGCAGAAGTTCCAATAGATTGTCCTGCTCAATAATCCCTGCTCAGTAATCACTGGAAAAAAGGTAAAAGCCACAAAATTAGTGAAGCAATTTGGAACAAATCCATGGAGGTACTGCACGGCGGCCCTGCCTGCCGCCGCCGCCCCTGGCAGCGGCCCCTCTGGCCGCAGCCCAGGCCATGGCCGAGCCCCGCGGCGCCTCTGGCCGCAGCCCACGCCGTGGCCGAGCCCCGCGGCGCCCCTGGCCGCAGCCCACGGCGCGCCCCTGGCCGCCGCCCACGTCGCGCCCCTGACCGACGCCCACGGCGCCCACGGCGCGCCCCGGCCGGCGCCCACGGCGCGCCCACAGCGCCCCCCGGCCGGCGCCCACGGCGCCCACGGCGCGCCCCCGGCCGGCGCCCACGGCGCGCCCCGACCGCCGCCCACGGCGCCCCCCGGCCCCCGCCCACGGCGCGCCCCCGGCCCCCGCCCACGGCGCGCCCCCGGCCGGCCGCCCACGGCGCCCCCGGCCACCGCCCCCGGCCGCCGCCCACGGCGCGCCCCCCGGCCGGCGCCCACGGCGCGCCCCGACCGCCGCCCACGGCGCCCCCCGGCCCCCGCCCACGGCGCGCCCCCGGTCGGCCGCCCACGGCGCGCCCCCGGCCGCCGCCCACAGCGCCCCCCCGGCCCGCCGCCACGGATCCGCGACCTCCCTGCCCCGGGATGTACCTGGAGGTGAGGGGCGACGTACCTGGAGGAGCTCCGGCGACGGCAGGGAGAGGGGAGTGCGGCGCGACGCAGGGAGATGGGGGAGTGCGGCGCTCGAAACGAGCGCCGAAGGTTAGGCGTTTTTCTGTGAGGCGAAGGGGTGCCGGCCTGCCTAACTTCTGCGGCGCGCCTACGGTTAGCTGCGAAACAAACAGGTGCCTAACGAGGTGTGGCATGCCTAACGTTAGGCTGCGGCGAGTTAGGCGTCGAACCAAACAGGCCCTTGGTACTTTGGTTAGGTTCGGCACGTTTGGGCAGGGCAACCGATCATCAACGATCTTCTAATCATCTCAACGTGGAACTCATGGAGTCGCAGACTGTATCCCACAAATATAACAAATATATTGCTCAGATTTTTAAAACAGGAATTTTAATAATAAAACTAAAATACCAAAAAATAGAGGCACATCAAAATTTAAGGTTCAGTGGATTACTGTAACATTGAGCATCTCCATTGATGTGTTAGAAGATGTTATTTTTGCTACAAAATAATTTATAGTTTCTTTTTTATATAAACACGGATGCTCACATGTACATATATATGTTCACCTCTATAAGTACACATACGCAATATTGTTCATATTACTGCCTCTAAAATATTGAGCTTGCAGATCTCAAAATTAATGAAATCATCATAGCCGTCCCGCTGTCGATGGCCATGTTATCTACCACTGAAATAATAGCACCAACTAAAATCTGAAATAAATTCAAAAAGGTGCAAGTATCCTTACCAAATCGAGATCTCAAACCACGATGGATAAGGTCCAGCACAAGAAGCCTTACAAGTAGCTCAATTTACGATATACTTTAACTAAATTGATGCAACATTTTTACTACTTATTTTTTATGCTAATGCTTGAAGCTCTTAAAACGTACACCACTTCATCTCACCCCCAATTATTAATAATAAATAAAAATGAAATTTTGATTAAATTTTTAATTTAAAATATAGTTGAGATTAAAATTATTTATGATCCTACTGCGCAAGTTAAAAAGTACTCCTCCGTTACAATTTTTTCAAATCATAGTTTGTTTTAGCTTTTTAGATATATATAGATAGTGTATATCTAGGTATTATAAAAAACTACGAATTTAGAAAAGTTAAACGATCTAAAATTGGAATGAGTAGAATTAGGAGTACAAGATTAAGATTTTATTGTAGATTAAAGTTACTCGTTCTTTCTAGAATTGCTATTTGAGTATGAATTACCAACCATTTGAAACTAAAATTACTTCAACATCGATTTATTAGATGTTTGAACTTGTGAAAAAAGATTTTTGAATCCTTGGCAAAAAGGAGTTCTGAATTTGTTGGAACTGATGATGGGAGATATATGCCCGCTAAGCATCTTCCGGATCATGAACCTGAGATTGGGTTACTCAATTCGGGTTGCGTTTTGATCGGAGAAACCGGAAGAGACACAAACGCAGCCGCCGAGCTTGCACCTCAGCCGTCTGTTCAGGCGCATCAATTATCCCGGCCGTCCACGCCAAGGCCCTGGGTTTTTCCCGTCCTTCCTCTTCTTCTTTCCGCCGCACCCATCGCAAGATTCACGGCCCGCTCCTCCCTTATTCCTCGTCGTCCCCTCCCGCTCCGAGAGCTCGAGGGCTAGCCAAACCCAGCGCGCCGCAGCGATGGCCTCCCCAGACGCGGAGCAGGCGGCGCCGACGGAGCCCGCGCGGTGGCGCGACCTGGACATGCTCCTCTCCCGCCCCGGGAACCTCGTCGCGGCATCCTTCGACCCTAGCCCCACCGTGCGTGGCCTGGCCCTCCGCCGCCGAGTCCTCCGCTTTTTTCTCGTGTTCTACTCGTAGGTGGCTGATTTCATCGGTTGATCCGTGCGCGCAGCTCCGGGACCTGCTGGGGAGCCTCGTGGAGGTGCTGGTGGTGGGCGCGGGCGGGCTCGGCTGCGAGCTCCTCAAGGACCTCGCCCTCTCCGGCTTCAAGAAGCTGCACGTCATCGACATGGACACCATCGACGTCTCCAACCTCAACCGCCAGTTCCTCTTCAGGTCCGTACGGGCGTTGCGCCCACCCGTTCCTCATTGTGCCTCCGCGAGTGGATTGCCAATTGTTGATTGTTAGGGTCTATGGAAATTTTGCTACATGACTCAAACTGCAGGTTTGCGGAAAGACGCGAAAAAAAAACTGATCTTTGCTTCAGGACACTATAAATTTGTGTGTATTTGCACCTAGACCCGATTTAGTGTCCTCCAGCTTATGTTTAAAATTTTCATCTAGCCCAGAAGACACTAAATTGTCTAAGTGAGTTGGGAAAGAAAAGGTCTTTGTTCGCTCTAGGTTCAGCTCGAATCTAAAATTTCGCTTGGTCACATTAAGCTGATGCCTGACTTGACTACAGCCGCAACTATTCGTTGCTTTCATGTTATCTTTCCTTTTTTATATGTATAAATTTACTTGTCATCTTTCATTGTCTTAATGGGAGCTGGATGCCCTCTTGTACAGAGTTCAAGATGTGGGGAAGCCCAAGGCTGAAGTGGCGGCGAATAGGGTTATGGAGAGAGTTAGTGGGGTGAACATTGTGCCTCATTTTTGCAGGATCGAAGATAAAGAGATCGAGTTCTACAGTCAGTTTCACATAATTGTCCTCGGTCTGGATTCAATTGAAGCTCGAAGCTATATCAATTCCGTGGCATGTGGCTTCTTGGGTATGTTTTTCCATGTCACATTTTATTTAGATATTTATTCTGTGACATAGGAAAATAGGCTTTAAAAGGAGACTGCAGACCTGGGTCTACAACATGTCCTTGTTCCTTGTTAGAATTGTGTCTATGACATTCCGCCTGGGGAATTGCAGTAAACTCGTTTG
Organism: Panicum hallii; assembly: GCF_002211085.1. Lineage (NCBI taxonomy): Eukaryota > Viridiplantae > Streptophyta > Magnoliopsida > Poales > Poaceae > Panicum > Panicum hallii. The sequence continues at coordinate 51,318,384 of NC_038046.1, forward strand.
CTGTATATGAATTAATATTAACAAAGTTCGAAAAAAAGTGTGATAGAGATTAATGGCAATCACTTTTGTTCTGCCTTCACTTTAACCCATAAACAATCACCTGTCTAACATTTCAAGCTGCTTATAGTTGTTTAAAAATGTTATTCTCGTGCTAAGTGATAATTAAGATGCTGTGCAGATAAACTCAAGGTTTTAGTTATGAGTTCACTTGTTTGTCCTCAGTGCAGATTATATCTGCCCATTATTGTTGATTGTGACCTTTGTAATATTGTTCGTTTACGTTTTCGCTTCTCATTTGATCAGAGCTTGCTATGTTGTTTCTTACAATGTATAAATCAAAATATTTTATGCATGCGTAGCATAATGATGCACCATATATTCATTTGCACCGCAGAGTATGACTCAAATGACAATCCACTCGAGGAGACAGTCAAACCTATGGTAGATGGTGGAACTGAAGGCTTTAAGGGTCATGCAAGGGTCATAATACCTGGAACAACACCTTGCTTCGAATGCAATATATGGCTTTTTCCTCCCCAGGTCAAGTTCCCCTTATGTACCCTCGCCGAGACACCAAGAACTGCAGCTCACTGCATTGAGTATGCTCATTTGATCAAATGGGATGAGGTACTATTCTTTTCTCCACATGACTTCTCCTTCAGAACCCAACCCAACCCACCCCTTCCCCCCCACCCCCACCCCACCACCACCCAACACTGCTAACAATTAAATTTACTTTTGTAGGTTCATCCTGGAAAACCTTTTGATGCTGATGATGCAGAGCATATGCAGTGGATTTATTCAGAGGTATCTATGCTGCAATGTCATGTAGTTTATTTTGTCAGTAGTGAGCTTGTCAATCATTTGACATATATACTTATACAGGCTTTGAAGAGAGCAGAGCTTTTCGGTATTTCTGGTGTTACATATTCTTTAACTCAGGTTTGTTTTTTTTTCTATTGACCAAGCATTACCTACGATTTAGTCTATGATCTCAAAATCTTTGCTTCTCCAATAGAATGTGTTTGTCGATTTGGCAATGATGGACAAGGTCTCGTCCAACTGTTTTTTATTTTTTTCTTGGAGTCATAATTCATGACATTTAATCTTTATTGAACGTACAGATGTTAAACAATCCAACCTTGTTTTGCAAAGAAAAAAAGTTCTATTAAATTTTATGTTGAAAGAGGCTAGCAATGCAGGGCTGGGTATGTAAGAAAATTCCACTCTTGAACTTACTGTCTATGGATGCTTGAGTGGTATAAAAAGCCAAGGACTGAGAATAAGAACTGTTCCAAATTAGGGGCATAGCTTCTCTAAGTTCCGTTAAGTCATGGATTTACTTATGTTTCAAATAATTTTAAGTTTAGTTTGGTAATAACTGGTTAACTGCATGTGCTCTACCCTGATTTTGAATGAAGTCTCTACTGATTATCAGTTTATCTTTGGTTGTGCTATCACATTTGTGTTTCTCTGTTGCTTTGTGCACAAATAAACAGTTAATTAGGGCTTTGGTTGTTATGTCCATGGAATCACAAATTCAAATTTGATATTGGCACAGAAATAATAATCCTTTCCATGGTTACTAGTATCTGGAATCCTACTCTTTATTTTATCAGTTGCATACTTTTGCCAATTTTCTTCTATATTTATTATGTCTGTTAGTTTGAATTCTCCATTAATTGGGCAGCAGAACTCAGCTTTTAATGTGATTCATAGTTGTCTACTTCTTGAAAGGTCTAGGACAGTGACATTCATTGTACTGGCTATGTTTTATGAATTTCAGGGAGTTGTCAAGAATATAATCCCAGCCATTGCTTCAACGAATGCAATTATATCTGCTGCTTGTGCATTGGAAGCCTTCAAGCTTATTTCTGGGTGCAGCAAAAATGTCTCAAATTACCTCACGTGAGTTTCATTGCTTCAGAACTTGTTCTTACTGAAAAAATTGGTTTCCTCAGGTTTAAGGACTAAATGAGTTTTTTAAATATATCTTGAGAAATGTTGTTTTTTTCTATCTTTTAACCAAATCTAGTGCTACCTGAAAACTTAACTAACTGCACAATCTTGGTTCTCCAAACGATTTTTTGACATTGCATATCAGGCCATTAAGGAATACTAGTATCCTACATGTTAGCTTTTGGAATTTTTTATTGATAAACGCTTGTATATTTTTATTTAATAAACACTTTTTACAACACTTTTAATTTGGGCAATAAGCTGATAGAGCCATTCAATATAATTCCAATTACATGTGGCGATAAATAGTGCACATGCAAATTTTCAAAGAAGCAATGGTCCTTAACTAGATAGATGTATTATCCGACAGATTATCGATCTTCAATAATCTGGTTGCACATGTTCTGATACCTCAGCATTACATTAAACACCAATCTGTGAGCTAAATTGAAATAAATTCGACATGAAGTTTAAATGGGAAAAGAACCGACAAGAAAAGGTTCAAATGAGCAACAAAATACATGGATTTAAATGAACTTTAAATTTCGTCTTGGATGCTATAAAATAATCAAATCCCATTGTAACCGTTTTGTCAACCTATGATGCTGCGTATATGCTACTACTCAACGCTACAGTCTGCATGCCGATGACGGGACTTGGACAGAACTGATCAAATACATGCAAGCTCGTGCAACCTGTGAATGCATGTAGAATCTGAGCTCTATGCGGATTGTAGCGTTGAGTAGTGGGATGAGAATTGAGTAGTTAACTTGGACACTTAGGTGCTACATCTTCAGTGTTGTTGAGGCTTTGATATTTAATTGGTCTGGGGGCTGTCAGAGTCAATGGAATAATGTCAAGGATGAAACTGCATTCAGACATTTCAACCGGTGTCACAGTACGTCGAGTGTTTTTTGTAACCAAAGCTAATGTATATTTGATGAATTTGTGGCGTGTTCTTGTGTTTAAAGAACTCGAGTGATTCCAGATTCCCTAGGCTGAGAGAGGAATAAGTTTAAAGTAATTCAGCTTCAGGGTAGAGGTCTTAATATAAGTCGGTCTGTGGTGCTGAGTTTTTCCCATTGCCACTCTATGTATGCTTAATACTTGACCCAATTCTGAATTCGATGCATTTCTTAATAGGGCTACAGAAATGCAACGCAGCTCAGTTTGTGAATGAGTGGTTATTTTGTGTATTTACAGGTACAACGGTCTGGAAGGAACTCATATTAAAGTAACTGAGTTTGTCAGAGACAAAGATTGCCTTGTATGTGGGCCTGGTACCCTTATTGAGATGGATACATCATCTACTCTTGCGGAGGTGAGAATTGCAAACCCATCTCAGCAGAGGAAAATTCTGATTGTCGGAGCAATTTTCGTTTCCCAGGATTGCCTTACTAAAATTCCTGCATATTTGGTCCCACGGCATTTGTGTATGTTAGTCTGTTTTAGATTGATTCATATACTTCTAGTACATGTTATGGATGAAGTTGTGAAAAGGGCATATATATGAAATGTTTAAAGTATGAAAAGGTACAGTTCTATCTAGATTGCATACACACACACACACGCCTTGTACTGTTTTGTGATCATATAACAACCACAATCAATATGACAATCACATGGCTGGGTCCTGAAAATGATCATAGCTGGCTTATACTGTTTGCTAATTTAGCATGCCTTGTTATTTTTTTTCTTAAGGGCAACTCTACAGTTTCCCGTACATTTATGCAAACCTTTCTCCGTTACCACTTTATTTACCAGCCGTTTGATCTAATGTGGCAGTTCATCAAGATGCTCGAGGAGCACCCCAAGCTGCGGATATCAAAGGCTAGCGTGACGCACGAAGGCAACAACCTGTACATGCAGTCACCAGAGGTGCTGGAGCAGATGACGCGGCCAAACCTGAGCCTCCCCATGTTCGAGCTCCTCAAGGAGGTCCCGTACGCGACAGTCCACGCCACGGGCATGGCGGAGAACAACGGGAAGAAAGTGTCCTCGCTGAGGAAGCTGCGCGTCGCCTTCAAGGGCGTCGGAGCCTCGAAGATGGACACGGCCGAGAGCTCGTAGGCCTCCCGAGGTAGATGAGAACACTTTTGAGACGATCAAAGTTAAGTACATTTTGATCGAAATTGAGATGTACGCTTGATGATTACTTTGTCTAAGAAGAAGAAAATAGGCGCTCGGTACAAATTTGTTGTTGAGAAATGAGTCATGCGCCACGCTACTGTTACAGCCTAAGAGCAACAACAACCCAGCTCACCTCTCTACGTCTGTTCCTGGTTTTCGAGAGTGAGCTTGCGAGATGTTCGACCGTTCGTACTTGGACCAGCTTGTCCACCGCCGCCCCCCCCCCTCCCCCCCGGCGCCGCGGCGCCTGGGAGAATTCAGAAAGCAGCACCGTTTCCAAGTGGGGTTCAGAGAACACCATCCAAAATCAGCTATTTCACGAAACAGCACTCAAACCACTATATCTAGTCATGAAACAGCAATCAGGGTGTGTTTGATTTAGCTGTGGGTTGTAAAAAAACTGCTGTGAACTATCTGTTGTATAAAAGCTGCTGTGAGCTGATAGCTGTGAAAAAGCTGAAAGTCGCTTGGTTCACCCTGCTTTGAGAAAGCTGCTGTAATACCTTTAAAACCCTGATATACTATATTTATACTCAAAATAATCGCAGTATATAGATTGTTCGGTTTACATGACTTGTCAATGACTAATTTGAAGTTTAAATAAAATAACTAAGATATGAGACATACCTCTATGCTACTTATTGACTAACCAAACCATCAGCTATCATCTCACGGATACTGTTCATGTTAACCTCGTTATGTCCCTCTACCTCATCACCTTGTTGTGCTGCTGCTGCTGCTGCTGCTGCTGCTGTTGCATGTGCCGCTCGAGACATGTACTCCTCATTTGCATCACATCTATCAAACTCTTTATCGCTCAAATGGCTATCATGAATGAAATTGTACAATGCAATACAAGCTATGATGATTTTTGCTTGTTTTCGAGTTGAGAAACGTGGTATAGCTTTTAATATACGTCATTTTTGCTTTAGAACTCCAAATGATGGCTCAATTACATTACGAAGGGACGAGTGCAAGTAGTTGAATATCTCGTACTTTCCTTGCGGTGGACGACCACAACGATGATGAAATTCCGGTAGATGGTATGTGCTCCCCTTGAAAGGAGCAAGATATCCAATTTTGTTGGGATAGCCAGAGTCCACAAGATAATACTTATCTATAATAAAAATATAATTAGTATTAATATAGAAAGTGTTATCTATAAAAGAAAATTTTCTCATATTTGTACCTTTTGGTGGGATAGGAAAGGAATCAAAATTTGACAATGCATGATTAAGGATTCTTGTGTCATGTGCTGAACCCGGCCATCCGGCAACCGCAAATGTGAATCTCATATCAAAGTCACATATTGCAAGTATGTTCTGTGATGTATATCCATATCGACATGTGTGGTTAACCACCTCATCATTGGGAACTACGACCTGGATATGAGAACCATCTATAGCACCAATAGCACCTTTGAAATGAGGCCAAAAACGATCTTCTCTGAGCTTTTCATGTTCAGTGCTAAATGTTGGATCCTTAGGTTTGATGTTTTCTTTCCCCAACTTACACAAACATTTGAGAACCTCATTGAACTTTATATGAACGGTCCATGTTGATCGTACAAACCTGTTCTTAGCTTGTGAAAATGATTGGGGGACCTCCAACAATCCATAGAAACATTGCCAATGACTCTATTGATGTAACATTATGAGTGGATTTCATATCATATGAAGAGACCAATAAATCATGAAGTGCCATAAAAACATCAGGGCTCATCCGAAACATCTTATAAAAATATCTTGGGCGATTGAAGCACCTCATAACCCATTGATATCCAGTTTCTGGAGCATCTTTATCTCTGTATTCAACTTCGTGCAAATATCGCTCATGGTACAGACTGCCCAAATTTCCAAGAACTGCAGCATGATGTGATAGTTCAGATAGTTGAGATACAAATAGTAGAGACTGCTGCTTTTTTTTGTTAAGTCTTCCATGCTTGCATCCATCTAAACAGAAAGTGAAAAATACATAAGAGATATATATTGTTACACATGATATTGATGGTTTAAAGAAAATAGTGGTTTAAAGCAAATAGTGGTACAGAACCTGATGGTTCAAATCAACTAATGGTTCAAATCAACTAATGGTTTAAAGTAAAGAATAGCTCACAACATAATTATTAAAAGAAAATAATAGTTCAGATGTCTTCATGCAGCCTTCTTCGTCTCTTTCTCGTGCTCTCTCTCAATAAAATTATATCTGTCTTCATTCGTTTCAAGTAAGAAAAGGATCTGCCTAAATTCCGGCTTCATGATCAACAACGTAGCTGTGTGCATCATAGAAGTTTTTTCTTGCACACCACACTCCTTGACCAACTTCATAGCGTGTGCAATAGTAGGGACAGGGCTGGATGGATGAGCTGATGATGCTTCAACATTTGAGCTGATCTTGTCAGCTACACTATCAATTTTCAGACACGTATTCTTTTACATTCTAAAAAATGGATTTTTCTCCTTATTGTCTTCAGCTGCTCCGCATGTTTGTTTGCGCTTCTTTCCGGCTGCTTTTGGTTTCTTCAAAGCAGACAGCTTGATTGCAGAACTATCATCATCTTTTTGTGCAACCTCTAACACATCGTCACTTGAGGAATCATCAGAGGAAATATCTCCCGGACAGAACGCAGTAGCTCCAGTGATATGCACCTTATCAAACAAGAAATGCAAATCATCAAGGTATTTTGGACCAGTTTCCAAAATTTCACATGATTGCACTTCACACCTCTGTCACTGTTGTTGCATCTCTGAAAAAAAATGCAAGGTTCAGTCAAACATATTATGAGTGCATTTTGTATTATACTGAAATAACATCTTATCTTATCTCAAAGTGTTCATTCCACCATATATCCGAGCAATCAACCGTTTGATTTGCCTCATTCCATCCAAGACCAGTGGCAGCATTCTTCAATTCCATGAACTGTGTGTAATCTTTTTTTCAAATTGTCCAATTTATTCTCCAATTGTGTCTTTACTAATTTCACTCCACACCTTGCTAAAAATTTTTCCTCCATATTCTTCCAACCATTTCTAGTGAAACAACCTCCAGGCCTATTCCCAGCTAAAATCTCCTTACAGCAATCAAGTGCTTCACATTTGCATTGTCCCAAACTGCTTTCTCAGCCATACTTTAGTAAAGATAAATAATAGTTGCATTAGAAGGTACAAATATTATTTTTCTAGCTTCATCAGTGCACTATATAACTTTACTAGAAAAATAGAGTTCATCATCCAAGCATTAGCAGACAAACAGATGACATGGACAATTTTCGGAAAACTTAAGAACAAACACTGGGAATCATACATTGGCGCATGCTATGCTACTATATATTTTATGAAAATAAGATCACGTCTTTGTTTCTATCACATAAATAGAAAATTTCATGCACCATTTAAATATTAGAACCTGAGGATTTTCAGTATTGAAACTATCTATTTAAGATACAAAACTTAGTTTTATAAGTCTTTAACCTAATATCACTAGACGATGACGAGCATTTGTGTTGCTTCTGTGCTTGTTCTGCTGTTAGGATGTTTCCATATTCTGGAACCTTGTCCAAATTATTAGAGAATAACACATTGTACCTCAATCTCATTACTATTGTGGTCTTACTGGTTGTCAAATCAATGGAAGCGTATTATTTCTGATCGGCGAGGCAAAGAGAAAAAGAAACAGGAATTGACGGAGAGGGAAGATAAAGAAGACATGAACCTTGCTAAATCCGTCGAGGGGCGGTGCCGCGCCGGGGGGCGGGGCCGCGCGGGGGGGGGGGGGGGGGGGGGAGGGCCGCGCCGGGGGCGGGGGGCGTGGCTGCGCCGGGGGGCGGGGCGGCGCCGGGGGGAGGGGTGGGGCGGCGCCGGGGGGGGGGGGTGCGCCGCCGGGGGAAGGGGCGGCACCGGGGGGAGCTTTTGGTCGTGCGTGAGGTGGAGAAGGGGAAAATAACGAAGGGGAGAAGAAAAGAAACGAATCGGTACTTTCGTAACGAGTGGCAGTGGGTAATTTTTGCGACTTCTGATCGTCCTAACGCAGCAAAAGCAGGTGGCCGGCTGCTTTGCGATTTGCAGTGGTGGAAGCAGGCTGCGGTGGGAAAAGCAGGCACACTTTTGACATGTTTGGTTTGGATTCTACTTTTTCACAGAACAAGTAGCCTACGGAAGCAGAACCAAATACAGTGTTTTTCACAGCAGAATCTTTTCACCCCTCTCCTGTTTTTTTTCCCCTAGTGTTTTGCAAATACCGAAAGGCCAACTTGCCCCTTTTGCTTTCCTTTGCCAGGCTGGATTTGCATGATCCAAAGAAGAGGTACCTATAGTAAGAAAATCATGTTTTGTACTCGTTTTACACTTGTACTAATGTACTATGGAAACATGGCACCTAAGTGCTCTGGAATGCATGAGCAATGTATATTTTGTGATGCAAGGAGTAATGATGTCTAAATAACTAACTTAGTTATGTATGTCATAACGTCAACCTTTCTGTATGCCTTAAGTCAAAATGGAACCTGGTAGGAGCAGCAGGGGCAATTTGGTTACTTTGTATATGGGATAAGAGCTGCAGTACTATTTAGTGCTGTTTCATAATTAGACGTTGTGGCTTGAGTGCTGTTTCGTGAAATAGCTGATTTTGGATGGTGTTCTCTGAACACCGCTTTTGGATGCTATTCTCTGAACACCGCTTGGAAAGGGTGCTGTTTTCTGAGTTCTCCCTGGCCGGAGATCAAAAAAATTTCAGAGCAGACCACAAAACCCAGTAAATGACCGATTAAGGTCTCATTTGGTTTCGGAGGGTTAAAGTTTAGATGTGTCATATTAAAGAGAATCTTACCATTTAAGAGTATTAAATAAAATCTGTTTACAAAATATTTTGCGCAGATGAGTGCTAATTCGTGAAGCGAATTTAATGAGCCTAATTAATCTATAATTTGCTACAGTGATTAATTAACCATTTTCGCTAATTATAGATTAATATACCTTATTAGATTCGTCTCGCGAATTAGCCTGGAAGTCCTGCAATTAGTTTTATAATTAAATAGACTTAATTTCATGTTCAAAATAATAAAATTCTCTTTGATGTGATAGGGCTAGAGTTTAGTTCTCCGAAACCGAACACCCCTTAAGCTATCCATGGTGAAATGGTAAGTCTCCAATTTTTATAGAGGTCCTTATTAAAATGTCCTCTTCTTGGAGCCTATTCTCCGAAGTTGTAAAGATGGATTTACTTCGTCATGTCTACTTGTCTAGCCTGGGTGACTGGGGATATTTCTTCTTTCCTCCTCCAGGATTTTTAACGTTTCCTTGCAGCTGCTTTTGTTGATCAAATGACTCCTCAAGATTTGAGACAACGATCCTTTTGTGCTCCTTAGTTAGCATGAACCATAAGTACATGTTTGAGCACATTTATGCAGATATGTATTTTATATTTGTGTTATTTTACTGTTGGACATGTGTATGTACAATTGCGTCTTTCTTTTACCTCATTCTGTTGAAATCTTCTGCGTTTTTAACTCATCTTCACCGTTACCTCAACTCAACTTAATTTCAATTAGTTAAACTTGGAAAATAAACTACATGACGCACATACCCTCGTGGGCATGTGGCTATGCCTTTTTGGAACGGCTGGGCCAACTGACATCGATTTGGGCCTCACAACGTTAACCTCATTCGTGCTCCATACCATACATCGCGGCCTTCTCCGGCCCACAGCCAGCCACACGCGCGGAGTCCCAACCCAAAGAACTGAAAACCCTAGGCGGCGGCGGCGCATACCGACCGCCATAGCAGCAGAGGCTCCAGAGCAGAGAGGCGTTAAGGCGCGAATCGTTGGTTCCAGCAGGATCCCCAGCAGCAGAAACCGACACAGACCGCGGCGTGCGACCGGAGGCGAGGGCGATGACGCAGAAGCAGACCCTGTTCAAGGGCCAGAGCAAGAAGAAGACCGTCCCTCCCAACCGCCACGGCAAGGCGCCCCACGTTCGCAAAGGTACGCGCGCCGGGATCGACTGCGGCGCCCCCATGTCCTAGATTGGGATTGGCTTTGTGTGTTTGCTCTTCATTGTTGATTTTTTCGATGGTTCGCTTGGATGATTGATTTGCTATTCGGTGCTGCAGGGAAGAGGGTCGTGAAGCCGACCAAGTTCACCAAGGACATGGACGCCGACAAGGTATATATTTTGGGAGTACGAGTGTAGCATAGCGTAGCATTAGCAAACGCTTGTGTCTGTCGAAACTTGCCTTATTCATTTACAGCACAAGATTAGTCGAATTCATTGCTATCGTTTATATTGTTCTAGTGGAACTAAGTGTTTGGATGGTTCAGTTTAATTGGGTGCTGGATATGACGGGACGACAGCTCAATTTTGTCGCCATGATTCTGTTCTATTTCTTAGCAACTAGCATGTTTTCGTCATGGCGTTGATTATTAAGAGGGTATTAAATTTTCAATCATAGGTCGATTCCTTAAGAGGGTACTAGATTTTCAATCGTGCAGAGTATAGGCCACAGAATTTTATTGAACTAGATTACTGTTTATGTTCGTGGATAGGTTTACAAATCAATCTTGTTTTGGTTGCTTCCCTTGTTTCATGTAAATATCACTTGTGATGGTATTTTGATTGAATGTCATCCAATGTTTTTGGTAGTATCATTGGTCTGAGCTTTCCAACAAAGTTGTGCGGTAATTCTGTCCTGAGTTCTTGAATGCTAGGACATACATTTTTGTCAATATAATCACATCTATTAGTATCTTGTACGCTACTCCCACTGTCATGAAATATAGATCGCCATGGGGTACATGTGCTCAACCTTTTAGGATCCAATATTTCCTGGAGTTTAGTACTAATGTACTATCATATGCCAGTACAGTAGTTAATGTGAATCCTATTATCCTGCAAGGGCCTTTGGCAATGATCTAATCTTGCAGAAATTGCTTCACTCCTTTGTTCATCAGATATGATTTAGTTTTGTTGTATTCTTTCAGTGATAAATAGCTTAAAAACTGGAATCTTGAATAAAAAATAATTTTACTATGAATTTATATTATTCTGAATTTCCTGTGAGTTCCCCCAGCCTTTTATCTGGTTAGATTCATGTACTTTTCCCTATTAACAGCATGCACCAGTCTATATATTAAATATATAATGCAAGTACAGACATGAACTCAGAAGTTACTTACTTTTTTCCATTGAATTATCTGTATTTTGTATCATGTTCGTCATTCCTTTTCTTTGTGGAAAGTCGGAAACCCAGTATTTTGCTCTGTGGGTTTTTCAATAGTGCCTTCATGTGTCGCGATTTATTATGAACCAAATTTTTTAGAACTAATTCAAATACAAACACAATTTGATATATACTGCAGCTTGCATGCCAACCCCTAAGTTTTGGTTGAAAGACACTAGTAGTGTCACGAAAGTTATGAAACATATTTAGCCTCCTGCTGCCTGTCCTTATTTCAATGTTTTGTGCTCTTAGCTCAGTCTATGAAAACTTTGCGTTGCAGGAACTCACCAAGTTCATCAACCAGTGTAATGAAATAAAGGCTGCTAATCTTGCTAGTAAAGAAGGCGGCGACCTCAACATAGTGAAGGCGGACGGTGATCAATCTAAATCAAAGAAGTAGGAAGCCAGAAGGTGACAAGAAACTGAAGATGATTGGGTGCAGTGTGATCTGTGGTAATGCCGTGTATGCTGGGTTCCTGAAGAAATTTAGTGCCATATGGCTGGGTAGAAGGGCATGTTTACTGCAAAGCTTTGTTCTGTGGTGTAACTTGCAACATGGCATCCAAGTTTTGTTCTTTAGCAGACTTTAAATCATGTTGAAACTGTTGGTATGTAATTATCCGATCAGTTGAAACATAGGAGTACATTTTTTTTGGGCCGTGGGCCAATGCGAGCGCAGTGACAGGCTGGCAGTGTAATAGTAGTACGCTGCAATCATCGCAAGCATAGTAGCTTGTTTTATGCAGGTCGTTGCCATCATGCCTTTCTCGCTTTTCGTTTTGTTCCCTACCATTTGAAGCAAATCGAGCTGTGTGCTTGCTTGCAAGCAACAAACTCATCCTGGCTGCCATACGTTTCTATAGAAGCCCATTTGACTTGCACTGCATTCTAAATTGAACTTCAGCTGTGATTCCATTTTCAATATTTTTGCGAGGTTTTTCAATGTACCTATTATGCTGTGAAAAATAAGGGAGAGAACCAAGATCATAGGTAAAATGCTGCTAAGTCCAGCTATACTTTTTGGTTGTGAGAAAGTTAATCCAACTAATGTTATTGTACTTATCGGTCAACGGATATGAAATTGAGCCTTACATGTTGCTACATGTGCCAGAACAGTGGTTTACATCACTTGGGTGGTTGATTACTTATGAAGTCGCGAATGAAGGGGTACAAATTTTCAGGAAAAGAAAAAAGAGAAACGGGTTCAAATCACCTGGTTACAATAGAGCTGTACAGAAAAGACATTGACATACTTGATGTATTTTCCTTTATACAATTGGAGAAAGAAATAACTACTTTGAAACATACCATTTTTTAAAACCACCATTTGCTTGATATTTACCAATGCGCGTCTACTAATGCTGACAATATGTATAGTAAGTCTATGCCATGGATGAAGTGACTTCATAGAAGCAAGTGCACGCAACATAGTTCGATTGCTTAGATATTACTATTTATATTTATTAGATTTATTTTATAATTTAACAACCTACTTAATTTAGTGACGTACGACGTTCGTGTCGACTGCGAGGCAGCTATAATTGATTCACTAATTTTAATATCTATATGAAAAAATTTGTAAAGTTAAAAACCAGTTTTTTCTCATATGAATGCGTGCTAGATCATTTGCAAACTTATCTCGAATAGGTAAATCGGCTCCCTGAAACCAACAAAGTCAGAGGCCATGATTTCCGAAAAGAAAAGAAAAACAATAGAGAGCGTGAGAAGGCGAGGCGCAGCCGCGCAGGCCGCTAGGCTTCGATAACGCAGCGGCGTCAAAGCTCAAGAGGGGGCGCCCGTTGACTCGACCCATTGACCAGCTGGCTTCCATGCCGGCCCCACGCCAGACTGCCTAGCACAAACGGGCCCACCTGCAAGCGAGCGTCGCCGTCGCCGTCAGCCCGTCACGCTTCGCAATTTTCTTTGAAGGATTCCACGTCATTAATTCTTGGAATTGCTGTGCTGCCATTTGTGTTAATGAATTCTTATTCCTCGCTTCCCTCCCAACCCGAACTCGCACGCCAAGAATTCTAGAATCTCCCTCCCTCTCTCTTCTGGAGAGAGAGCGAGAGAAGGGGAGAGAGAGAGGGGCCGGAGAGACTGGAGAGATGAACGCGGCGGCGCGGAAGGCCGCTGGCGGCGGTGGCGGCATGGGGCGCGCGCCGGCGCTCGTGCTGGCGCTGGTGGCGGCGGGGGCGTTCCTGATCTCCTACAACTTCTTCGCCATGCTGCTCCGCGGCGGCGGCGCCAGCGCGGCCGCGGGGGCGAGGGACCCGGTGGTGGCGATGCCGGCGTGGATGCGCGAGGCGGCGGGCCGCGAGGCGCGGCGGCGCCCGTTCCACGTGGCGCTCACGGCCACGGACGCGGCCTACAGCCGGTGGCAGTGCCGGGTCATGTACTACTGGTACAAGCGGATGCAGGCGCAGCCGGGAGGGGAGGCCATGGGCGGGTTCACGCGCGTGCTGCACTCGGGGAAGCCCGACGGGCTCATGGACGAGATCCCCACCTTCGTCGTCGACCCGCTGCCCGCCGGCAAGGACCACGTACGCAAACCGTAAACAACAAAGCCACTTCTTTCTATCTCCTTCGTCCTGTTTGTTTGTTCGCTCTTGCTCATCAACGTAGGGCAATGTGGGGCTACAGACGATTTTTATATGCATTTTTTTGATATAAAATTTGCTGCCGCCGTTCAACTTGCAGTGATAAACTGATGGTAAAAAAAACCTTTATTTTCTCGGACTATGATTTAGCAAAAAAAACTTGCTCGCAGAATAAAAGATCACGGTAGCATGCGCTCTGCAATCTGTCGGTGTCTCTTGATTCACTTGTCTGACATTTTGTCCTGATGGTCCGTACCCTGACGTTTCAATGTTCTTTTGCAGGGATATGTGGTCCTGAATAGGCCATGGGCATTTGTGCAGTGGCTTCAGAAAGCAAAAATTGAAGAAGAGTGAGTTCAGATCATCGGATGGGCCTATGTTTTTGTTTTGTTACTTTCTGCTTAGTTGCAAGTTTAACCTTCCACCCAAATCTCATGATTTAGCATCCAGCCAGGCATGACTTCAAAATAGCAAGTATTCAATAGTTTTCTTCCTCCATGCTTAAATAACAAGGATTTGTAATCTAATGTGTATATGACTGTTCTGCTTTGATGAAAATGGCAGGTACATACTAATGGCAGAACCAGATCATATATTTGTCAAACCTTTACCAAATTTGGCCAATGATAACAATCCAGCGGCATTCCCCTTCTTTTACATCACACCATCAGAACATGAAAAAATTATCAGGAAATACTATCCTAAAGAAAGAGGTCCTGTCACAGATATCGATCCTATTGGGAATTCTCCTGTAATCATTAAGAAGGTAATTTCTCATCGCAGATATAACATTGTACCTACAAGTGTCATGAATTTGATAAACTTCCATTTGATGCTTTTTTTTGGCACATTTTTTACTTTTTTTTTTGTTTGAAGTTTGCAAATTCAACAGACCTGACTTATCTGAATCTCTTATCATCTGAGGGAACCTTTTAGACAGTGCTTGAGAAGATTGCCCCAACATGGATGAATGTGTCGATACAAATGAAAGAGGATGAGGAGACAGATAAAAAATTTGGTTGGGTCTTGGAAATGTAAGAATTACCTTGTCTTGTATGCAAACTGTACAAGTTCATCTGTTTACTTGTTACTTTGTTATGATTCCAGCTTTTCCTTTTTGTTTTTCTTTGACATTAAGGTACGCATATGCTGTTGCCAGCGCATTGCATGGGGTTCAGCATATCCTTCGTAAAGACTTCATGATTCAGGTACTCCACTTGCTCAAGTTCTGATGGCCATAGTGTTATTCACTTCAAATGAAGTGTTTGAGTGACATGACGAAAAACAATAAATGCAGCCGCCGTTTGATACGAAGCTTGGGAACACATTTATCATCCATTTCACCTATGGATGTGATTATTCACTCAAGGTATTAGAATCCCAAATTGCAGGATTTCTTCTATATATCTCTTTCCTATACGAAATTACTTTGTTCTGAGTGCATATAGTAAATATGTTACTGTGCCTGTTATTCTACTGACATAAAGTATTCGACAATAATAATCTTTCAGGGTGAACTGACGTATGGAAAAATTGGTGAATGGCGATTTGACAAACGGTCATTCCAAAATGGGCCACCACCAAGGAATCTGACGTTACCCCCGCCTGGAGTCCCAGAAAGTGTGGTACGTAAATTGGAAAAATGCACAGCATATTCATTATGATACAATAAATGTATTATTAGTTGAGGTGTTTTTTATTTGCTCACCATGCCATTTTCTTGTGACTGCTCCTGTATTTGGCAAACTACTCTGGCCTTCCCTAATATTTTCTCATTGCAGGTTACGCTAGTAAAAAAGGTCAATGAAGCTAGCGCAAACCTTCCTCGCTGGGATGATGGAATATAAGCTGTGGCCGATGGCAAAATATGTCCCTTGTTTTGGGAAAATGCCAAAGTATCAGGTGCAGTCGGCCATTGGGGCTCAATCAGTTTGCACCCAAAATAGCTGCTTGCACTTGCATAGTTACATCATACGTTATAGAAGAAGATATATAATTTTCTCCTTATACAGTAGAAAAGAAAAGTAAGTTAGCACTCATAGTTTCCATTTAATTATCTTTGTAAGCGCTACTGGCTGCGGAAAATCTCAATACAAATTTTCGTGCGAGTGCGATTGTGCTTGCATTTTTTGTGAGAATGTTATAGGTGATTTGGTTGTTCATATGGGGCACCCCCTTCTATTCCGACTTTGAAGCTGTAAAATTCTGTGTTCAGTTGTAAGGAAATGTGTAATTTCTTCAACCCAAGAATTTGCTAGAACATACCCCCCCCCCCCCCCCCCCCCGAAAAAAAAAACAGGAACTTGTGAGTTCTGAATTTAGATAACCTGGCTTGCTTGCAGGCTTGCAACCAATTTTTATGAGAATTCAAATTGGCTCATAGATTGGTGTCAGGTGATGCTGTTTGTTGGCTACAGGACCAAGACGCTATAGTGAAATTCTTGTGGAGTTTATATTGGTCTTAAATTCAAAGATTCCTCTCCCAAAAGCTTCCGAATCCGTATGGCGATTTGCAACTTGGCTAGGCATAACATATGATTTTCCCTTTTGAGAGCCAAAAGTTGGCAACCTATGGAGAAATCTATATCATGCCATTGATAGGACCTATAAGGCTACTATAATCCACAGAATGGCATTGCTACTTTTCCTTTGTGATATTTTAGTTCTTTTTAACACCCCCCCCCCCCCCCTCTGTCTTTTCAACTGAAAAATCTTTGTCAAACCCATTACAGCCACCAGGACCAGCAGACCTAACGAAGTTGATTGTTATCTGAAAAAACGTGTACCAAATTTTACTACGTTCCAACAATGACATGCAAGAAGTCATCCGCATTCCTTTACTCCATCCTTGTGCTAGAAAATGACAGAAAAACTACCGGTAACAGGTGATTCGATCCGTTGGAGTCCGGTTTAGACTTTGTTTTCTGGCAAGGGCAAAATGGTACAGTCACGTGGCCTTTGGTGTTGAAAAATACCAGCCTTGAGAAGACAAGATAACAGCATGATGTTATACTAGTTTAAACCAAATTCAGTTTTAGAGTCGCGTTTCATCAAGATCAGCTTTTGTATCAAGCGTGATAATTCGTGGTTCCTACACTGCCACCCCGCGGCGATAACGATGGGCGAATGGCACGAACCGTACGTCAGGCGCCGGCGCAGTCAAGGTTGTTAGATTGATCTCCTAGCCCATCGGACCCTAACGGGCCGATGGGCCACCTCACCAATGCGCCCTGATCGGGGGCGCTCCAGCTCAACCCTAGCTGGTGGGCCCCCGTCGCGCCGCGCTATAAAAAGGAGGTGGGGGCCAGCGGCACGAGATACGAAGTTCACCGGCCGCCGCCACCCCACCGACAAGTCAACCTAGCCGATCTAACTTGAGCGCGGTAAGCGGCGGGAAGCTCCTCCGGCCATCACCCTCGACGCCCCTGCCTCGACCCCGGACTCGCGAAGCGTCCACACCGTCGGCCACCACGACCGTGAACCTCTACGGCCGAACTGCTCCGATCCCCGCGCTACACCGCCATGGCGGGCACTTCTGCATCCGCCGGCCTAGGGCACGAAGGTATACCCCGTGCCCTCCCTTGCATCTCTCAATCTCTCTCTCTCTCTGTTTCTAGATTAAGCAAATTGCAAAGGTTTTTCCTAATCTAATCGCGCATTAGCCGATCCGTATAGTCATCATTGGTATCAGTCGCCTCGCTAGTTGCGTTGATTAGATCTTGGAAGATCAAGAGGAAAAGCACCCCTTAAAAAGATCCCAGAAAGACTCCCAGAGCACAACCCCGAAAACCTAACCCTAAACCTAGCAAAAGAAAACAGAACAAACAGAGGCCGACCGGGGGAGGAGGTACTTTACCTCGCCTTTTACCGTGTTGTCCACCGCCGGTGAGCCCGCTGCGTGCGGCCCTCGGCCACATCCGGCGCCACCACGCAGGAACCGAGCCTGACCCGAGCCTTGGAGCCGTCGCCTCGTATGCGTCGCCCTCGGGCACCACAGAGAGACACCTCGACGGCGGCCCGTTCACCTTTCGGTGGACGCGCGCGCCGGCGAGGCGCCTCACGGTGGCGCCGCCACCGCGGCTGCCGCCGCAGCCGCCGCCCGCTCGGTCGTCGCCCCCTCGGCCGCCACTCGCTCGCTCGCTCGGGCTGAGGAAACGAAGGCGACGGGGATCGGGGGAGGAGTGAATGACCTAGGGTTCCGGGGGAAGGGCTGCGTCGTGCGGTTTTTGATCCGCCGACAAGCACGCGCGTTCGTTGATCTTGATCCAACGGCAGAGATCGTCCCGCGCGTGTGTGGGCTAGTTTTGGCCCAGGCGGGCGAGAGAAATGGCGGCCCGGGCCCAGGTTGGCTCGGCCCCGAGCCGCACGCGCACGCGGAGCCGTGCGCAGGGGCGCGCGGGCCGGGCCTTGGCAGGCCATGCGCGAGCGAGTGCACTCGGCGCGGGTTGGGCTGCTGCACAGAGGAAAAGGTCAGCTGGGCTGTTTTGAGGTTTAAATAGTACATCGTTTTTCATCTTTTTCCAGAGCTACTTTTCAATAGAATTTGATTGAATTTGATACATTTCAAATTCAAACTTGAATGAACTTTGATGCACTGTTTATAAAAGGTAAATTTAGACATATTTTGATAGAATTATAGTTTTCCGCTGCAAAGATTACATAGTTTCATGTCTTTAATGATTACTCGTCTTGAAATTTAAATTTGAACCAACGGAATAATTTAAATTCTTCAAGGCAAATAGATATTTTTCTCAGTCGTAATATTGTTATCTTTTTTACCAACGTTAACAAGTGATAATATTGCAACTTTTACTGAATTACCTTTTATAGATATTTTTATGTATTATTTCTGTTTATGCCCAACGGTATTCTAGATTTAATACAAAAAGAGATTATGCCTTAATAGATAATTTTTAAGTATTGATTCTAATTCTGCCCAACGGTGTTTTAGTTTTAATACACAAGATTATTGCATATTTTCATTTATGACCAACGTCGTATTTATACATAGGCAATAATTTTATTTGACTTTAATTTAATGTTTTCACCGCTCATGAATGTTTTTCAGGAGGAGTATCAATGATGTTTTCCATCAACGATATTCCAATATTAAAGGGAGATAACTACAATGAATGGTACAGAAAGCTGGATCTCTATTTCATCATGGGTGAATTGGATTGGGTCCTAGTTACACCGACTCCTACAGAGCCTGTGCTCCCTGAGAGAGAGGACACAGACACAGATGCTTCTTGGAAGCAAACAGAGATTGCTTATAAGAAAGCAAGAGCAGATTATGAGAGGCTTTATGCAAAATGGTTCTCTGCTAACAAGAAGTGTTTGGCAGTGGTAAAGAACACGATTGAGCCTGCGATTATGGGCTCAATCCCAGATTGTTCCACTGTCATAGAGTATCTTGAAAAACTAAAGAATCAGTATACTGATTCTTCAAAGACTTATGCAACCCAGTTGATTAAACAACTGGTTTCAGAAAGATACACTGGCGGTGGCATTAGAGAACACATTCATCGCATGGTCAATCAGAACAACAAGCTTAAGTCATTGGACCTTGCCTTTAAGGAGGATCACATTGTCCATCTTGTTTTTGCTTCGTTGCCAAAAGAATTTGACACTTTTGTTGTCAATTACAACACCCAACCACAAACTTGGGACATAGAAAAAACTATTGCGATGTGTGTTCAGAAGGAGGAAAGGATCAGGTCCACCACTGGAGGATCCTTAAACTATGTGAACAAGAAGAAGCATGCCAACTTTAAAGGCAATTTTTCATCTTCTTCTTCATCCTCCTCTAAAGGTAAAAACTCTTAACAACACAGACCGCAGGAGGGACAGGCTCTAGTAGATAAAGATCAGTGTCTCTACTGCAAAGAGAGGGGTCACTACAAGAAGAATTGTCACAAATATTTAAAGATGATCATGGAGAAGAGAGGTGAGAATGTTATTTGATTTGTAAATGAATCCTTGTATATAGAATATTCAAAATCTACTTGGTGGATTGATTCAGGAGCAACTGTTCATGTTGCAAATTCTTTACAGGGATTCCATTCGACGAGAACCACTCAAAGAAGCGAAAAGCAAGTTAGAGTGGCAAATGGAGATCAGGCAGACGTTGAAGCAGTAGGAGATGTTCATTTGGAACTCGACTCTGGCTTCATTATAGTCCTTAGAGATGTTTTATTTGTTCCTTCTTTACACAGAAACTTAATTAGTGTGTCTCGCTTGGACAAAGATGGTTATTCCTGTCTATTTGGAGATGGGAGATGCTTGATCGAATGTAATGACACAGTGATTTCCATTGCATTCAGAAAAAATGATCTCTATTTAATATCGTTACGCGAAAGTGTTAATTCCGTATGCGATAAGAGTGCGAATGTATTCTCGTCTACACTCGCGAATAGAAAACGTAAGAGAACTCAAGATGCGTCGTCGAAATTATGGCACTGTCGTTTAGGCCATATTTCGAGGGGGAGAATAGAGAGATTAATTAAAAATGAAATTCTTCCTCCATTAGAGTTCTCAGACTTAGAACAATGCATTGAATGCATAAAAGGCAAATTCATTACGAAAATAAAGAAAAATGCTAAGAGGAGCACAGGTGTATTAGAAATAATTCACATAGATATCTGTGGTCCGTTTAATGTAAAGAGTGTGGATGGTTATGATTCGTTCATAACATTCACAGACGATTATTCCCGTTATGTATACATTTATCCAATTAAAGAAAGATCGGAGGCTTTGGATAAATTTAAAATTTTCAAAGCCGAAGTAGAAAATCAACATGATTTAAAGATTAAAATCGTAAGATCCGATCGTGGAGGGGAATACTACGGTCGACATACTCAATATGGCCAAGTTCCAGGACCTTTTGCGAAGTTCCTGATGGAACAAGGCATAGTAGCCCAGTACTCGATGCCAGGCGAGCCTCAGCAGAACGGAGTGGCTGAAAGACGCAATCGCACCCTAATGGACATGGTGCGAAGCATGATCAGTTACTCTACGTTGCCAGTGAGTTTATGGATGGAGGCACTAAAAACCACCATTCACATTCTCAACAGAGTTCCAAGTAAATCGGTGCCGAAAACGCCGTATGAAATGTGGACAGGAAGAGTGCCCTCACTGAATCACCTGCGGGTGTGGGGGAGTCCTGCTGAGGCAAAAGTATTTAACCCGACCATTGCAAAACTAGATTCCAGAACGGTATCTTGCCATTTTATTGGCTATCCAGAAAGGTCAAAGGGTTTTCGTTTCTACTGCCCAGATAGATCGACGAAATTTGTAGAAACGAGGCATGCAGTCTTTCTTGAGGATCAAATGATCCGGGGGAGCGGCACAGCAAGGAAAATTGATCTTGAGGAGAAGAGGGTGTATACACCCAATCCCGTGATTCAGGAATCCTTTTTCCCGCTGCCCACTGTGTCTGCACCGCCAGTGCAGGTCACTGCGATGCCGACACCTGTGATGGCTCCTTCTGTGGTGACGATGAATGAGGAAGAGGAACCCATTCATCAGGCTCCTGACGAGCCAATTGCCGCACAAGAAGAGGAGCACCAGCAGCCCCAAATAGATGAGGCACCGCAGGCTCAGGCTCACGGGAGACCTCAAAGAATAAGGAAGCGCGCTATTTCTAATGACTATGAAGTCTATAATAGCGAAGAAATTCAAATGGAGAATGATCCCACTTTATTTGAAGAAGCCATGAGAAGTGAACACTCGTCGAAATGGCTTGATGCCATGGAAGATGAAATAAAATCGATGAGTACCAACAAAGTGTGGGACTTAGAGAAAATTCCTAAAGGAGCCAAAACAGTAGGCTGCAAATGGGTCTACAAAACCAAATATGACTCCCAAGGGAATATAGATAAATTTAAAGCACGACTCGTGGCTAAAGGATACACACAAAGAGAAGGAATTGATTACAACGAGACGTTTTCCCCAGTCTCTTGTAAAGATTCTTTCAGAATCATAATGGCTCTTGTAGCTCATTACGATCTAGAATTACATCAGATGGATGTGAAGACAGCATTCCTGAACGGGGATCTAGATGAAACCGTCTACATGGCACAGCCGAAAGGTTTTGTCGTGGAAGGTAAAGAAAAATTGGGATGCCGTCTGCGGAAATCGATTTATGGGTTAAAGCAAGCTTCAAGACAGTGGTACTTGAAGTTCGACAAGACAATAAGAGAATTCGGGTTTAAAGAAAATGTCGAGGACAATTGCGTTTATGCAAAGTTCAAGAATGGGAAGTACGTCTTCCTAATCCTGTATGTGGACGATATTCTTCTGGCAAGTAGTGATGTCAGTCTGCTACTGGAAACGAAAAAGTTTTTGTCCTCGCATTTCGAGATGAAAGACCTCGGTGAAGCAAGATTCGTCCTAGGAATTGAGATTCACCGAGACAGATTGAAAGGGGTATTAGGACTGTCGCAAAAGACATATATAGAAAAGGTACTGAAGAAATTCAATATGCACAAATGCAGTGCCTGTGACGCCCTGAAAATTTACTTAATAAAATCATGCGCTTGAGTAATTCGGTTCGACGTCAAAACCCTAACCCTAACCGGATCGCTGTTCCGCATCGCTCGCGACCGTCCGCTATAACTAACGCAGACGCGACTCCCTTCGCGCGAATACCGCGCGCGTGGCCGACCGGCCGCGACCGCTGCCGCAATTAGCGCCGGCGCTCCTCGTGCCGCGCGCGAATCCCCGCGCGCGCGTGGCCGACCGGCCGCGGTCGCCGCCGCGACCGGCGCCGACGCATCCCTTCCCTCTCTCTCTCTCCTTTTCCTTCTTCTCCCTCCCATTTTTTTCCTTTTCTTTTCTTTTTCCAATCTCTCTCTCTCTTTCTTTCTTTCCTTTCCTTTCTTCCCTTTTTCCTTTTCCTCTTTTTCCTCCCTTCCTCCTTTTCCCTCCTCTCTTTCCCTGCCTCTGCTCCCGAGCACCCCACGCCGCGCGCTGCCGTGCCGCGCACGCGCTCGCCCCCGCGTGCCCCGCGTGGCCGCGCGCGAGCTCCTGCCCGGCCGCGCCGTACCCGCACCCCGCCCCCTGGCCCGCGCCACGCGTGCCGTGCGCGCACGCGCGCGCGCCCGGCGCCGCGACGCCGCGCCGCCCGCCGCTGCCACACTCCGCCCGAGCCGCCGCGCACGCGCCCACGCGTCCCTGCTCCCCGCATCCCCCGCGCACGCGTGCTCTGGCTCGCGTACGCTCGCGCCCACGCGCTCGCGCACACGGCCCCGGGGCTGCACGGCACGCCGCGCCGCCCGTCGACAGGCCGCGCCGCCCGCCGTGCCGCATCCCGCCCCACCGCACGCGCCATCACTCCCCGCTCCTGTGCCGGCACAGCTCACGTACGGCACCTCGGCGCCCTCACCGCCACGCCGCCCCACGACGTCCGCGCACGGCCAAGCGCCATTAAAGGCCGTCCGCGGAGCCGCCGGCCAACCCCCCCCCCTACCTCATCGCCCCGCCGGCCTATAAGTACAGCCCCACCCCGCTCCACCCTTCCCACGACCTACCCTGCCACCGCTCGCCGCCTCCCTCGCTCCCAACTCCGCCGCCGCACGCCGCTCGGTCGCCACCCGCAGGCCACCGTCGCCCGGCCCCCTCGCTCCACCTCGGCTCAAGGTGAGGCCGGGGATGGGATCCCCGTGCCCCCCTCTCCCTCATCCCCCATACCCCCGAGCCGCCCTTGGCCCTGGCTGGCCGGAATTTGGCCGCCGGCGCCCCCCCCCAACCCCTCCTCTGTTCTGTACGGGGAGAAGGGGAAGATGGTGGCAAAATTGCCACAAGGCCCCTGGCCTTCTTCCTTTTCTCCAAAGAAAACCCCCCCCCTCTTTCTAGGAGCACCCCATCCACTCCCTTTTACAAAAGAAACCTCGCTCGTTTTGATATTTCAAATCGAACCCCCCAATGCATACATCTAGATAGGTATGACAACCTTTTAGCATGCCTAGGGTATTTCTAAGATTCGCAAATAGATCCTTACTCTTTCCGGATAATTACGAACAAGCCCCTGGACCCCCGTTTAAGCCCTGAAACCACCTTTAGCGCGTCATTTTATGTGCGAAACGACCTCCGATTGACCCGAAACTTTACCACTCCCTTTCTAGTATAGTTCTAGCCATGCCATTAAGAAACCACCCAGAGATATTGCCCCGACCTCCGTAACTAAATTATTTCCGATTCAAGCTCGACGATAAAAGCTTTTATTTTTTGTGCTTGATTGTGTGCCTGTTTGATTGCGTCGTAGGACACGGAGTGAACGACGAAGTTCCCGACCGCGACCAAGTAACTGAGGACCAATACTGCGACCCCGAACCCGAAGGACAGCGCTTCGATCAGGACTTCCCGCAAGGGTTTGACGATGGCAAGTTCAATTCCGCCCTTTGATGCATGTTTTGTCCTAGTTTTTATAAACACAACCCAATGGCCTGTTTTATAAAATTGCATTGTTTTGCGTGCTGGAAACCCGGTAGGATAGCCACCCTTGTTTGAAATAACCATACTTTGACTGCCTGATTTATAAAGAAAATGCGTGTGGGTGGGAAGGGATAAAATGTGGTTTTGAAAAGTGAGTTAGACGAGATGGATGGCATTTCTGTGTGAATTGCCGATTGGTGTGCTCGTACCTGTGTGGTTGAGCGAGGAAGGGAGATATCCATCTTGTCACCCCTAAGGACCGAGTTGATGTGACATCTCACCTAGCTTCTTGTCGTGCGAACCACTTGACCGTTGTATGGGCAACGGCTTAGCATAAATCCCACTAGTTAGTCTGGTAGCCATCAGGAGAGCTGAGAGCAACGGGTGATCAAGGAGAAGGGATAAGCTCTGTGTGACTTATGCCCCGGTTAAACCTCGGAGATAGGTCGAATGACCCCTTGATGGATCCCGTGATGGCTAGTCAGGTCTAGCTAAGGTGGGTAATGGCTTTGATGGGATCTGCACCGGCACTAAGGTGTTCGTGCTGTGGTACCCCACCTGTGGGTAAAGTTGCACACCTCTGCAGAGTTAAAAATCTATTCGAATAGCCGTGCCCACGGTATTGGGCAAGTTACGGTGTGGTCACATAACTAGTGTTTCTCCCTGGGAATGTATTGGGCTGGTGTGAGTTATTTGGAAGGAGTTCGGCAGTTGTGCCGAGAGCTACGGCGGACAGGGAGTCCGGTAGCAGTTTAAAACTCGGATCCTGTGTGGATCAACGTCGTGTGTTCTTTGGTGTTAAGGAAAACTCGTTTTGGGAAAATGTTTTTTTTTAAACAAACCCTTGCATACAAATGAGATTTCCGCAAATGAACCATACCCTTATCCTTGGAATGTCCTGTGCATTAAATTCTGTTATACCCCCTCCGTGGATGTGATTGGACTTGCTGAGTACGTTTGTACTCACCCCATTCTTACTTTTACAGTGGAAGACCCAGACTACGTCCCCGAAGACAACGAGTAGGGTTTCGTCCTGCACCCAGTCTTGCCTGTGGTTGAGGCCACCGTTGGATTCCGCATGGCGCAAGACTCTGATGATCCTCTTTTCGTAGCCAGTATAATAGTGTGGGTTTTAGTTGTAATCCTCGCGATAGTGGCGCTTCACTGCCCATTACCGCGTAGAGTTGTACGGTGATGTACCATCTGATGTAATAAAAGTGTTATCAGCCTCCTGGGACTGATAAATCAACACTTTTAAGTCTTCCCTGATGGGGGGACGCTTCAGGTGGTATCAGAGCCGTAGGCTGGCCGTAGGACGTGACCCTAGGAGCGAGACCCCTTTTCAGGCCCTAGAATTTGTCCCGATTTGGAAACTTTCTGCACAAACACTCACCACTGGTCTTTTGCCTTGTTCCAGATGGCTGGCAATGGATGGGTTAGCGGAATCTGCCACGCAGAGCCCGGCCTCCCTAAGTTGCTATTGCTCAGCCTGGAACGCGTCGGGGTTATGGAACCACCGGAGTATGCCTACCGCGAGTACATCGCCAGAAGCACCCTTCGGTGCGACATGATGGTTTTTGTGGAGAAAAGCACCCGCTACCCTGATGTGGACCCTTGGTTCATCTCCACCACTGGTTTCCGCTTCCCCGACACCTATCGAAAGGCCGCTCGTAAAACCCTGCGACGACTGCGTGTGCTCTACAGGCACCACCTTCAGTGGACTCCTATGGGATTTTTCCCACCCGCTGAGGGACGAGGACGCACCTGGATTGCCCGAATGAGGGGGCTTGGACAAGAAGAAGAAGAGCCCATGGAGACCCATTGGGATAAGGGTACGCAGACCGAAAACGAGATGGATCGGTTCCTTCCAATAAAGAAGCGCTCTATCAGGACCGAGGAAGAATCCCCATGATAGGATTAGCACCCCGAGCTAGAACCCTACCCTAATGACCACGTATCCATGAAAACTGTACCACCCTTGTTGTAATAATAAAGATCATCTACTCCCTTTTACACCTGTACCAGATTGTTTACCCTGTTTCTGTTTCAGATGGCTGAGGAAGGATGGACCCAGGGCGACTGCCAAGCTGCACCTGGATTCCCCAGCCTTTTGATCAACACCCTGGAAGACCTTGGCGTTGCGGAGCGCCCAAGGTACTACAGCCGAGAGTACGAGCACCATGGTACCCTCCGCTGCAGGGTGATCCTGGTCATCGCCAGGAGCAACCGCTACCCCGACATTCAGCCTTGGCGAGCGACCGCCACAGGATTTAGACACCAAGATACCTACCCCCTGGCCATCAGAAAAGCACTCCGTTATTTGTGCCGGATTTTTGAAGAACACCTCGCCCCCACGCCAGCGAAGTTCTTCCCGCCGGCCATCAGGACCCCAGTCTGGGAAGCACGCATGAGAAACCTGGAACGACGCCGCCACGAAGAAGGACCCCTGTACCAAGTGGCTACTTACCTAGCCGCCCTGGACCAACTCTTTGATGAGCAAGCCAACCTTCTGAGGGAGCAGACCCGTCGAGCCGAGCAAGCAGAGCTCGCGGTGAGGATACAGCAGATCCGAGCCGCCCATGCCGAGGCGAGAGCCGCAGCCGCAGTCAGTAGCGAAGCAGTCGCCCAAGAGAGCCTCAGGCAGGCCCGAGACCGACGTATGCAAGATTGGACCCAAAGCGGGACACCAGTCCCGGCGATAGGGGAAGACCATGTTTTACTCGGGACACCCGTCATAGGGTGGGGACCCCTTTTTGGAAACACACAAGCCCCACCCGGGAACCCTGAAAGCTCTGCTGCCACCGTCGAAAGGGATGCTGCAGCGCAACCCTCGACCAATGGAGACCCAGAGGACGGCGAGAAAGGATCACTCGCGCTCTCTGCCCCAGAAGAAGGCCTGCCCCGCGAGTAAAATGACCGGCGCCACCCTAGTAATGTGTCCCTAGCCACTTTTGTTGTGGTACCTGATCCCAGACGAGTAGTACGAGACCTAGCCTTAGCCTAAGTTGCACCCCCTTGCAGTAATAAAATGGTTTGTGCTTGTTGTTTGTGATGTTGTGTGCTGGTTTGTTGTGTGCTGATTATTTATATGAGTACCGGCAGGAGGTAGATTCTGCCTTATATATATACGAATTAAACAACTTAAACATCACATAAACGTAACCCCTCAGATCTACCCTGACTTCAACACTCTGATGAACAAGGCCATCCTTACGGAAAGGGCCAAGGCTGAAGAAAGAAAGGACAACAAACGCAAATTCCTGGAAAGCAAGGCCCGCCAGCAGGACCGCTTCCAAAAGCCGAGGAACTCCAACTACACTGCACCAAGATCTCAGGCTCCGATGCAGTATAGAACTCAGTCGCAGGTGACAGGACCACAGGCCCTGCCCAGGAGCCAGAATACCACGAGGACCCCGCAGAGCAATACAAGCCAAGTCACCCCCGACAACAACAATGTTAGGGCCTGCCTCAACTGCCACGAAATAGGGCATTACATTGCCAATTGCCCTTATACCAAGAATAAGCCGGCCACATCAGCCTTCTCCAACTCGGTGAATGGACCCAGACCAGCCCTGACCGGTGCCAACCGAGTGCCCGTCCGCAACAATGACAACAGTCAGCAGACGAAGCAAACCCAGCAATCATTTGGACGAGCCCGCGTCAATCACATCGACGCGCAGGAGGCTCAAGAAGCTCAGGGAGTAGTGCTCGGTGAGTATCTAGTCAACTCAGCTCTGGCAATAGTACTATTTGATTCTGGAGCATCGCACTCGTTCATATCCTCAAGCTTTGTGGAAAAACACAAAATACCCACAGTACTACTAAAAACACCCCTATTAACCCGGACGCCTGGGGGCGACATAAATTGTCAATTAGGCTGTCTACGGGTAAGGATCAATTTAAGTGGGGTAGAATTTCTAGCAGACTTGGTAGTACTCAAGTCTGGGGGAATAGACGTAATCCTTGGAATGAATTGGTTAAGCCGACACCATGGTCTCATAGGCTGCACTGACAAAGTGGTACACCTAACAAACCCTGAAGGAGTACAAGTGATCTGCCATACCCGGGATAGTAAATTTGACCCAATGGTGTTTAGCATGGAAGCCCAGCCCTTAGGAGGAGTCCCGGTAGTGAACGAATACCCAGATGTTTTTCCCGAGGAACTCCCCGGTATGCCACCAGACAGGGATATAGAATTCGTCATCGACCTTATCCCCGGAACCTCCCCTATAGCCAAGAGACCCTATAGGATGGCAGCCTCGGAATTGACGGAGTTAAAGAAGCAACTAGAAGAACTGCAACGAATTGGCTTCATTAGACCAAGCTCGTCGCCGTGGGGAGCCCCAGTGCTGTTTGTCAAGAAGAAAGATGGAAGCATGAGGTTGTGTGTAGACTACCGAGCACTGAACGAGGTCACCATTAAGAATAAGTACCCCTTCCCAGGATTGATGACCTGTTCGATCAGCTAAAAGGAGCCAAGTATTTTTCCAAGATCGACCTAAGGTCGGGATATTTCCAGCTCAAAATTAGAGAAAGTGACATCCCTAAGACAGCTTTTGTCACCCGTTACGGACAGTTTGAGTTCACCGTAATGTCCTTCGGACTAACCAATGCCCCTGCCTATTTTATGAACCTCATGAACAAGGTATTTATGGATGAGCTAGATAAGTTTGTCGTAGTCTTTATCGACGACATACTTATCTACTCCAAGAGTATTCAGGAGCATGAGCAACACCTGCGGGTAGTATTGGAAAAGCTGAGGGCACATAGGCTATATGCCAAGTTTAGCAAGTGTGAATTCTGGCTGGAAAGAGTGGCTTTCCTTGGTCACATCCTGACCGCGGAAGGCGTAGCAGTGGACCCAGAGAAGGTCGAAGCCGTTTCCAATTGGCAGCGACCAACTAACGTTAGTGAAATCAGGAGCTTCCTTGGTTTAGCTGGGTACTATCGAAGGTTTATCGAGGGATTTTCCAAGATAGCCCGACCTATGACGGAACTTCTTAAGAAGGAGAAGAGGTTCGCCTGGACGGAATCTTGTGAAAGAAGTTTCCAAGAATTGAAGCAAAGATTGACAACCGCCCCAGTGCTGACCCTACCGGACATTCATCGGGACTTTGTCATTTACTGTGACGCATCCCGACAAGGATTAGGGTGTGTACTGATGCAAGAAGGGAAAGTCGTTGCATACGCTTCCCGCCAACTCAGGACTCATGAGCAGAATTACCCGACCCATGATTTGGAATTGGCAGCCGTAGTGCATGCCCTTAAGATCTGGAGACACTATTTAATTGGAAATAAGTGTGAAATTTACACTGACCATAAGAGTTTGAAATATATCTTCACCCAGCCAGATTTGAACTTAAGACAGAGGAGATGGTTAGAGTTAGTCAAGGACTATAATTTGGAAATCCATTATCACCCCGGAAAAGCGAATGTAGTGGCCGATGCCCTAAGCCGGAAGACTTATGGACCCAAGGATGACAACCTATGCGAGGAAATGGCACGATTAAATGTGCACATTGTTCCTCGAGTTTCCAGCCATGTGTTAAGCGTCCAATCAACCCTAGAGGATAGAATTAGAGAGGCTCAAAGCTCGGATCAGGAGTTAGTAAAGATCTGCAAGCAAACTGGAGAAAACAAAGCGCCAGGTTTTAGAGTGGACGATAAGGGAACATTATGGTACGAGGATAGGATTTGTGTGCCCCAGAATGGAGATTTCCGGCAGATAATTATGGACGAAGCCCATAACTCGGCCTACTCCATCCACCCAGGATCCACCAAAATGTATATGGACATAAGGCAAAAATATTGGTGGAGTGGAATGAAAGCGGATATCGCGCGATTTGTGGCGCATTGTGATACCTGCCAAAGGATCAAGGCCGAACATCAAAAGCCGGCAGGATTATTGCAACCCTTGCCTACCCCGGTTTGGAAATGGGATGAGATAGGAATGGACTTTGTAGTGGGTCTGCCTAGAACACAGAAGGGACACGATTCCATATGGGTAATAGTGGATCGACTCACTAAATCGATTCATTTTATACCCGTACGAACCACTTATGGTGGAGAAAAGCTGGCAAAACTCTATGTGGAAAATATAGTAAAGTTACATGGAATGCCTAGCAGAATTGTCTCGGATAGAGGAACCCAGTTCACCTCTAGATTTTGGAAAAGCTTGCATCAGGCCATGGGCACCAAGTTGGATTTCAGCTCCGCATATCACCCACAGACGGACGGTCAAACCGAAAGGGTGAACCAGATCATGGAAGATATGCTGAGAGCATGCGTCCTGACCTATGGAAATGATTGGGAACAGAGCCTACCTTATGCAGAATTCTCGTACAATAATAGTTACCAAGCCAGCTTGGGCATGTCGCCGTTCGAAGCCCTCTATGGAAGAAAGTGCAAAACCCCCTTGATGTGGTCAGAAGTCGGGGAACGTGCCCTAGTAGGACCCGCGCTCATAAAAGAAGCAGAAGAAAAAGTAGCGGAAATCCGCGAGAAATTGAAAGCGGCTCAGTCCCGACAAAAGAGCTATGCGGACAAGAAGAGGCGGGAAATAAGTTTCAATCCGGGAGAATTTGTCTATCTCAAAGTCTCACCCATTCGAGGGACACGAAGGTTTCAGGTACAAGGAAAATTAGCCCCTCGATACATTGGACCATATCGGGTTCTAAAGAAAGTCGGAGCAGTGGCATACCGACTAGAGTTACCAGAAGAAATGTCAGATGTACACCCAGTGTTTCACATTTCGCAATTAAGAAGGTGTTTGAGAGTACCCGAGGGGAACATGTGCCGGTGGAAACCATAGATCTACAGCCAGATCTGCGATACCAGGAAGTACCGGTCAGAATTCTGGACACAGTCACCAGAAGGACAAGAAACTCCGAAGTACGGATATGCAGAGTTCAATGGAGCAGACACGGAGAAGAGGAAGCCACCTGGGAACGCGAAGAGGCTCTAAAGAACGAATTTCCCCATCTGTTTAGGAGCCAGCCGAATCTCGAGGACGAGATTCATTTAAGTGGGGTAGGTTTGTGACGCCCTGAAAATTTACTTAATAAAATCATGCGCTTGAGTAATTCGGTTCGACGTCAAAACCCTAACCCTAACCGGATCGCTATTCCGCATCGCTCGCGACCGTCCGCTATAACTAACGCAGACGCGACTCCCTTCGCGCGAATACCGCGCGCGTGGCCGACCGGCCGCGACCGCTGCCGCAATTAGCGCCGGCGCTCCTCGTGCCGCGCGCGAATCCCCGCGCGCGCGTGGCCGACCGGCCGCGGTCGCCGCCGCGACCGGCGCCGACGCATCCCTTCCCTCTCTCTCTCTCCTTTTCCTTCTTCTCCCTCCCATTTTTTTCCTTTTCTTTTCTTTTTCCAATCTCTCTCTCTCTTTCTTTCTTTCCTTTCCTTTCTTCCCTTTTTCCTTTTCCTCTTTTTCCTCCCTTCCTCCTTTTCCCTCCTCTCTTTCCCTGCCTCTGCTCCCGAGCACCCCACGCCGCGCGCTGCCGTGCCGCGCACGCGCTCGCCCCCGCGTGCCCCGCGTGGCCGCGCGCGAGCTCCTGCCCGGCCGCGCCGTACCCGCACCCCGCCCCCTGGCCCGCGCCACGCGTGCCGTGCGCGCACGCGCGCGCGCCCGGCGCCGCGACGCCGCGCCGCCCGCCGCTGCACACTCCGCCCGAGCCGCCGCGCACGCGCCCACGCGTCCCTGCTCCCCGCATCCCCCGCGCACGCGTGCTCTGGCTCGCGTACGCTCGCGCCCACGCGCTCGCGCACACGGCCCCGGGGCTGCACGGCACGCCGCGCCGCCCGTCGACAGGCCGCGCCGCCCGCCGTGCCGCATCCCGCCCCACCGCACGCGCCATCACTCCCCGCTCCTGTGCCGGCACAGCTCACGTACGGCACCTCGGCGCCCTCACCGCCACGCCGCCCCACGACGTCCGCGCACGGCCAAGCGCCATTAAAGGCCGTCCGCGGAGCCGCCGGCCAACCCCCCCCCCCTACCTCATCGCCCCGCCGGCCTATAAGTACAGCCCCACCCCGCTCCACCCTTCCCACGACCTACCCTGCCACCGCTCGCCGCCTCCCTCGCTCCCAACTCCGCCGCCGCACGCCGCTCGGTCGCCACCCGCAGGCCACCGTCGCCCGGCCCCCTCGCTCCACCTCGGCTCAAGGTGAGGCCGGGGATGGGATCCCCGTGCCCCCCTCTCCCTCATCCCCCATACCCCCGAGCCGCCCTTGGCCCTGGCTGGCCGGAATTTGGCCGCCGGCGCCCCCCCCCAACCCCTCCTCTGTTCTGTACGGGGAGAAGGGGAAGATGGTGGCAAAATTGCCACAAGGCCCCTGGCCTTCTTCCTTTTCTCCAAAGAAAACCCCCCCCCCTCTTTCTAGGAGCACCCCATCCACTCCCTTTTACAAAAGAAACCTCGCTCGTTTTGATATTTCAAATCGAACCCCCCAATGCATACATCTAGATAGGTATGACAACCTTTTAGCATGCCTAGGGTATTTCTAAGATTCGCAAATAGATCCTTACTCTTTCCGGATAATTACGAACAAGCCCCTGGACCCCCGTTTAAGCCCTGAAACCACCTTTAGCGCGTCATTTTATGTGCGAAACGACCTCCGATTGACCCGAAACTTTACCACTCCCTTTCTAGTATAGTTCTAGCCATGCCATTAAGAAACCACCCAGAGATATTGCCCCGACCTCCGTAACTAAATTATTTCCGATTCAAGCTCGACGATAAAAGCTTTTATTTTTTGTGCTTGATTGTGTGCCTGTTTGATTGCGTCGTAGGACACGGAGTGAACGACGAAGTTCCCGACCGCGACCAAGTAACTGAGGACCAATACTGCGACCCCGAACCCGAAGGACAGCGCTTCGATCAGGACTTCCCGCAAGGGTTTGACGATGGCAAGTTCAATTCCGCCCTTTGATGCATGTTTTGTCCTAGTTTTTATAAACACAACCCAATGGCCTGTTTTATAAAATTGCATTGTTTTGCGTGCTGGAAACCCGGTAGGATAGCCACCCTTGTTTGAAATAACCATACTTTGACTGCCTGATTTATAAAGAAAATGCGTGTGGGTGGGAAGGGATAAAATGTGGTTTTGAAAAGTGAGTTAGACGAGATGGATGGCATTTCTGTGTGAATTGCCGATTGGTGTGCTCGTACCTGTGTGGTTGAGCGAGGAAGGGAGATATCCATCTTGTCACCCCTAAGGACCGAGTTGATGTGACATCTCACCTAGCTTCTTGTCGTGCGAACCACTTGACCGTTGTATGGGCAACGGCTTAGCATAAATCCCACTAGTTAGTCTGGTAGGCATCAGGAGAGCTGAGAGCAACGGGTGATCAAGGAGAAGGGATAAGCTCTGTGTGACTTATGCCCCGGTTAAACCTCGGAGATAGGTCGAATGACCCCTTGATGGATCCCGTGATGGCTAGTCAGGTCTAGCTAAGGTGGGTAATGGCTTTGATGGGATCTGCACCGGCACTAAGGTGTTCGTGCTGTGGTACCCCACCTGTGGGTAAAGTTGCACACCTCTGCAGAGTTAAAAATCTATTCGAATAGCCGTGCCCACGGTATTGGGCAAGTTACGGTGTGGTCACATAACTAGTGTTTCTCCCTGGGAATGTATTGGGCTGGTGTGAGTTATTTGGAAGGAGTTCGGCAGTTGTGCCGAGAGCTACGGCGGACAGGGAGTCCGGTAGCAGTTTAAAACTCGGATCCTGTGTGGATCAACGTCGTGTGTTCTTTGGTGTTAAGGAAAACTCGTTTTGGGAAAATGTTTTTTTTTAAACAAACCCTTGCATACAAATGAGATTTCCGCAAATGAACCATACCCTTATCCTTGGAATGTCCTGTGCATTAAATTCTGTTATACCCCCTCCGTGGATGTGATTGGACTTGCTGAGTACGTTTGTACTCACCCCATTCTTACTTTTACAGTGGAAGACCCAGACTACGTCCCCGAAGACAACGAGTAGGGTTTCGTCCTGCACCCAGTCTTGCCTGTGGTTGAGGCCACCGTTGGATTCCGCATGGCGCAAGACTCTGATGATCCTCTTTTCGTAGCCAGTATAATAGTGTGGGTTTTAGTTGTAATCCTCGCGATAGTGGCGCTTCACTGCCCATTACCGCGTAGAGTTGTACGGTGATGTACCATCTGATGTAATAAAAGTGTTATCAGCCTCCTGGGACTGATAAATCAACACTTTTAAGTCTTCCCTGATGGGGGACGCTTCAGTGCCTCACCTGCACCTATAGTTAAGGGCGATAGATATGGGGAATTTCAATGCCCCAAGACTCAATATGAGATTGATCAAATGAAAATGGTACCATATGCTTCTGCTGTGGGAAGCTTACAGTATGCACAAGTGTGCACACGCCCTGACATAGCTTATGTTACCGGGTTGCTTGGCAGATTTCAGAGTAATCCAGGACCAGAATACTGGAAGCTAGTAAAGAAGGTTCTGCGCTATTTGCAAGGAACCAAAAGCCTCATGTTAACGTACAGGAAAACAGAATCTCTGCATATCGTAGGATACTCAGATTCCGATTACGCAGGAGATGACAGAAAATCCACGTCAGGATATGTGTTCACCCTAGCCGGGGGAGCAATATCGTGGAAAAGTTGCAAACAAACCGTCACTACATCGTCCACAATGTATGCCGAGTTTGTTGCGTGTTATGAGGCTACAGGGCAGGTGAACTGGCTAAAGAAATTCGTACCCGGTCTGAGAATGGTTGATAATATATCTAAACCATTACAGTTGTACTGCGATAACGAGCCCGCAGTAATGTATGCTCACAACAACAAGACAAGTGGTGCTGCCAAACACATAGATATAAAGTATTATGTTGTGAAAAATAAAGTCCGAGATCAGATCATAAATCTTGAGCATATGAGCACAGTGAAAATGCTTGCGGATCCACTAACGAAAGGCTTACCACCCAACGTGTTCAAGGAACACGTACCCGGCATGGGGCTAAAGGATAGCCTGTGATCTTCGGACTACAATGGCCCAAAAGGATAAAGAATCCGTTTCTGAATGGAAGCGTGAATTGTAGCTGCTAAATCCATCGACAGATGATCGTGACGATGAGGCATGCTCTATACACAAATCTATGACGAAAGGAGAAAAAGGTAAAAGTAAAAGGAAAAGTATAGGGTGAGATCAAGGGGGAGACTGTTAGATTGATCTCCTAGCCCATCGGACCCTAACGGGCCGATGGGCCACCTCACCAATGCGCTCTGATCGGGGGCGCTCCAGCTCAACCCTAGCTGGTGGACCCCGTCGCGCCGCGCTATAAAAAGGAGGTGGGGCCAGCGGCACGAGATACGAAGTTCACCGGCCGCCGCCACCCCCACCGACAAATCAAGCTAGCCGATCTAACTTGAGCGCGGTAAGCGGCGGGAAGCTCCTCCGGCCATCACCCTCGACGCCCCTGCCTCGACCCCGGACTCGCGAAGCGTCCACACCGTCAGCCACCACGACCGTGAACCTCTACGGCCGAACTGCTCCGATCCCCGCGCTACACCGCCATGGCGGGCACTTCTGCATCCGCCGGCCTAGGGCACGAAGGTATACCCCGTGCCCTCCCTTGCATCTCTCAATCTCTCTCTCTGTTTCTAGATTAAGCAAATTGCAGAGGTTTTTCCTAATCTAATCGCGCATTAGCCGATCCGTATAGTCATCAAAGGTGTCTCATCTCCGTTCCCCATCTCGCCTAAACCCCAGCGAGGTTTAGGCGAAGAATCCCGGCGAGAAGCCATTGCCGAATGCCGATCGCGCCATGGCCGGCGCCACCCACCACCTGCGCCCTCGCCCTCACCTCCTCCTCCTCCGCTCGAGGAGCTCCGGAAGGTGCACGGCTTGTTCCTCCGCTCGCCCTTCCGCGGCGACCTCCCGGGTCAACAGCAAGCTGCTCGAGATGTACGCCGGGTGCGCCGCCACGCCCCACGCCCGCAGGACGTTCGACAACATGCCCGGCCGCGACGTGGACTCGTGGCACGTCATGATCGACGGCTGCTCCGCGCTGCGGCTGTTCGAGTGGATGAAGGAGTGCCTGGCGCCGACCGGCCACACCTATGACCAATGTGCTTGTGCCAACTCGGAGGCGTTCCTTTACTTCGATGCCATGTCCAGAGACCATGGCATCCAGCCTGGTGCGGAGCACTATGTTGGCATCATTGAGGTGTTGGGGAAGTCGGGGCATCTCAACGAGGCTCTCGAGCCAAACGCCATGGTATGGGAGTCATTTGTTGAACCTGGCGCGTATGAATGGTGACATGCTCGATCCATCCGAGGCAAATCCTAAGAAGCTCCCAACCCCACCTCCGAACAGGCAACTGGGGATCAACATGCTTGATGGGAGGAACAAGCTGGCAGAGTACAGGTTGCCACCTAAGATTGAAAAGAAGGTGGTGAATGAGCAGAGGTACGTCCCAGATACACAAGGTACGTGCTCCACGACATTGACCAGGAGGCGAAGGAGCAGGCATTGCTGTACCATAGTGAGAGGCTGGCGGTTGCATATGGTCTGACTAGCACCCCGGCAAGGACTCCGCTTCGCAGCATTAAGAACCTCGGGATGTGCGGGGACTGTCACACTGCCATCAAGATCATGTCGAGGATCGTTGGGAGAGAGCTCATTGTGAGGGACAACAAGAGGTTTCACCATTTCAAGGATGGAAAGTGCTCTTGTGGAGATTGATGGTGAACATGTATCCTACCATCGCAATGCGGTCCGATGTTGAAATTTGCTGCGCATCAGGATGTGCTGCCATCCTGGATGTGAATATATGTTTACATCATGTCCTTATTTTTCACTACAATTCTGGCCGTAACACCTTGAAATTTGCAAGTGAACTCGTTGGCCACCTGCAACCCCAGGGGCAGAGCCAGACTATTTAGTCACTGGGGTCAATCATTCTATCATATCGTCTTAGAAGAAATTGCTATTGTTAAAGACGATTAGTGTAAAGCAAAAGTTGTTGCACCCAGCTCTCAGCTAACCCTGACAGAAGCACATAGCTCTGCTCCTTGGCCACTCATCACTCATTGAACTTGTGAACTGAGATCAATATGTTCAACAAGAAATGGTGTGGAAAGAGATTAATGGCAATCAATCATGTTCTGTCCCGCTTTAACCTGTCCGACTCGTGTCTTTGTTTTTCGGTGCAGTACTGTTCTTCTTTGCTGAAAATTGCAGGGGAGTATATGCTAATGGCAGAACCACCTTCACCAAATTTGGCCCGGACAATAATCCAGCAGCATTCCCCTTCTTTTACATGACACCATCAGAGCATGAAAGCTTATCAGGAAATACTATCCTAAAGAGGTCATGTCACAGATGCTGATAGGGCATTCCTGATTTGACGAAAGCCGTTCTCCGTTCCATTCCAATTTGCATAAAAATACGATTTTCCAGCGGGAAATTAACAAAACACTTTTCATCTTGGCAGGCCGGCGACGGGGATGACATGGCGTGGCACACGGCGAGCGCTGCTAACCGCGGCCGCGCCGCCCACCTCGCCGGCTCGTCCGGTCGTCCCCCACGTCCCCTCGCCCGCTCGCCGCACGAACCCACGTCCCAACCAGCCCAGAGCGCGCGCGCCCGCCCGGTCAAACTGCAACCGGCGAAGCGACGCGGCCCGACCGGGCAGGTCGTGGCAACCGTCCCTGCCAAGCCAAGCCTCTCTATAAAGCTCGCGCGCGCGCGCCTCCGCCGTCGCGCACCTGCAGTTCCACTCCCACTCCACGCGCGCGCGCACCTAGCCATCGATCGAGAGCCTCCTGCAGATTGGGCACGGCGACCGGCCCCACCGTCTCTGCTCCTCGCCCGCGCTGCCTGCCGCCGCTGCAAGATCCATGGCCCCGGCGACCGCTGGCAGCAGCTCCCGCGCGGTCCTCCCGCTTCTCCCCGCGCTGGCCCTCGCCGTCTTCGTCCTGCTTCTCGCCCCCGCCGTCGCCGGCGAGGAGGCCGCGGCGCCGCTGGAGTTCCACGTCGGCGGGCCGCGCGGGTGGCGCGTCCCGGACGGCAACACCAGCTACGGCTGGTGGGCCACGAACAACCGCTTCCGCGTCGGCGACCACCTCCGTGAGTTCCATATCATCCCGACTCCCAAGTGCTTCTTGAGACCTCGTGCGCCGACGCAGCTGCTAACGATGGCGTCCGTCGCCTCCGGCGCGCGAAATGAATCCGATCCTTTCGCAGTGTTCAGGTACGCCAACGACTCGGTGCTGCTGGTGGAGCGGCCGGCCTTCGACGCCTGCAACACCACGGCGCCACTCGCCACGTTCAACGACGGCGCCACCACGTTCCCCCTCGACCGCCCGGGCTTCTTCTGCTTCATCAGCGGCGAGCCGGGCCACTGCGAGCAGGGCCAGAAGCTCGTCGTGCGCGTCATGGTGCACCTGGCCGCGCCCGGCCCGGCCTCCGCTCCAGGGGCACCGGGACAGCCGGGCCACGTCGGCGGCCGCCCCAGGCCGCCGGGATTGCCCGGCGCCACCTCCGACGCAACCACAGCCGCTGCCGCGGCCGCTGGCGTCGCCGTCGCGGCGGCGCTGGCTGCCTTTGTCAGCCTCGTCCTGATGATCGAGTGACAGCAGTTTTGCAGCGTATGCATGCGAACTCGCCTGCGTAGTTTGTTAGGTTATTATAATCTTAATCTGCCTGTGTTTATTTCTGCTTAGGATTCCTGTGGCTTTTTACATATTCATGACTCTTCTCATGTTGGTACTGTATCGTGCCAAGACAATTTGCTAGTTTTACTGAGTAATCGTGTGCTATTTAATTCCTATGTAATGTATCTGCGTATAATGTCATTGGAGTTAGTGTGATGCCCCTGGCTAGTTTATCCGGTAAAAAAAAATGCTAATGTTTTGCACTGATTTCGTAGCGGTGTAGATGATTCCTTCATCCATCGTCCATAGGAAAAGGTAAACACATCCCAAAAGTTTACATTGACCCCGTAGACATTCGACGAGAACTTGTGCAGTATTCTGATGATACCTCTGAAACGTATTTTCCTACAAATTGTAGACCTGAGATGTAGATGTTTTTTGTACTGTATCAAACCAATTTATAAAATATACAAAAGTAATCCCTGTAGAGTCCAGACAACGCGTTCGACGTCTCAACCATGTCGCAGTGAAATCTGATGTAACTAACAAGTGGCTGTCGATCCATCATATGCACAACATGGCTGAACATGATATATACAATCTGTAGTTATCTGCTTCACTTGCAACGATGATCAGCTAGCTAAACTACCACGGCTCGGAGTTCTTGGTCCAGTAACTTGCCGCTGGCCTGCGGCTGCTCCAGCCATCCTCTGCTAAAATTAGTGTTACCCGTGCTCTGAGAGTATCCACGGCTTCGTCCTCTAAGATCTCCAATCGGTTGCTCAACGACTGTCCAGCCTGAAACGAGACAGCACGGAGAACGTGAGTGCTACAATTTCTGGATTCCTCCCATGACAGGGTCGTGCCTGGAAGACATACCATGGCTGTTTGGTACGATGATAAGTAGTGTAGGCACTCTTCATAGTACCCACAGTGGTACAGAAGCGCGGCGTAATCCCTCAGTTCATGTGGATCGTGTTGCAGTAGTATCAGCCGCTCACAGGCTGAAACCAAAAAAGTACAAGATATGAAACTGGCCAGGAACTGATGATCCATGGTACATCAGAAGTTGTTGTGGAGAAAAGGCAGCACCTGCTAAAGCACGACGCATATCACCAAATCGAACATTAGTCCATACTCCCCGCATCAACCTATGCTGAGCAGCTTTAGCAGCAGCCATCTCTATGGCACTGTAAACCAAAATTGACATCACTTCATGTCTCCAGCAGCATCCCGTGTAAAAAAAAATATGGCTAAAGAAAAGGATAAGGTAAACAATTAAGAGAATGTACCTTATATTGCCATGTGACCTTGTTTGGTTGTCACCTAAAGTACCAGGGCCATGGTGGTTTGCAGCAACAGCATTCAGAAACAAGCTACTAGACTGATTAAACTGGAATGGCCAAAATGTAGCCTTCAGAGTTTTCAAAATCTGCAAAAGGACTAAACAAAATAAGACCAAGTAAGGATTACAACCACCAACAACTTATCCTGCCTGGTTATACCATCTTTGACATAAGAAAACTGAACACGATGATTTCTACAAAAATAAGGAATTTGTAAGGCTGTATGGAATTCAAGAGCATACATCATGCAGGTATGCTTTGGTATAAGTCAAGACTTAGGAAGTTTAGGGTTAAAACACAGGATGCAGAAACAGAAGATCTGTTAGAAATAAGTTGCTGACATTACACTGAATATAATGGATGAAGAAACCACAAAACTGACCACTAAAAGGGTGTTTCTTTTGTCTGTCTGATCAATGAGAAAAAGCTTGTACAGGAAAGAATGAAACAAAACCAAAAATTTCAGTTTAAATTAGGCCTATCCATCAATGATGTACAAATGAATCATCAAAGGTGGGACCATAGGAAAACAATTTTAGTGGAATTTGTACATAGGAGGAAACACCGTTTGATATAATCCAAATATCATCTGGAAACATGAAACCTAAAAGCAAACGATCCTTCTCTTCTGGTGAACATGAAGGGCAGAAGCAGGTAAAACTACAATGTTCCTGTTCTATGACGACAACCCAAAATTTACATCTCGAACTGCAACGAACGTCTAAGATTTAACACGTGTTGCTCAAGACTTGTATACATATTGAGGACATAAACTCAATGCACTTCAAAAATGAAGATTGAAGGTCGGAATAAACTCACCTCAACCAAAAGTGACTTTGAAGTCATAATATGTGGCTCATCCCCCAACTTGCTTTTTTGTTTGTCATAGCCTCTAGGGAGGCTGTTGAGATCAGTTGGAAAGAATATCTCTGCATCGAAATCCAGCAAGCCATATATTCGTACAGTCTTCAGTATCTCTGAATATATCAATGCAAGCATTAATGCTGATCCTGATCGGCATGTCAAGACCTGGACATTGTGCAACACAAAGAACACCAGATGAGTCATAGATAGCAAATTATTAACATCGAAAAGGGAGGGAA
The DNA here is from genome assembly GCF_002211085.1 of Panicum hallii. NCBI lineage: Eukaryota > Viridiplantae > Streptophyta > Magnoliopsida > Poales > Poaceae > Panicum > Panicum hallii. Next base: position 51,359,810 of record NC_038046.1, read on the forward strand.
GCCAGAGCCTAGCATACCGAATGAAGATACATAGCCCGCACATCAGACACTCCATTTGTTCTTCGAAAGCCCTGGATGGAAGATCCTAGTAAATTAGCACCAATTCTTGTAAGCGCTGCATGTAGAACATAAATTCGCTAGAATACAGTCTTATCTGAGAGACTGGGACCTAAACGGCATGCTAAAATACCAAACGACAGCTGAAACGACTTCGAATTGCAGCTGTTCGTGTGCGTGGGGATGGTGATCCCCAATTCGTGGAGCAAGAGGATCAGAATAAATTGACCAGAAATCGTGTACCTTGTGTACGTAGAGGTAGCGGTCGAGGTAATCGAAGAAGACCTCGGGCGGCGCGCGGGAGGGCGGGAAGTTGCCGCCGGCGCAGAAGCCCGTGGAGAGGTCGTCGAGGCGCGCGATGAAGGCGTCGACGGGGAGCGGGACCGAGGAGTGGGAGACGAGCGAGTCGTCCTCGGCGGCGACGCAGAGCGCGGCGCGGGCGAGGTCGGCGCCGCGGCTGATGGCGATACTGGTCCCGGCGTTCACCCGGGTGAGCCGCCCGACCTGCGCCGCGAACCCCTCCCGCGCGGCCCGGGCGTGCGCGGTGGCGACCCCCGCGGCGTCGAGGGAGTCGTGCAGCACCAGACGCGGGGCCTCCCGTGCGCTGCCGCCCTCCCCCTGCTGCCCGGCCGCAGCCGCAGCCGCGCGGGGCCGGACGGCGGAGGAGGAGGAGCAGCAGGTGCGCCGCCTGCCGCCACGACGGCCGGGGTTGCGGCCGATAGCGGATGAGGGGGGAGACCACGCCGCGGCGCAGCTCATGGCCGCCGGGGGACGGGGGTGACTGGGGACTAGCCGGGTCCGGAGTGTGGCGCAGCTGCGGCGTACGTGGAAAAGATCTCCCGTGCCGCACCGGCGTCTGAGAGCCGTGAGCGAACGGTGTGCCACTTCACACTTCACCCGTGCCAAATTTGTTGCTTCTCGCGACAGTGTAGGCTACCGGGAGGGCATGGGGCACAGCCGAGGATGGTTGGAGAAAGGGGCAAAATTTCCATATGTTCATAAACTTTCTGGTACCGCACCGTTCATATAGAGAAATTCACCCATAATATGGAAACTACGGCCATAAACTTTCCTGTAGAAATATTCCGCAAATTAGGTTGCCCCCAGACGCACACCCATCACGGTTCAGAAAGTAACGGCCATACAAGAGTGACATTTATACTACAGAAGAAAACACTTCAGCTCTTCTGGGCTCCCTCCAGTTCTTTCCTCAGCTGCTGCGAGAAATCATCGTTAACGTCATCGTCATCCCAGTCGTCCTCCCACTGCTGGACGGCTTCATTGCCTTCTTCCTTGTCGTCCCATTCTGCATGATAGGAATGTGTGAGTAACAGCATTCAAACCACTGGCCTAGTGGCTAGAGAACTCAGTTCATCACAGTTACTTGTCGCATAAAAAATCATCCAAAAGCAGGTTATGTCGGGTTAGATTGATTTTGGTGCATGGTATTTATACACCGCTGTTTTCAGTTTCAACGTGCAATGACTAACAGCAAAGCTCATTTAACCTATCCTTTCAACGCTCCTCTCTACCAAGGGCCCTACTTCATATAGTGTTTTCCACCATCAACCATGCCATATGACCGCTCTTCCTATGGTAGTTTTCCCTCTTAGTCAACGTGGTTCATGATTACATGGTATCAGATCCTCTGATCCATTAGCATCAGTCCTAGTGTCCATCTATCCATGCTGCCTCTAGTTCCGCCGTTGTCTATTGAGATTGTAACAACAGAACTAGCTGCAACATGGATAGATGGTGGCAGAAGCTATGGAGGCCTGGACGATTGTCAAATCTGACACCAGGTTGTCATAAATCAAGTTCACAATTGAGGTAACTACCATCTTACACAGAAACAGGCTAGATGGCATGATGGCTGATCCTGGAGGTAGAAAGCACTACATGGAGGGGTTCTAGATAGGTAATAGACTCAGGGAGATCAGAAAGGGGCTTTGTATATTGAAAGCTTGCCAAAACTGATAACACATCGCACCATTAATAGCCAATGCACATAACCGACCTAATACTAACCTGTACGGCTAATCTAGTTCAACTGACAAATCAGGCTAAGCATCCATTTCAACAAACAAGTATACTGCCTAGTCTTCCCCCATTCACATGTTTGCAATACTATATTATATTGGAAAAAAGAAAATTCACCATGATGGCCCAAAATTTTAATCATGTTAGCTAAGCATCTATTGTACTAACAAATGTAGTCCGTCCTCTTCAATATTCAGGGGTTTGTCATACTAAATATATAGCTTTTGAAAAACTCATCAACGAGGAGAGCAAATCTGTAATAGCAATATGTTTACCACTGTAACCCAAATGTAATCATACCCATCAGTTTCACAATGTATTTACCAATGTTGCCCATGATGTGATCTCTCCAAAGAAAATGCAGACGCAAGCAAGAGCACACCACAAGTCATACCACAACCAAAAAGATAAGAGGAGAAAGTAAATTCAAGCATTAAGCTAACTTCCAGAACATACCTATCTTTACTACCCATACAAAATAGTAACTCTATGTAGAAAATATGTGGATTCCATCTTTATTGGCTAACAACTAAGGGAGAAGACAATCAGCAGTTCCCATACTAAAAACCTTCCTAAGAAAATTTCGAAGAAACATACAGAAAAGTTAAGCGACATGAATTATAATTCTATGAGTAAGAAAGGAAAAGGAAAACGATACTAACTGATCGTGTGAAACAATATAGTTTTACTTACTGCGTGATAATATAAGCATATGACAGTGTCATTAGTCGCATAGAAAAATAACACCAAATAATGACAAGTGGAAACTGTTTAGTTTGTTAGCCAGTGAATCAACAATCAAGTATATGCACAAATCAAACCATAAGTTTTGATAGAGGCAAAGCTCTTGCAGCATAACTAGAAAATGGCACACGGTTATTTATTCACCACCTCTCTTCTTCCCAAATCAGAATGCTGATTGCCATTTAGAGCAGTTCAATTTTACTTAGACCCAAGGAAGTCAGGACTCAGAACAGCTATAACCTGCCAATTGCTATAAAGTGGAAAGCGATTTAGGGGTTGATCCCCACAGCATAGAAGAGGAGAAGATTTTGCAAAGAAAAAAAAGGAAAAAAGAAGCAAGGAGAACCTCATCTTCTTCAATGAGCTTCTCTTCTCCGACTAGGTTTGGGCTTGGGGTTTTGGGGTTTGAGGGGTTCGGGGTTTTATGGCTGCCGGATCTAGAGGTATCGCTAGGTGATTCGCCAAACCGACGGTGGTGGGGGGGGGGGGGTGAGGCGGGAATGCCGCTCGCCAGGGTGGTGGGAGATGCCAGTTGAGTTGGGATGGCAGCAGGGGCATCGAGCTCCGACGGGATTCATGTTGGTCGGCAACGGAGGGCGGCGTGCCGACGGAGCCGGGTGGGATGCGGGGGTGCTCGAGGTGGAGGTGCGCTCAGGCATGGTTAGCTACGGCCGCAGCCATGGGCAGTGACAAGGGCGACGAGAGAGCCGCTGAGTCTGGATGGCGACGACGGTGGAGGAGCAGGGCCTGCGGTGCGACGCATCGGGTCAAAAAGACAAGCTGTGTGAGTGGTGCGGAAGGGAAGAGATAAGGGAGAAGATTGACCACCAGTTAATGATTCGGTGGTTGACCACCTCATAGAAACCCCCTTGTAATCTTGTAACAAGAGATAGAGCAATTTTCATCATGAAATAATAGATAAAGCAATTTTCCCCTAATAGATTGCACTCTGATTTCAAAGCTGACCTGACCGTTGCAGTACAGTAAAAAAATCACAATTGTATGCAACACAAACTGGAAGTTCTAGTCATGGATTTGTTGAGCAGAATAGTACATAATTCCCTTTTTGCATTATTCAATCTAACAATACTAGAAAAATGGCATAGGGTTATTTCTAAACGCCACCCTCTTCTTCACAAATCAGAATAGGCATTGCCGCCATATAGAGTAGTTCAATTTTACTTAGAACGGAAGAGATCAGTACTCATGATGACAAATCGACAATGGACTATTGATAAATCTTTATGTTCTAAATTATTTGACTACGAACAAGAGGAGGAGTATTGCAAAGTCCAAATTTCAAAATACAAGCAATGCCAGCAAGCACATTCAAGTATGTAAAAGAACACAACCATGAGGTGCCATGAGGACAGAAAAAAAGAAGATAACAGCAAGGTCCAAGAAAGCCCCTTAATTATCATCTCCATCAACACAGCTTATGGCACTGTTTCTTTGCTGTCTAAGTGATTAGCATGCAAGAAGTTACTGTTACTGAATATTTGACATAACAGGACTTCACTCACTAGATGAAAAAATTGACGCCTGTCTAGCCTGATTTCTTTTTCTCTGGTGGAACATTCTAGTTTTTTTTTGTTCTATGCTACTGCGCAGGCATCTCCTAGCATAGGATCTGACATCTAATGGACAACTGGTTACTAATCTAACTGACTGATAGAAAATTAGCTGTCGTGGACCAATGAGGAGGGAATGCACCGGCTCTAAAGGTGAAAAGAATTTGGTTTACGCTTCTCATGTTCATAACAATTGATCTTCAGTTCTGCACCTTGTCTTCAATATTCAGCATTAGTCTATTCCAATTAGATAATTGTGGAGATGCACCAAGGAGAAGCAAAGTCGTGGCTCGACATGTAATAAATCATCATTTTAAATGACTCAATCGTTTCAATCAGAAATTTTGCAAAACAGCACAAGGCCCCATTTGCAGTAAACACTTCAAGCACCTAAATGTGATGGTTTAAGGACAAGTTTAAGACGGAGTTACATGCACCAGGCCACTTACAGACTAGACGATGCAAAGAAAACTGAATTACTTCAGAAGCACTACTGCACTAGTCCTGTCCGACACAAATCCAGGGGGCTAAATTAACAGCATCTACGTTTATGCAAATGCCCAATCGATCTAAGATAATTGAAATTCCACATAAAAAACAACTAACCCCTTATAAATTTCCCCAAGTCCCGATAAAATCACTCCCCTAACAAATCGGAAGGGACCCACAGGATGCAAGCAGAGCATGGATTTCCATCTAATCAATCAATCATCCAAACCTTCCGCCGAATCAACAGAAATACGCAAACGAAAGCGAGGGCGCACCTTGGTCGATCTCGAACTCCTCGAACTCGTCGTCGTCCTCCAGGAGGTCCATCTTGGCGGCCTCCGCCTTCGGGTCCGCCGGCGCTGGTGCCGTTGCCATCAACGCTGCGCCCTGCGACGCGGCCGAGCGGATCAGATGGGAGCGAGACAAGGCGGGGGACCGGGGAGAGAGCGCGCCAACCTGCTTCGCGTGCGGGGAGAGGCAGAGGAACGGAAACCCTAGCTAGACCCGGGGGCGGCTTGTCCGTCGGTGCGGCGGCTGGCTACCACCGAGCCAGGTCATTCAGCCCTTGATTTGACACGGCGGTGGTCAGTCAAGCCAGATCACCAGCCTACCACGGCCCACCCGCCCTGCCACGCCGACGCCGTGTACGGCTACGAACGCGTGCCCACTGCCCAGGCAGCCCCAACCAACACCCCCCCCCCCCCCCCGGCCGGAACTAGCCGTTGGAGCCAGCCGGGGCTCAGCCAGCACGCAACGGTCACTCGCATACCCACCCAGTCGCCTTTAAATCCAGCGTCCCACCGCCGCCGCCTCCCCCACCCCCTCTCTTCCAATCTCTCCCTGCGCCTCCACCGACTCGATCGCCGCCGACGAGCAAGGGGGAGAGCGGAAACACACCAGCCCGATCGACAGCCATGGCCCGCGGAGAGAACCAGGAGTCGCAGACCGGCAACGTCCCCGCGGCTTCCGCGGCGGCGTCGGCCGCGGGGCCGAAGCCGCCGGCGGCGGGGGCCGGGAAGGGCGCGGAGGGCCAGTCGGTGGTGCGGCGGCTGCAGTCGGAGCTGATGGCGCTGATGATGGGCGGCGACCCGGGCGTGTCGGCGTTCCCGGAGGGGGACAACATCTTCAACTGGGTGGGCACCATCGCCGGGTCCGCGGGCACCGCCTACGAGGGCACCTCCTACCGCCTCGCGCTCGCCTTCACCGCCGAGTACCCCTACAAACCGCCCAAGGTGCGGTTCGACACGCCGTGCTTCCACCCCAACGTCGACGCGCACGGCAACATCTGCCTCGACATCCTCCAGGACAAGTGGTCCTCGGCCTACGACGTCCGCACCATCCTGCTCTCCATCCAGAGCCTCCTCGGAGGTAACGAGTCGCAGCCGATTTGCTAGATCAATCCATCCCTTTGTATCGATCGACCGACCGATCTTGTTTGTGCTGATCGCGTTCTTGATTCTGACGGGATGATTGGTGTGTTGCTTCTTGTGCAGAGCCGAACAACGACTCGCCGCTCAACACGCAGGCGGCGACGCTCTGGGCGAACCAGGAAGGTACGCGATTCGACATCTTGCTTCCCGTCCCGTCAGGGATCGCTCGATCCGTCGGTTTCTTGTTCTGAATCATTTGCTGTTTGCTCGTTCTCGATGTGTTCAGAGTTCAGGAAGATGGTGGAGAAGCTCTATAAGCCCGCCGCATAGAGGGAGGAGGGAGGTGCTGACGCCGCCGCAGCTTCGGGGGCCTTGGAGAAGCTCTGCAAGCAGTGATCTCGCTTGGATGATAAGGGATTAGGTGCATTCTTTGGTCGGGTTCGGTTTCCGGTCTGGTGGTGTCGCAGGGGACGATGTGAGTCGCCTCGAACCTGGCGAGTCTGTAATTGTGTTCTCAGTTCTGGATGTTCAGTGGCAGTGATTCGTTCTCTTGTTGTTTCAATCTGAGATAGGAATGACACCTTGATTTGAGGCCGACCAATTCCAGCTCAAAAATGCTCAGAAACCGCAACAGCGCGATCTCGAGAATGTTCAGAAACTGCATCATGCAGTTTCAGACGACCTATGTTGCCCATACGAAAATCTATACCAGTAGGAGTGGTCAGAAGTCATTTCCCCTTCTGTTGCAGTGTTTTACTGGGCTGATGGAGCTCTGAATTTCTGATCGAGGGGGTGGCAAATGGACTCTGTCCACCAACAGGATGGCAACCAAAGCCAATTCTTCTGTAGTAGCGGTGATGAAGATGAGTATGGGGACATTGTTTCTCCCAAACCTTTAACAGATGTAACAGGTTATTAAATTTCCTAAAAGGTAAATTAGCAGATTTTACAAAATGTACGCTCACCCCCATCTAACATTTTCTGCTCTTATATAACCTATGGACCTGTTTAGTTGCCAGGCTGTAAACGCAAAAAAGCCGTAAACGTAAAATTTTCAAAGGAATCTTGCTAATTTGAAGTACTAAATGAAGTCTATTATTTACAAAACTTTTTGCATGGATAGGCTGTAAATCGCGAGACGAATCTGATGAGCCTACTTAATCCATATTTTGCAACAGTGATGCTACAGTAACCATCCGCTAATTATTGCTTAATCATGGATTAATTAGCATCATTAGATTCGTCTCGCGTCTGTGCAAAAGGTTTTGTAAATAGACTTCATTTAGTACATCAAATTAGCAAGATTCCTTTGCAAAAAGTTTTTTGCGTTTACAGCTACGGGAACTAAACAGGCCCTATACTGTTATTTCACATCATTCTACAATTTCATTTCCACATCACATGGAAATATTTTGAAATTGCCTCAGTGTCATTTGAACTGGAGATGTTCAAATTGACCAGGGCAGCTATATTTATGGTACAGTTCCAGGGCAAAAAGGAACAGCTAATATATGGAGATCCCAAAGTGAAATTTCCAGCCACGTCTGTGCATTAAGTGATTAACATCTTGAACCATGAACTGGCGGTCACATTAGGTGACCCAATGAAGGGCAATGCCATGGCAACAGCTGTGACCTATCAACCATTTGTAAGCTCGATTAAAGACAGACAGCAAAACAGTTCTGCACAAGATAGCACTTCAATATTTCTTTTTTTACATCCAGAGGTCATTTTTACACATCCGGAGGCTTGCAGCTTCAAGTTCAGCAGCTTCATTTTACACATCCAGAGGCAAGCTGAGGTAGGTATAGCTCTAATGAAGAGCATGCTGTCACCCTTTAGTGATGATGTTTGATATCCGCTCGAAGAACAGACGGCACATGTTCATGCTGAATCTTATGTCTTGCTTCATCCAATTGACGGCTATCCTTTCCAGGGTGCCCAATGAAGACAGCTTATATGACCATTCACCAGGTTTCTCTAACCATGTGAGGGTGAAACTATAACCTGCATCGATTTGAACAACTCCATAAGGATTATAATTTTGGAATGAAATGAAACCCATAAGACAGATGTTACTTGGTCAACATGATAGCTGCCGTAATCGTAGGGTGTGCTGACTCTACATTCTTTAATGGAGGCCCACATCTTGAACTACAAATCATTACTAATATTTCCAAAAGATATTCGGGGTATACCATTGAAAAATAAGTTAATATATCACCATAAAATTTCAGATCCTGACGATTTGTAAGTATTGCATTTAGTCCGATAATTCACGCTCTAGCATCAGTTTTACAGTCACCATGAAATTATTACACACATTTTTGTACCCAATAAGGTCTGTATAAGCTATTCCATATAAAAGACAACCAAACGACAAAGCAAAAAAAAACCTATGCTTATTTTAAAGATATTATCATCTGTATTTGATCATCTAAGTCAGTTTCATATTATTAAGGCTTAAGATGCAGCACCAGTTCCTCAGCATAATTACAGTCTTAACATTTACGCTGGCAACAATAAGTAACATACCAAATCACATACTGATAGTAACAACATGAGAGTACAAAATATAATGCAGAATAGCTAGTGCTAGTGCTATTCTGGAATTGAGCTGCAGTAAAACAAGAAGATGAGATTCAGGCGAACAAGTACCAGTAGCCTCATGAGAGACTGAAACCGAAAATCCTTCTGTTCCATCATCTACTGTGACCTTCATGCGAACTAAAGATTGAAGCAGCAAGTGAAACATATGAGCGCTGGGACATTCGTTTGTCTCATTCCCTGAATCAACAAACACACTGGTTAAATAATTTGAAGGCATGTAACCAAGTAGTAACAGCATTTTTATTTTCACTAACCTGAGATGCATGTATATCTTCTAGAGCATTGTAGCTGCAGGACCAGATAAATTCAAACCATCAGAAAAAGGATTGGTAAACAAAGCTAACTCAAATACTTTTATATTACAAGGAACTAGTTGGCTTCCACAGACAACTGACCTCCTGAGATTCCTCCTCAAGGCTACTGTGAGGAATGGCAGTATTTTCACTCAACTGTACCCTCTTTGCCCTGATGTTTGATTGTGGTGTCTTCCTTCTAGGCGACATTCGAGTTGGATTTTCATGGACAACTTCAGGTGTTTGGTCCACAGACCTAGCAGTAGAATTGTTTTTTTCAGTCTTCTCATCCAAGAGCTGCTTAAGCCTCAGAATTTCACTGTCCCTTGCTGCATGAAACAAAAATTGAAATAAGTAAACTGTGGCACCTAAATAACTTAGTTGACACCAAATTAATAAAAAGGATTGGAAAAATAAAACATTGTGGCAACACTAAAGGTAAAGGTGATGCCAAAGGACTGCTCCATCTCACAAATTGTGATGAATTATACTGTCATGACCAGATTATTAACCAGGTGCGGGCAAACTATGACTTACATTACCACATCAGGACTAATGTATGAATGCAGGAAAGTGTTAAAGGGTTGGTCATGTACCACTGCTCACTAACCAGACCATAGCAAAAAGACAACAGTATGAACACAAGTACAGATATCATTTCAATGGGTCAAACTGCCAAACACTATTCAAAACATTATGAATGCAAAGTTGACCGGTTATGTGACCATATTGCAAACAATACAAAATAGTTCAATTACAATAAATGTACACAGAATAAAATATTCTTAATTCATCTGATGCTAATTAGCTATGGCCAGCATTCCAGTAATGCGAAGCGGTAAAGTTGACACACATCAAACTTGGATGTCCTTCTGTGTCCACAGTGCAGCAAGATAGTATGCTCTGGCCTGAACTGTTCGACACACATCTGTGGCAATTTTACAGACAATATCCAACTAGTGTATATATATTCTCTCCATTTCACAATTTCTCCTACCACTCGGGATTCCCTGTTCAAGTATTCATCCATAGAGGAAAGCAAGAGCATAGGTATTTGCAACAGTTCCTCTCTCAGTTTATATTGTAATTCTGTGAAAAAGGGTAAACGATTGTAACATGCAATTTAATACAGTATATGTGGCCATTTCTTATTAAAAAAATTAGACCCAGTGCATCGCCGGTCTTTGTGTATGGTGGTGTGCATAAATACATCAAATTAAGGATAATCCGCTCACGAGTACATCATAGCAAGAAGAATCAGCTACAAGGATTAACTCCAACTCGTGCTAGTTCTCATGACAAGCTAGACAAAAAGAAAAACAAAACATAGTTGCAGGCAGTAAGACTAGGAGAATGAAAAATTATTTAAGAAATCAAAGCTGACCAGACTCAACATGTAAGCTTCAGTAGTATTTGCACTGTTCATCATTAGTTAGATATATTAAGGAATGCACGCCAAGCTGTTTCTGATGCAGAGCATAACCAAGATAATCACTAGCAGTGTGGAACGTTGATCAATAGGTAATTTTAATCAGGGATGCATCACCACCTCCATTTCCCAAAGATGTGTTTCAGTTTCATACATGTGCCAGACTAATAAGCATTTCTATTCCAAGAGCTAAAACAGGTCCAACTAAAAGGAGAATCTTACTCTGAATATCTGCAAGGAAATCCTGACGGGCCTTCTCAAGATCATCCTCCTTGTCCGCCCTGGAATCATCAAATTAGCAAAAATAAAACGAAAGAGGAGGGACATAAGTAATGGTGTTGGCACCATTTCCACCCCAAACAAGGAAACCCTAACCCACATTCAATAGTAACAGTCGCATCTTACAGCTTCTCACTGAGTTCCTCTTTATCTTTCTCGAGGCCGCGGACCCAATCCTTCATGGCTGCATCATCAGAACGAAAAAAAATCAAAATGAAGGGAAAAGAAAACCGTTTCTCCCAAAACCTTCCCACCCATAATCCAACCCAAATTCAACTGCCTGGCCTCACCATCGTAAAGCTCCTTGAGCTCCTCCTCCCGCTTCCGCTCCAACCCCTCGTCCAGCAGCTTCCGCTTCTGCGACGCGGCAAGAGATCCAACCGGAAAAAAAAAGCAATTGCAGCGTCATGCCACCGCGGACGGATGCAGAGAAACGGGGCAAGGAAGAAGCGGCCGAGCATTACCTTGAGGGAGGTGTACTTCTCGTAGAACTTCCGCTCCATCCGCGCCTGGGGGAAGGATCCAGAAGCTTCTAGACGCGGGTCCGAGCGGGAGCGGCGGTAGTGAGGAGAGGGGAGCGGAGGCAGGAGATAGATTTGGGGGAAGTTTTTGAAATTCCCCGGTGTCTTGCCGAGGGGGACGGTTAACGAGCCGAGCTCGGGCTCGCTCACGATCAGATAGGCAGTCTCAAACTCGAGAAATCTCGAGCCGAGCTCCAGCGAGGCCAGTTGGGGTTCGAGTTCGGCTCGCCTCAGCTTGAGCTCGGCTCGCTCAGCTCGACGAGAACGTCATGGCTAGTCCTAAAATAAGCAGTCAGCGTGAAAATCAGGAGCTTCCAATTGTTTTTAGCGATGATCTGTGGATTGCAGCTTGCTGGTTAAACAAGCACGTCTTGTATATTGTAACAGTCTGCATGCTATGATTTGCCTAGCTATATTTATTTTAAGGTCACCGGGGAGAGAATCCCTACCTAAATTTCATTGTAGGACCTTGAGCGGGTCAAAACATTACAAGATTTTCAGCAGGGAAAATGAGGAAGTGATACAATCCAAAAACAACAGTAATAAAAAGATATAACACCCCACACTTCAAAAGATAAGCCATGGTGCTAGCTGATGAAACGACCACAGATCGTCTGATTAGGACCGACATTGAACAATATGCTCACCACGTAAGTTGTGGCTATTACACCTCCACATCATCTGTTGTGACTATAACGTTCCGTTGTCACCCTCCGTCTGAGGATCAGGCCAGCGGAATGGGGACTAAGGATGGTGTGACCGTGGGAGGCATGCAAACCAAAACTCACTAGATGACGATCTTCCTTAGAGCTGATTGTAACATCTTTCGTAGCATATCCAGGCTCCACGTGCTGCCGTCCAATGCCGTACAAGGGGAGGAAGCCTTGAGGGGGATGGTAGTATAGGTGAAAACACCACCCGGCATAAGATTTGATGGTACCATCAACAAGAAGAGAGCCGACGGAGCAGAGGCGCCAAATGAGCAACACACACTGAGCCATAATGGAAGACAACAACCATTACCAGCTAGAATTATGAAGTGCAGGGTTGACGGTGAACATAAGGCACCCGAATGCACAAGTATCACCATGTGCGGTTGTTGTGAATGGTGGTATGAGGGGATCTCCGAAATGATGCCTTCACCGAGGGGACGGCGTCGAACGGATGCCGCCATCGCTAAACCGGAAGATCAAAAAGGTTTCCACCCAAACCCTCAAAATAGAAGGTGGTACGACGAGCCTCCAGGGAGGAAGATGATGCCTAAGAACATTACCTTCGCCAGCACCAGCATTAAGCCGGGCAGAGCTTTTGCCTAGCACCCACCATAGTCAGGCTACCAAAACAACTCACCCCAACATGCGCAGCGAGCTGCAAGCACGATAGCTTCTTGTTGCTGTCGCAGACCACGGTGGCCCCGTGGCTCCTCGCTATTAGGGGAGAGCCACCGAGCAGCATCGGCGAAGGAGCGCCGCCACAGCCACCCTCGGCGACGGCTCATCCCTGTCGCACGACGTCACCGGAGATGAAGTCGAAGCCCCCTTGCCAAGGGTGTCGGAGCCCCCCCCCCCCCCCCCCCCGCCCCAGTCCATGGTGACGACGTTGGCAGGATGGTCTCCAACAGAAAATGAAGTGGTTGGACTAGGAGATGATAGATAGATCCGGCCGGGCAGGGGGCAGATCTAGCCACCGCTAGTCCGCAGGACCCGTCGGTTGTAGCCACTAGAGCCCTGGCCATGGATGCATTCTTGGTTGAGGAAGAGGACTCAAAGGAGGGACGGAATTTGTGGGGGGAGATCCCGCCGACGACATCCTTGTGCCCCGCACATACTTCTGGCGGCGCCGAGTAGGAGGCAAGATTGAGGGCCCGTAGGTGTGGCGGCGGCGGTCCGCCAGAGTCGCCCTTGCGGGCGACGCGAGGGGGGGGAGCTCCGTTTTCCCTATTTGCCTAGCTATATACAAGCTATAATCCATAGTCATAGCCTTTGAAACTAAAAACAAACATGAAAATCATAGCAAGGGGTTAGATGGATATTGAGCCAACTTTACCTTTTAGCTTTGTTCAAAATTCATTCATAATGATATATTATGGGCTGTTTAGATCATTTGATCCAGCTCACATTGAGCCTGACAAGTTGAACAAGAGTGAAATTGACTTTCTATCAAAGCCATGTAACCTCGACTATAAAAGAAAATTTGGTGCAACTAGAGCAATTGTGAAATTAACCACCGAGTTAACTCAATGACCTCCTTCACCGGTCCTGGCTGAGACAACATTAGAATCTGATATGCCTGAATAAATTTGAACTGCAAAAGATACAAGGACATTGTGATTTACAAAAGATACGAGGATATTGTGATTTATAATTGCAAAATTGTCATGCAATAAATTTATGGATGTATAGATATGTAAATTTAACTTGTTTGGCCAAAATGATAATTAATTGATTACTAAATACATCTAGTAGTATCAGTAGAGGATGCTTTGTAGGTAGGGGTGGTAATGGATCGTGACTCTAATGCTCTCTTCACAATCCAACTTGACTCTTATATATATTTAGCTTAAAGTTAAATAAAATTAGAAGCCAATTTTTTTAGGATCTAGCTCTTAGATTATCTAAACTAAAATTTAAAATATTTTACCACCCCAATTTCTATTTATAGGGGAGGGGACAACATACGGTGGGTCTAGACCCGCAAGCGGGCCGAAAGCTCCACTTCCACCGAAACAAGCACACATTGGGTTGGGCGTCCGCCCACCCGGTCGGTCGGCTGGTCCAGATCGCATCGCGCCCAACCCACCAGCCAGCCACCGCCCACTACTCTCTCTGCGACCGGGCCCCACGATGCGCGGTCCCACTCGTCATCGTAACGAACAGAGATATGATTCAAGCACGTGGCGGAGAGATGGTAAGGCGCAAATTGCTCGTCGTCGGCAGGTGCCCGATTTATCAATCAAAACCCCCGACGCCACCGCCGCCTCGTCCTCGCCCAGATCCAAATCCGAGCGCCGACCCGCGCGCGCCCATGAATTTCTTCAGCTCCGTCTTCTCCGCCCCCACCGAGGAGGAGGGCGAGGGGCAGCGGGAGGGGGAGGAGCAGGAGGGGAACCAAGAGCCGGCGGCTGAGCAGTCGGGCGGAGGGTGGATTTTCGGCGGGCTGATCGATACGCTCAAGGAGGAGATCGAGGAGCAGCGGAGAGTGAATGAGTCGGCCGCCGCGGAGGAGGACGAGGAGGAGGCCCAGCCTGGGGCCGAGGGGGAGGCTGGCTCCGGCGGCGGGTGGATCTTCGGCGGGCTGATCAAGACGCTCGCGGAGGAGATCGAGGCGCAGCGGAAGGAGCAGGAGGCCATTGCAGCCGCCGCGGGGGAGGGGGAGGGGGAGCGCGAGCGGGGAGCCGAGGCCGATGCGGCGGCGACGCCGGCGGACGAGGAGGGCGAGGGTTCTGGCGGCGGGTGGAGCTTCGGCGGCCTGATCAAGACGCTCGCGGAGGAGATTGAGGCGCAGAGGGACGAGCAGGGGTCTGCCGCCGAGGCGGCGGATGAGGAGGGAGAGCGGGGAGCTGATGTTGAAGCGGCGGCGGCGGATGGGGAGGAGGGTCCAGATGGCGGGTGGAGCTTCGAGGGCCTGGTGAAGACGTTCGCGTCGCGGTCCGAGACGGTGCTGGGAGGCTATCGCCGCGACCTCCAGGACCTCGGCTCGGGGCTCCGCCTCGAGACAGCCGCGCTCCGGGCCGCAGCCGCGCGCGCCGCCTCAGCGCTTCCCGGCGCGCTGGAGGCCGGCGCGTCCGCCGCCTCCGACAGGCTCGAGTCCGTCGGCCAGGCCGTCGACGACCTCGGTGCCGCCGCCGCCGGCCTCCTCTCGCATGCCAACGAGGCCCTCCGGTCCGCCGAAGCTGACGGCGAGGATGGTGACGGTGCTCCCCGTCCCTCTGACGCCTCAGCTTCTGGTGCTTCCTGGCGTGCCTCCCTGCCATCCAAGAAGTATACCAGGTTTGAGGCTCAGGTCTTGGCGCTGCGGGCTGATCCTGCCACGTTCACCGAGGAGCCTGAGGACTCCGAGGGCTTTGCCAGATGGAATAGCTCGTTCTCAATTGACGAGATGAGGGGGCAGATAGAGGGAGTGCTCCGTGAAAGCCCTGGACTAGAGAGCTTTGTGGAGAGGCTTGTGCCGTCAGTTGTGGATTATGAGACATTCTGGTCCCGTTACTTCTTTGCAGTCGATAAGCTCAGGCAGGCTGAGGATGTCCGCACTAAACTCGTGAGCAGGGCAATGTCGAAGGAGGAGGATGAAGAGCTCAGTTGGGATGTTGATGATGACGATGAAGAGACAAATTCCAGTGATCACAAAGAAGGCACAAACTCCATGGTAGATAAGAAAGAGGAGCAAACAGCAGAGCCTATCAACCATGAAACAGAGGGCAGTGGGAAACAAGCAGTGGTTGAAAATGATTCAACAAAAGATAAGGAGGTAGCTTTGGCGGCAGCAAAGGATGGTAATGGTGAATCCAGTGTTGAAACATTGACGCCAAAGTCGAGCGATGGAGCAGGACAGGATGAGAAGACTGAAGCTGGTGACTCATCTAAGGAGAGTGATTTTTCAGTGGTGTCTCAACCATCAGTGCAGGAGGAAGATCTTAGCTGGGAGGAGATTGAGGATGTCGGAGATCAAGATGAGAAGAAAGGGGCCAGCCCACAGTCAAGCTCTGTTAACAAAGTGGAGGATCTCCGAAAACGTCTTACTTCCATGGAAGATGATGAGGACCTAAGTTGGGATGTTGATGAGTAGGAAGAACCTCAGCAATCCTGGATTGAGTGGTTTGATGGCCAAACTGCCATAGTTTTACCACTTTAAGCATGAATTGGATCTGCATGGTGCCATAAATATGGATACGCTTTATGGATGGATTGGCATATGATGTGAATATTGTGATGGTACACCAGTGATTCAAATTCGGTGGGGGCTGTACGTTTGATTAGCCCCCCTTGCAAGAACTTGATAGAATTGTAGTGTTTTTGTTAGTGCTGGTACTTTGCTTCCACTTAGTATCCATTTGTTGCTAGTCGAATGTACCACTTTTGTGTTTGAATATGACACATTCAGATTATTTACACAAGTGTACTCATAGATTCACATAGTATAAACATTTGAATTGCGAAACTATTCATCCAGTGTGACTGTAGTTCATTAAGAATACTGTGGAGGTGGATATGTAGTTTCTGTAAATAGTAGTAATTACATAAAGTTGCCAGATTGTCATGCAGGTCCTTTTGGTTGGCTTCTTCTCAACTTCACTAGTGTTTGCGCTGAAGGTCGTCGCGGAATATGGTTTATTTCGATAGAATCCTTTTCCTGCTGTATGGTTATCTACTGGAATATGGTTTGTTTCGATAGAATCCTTTTCCTGCTGTATGGTTATCTACTGGAATATGGTTTGTTTCGATAGAATCCTTTTCCTGCTGTATAGTTATCTACCTTCCAGTCGATGCATCTCTTTTAAACTGTATTAGCTTTTGTAGTTAGTTGTATTAGTGATCGGTATTTCCTTGCTGCAAGGTAGAATATGTAGTTTCTGTAATATTCATATGCGATTCATAAATCTCTATCTATCTATCAATAAAACAAGCACCTTGCTGTGGGTGTTCGTTCAAAGAAATATAAATGATTCATGAAGAACTTTTCCATTGGCATTTGGAAAAGCTCCAATCTTTGGACATCTCAAGTTATGTTACTGTTCTATGGTTATCTAGCTTCCAGTTGACGAACTCTGTAAAATTGCATTTGATTTTAGAGTGAGTTGAATGAGTGACTTGCATTTATTACTGATTCTTACTGCCTCCGTCCTACGTTTAGGGTTTTTTTAAAGTCAATTTTTCTTAACTTTGACCAACAATATCTCTAAAAATTAATTACCAAAGGTAATGACTCTATTCCAACAGGCCGTATTTTTGTCCTTCGGAACGGCCTGCTCCATCTGTCGTCCGTCCACGATCGTAGGGCGTACGCAGGTCGGCAGCAGACCGAGAGAGCGAACCAACATATGGCGTCGGCCACCTCGCGGTTCATGCTGGCCGCGGGCGTGCCCGCGACGGGCGGCGGCAGCAGCGGCCGCGTCAGCTTCGTGTCGGTGCCCAGCAGGCTGCAGGGCAGGAGGCTCGTGGTGCGGGCCGAGGAGGAGGCCGCGGCGGCGGAGGCGCCCACGGCGGAAGGGGAGGGCGTCGTGGCCACCAAGCCCAAGACCGAGAAGCCGCCGCCGATCGGGCCCAAGTGGGGTGCCAAGGTTTGTGCCATCGTCTGCTCACCAACCGACCAACAATTTAGTTTGATGCAATCCGTTGCTTAATATCTCTCTCCCTCTGTGTCTCTCTCCGCGGACGGCGGCGGCGGCAAGCGCAGCGACTCCGACGAGAGTGACCAAGCAAGTTGGTTCCGGTCTTCTCTCTCTGTAGCTCCTCCTCCTCCCCTCCCCTCCCCTCCTCTCCCTCCCCCTTCTCAGATCTGTAGCCAGTATGCAAGTTTTTAATGTGAGCTCACTGATTTTGAATCGTCTTTTCCAAATTTATTTGTTCATTATTAGATGGGTGGAAGAAGTCTTGGGAGTTTGGCGTGACCCTGTGGGATTTAGGAAAGCAAGCACCTGACATTGAACAGGCACACTCATGAAAGAAATAGCTTTGGTTCCTGATTGTGGAATGGTATATTATCTCGTTCTTTTCTCTGATATTTCCTCCTGTTTTCTCCCTGATAATTTGCCGCAGAACTTTCTTACTGTTCTCCTTTTGTCCCTCATCATTGAGAGCTGATGTGCCATGAGAACAGTGCCCAATTTGACATGATACATGGCATTAGCAACAACAACATTTTGATTTGAAGATTGTGCCTGTGACATTGAAAGATATTATGGACCATTTTAGAAATCTAAAAGTGCAAGAGAATACTATAAGCTGAAACCCGTTCCGTTGCTTGTTATAATACCAATTTACAAAATGAAACTTAGATTTCAACTGTAATACCTCTGTCATCTCATTTTTCCTCCAATTGAGTTAATTCTGTATGACAAGGATACGATGTGGTCACTCTGGCAAAACCTGAGCAATTTATTGTTGGTTTTGATATTTCCTGACATTGTTGAGTGATCATATGCAGGTTCTTTTCTGCACTTGACCCGAGGTTGAGCAACATCCTTCCTGCCATGATCTTTGTGATGGCTGTGATTTTCAGTATACATACATCATCTAATTGAAAATGCATTGAATTTTTAGACTGCAAGTTACCTAATTGTTTGTTGTTCGAGTAGTAATTTATCTCATAGATTCTCTGATCGTTTTCTTGTTGGAGTATTATCTACTTTGAACAAGGTGAGCAGTAAGTTTTACATTGTAGAGTTACCTGATTGTTTTCTGATGATTGAGTTATCTAGCATCCCTTTCATTTTCAGTTAAGCAATTTTTCTATTATCTACTAGCATTTTTAAGTAATGGTTAAATTGTTTATTTATCATGTATTAGCATTTTTTCAGTTGTCTTGGCATTCTTTTTAACAATATGTGTGTTTAGCTTAGTGCATCTTTTCGTTTTGCTGCCTTTTTATGTGTTCAGCTTAAAGGATCATGCCACTAGGCAAATACATGGACCTGATTTAGACAATAATATAGGTAGGGATCAAACAATAATATTGTTTTAGATAGATAATAATATAGTTCGCAATAGATACTTTTTAAAATAAGCAATATACTGCAGTAGGGTTAGTTGATGTACCTGTAGGAACAAAATAACAAGACTAGGAGTAGATGGAACTGTGAGTCTGATAATGTTGGATCCTGCCGTAGCCGCTGTCTTGTACCTTTTTTTTTTGCATATTCTTCGTCCTATTCTTTATTTCATCAATTTCAGAGTGCATCATCTCAAACGTACTGCGCTTCATGCTTCGCATCATACCCTCGTGCGTTTTTTTCTACTCCTTTTTGAGAATATATAGAATAGATTTTGAGTGTATACAGTAACAACATGCTTCTTGACTAGTTACTTAGACCATCTCCTTCGGGTCCTTGTCATCGTTCCTGAAATCATACCCATTCTTAGCAATATAGCACTTCTCTTGAATCTTTTGGTACTGCATTAGATAATAATATGATCATTTGTTAGGCAATAATGTGGACAGGAGTAAGCAATTATATGTGGTGTGAATTTTGCAAAACAAGAGAATTTAGTATGCAATAATATGGCTATGGATCGTGCAATTATATTGTAATAAATAAGTAGAACAATGTATTTGACTAGTCAATGTCAACGGAATATTTTATAAATCCTAATTTTTTTACAAGAGAGTTCAGCTTAGTATGTCACGTACAACTGCCACCCCATTGTACCAGGATATAGGATACAGAAGCTAGTTCTTCAGCTCATCCCTTTTTGCCCTTACGCTGCACTGCATGCTATCTAATTGGACCCTTTTTCCCCTGGCATATGGCAGGTCACTAAGGAGTTTTCATGAATGCAAATAAGAGTACAATAATAGTCTGAGAAGCAAATATTAGAGCAGCATGTTAGTATTAAGCCAGGAAGCAAATGTTGTGTTCATTCCTCTTGGGAGTGCATGTTGTGTTCTAACTTTTTTGTGTAGCTGTAAGATGCCTCACGCTGTCATCGCAACACTGTAAATAACTAGTATAGGTTCATGCAGTCTCTGTCTGTACAGATCTGATGTTTAGTACTCCTGGTTGCCTATGGAACTCTAAATAAAGTGGCTTGGAATTTTTTTCCATAGTTTTTTCTTGCGCTGGCAGCATAGGAATTGCTTTTTTCCTGCTTCGTCAGGTCGGACCTGGCGGGGAAGCTGCACGGTGGTGTTGGGGTTGGGTGGGGGGGGGGGGGGGGGGCGCAAACAGAAAGCTGCCAAGTAATATAAGCGGCCGTGCGGCCGGCCGTCGTACGTTACCTGCGTCCTTTTCCAAATACAAAAAATTACATGTTATAATAGTTAATTTCACAATAAATCTACTAACATAATTTTTGTGTTATTAGTCTCTTATAATTATTTTGCTATTTGTAGTCAAAATTGAAAATATTTAACTTTAGAAAAGTCTAAACAAATGTAAACGTAGCTATATTCTGGAACGGAGGTTCTGGGCATCTCAGTTCCTTGTTAAGTTCGAAAGCCAATGAGCCAACTATGGTGCTAACAATGTGCGGCACACCGTAATGTACTGATGCTAGAAATAAAAAAAATCAAAGGCAGCTAGATTGACCTTGGGGTAAAGACTGGGCTATAATTCCTAAGTCGATCCGTTGCTTTTCACTTTCCCTTTTCTTCGCCAGTTTGCCCATTGATTTGGAATCTGTTGGCTGAAATTATTGGCAATTTAGTCAGAGATTTAGCAAAACCAGCAACCTCAGTCTGAATTCGCTTCAAATACAATGCATGGATTTGGACTAATATAGGCCGAACATTCGAACAACGGCCTCTTTTTTCTTTTTTATAAAAAAGGCTATCCGCTTTTAAAACGGGCCGTGTATAGGGGCCGAAGTGGACATTCTGCAAAATCTGAAGGGGTTTTGAGGGTTTTCCTCTCTCGTTCAGTCGTCCCGCATCGTCTGTCTCCGACCTCGCCGACGGCGACGCGAGACGACACCGCAGGTCTGCACCTGCCGAAGTCTTCTTCCTCCGTCGAGAGGCCTCTTCATCCTCTTCTCCGCCGCTCTCCTGGTACCAATTTTTGCTTTCTCGCCATCGATCGCCCCCCTCCTCAGGGTTCATTTTTTTTTATGCTCGTAAAAGAGAAAAAGTTGTCAACATGTGTTGGTCAGCATAGGGTAGATTCACCGCTGTTTGGATCGCAAAGGGTAGGATGGAGCATTCCAGACTAGCGTTCGCGCTGGACAGCCCGCCGCTGGTCATCATCGCTGCCGCCAAGATTGCCGGTGTTTCACTGACCATTGATCCTAGCCTTGCTCCAGGTTCAGTGCGTACGCTATATCTCGGTTCTGGGTAAGTGATCGCAATCATCCGTTGCAGCTTGTCTCTGTGGTGAACTGCCGCCTTTTTTAATTTTTTATTTTTTTTACTTTTAGTATGAACGCTAGCTTCATCGTCAGTCTGTTTTGATTTATATGGCCACAGTAGTTGTAGTTGAAGGAGGATGCCATGTTTAATACATTAGATGGCTTAGGAACACTAAGATTCGTTGAAATGCTTTGGGTTTGAAGAGTAATTGTAGTTGTTGGAGGTGCTGAGATTAATGTGAAGGGCTGCTTAGATTTCGTCCTGGAATGTGGCAGGGCAGCTTTTGGTATTCTTATTGTTTGCATCTCAATTTTATACTCGTGGTTCTGGAATTCATTTATGTAAATAATGACTGTTGGAAATTATGGCTCTGGTGAAAAAATTTCCGTACTGTTCTTATTGTTGATTATCCTTATGACAGTATTGTTTTGGGGTTTATAATTTCCCAGTCAAGTTGTCATGACTCTGTGCAGGGACTTTATCCATGGAATCAACACAATCCTTGGTTACATTGCTCGTGTTGCAACTGTTCCCAGCTTCTATGGTCAGGATGCTATTCAGGCAACACATGTACGTTTTGGTCACTCATTTGCCTTTTTGCCATAAAGTTTCTCACCCTCGATTTGATTATTTCCTTGTTATTCTAAGTTGTTATTCTTATTCATCTGTAGGTTGATCAATGGCTTGAGTATGCCCCGGTCATTCTTTCAGGCTCTGAATTTGAAGCTGCTTGCTCATTTTTAGATGGATTCTTGGCATTTCGAACCTTTTTGGTTGGCTATAGTATTTCAATTGCTGACATTGTAGTATGGTCAAATATTGCAGGTGATTTTCTTGCTTCTTTAATCTGTTCTGTTACTTATCTCCTAAAATGGGTTTTTCTTAATTTGGAAGCTATGCCACTCTTCTAGGAACTGGTCAACGATGGGAAAGTCTGAGAAGGTCCAAGAAATATCAAAACCTTATTCGCTGGTTCAACAGGATAGCTGTATACTATGCGGGTATGCTAGATGAAGTAGTAGCAGCTTATGTTGGGAGAAGAGGAATCGGAAAATCTCCTGTACCAAATCTGCAAGAAAAGTTGCAAGATTTGAAGATGGACACCTCAGGTCCTGAAATAGATCTGCCGGGTGCAAAAGTTGGGTAGGTTTGTGTTCGTTTTGCCCCAGAGCCTAGTGGGTATCTCCACATTGGTCATGCAAAGGCTGGGCTGCTGAACACGTACTTTGCAGAGAGATTTAAAGGCCGTTTAATAGTTCGCTTTGATGACACCAATCCTTCCAAAGAAAGCAATGAGTTTGTGGAGAACATCCTGGAAGATATTGATACAATGGGAATCAAGTATGATACAGTTACATATACATCGGATTATTTTCCAAAGCTAATGGAAATGGCTGAAAGTCTGATTAAGCAGGGTAAGGCATATGTTGATGACACGCCAAAGCAGCAAATGAAAGACGAGAGGGCGGCCGGCACAGAATCAAAATGTAGAAACAATACTGTTGAGGAAAATCTGTCATTGTGGAGAGAGATGGTTAACGGAACTGAAATTGGTATGCGGTGCTATGTACGAGGTAAGCTTGACATGCAGGATCCTAACAAGACACTCCAGGATCCTGTTTACTACCGCTGCAACACTGAACCTCATCATCGTGTTGGTACAATTTATACTTGAGCAGGTAATCATGTAATGAGCTAATGCTTATGACCACTATAACTATATGAATGTTGTGTTCTTTTGTTTTTTTCTCTTTCTCAAAGGGTGCATCAAAAAATCTAAATCTAATGGAGTGGGATAAACTCTGGACAATCAATAAGAAGATAATTGATCCTCTGTGTGCAAGGCATACTGCTGTGCTGAAAGACCAGCGTGTGCTCTTGATTCTGACCAATGGTCCAGAGGAGCCGTTCGTTCGAATCTTACCGAGGCATAAGAAATATGAGGGTGCTGGAAACAAGGCTACAACCTTCACAAGCAGAATTTGGTTAGAGTATGCTGATGCATCAGTCCTGATCACCGGTCAGGAAGTCACTTTGATGGATTGGGGAAACACAATAATTAAAGAAAACAAGACAGAGAGTGGAGTAATTACTCAACTGGTTGGTGAACTCCATCTTGAGGGGTCAGTGAAGTTGACCAAGCTGAAGCTAACTTGGCTGCCTGATATTGAAGACCTCGTATCTCTATCTTTGGTTGGATTTGACTTCGTAATTACAAAGAAAAAGGTAAGACACAAGAACCACATTTCTATACTAATTTGCTACAAAAGTTATAGTTTTGACACGAGTGCCTTTTCACTTAGAGAAGCTATATAAATCTCTTACATGTATCATAGTTGATTATTTTGTTTGTTGAAGAACAAATTCGAGTCCTCAACTTATGTTTCCTCGGCAGTTCAATATTTGTTATGGATTGAATGGTCATAAAACTCTCTTTTTCTGAAAGACTATAGAACTCAATATGGTATCTCTTACCTGTATCTAGTTGATTATATCTTGTTTGTTGACAAACAAGCTCAAGTGCCCAACTCTTTCTTCAACTATTCAATATTTGTTTTGAACGTACTAAAAAATCTTTTAAAAAAATAGTGAAGTTGGCAATCTACTCAAAATCCATTCTGTATTTTCATGGTGCGTGATACTAGAAAAGCAGCCAGGTGGAGCGAAGGTTCCCTGAACAATAATCTCTTTCATCAATCCATTTATGCTGTGTATTCTATGGTTTAAGTATCACCTACTTTTATGTTAAATCCTACTTTCTGGCTTCTTTGTAGTTGGAAAAGGATGATGACTTTGTTAATGTTAAATTTATTAATCCTTGCACACGGCGAGAAACTTCGGCTCTTGGAGACCCAAACATGAGGAACCTCAAACAGGGAGAGATCATACAGCTTGAAAGGGAAGGGTACTACCGATGCGATGTTCCATTTATCCGGCCGTTCAAACCCATTGTTCTTTTTGCAATACCAGATGGCCGACAACAACCCCCAGCAAACTAGGAGTCCTGTATGGTTTCTGAGGCACATGATTACAGGTTAAATTGGTCAGCTACGGTATGTTAGATTTCTGGACATCAATGCTCGAATCACGTTATTCAAGATGAATTGCTTTGTAAGGTCAAATCTTGGAAGTCAGAATGTGAGGTTTCAGTGTTTAATGTCAACTGTCATGCTTCGCATCGCGTGTTGTCTGCCAACTGCTGATAGTTTAAACTGTTGAGTGGATGTTATGCAATCAATCTTCGTTGTGACAATAATGCATGACGAAGTGGCCGACAGTTACAAAAGATCTCGTCTTAGCTCCACATTTTGCGTTACTAATTCTGCTGATACCGTTTCAGTACATCTTTTCCAGCTTTTAAAAAGTCAAAATCATATTTTGCATTTCCCAATCTGTTCAGACCAGTTACTAAAACTTTAAACTTGTTAGAGATAAAAAATTACCAGTGCGTCAGTGCTACATCGACTGCAAACTTTACGAAATGAAATTCAACGCAGAACAATCCAGATCAAGCGAGTCCTATTCTACATCAAAACTGCCAACACCAAATTCGATAACATGAGAAGTACAGGGAAAAAGAAAGAAAGGAAACTATAGTCGGTGCAGCCCAGTCCATGTAACTGCAACATTTATGGAACCAAAACGCAGATAGAAGGGCTGTCAATCTGTAAATCTCACTTCTTCAGACTACCCTCAAGTCGCTCAATAGCAGCACCAACACGGCTTTGATTTCCTTTTCCCTCAGTCAAATCAGATGATGGTTTCGAATTCGCAATCTCAAGGTTGGCCTTTTCTGCGAGCTTCAACTGTATCCAACCTTTAGATGAATGGGCAAACAACCAATGGAATTAGCAACAGATTTTGCTGGGTTAAAGCAATGTACAGCAACCATGCAGTCGGTAAAAAAGAAAGACCTTTGAAACACGAAGTTTGTGCAACTGGCTCTCGTATTGTATGCATGCATTTCAAATATTAACAGTGCTTTCAATTCTTGAACATTCTAATTTTGATGCTAAAGAAACAGTTGTTTGGTGCCAGATGAAAAGGGTATTAGTCTATTGGAAGATGGACACATCAGACAAGTGTCCACATGTTGAGGAAGTAGTGCCTAATTTGCCACACCAGTAGGCTAAGCTGAAGAATTGAAATCACATACTAAAGGTTGCCTATCACATAACTAGCATTTAGCTAACAGATCAAAATGGAATTTAAGTACATGGTTTTCCCAAATGTGGAGTAAGGCAGTCGCCATGGATGCTAATGCAATCATTTATTAACTAGCTGGGTTCAATGCTAACTAGCTGGGTTCAATGCTAACTATCACTGCCATAGTGCCATGGAGCATTACGAGTCTAGGACATCTATGAATATTCCATCATCGGGCTCATTGTTAAGGAAGTAAGCTAACAAAAAAAATTTAGTGCAGAGTGCAGACTGCAGAGACATGTGCATGAGTTCATGATGAGATGAAAATACCAAGGGGAAAGCAGATTCCAGCACCAAGAGCAGATCCAACCAATACATTCCTTGCACGCCACATTATTGATCCTGGCACTGAAAATGCACAAATATCAGTCCCACTGAATAACATCCCAAATTGGTACTGATTATTTGCATGGTAGAGTGAGAAGTAAATACAGACAACACAATAAAATGATGATTCATTTTATGCTTAAAATGCAAGCAATAGCAACAAACTCCAAAAGAGTTTAGTCATTTACAGTTTCTGTATTCTGGATACAGGTTCAAAATTATCATAAAAAGGCATCATCAAAGATACAAATAATCACTAAGCTAATACAGCAACCAACTTTTTTGAACTTCTTACTTGGTTTAACTAATATTTCCTAAAAAAATTAAATGTCTTCGTGGACACAAACTAAATTAAAACTATATTGAAATGTCTATTCCGAGCTAGGCATTAGCTAGCCATAGAAGGCCTCCAAAGGCAGAAACATAATATATGAAGACTAATAAAATAGAATGAGGATTTGACATGGAACACAACAGGAATCTTTTAATAATTAAAAACAGGAATAAATATCAATAAGTTCTATGCTACTTTTCATTGAATTGTACTTTTTTTTTACATAATTCAGAGTACTTTTGAACTTTGACATATTTCGAAAGATTACTCCAAATCATACAGTGTTAAATCTGAAGTTCTGAACTATGGGTAATGTGTCTTTAGGTGAGGTGACTAAAATCCTGTATTCTTTAGCTTGGTCTGATCACATAATATAGTCCAAGACTGAATATGGTGAGAGGCATACAGATAAGCCCAAAAGCAGCTGCAGTAGCAGAGCCAGCTCCAGCAATATTGAAGACATCATGAACCCCACGAGTATCAATAAGGAGGTTCTGTATGCCAAAGAAAGTCGCAGTAAACATTCCAAGTCGAGCACCACCGACTAGTGAGCCTTTGGCAACCCGGATGAACCTTTTCTCCATTGCGTCTCTCATCAATCTATACTGTTCACGTTTGTCGGGGGTACTTCCCATCTTCAGCATCACCTCTGCATCCTTGCTCTGTGACAATATATGAAACATGTATTGTTGTCAGAGAAGCCATTTATATCCCATAAAGCATGCTCCAGATTCTGGGAACAAAGAACATAGAGGAATATTTTCCTGGCTTAAAGTAGAGATAGAAGGTAAGGTTATATTGTATATCTATCAAAATTCTGGAACTACTTTACTGTTGGCGAAACCTAATTTTCATTTAACCGGATCGTACATATGTAGATTTATTCAGGTCAAACCAAATGAAACGGGAGGTCATATGGCCCTGGTATGGTCTAGGAACATTGACGGAGCCAACCGGCAGCAATGCCCTTTAATCATCTCTTTCTAGCTCTCAAGGCCAAGTCTCATGCATGAGTGAAGATGTTACAGGTCAAGAACTACTCTCTCCCATGCATCTTTTTTCCTCTTGGGCTTGTCTTTTGGCTATCTTCCCTATCTTTTAATTGGCTCACCATTTGAATTTATCTTTAATTTTCCTGAACAAGCCTTTTCTGCTGTACAACTTTTGTTAAGAATTAAGATGGGACTTCCAAATAAAATAGAAGATCAATACTAATTGATTGCTAGAAAATCTATATTGAGAAGGAGATTATTATAGACTTTACAATTGATGCAAACCATGAATGATTTCAATGAGGAGAAGTATGGGCTGGCACATGCCTTTTAGAAGAAGGAAATAGTTCCAGCCTCTGCAACAATTGGCTAGTACTTGCTTGTATGTTGTGTTTTCTGCAAAAGAGCATCTCCAAGAGTACCCAAAATTTACTCCCAATAACTTAATTTTGGACGTGATCAACAAAAGTAGTCTCCAACAGTTCCCAAAATCGACTCCCAATTTATTCACTCGCCTAAAACATGCAGCGTCGGGAGCTAAATTTCCGCCAAGTCCCGGTGGTCCCAATCGCTGAGTTCGCGCCAGTCATGCTCCAAAATGGACCGAGCGCTGCATCTATGGTTCCTTCCTGTCATCCCCGCGCACCATTTTGCATCGCATCATGCCCGCTGTTGCGTTCCCTCCTTCCATTGGTGTTGGCGACACACAGTTCAAATCACACTCGTCGTCGGTTTCCCGTCGCCTCCTCACCTGCCGTCGTCATCTTCGCTTCCGTGGCATGCGCTCCAATCGCCGTCCCGCTTTCGTTCCCATCTCCTCTCCAATCTCTATCCGCGGCCCTGACCCCCTCCTCCACCCACACATCCCAGACTCCGATCCCCTACAGCTGCTGGTGCTAGTATCCCCCAAGGCAGGCACCTGTCTATTCAGTGTTCATCTGTCAGTAACCTAGCTGAAAATCATCTCTCAGTAATCTAGCTGGGCCACATATGGACGATGTGGCAGGAATTCAATTTTTTAGGAACTAATTATTGGGAACTGTTGGTGAGGAGGGTTTTTTTTGCTCCTAATAATTTTTTACTAGGTCCCAAAATCAGGTTTTTGGTACTAATTTTGTTAGATACTCTTGGAGATGCTCTAACAACATGGTGTTTCCCCCATGCTGTTATGTGAATGAATGCTTTGCAACCCGACACCCTGGTGTTTCTATGTTGTATTCCCGGGTTCCTACAGCAACATGCTTCCATTTTATCATTTCATCAATCGCGAGCGAACACAGCGTTGTAAAAGCGAAAGCCTAGGCCTGCTTGCGGGTCAATGACGGCGACGCCCTCGGGCGCCGTTTACCTTCTTGAAAGCGTCATTATTTGCCCCTCTTCCCTCCTCTCCAGTGAGCTTTTCAGGTGACAGCCTTGACCTTATTGGTCGGACGACGACGGCACTTGTGGTGTCCCTCCCTCCCTAGAGGCGTCGTCTTGGAAGCTCCGCTGGTGATGGTCGCCTGTTCTCCTCGGAGAGTTTCCGCTTCTGCACCTGCCTTCGCTCATTTCGTCTGCATCGTCTGGGTTGTATTGGTCGTCGTCTGGCAGATGCTTTGCTGCCTTGGTGGGTCGGGTGGATGCTTTGCCACCTTTGTTGTGTTGTCGATCTTTACACCCTTGGCATTGTACTATCTTTTAGCAGGTTCAGTTGTGGTCGTGACTAGGTTTGCGGGTTCACCTGTGTCTTCCCCATCTTTCTTGCTGTTCTCGTTAGTTGTACGGGTCGCCTGCCACTTGCCTGGTGGTGAGGTCTGTAAGGTTTGTAATGGTCGTACTGCTTTCCTCTTAATGAAATAGCCTCTGCCTATTGAGATTTGTAATGGTCGTAATGCTTTCCATTAAGGTTTGTAATGGTAGTACTGCTTTCCTCTTAACGAAATACATGCTCAGCCAGTTCGCGGAAAAAAAAAGCAAGAGCAGCAGGGAGACTAGAGTACATAGCCACTTACGACAGAGGCGGAGGCCTCCTTGCTCCCGCCGTAGAGTAGCCCCGCGAAGACTCCAACGAGGGTAGCCGTACCCCAGTTCACCGTCCCCACCGCCAAAGGCTTCGAGAACGAGCCGCCGGCCTCCTCCCCATCTGCCTCGGAACCCTGGATCATCCATCCCCAGTCAAACACGCCAGAAGGCAAAGATAAAACCGAATAAATTAGGCATCCACAAGCATCAGAATTAGAAGAGCGAAGCAGTGTGTCGAACCGTAGGGTCGGGGGAAGCCGGAGGAGGCCCAGACGGCGGCGCCGCAGGCTCGACTGGAGGAGACGCCGAGGCGGGCATAGCGATCGGACGCGAGGTGGCGCCCGCCGCGCAGGGTGGCGGTGCTGTAGAACACGAACGGGAGAGGTGAATTGGGGACGCACTGATGTTAGGCGACTGGGGTCCCCGGCAGCGGAGCGTCGCGGCGGCGAGATCGCCGGTGGGCGGCGGAGGCAACGGGACGTGAGGAAGTCGAGGAGCAAAATGGGGGAGAAGAGGACGGAGCGTGGGTTTTGCTCGTGGGCTGGGCTCGACTCGTACGTGTTCTGGGCCAACAGAGCAGCGTGGATACAGGCTAACCCCGGCCTAAGTTTTTTTTATCCGAAATGGCACATCGAACAAAGAAGTCAGGTACATGCACATTCAATGATCCGAAGAAAAAGCAAACAAAAAAAAGCAACATAAGATTCACGAGAACTCGTATCTTCCTTGCCACCCATGAGCTTCGACCCGATCAGAATGTGTCTTTCTAATTTAAAAACATACTTCCTCTCTATATCAAAATATAAGATATTTTAGTTTACCGCAAGTCAATTTATTTTCAAAATTGATCTAGTTTATTGATGAAAAATGCACCAATATCAACATCGTCACATTAGGCCCACCACGAAAAATATATAGGTAGTCTATTTGATTGGTATTCTAGATGTTAAAATAGATTTCTATGAAGTTGATCAAAGTTTGAAAAGTTTAACCTAGGATAAAACTAAACCGTCATTTTTTTATAAACTTGTAAAGGATTGTTAAGGAAAATTTGTCCAACCACGTGCTTGGGATGCAAGCCTTATTTGTTCTGGGTCATTGGGTTGCCTCAAAGCTCATTTAGTCGAAGTGATAGTCCTTTTTTATCCGAAATGGCACATCGAACAAAGAAGTCAGGTACATGCACATTCAATGATCCGAAGAAAAAGCAAACAAAAAAAAAAGCAACATGAGATTCACGAGAACTCGTATCTTCCTTGCCAGCCATGAGCTTCGACCCGATCAGAATGTGTCTTTCTAATTTAAAAACATACTTCCTCTCTATATCAAAATATAAGATATTTTAGTTTGCCGCAAGTCAATTTATTTTCAAAATTGATCTAGTTTATTGATGAAAAATGCACCAATATCAACATCGTCACATTAGGCCCACCACGAAAAATATATAGGTAGTCTATTTGATTGGTATTATAGATGTTAAAATAGATTTCTATGAAGTTGATCAAAGTTTGAAAAGTTTAACCTAGGATAAAACTAAACCGTCATTTTTTTTATAAACTTGTAAAGGATTGTTAAGGAAAATTTGTCCAACCACGTGCTTGGGATGCAAGCCTTATTTGTTCTGGGTCATTGGGTTGCCTCAAAGCTCATTTAGTCGAAGTGATAGTCCTTTTTTATCCGAAATGGCACATCGAACAAAGAAGTCAGGTACATGCACATTCAATGATCCGACGAAAAAGCAAACAAAAAAAAAGCAACATGAGATTCACGAGAACTCGTATCTTCCTTGCCACCCATGAGCTTCGACCCGATCAGAATGTGTCTTTCTAATTTAAAAATATACTTCCTCTCTATATCAAAATATAAGATATTTTAGTTTGCCGCAAGTCAATTTATTTTCAAAATTGATCTAGTTTATTGATGAAAAATGCACCAATATCAACATCGTCACATTAGGCCCACCACGAAAAATATATAGGTAGTCTATTTGATTGGTATTATAGATGTTAAAATAGATTTCTATGAAGTTGATCAAAGTTTGAAAAGTTTAACCTAGGATAAAACTAAACCGTCATTTTTTTATAAACTTGTAAAGGATTGTTAAGGAAAATTTGTCCAACCACGTGCTTGGGATGCAAGCCTTATTTGTTCTGGGTCATTGGGTTGCCTCAAAGCTCATTTAGTCGAAGTGATAGTCCTTTTTTATCCGAAATGGCACATCGAACAAAGAAGTCAGGTACATGCACATTCAATGATCCGAAGAAAAAGCAAACAAAAAAAAAGCAACATGAGATTCACGAGAACTCGTATCTTCCTTGCCAGCCATGAGCTTCGACCCGATCAGAATGTGTCTTTCTAATTTAAAAACATACTTCCTCTCTATATCAAAATATAAGATATTTTAGTTTGCCGCAAGTCAATTTATTTTCAAAATTGATCTAGTTTATTGATGAAAAATGCACCAATATCAACATCGTCACATTAGGCCCACCACGAAAAATATATAGGTAGTCTATTTGATTGGTATTATAGATGTTAAAATAGATTTCTATGAAGTTGATCAAAGTTTGAAAAGTTTAACCTAGGATAAAACTAAACCGTCATTTTTTTTATAAACTTGTAAAGGATTGTTAAGGAAAATTTGTCCAACCACGTGCTTGGGATGCAAGCCTTATTTGTTCTGGGTCATTGGGTTGCCTCAAAGCTCATTTAGTCGAAGTGATAGTCCGAATTTGAAAACAAGTGTGTGGGATAAAAATGAGCTATCTAACCAGCCCGCTACTACTTCGATCCTCTGGTGTCACCATTTGCATCTCTACGGCGAGCCATAGGCTAGGCCGACGGGCCAGTTGATGATGCAAGAAAGTAACAGAGAAGAGGATTGTTACCATAGAAGTGCAAATGGGGGAGGGAGGTGAGATGACTCGTAACAAGTCGCAACCCATTCTTGACAACATTATTTCTAAGATAGCTCATATCCCTGTTTTCAAGAATGTCACATCAGTTTAGGGATGAATAAAACACTATGCCTCAATGGAGAGTTTTATTTCACTATTTTCAAAGCTAACCAATGTAATCAAATGCTAGTTGATCTAGTGTAGCATGTATACTTGTAAGCAGTGTAATTAAGTGTAATTAAATGCGCACGGGATCCCCCATGAAATAACGACGGTCACAGTGGTCGTTTCACGCCATTTCCAACGTCTTGGAAACGAGTTAGCAGAGTGTCGTGGGGATGAAACTGGTTCCTTCTCTTTCCTCATTAAATCAGTGCCACGTCATTAAAAATGCTGACGTGTCATGGTAATTAATACTATGAAACTCGTCATGAAACCCCCATTGTGATTAGCCTAGGGAACAGAGCGCGTTTCTGCCAGGTCGCCTCATCACCGATAATGTTCTCATCGCGTATGAGTGTGTGCATTACCTGAGACGAAATAAGGGTAAAAAAGGCACTTTGTGCAGTGAAACTTGATGTGGCAAAAGCATATGACCAGGTGGAATGGGATTATCTACGAGCGATCATGTTGGCCCTGGGTTTTCCAGTGAGATGGTGTGAGCTCGTTATGAAATGTGTCACTACCGTCTCGTTTTTGGTATGGCACGCTTTCTCCTCCGTTTGCCCCGACAAGGGGGATAAGACAAGGTGATCCAATATCCCCGTACCTATTATTGCTATGTGCGGAGGGTCTTACTTCTATGCTCAAGGCGTGTGGCCCTGTACACATCTCGAGAGGCCTTGGATCTCACATCTGTTATTTGCCGATGATAGTATGATTTTTATGCAAGGAGACAGAAGGAATGCTGATCGACTTGCTGGAATTCTGGATGCCTACCATAAAGGTTCAGGTCAATTGGTGAATAAGCAAAAATCTGTTGTTTTCTTCGGTGCTAATTCTGATTCAGAGATGAAGCAAACTGTCAAGGATTCCCTTTTGATTGGAAGCTTTGGGGCAGAAATATTTGGGCTTGCCGACTGCAGTGGGCCAGGTTGCGGATGCTACCTTTGACTACTCTGCAGATAGAATTAGGAGCTTCATCCATGGCTGGGGCGCGAACAATATGAGCTGCGCTGGCCAGGAAGTACTGCTGAAGGCCAATGCCCAGGCTGTTCCTACATACCCGATGAGCTGCTTCAAACTGCCGGCCCCTGTGTGCAAGAAAATGAAGACCTACATTGCAAACTACTGGTGGGGCAGCTCCATTGATAACCATAAGGTCCACTGGCAGAGGTGGTCTTAGTTGACTACATCGAAGGGTGAAGGTGGAATGGGCTTTCGTGACCTCCCTCTGTTCAACGAGGCCATGTTGGGGAAGCAAGGCTGGAGGCTGATAACAAGGCTGGATTCTTTGTGTGCTAGGGTTCTTAAAGGGAAGTATTACCCACATGGAGAGTTCCTTTCAGCAACCAAGAAGAAGAGATTGTCAGAGACCTGGAGAGCGATCTTACATGGCAGGAAAGTTCTCCAAAAAGGAATGATCAAACGCGTTGGCCCAGGGGACTCTATCAATATTTGGAGAGACAATTGGATCCCGAGGACAACATCGATGAAGCCGATTGTACAGCTAGATAATGTAACAGTTCAGCGGGTCAGCGAACGAACTCTTTACCCATTGAACGATGATGCCGATGAGATCCTGAAGATAAAACCTGGCCTACGAATGGAGCATGATGTTCTTGCTTGGAATTATGAGAAGTCCGGCGTGTTTTCTGTTCGCTCGGCATATTGGTTACTAAACACGGAGCAAAGTCAGGAGGAGGCGATGAAGGGGAATGAAACATGTGCCTCTGATGGCACCTGGGTGTGGATGAAGATATGGAAATTGAAAATACCGCCGAAGATTCGCATCTTCTGGTGGCGAGCCGTCCAAAATTACCTGCCTACCAAGTTGGAATTACACCGAAGACATGTGGAGCATGATGCATCATGCTTTACTTGTGGAGCTGAAGAGGAATCTCTGTTCCATGTGGTTTTCGAGTGCCCTATGGCGCGAAGATTCTAGGATGAGGTTAATAAATTGACTGGAACAAAGGTTCCATGGCTACACCAGGCGACTTGGGTGAAGGACCTTCTGGCAGAGGAACAATGCCTTGCAAAGACGTCTGAGCTGATCATCTCCATAATGCTGGAAGTGCGAGGAAGCGAAATGCTTGGTCACTATGGATAGGGCGAAATGCGAGGAAGCACGGCAAACAGGGCTGGGAGGCGTCAGGCATATCTCCATAATGCTGGAAGACCTCATATGCTCAGGAAATGGAGCGATGCCGAGCTCTGCTAGAGTGCCGGGTTGCTGGCAAAGACCGCCGAGCGGATGGATGAAAATCAATACCGATGCAGCTTTTACCATGGTTAATGGTGGGGGAGCTACTGGAGCGGTGCTATGCAATGATCAGGGAGTCATCCTTGCCGCTGCAGCAAGAGCTTACTCTAATGTTGCCGATGCACTAATGGCGGAGGCGTTGGGGGCGAGGACGGGGTGCTCTTAGCGGTGGAACAAGGAGCGACGAAGGTGATCCTTTTCTTTTTGAAAGATTTGGCACGAGCACTGCTTTTGCATTTAAGGAGAAGGAGCAAGAGTTTTCAGTTCAGCAAGAAGGTAAATATTACAAAACAACAAAAGAAGCTCCACTACTCATTAATACAAGGTAAATCCACCACCGGATGGCCACAAGCTACCTTCCTCAGCATCACCTCCTCTTTGATCAGACTGAAAACATGATGTGGCTGCAGGGACCTTGAATCGAAAATGCGCCGGTTTCTTTCCTTCCAAAGGTTTCAAGCAGTGTACAAGAGCAATGCCGCCACCGTGCGCTTCTGGGCCTGCATCAAGGAAGACAAGCTTTTTCGCCACCAGGACTCGACATCTTCCTAAGGGTCTTCCGGCACTGTAACTGAACCAGCCGTCCAGTTACTGTCGAGTAACCACACGTGCTTAGCAAAAGGGCAATGTAAGCAAAGATGAGCAGCCGTTTCCTGCTCCTGGTCACAAAGGGAACAGATGGGTTCACATGGCCAATGCCTAGCCTCTAACTTGTCGGCTGTGAGAATTTTGCTTTGTACTAACAGCGAGTCAAAAAATCTATGCTTTCCTTCTGCATGCGCTCACCAGATGGACTGTACATCAAAGGTGCAGTAAGTTCCTTTCAGCTGCGCCAAGTAGGCCGACTTCTTGGTGTAAGCACCATTAGAGGACCATCTCCAGTTTATCTCGTCAGCTCGATCATTGAGTTGCGCCTGTTGGACGGCATCCCAGAGAATGAGAAACTGAGCCATTTGTTCTACCGAGCTCATCCTCCAAAGACCTCTCGTCCAGTGATGGTCTGTGATGTCTTCCCTCACTGTTTTGTTCTTGCGCCAAGCCAACTTGAAAAGGTCAGGGGCAATGTCTCTAGGTGCTCTTCCGTCTAACCAGCTGCAATTCCAAAAAGAAGCCTGCCTCCCGTCTCCCAGTTTAACAACAATACTAACCCTGAAGAGCTGTTTATCAATCTCATCACACGGAGTTTGTGACCCCACCCACGGTCTTTCACTTTCAGTCCAAGCAAACCACAGCCACCTTAGGCGCAAGGCTCTGCCAAAGCAATCCAAATCTAAGATGCTCAGCCCTCCGAGCTGTTTTGGTAAAAGCAGTTTCCTCCATTTGACTAAACAATGTCCCCTATTAGCATCTTCTGAACCTTTCCAGAGAAAAGATCTTAATTAGCCGGTCAATCCTCTTGACGGCCCACTTCTTCAGTGGGAAAACTGTTAAGAAATAAATTGGCATAGCTGTTAAAACTGATTTAACAAGAGTTAGTGTTCCAACTTTGTTTAGCAGCTTCCCTAACCATGCTGGCAATCTTGCAGCTATCTTGTCTATTAGTGGTTTCACCTCCACTCACTTTAAGGATCTGGTGCTCAGTGGTAGTCCTAGATACTTGCATGGGAAGCTTTTGATCTGACAAGGAAAATTCTGTAGAACAACTTGCAAGTCGACATCATCACACTTAATTGGATAAGCTGCACTCTTGTTCAGATTGACCCACAGACCAGAAGCATTACCAAAAGCATGAAAAATATCTCTGATCACATCTACTTCCTCTTTTATTGGATTCACAAAAGCAGCAGCAGCAGCAGCATACAAGCTGATCCTGATCTTGGTCATATTTGTGTGAATAGGAGATAGGTTAGAGGCCTCCTCCTCTAAAGCAAGCAATTTTTGCAGTGGTTCCAGAGCAAAAATGAAAAGCATGGGGGATAAGGGGTCCCTTGGCGAAGTCCCTTCAAGTGCTTAATCTTTGTTGTTTGTGCACCATTGAATAGTACAGAAGAAGTGGCTGAAGTTAGCAATATAGAGATCCACCCTCTCCATCTCTGTCCAAAACCTATTTTTTCCTGGACTTCCATAAGATAATCCCATCTTACTGTATCAAAAGCCTTTGCAATATCTAGCTTGAGAAAGAGAGCAGGTCTATTAGCCTTGTGCAGAGCTTTGATGAGGTTCTGGGTGTATAAGAAGGTGTTCTCCTTCTGATGAAGGCACTCTGATTTCTGGACACTAATAGGTCAAGAGAGTTGGATAGCCTATTTGCCAACAGCTTTGAGAGAATCTTTGCAATGCTACTAGTCAAACTGATAGGCCTGTAATCTGACAGGGCCTTGGCTTCCACAGCTTTTGGTATAAGTACAATGTGTGCCGAGTTTAACAGATTAAAATGCTGCCCATGCAGATCATAAAAGAACGGAGCTGCCCGAAGGAGATCCTCTTTAATTATATCCCAGCTCACTTTAAAAAAATTTCCAATGTAGACATCAGGTCCGGGCACTTTTTCAGAATGCAAATCCACTATTACATCCCTTACTTCGTTTTCAGTGAAAGGTTCTTCCAAGTGATATAGGTTATGCCTGTTTAGATTAACCCTATCCCAATTTAGGGTCTCTTCTCTGCTTGCCACTGACCCTAGCAACTCTGTAAAATGCTCCATCGCAGCTGCCTCTTTTTCTTGTTGCACATGTGCTACTCCCTGTCTAGTGACCAGGCTCTGAATGAAATTCTTTCTCCTTCGGCCATTGACCCCAAGAAAGAAACATTTGGAGTTTGCATCTCCTGCCCTGATGTAAGTTATTCTAGATTGCTGCCTCACTCTCAACTTCCCAATAGCAGTCATAGCTAGAAATCTGTTCTTGAGATCCCTCTTGAGTAGCAACTCCTCATCACTTAACTGTCTATGCTCCCGAACCACATACAGGATCCAGATTAGCTGTTTAGCTGCTAACAACAGTAGCTTGTTGTTCCCAATTATAGATCTTGACCAACTCCTCAACCTTTTAGCCGTGCGCTGCAGCTTTGTATTAAGCCTCAGAAAGGGTTTATGCAAAGAAACTGGTTTATTCCAGATGGCAGCAACCTGCTCCAAGAACCCTTGAATATTAGGCCAGAAAGATTCAAATCTAAACCCTCGGTAAGCTTTCACGGCAGTGTCACCCACCAACAACAAAGGACTGTGGTTAGATACAAGGGAAATGGAAGCTTGCAGCAAACAATCGGGGAGCATTTGTTCCCAGTGGCCTGTGCAAAAAGCCATATCAATTCTGGTGTGAGTGTCATTGTTGGTCCAAGTGTATTTCCTTCCTTGCAAATGTATTTCTTTGAGCTCTAGATCATTCACTGCTCTGCTAAAGACACCCATGAGTCTTCTGTTTAGATTGCCATTACTCTTGTCAGCAGCTTGTAGAATCATATTAAAATCCCCAATAACTAACTAAAGCTCAGAGGTAAAACTTCTTATTTGTCCCAGCTCATCTAGGAAAGCAATTTTGGCTTTGTCCTCCTGTGGTCCATAAACAACAGTCGGCCACCAAGAAATCCTGCTAGTGGTGGCTTGCACTTTAATTGTAACTGCATTGTTTGTTATAACAGGTGTTGTCAGCTGATAATAGTCCTCATGTACTACCACCAGCACAACAACCCCCCCCCCCCCCCCCCTAGTTTGTTGGGCCAGCAGATAAGCAAAGTTCTTTCGAAACCATGGCCCATGATTTCCTTGACATCAAGTTGATCAACTGAGGACAACTTTGTTTCTTGCAGGCAGACGACAGTGCTTCGCAGCTCACCCAATAGGTCCCGAACCACCTTTCTCCTTGCTGAATTATTCAGCCCTCGCACGTTCCAATTCAACAGAACACACTTTTATTTAGACATAACAACACAAGAAATCTCCCCACGTCAAAGATAGAGACAGGCACACCCCCAAACAACCTCCCACATAGACTATCAAGCACTCCACCACACATAGGCCCAGCCAGCCCAGGTACAACAGAAGGTTGGCACCCCACACACCAGCCCAACCTAGAACATGACACAACGCTACAAACACACATTAAGAAACAAAGATACACACCCCCGACAACAGGAAGCAGCATGCTTCCTCAAACTTCCACTTATAGAACCATGGCCCCTAGGGGGCTAGCCTCACCAATGTTGCTAATTCCAAACGTCTCGCTAAGGTCCCCAACGGTGTCAGTTTTTGTTGGCTCGACAAACTGAGTTCTGAACCTCCCATGATCTTCCTCAGCAGCGACTTTCCCTGCCTCTAGAACCCCGCACTTCTTCATGACGAGTTGTGTAGCTTGCTCAGCCATAGTCAGGTTAGTTTTTGGTTTGTTTGCCAGCCGTATACTCTTCCTTTGACTATCAATCAAACCAGCCTTCCCGCTTTCCACATTCTCCTTGCCCTTCGACTTGTTCTTCGCTGCCTTCGCTGAAATGTTAACATTGTTTACTGACGGGCATGGCAAGAGTGCCTTGGGGACTTCTTTGGTGAGGGGCAACGTTGCTTGTTTTTGTTTACTCTTCCTTTGACTATCAGTCAAACCAACGTCATGTTCAGACGAAACAGGCTGATCAGTTGTGACAACAACATCCACCTTGGCAACAACAATATCCTAGGCATCAGAATGCAAAGCTTCAGAAATAGTGAGGTCCGGGTCGCCAGTACTGGAACAACATCCTCCACATTCTCGACAGGCTGCACAGGCATGACTTGCTGCGCATTCACTGGTAACAGAGCCTCTTGAGTCTCGACAAGCCGTGTCGTCGCATCTGCAACCGCCGACTGAACAGGATCCTCAGCTACTTGTGGAAAAGCTACATCCTCCACAACCTCAGAGTGTGTTGCCTCCCCAGCAAGCATTGTCACCTCCTGTTCTTCATATTGTGTCATCTTTGCATTCGGGTCCTCAATCGGAACAAGCTTCAAAAGCGTTCAACTCCACTCTCAATTGGAACAAGTTGTAGCTTCTCAATTGTCAGCACCTCCTCCAACATCGGGTTCATGCCAAACAGAAAAATCTCAGGCATCTCCGCTCTCACATGGAACAGAGAACTCTCCACTAACTCCACTGGTTCGCCTGCAAACCTTCTGTAATCGAAGTTTACATACCCATGCTGACTTAACCTAGCAGACTGACTCGAGTCACCAATCTCCCTTCTTCCGCCGCGACGATTTCGGCCCTCAGCTCCGGCCCTATCTCCTCCTCTCCTGCCTCCGTTGGGGGGGGGGGGGGGGGGGGGGCTGGGGACCTATCCTGGCCTTACCTCCCAGCCGAACATGAACCGACGTCCTGCGCGGCTGAGGTGGCAGATAACCATCAACGACCCCAGATGCTAAGAAAAAATATGCTTCTCAGGCCACTCCTGCTCCGCTTCATCTTCAAAATCATTACTATCATAGATGCTGAAAGAATTCTAGACTGCCTTAGGAGTAAAGTAATCCCAAACTTCATCCACATGGATAATGACATTATTCTAGACTGCCTTCTCACTAGGAGACGAGATAACAAGAATCTCAGGGGCAGCCTTCTCGCCGGGGGACCGATCCTCCGGGACAGTGGAACACTCTCTCTCCGGGCTTGGGTTAAAATCCAGGAGCACCTCGTCCTCGTCATTGGAGTGGAAGTGGCAGGGGGGTGGGGAATGGCCCAGATCTGAGCCATTAGAGGGCACTGCGGAAGTGGATCTCACAAGCCGGGAGTGGAAGTGGCTTTTGGGGGTGAGCTGTGGCCGGCGAACGGGGGTGAAAGGGGAGCAGTCCCGGGGCGGGGCTGGCGTCGGGGGAGGTGGAGACGACGAGGACATGGATGACGCACCGCGACAATGTGGTGAATAAGAAAGAGGAGGTCGCGAATCCCACGAAGGTGATCCTGGAGAGCGACAATGCGTCGCTGATTTCCCTCCTGAAGTCTGATGAAGGCACACGAAGTACTATCGCTGTACACATGTTCATCGGGAAGGTGATGAGGCTGCGCACCTCTGCGCGCGTACATGTCCTGGGTTGGGGTCTTTCCAGATTGGTTAAGGGAGGCCGCTAACAGGGATTGCAATGGTGTGATGCAGTAACAAAGCTCTCTGTCTTCTTCTTCCTCATTGCAGACTCCATCATTAGCTTCCTCCATATATTTCAAAAGGTAATTTTACATTTCTAGGTCCTTTCTAAAGTAACCCCGTCGAAAAGCACGGGTTTTTATTCTGTGCGACCATAAATGTGTGGGGGAAAATCCACACAAATCGAACTACGCTATATACATTTTCGCGGTACTTCTCGTACGTGTATATAATGGTAGAAAACTTAAATTAATAGAAAAACACGCCTGCCTGGGGAAGAGTGGTTGTTGCATTGCTCGACACGTCAGCGTCTTTGGAAGGGTGTTCCAAGGCTGCTCCCAACAGCATGCCACCGTACAAGCTCTGGATCGTCTCCTCTTACACGGCCTCCTCGTCGAACCCCACGCAGACACAAAGGCTTCCAGAGATACGGTAGCTAGTGCATGCGCGTACAAGCTCGGTGCTGGAAATGGTGGTGCTAGTAGACTAGTAGTACGGTGCGGTCAGCTTCGTTCGATCAGGGCGAGGTCGTCGTCCCCGGTGCCGGCAGTAGGGCGCCGCGCTTCTTGGCCTCGAGCGCCGCCGCCAGCAGCTGCTCGAAGGTATCCAGGAACGCCGCCCACTCCGCGAAGCTCAGGTCGCCGAACGACACGTGCTTCCGCCCGCAGGAGGAGGTCGTGCCCTCGTCGACGCCGTCGCCGTCGGGTGGAGGGCACGGGAGGGAGGGCGGGCGCGGCGGGAGGACGGAGTCGTGGGCCTGCTTGCAGAGCGCCTCGAGGGTGCTCAGCCCCTCCTCCTGAGCCATGAACTCGCGGGTCATCATGTCGCCGATGTCGGCGAGGCAGAGCCCCACCGCGGCCGCGCGCTTCAGGAAGATGGTGCAGAGGGTGAGGATCCGGATGGCAGGCTCCTTGAGGGACGGCAGCTCGGCGCGGAGCGTCTCGGCGTCCTTGAACGGGTCCAGCGACGCGACGTACGCCAGCTCGTCGTCGGAGAAGGGCAGCGAGGACTGCGGCCAGTGCAGCCACTCGAAGTACGGGTCGTCCAGCTGCTCCGGCAGGCAGAGGCTGTGGTCGATGGGCACGAGGTCGAGCGGCGGCGGCGGCGCGGACGCGCTGTGGCTGCTCGGCGGGTTCTTGACGAGGATGTTGCCCGCGTGGCGGTCGATGTTGAGGAGGCGGATGTCGAGGATGCCGACGCGGTGCACGGACGCCACCGAGAACCGCGACGGGCCCAGCTCGCCGGCGTCGTACTCGTGCGCCACGAAGCGCTGGATCGACGCCATGGTCGCCGGCATCGCGGGGCGCGATATCTTGATCAGCGCGGTCGGCTCCACGCTGGCGAAGCCGTCGTGGTCGAGGAGGAAGGCGGCAACCTCCCGCAGCACGGCCTGGCTCTCGTACCCGCCGATCCCGGGCGACCCCGGGGCCGCGGTGTCGTCGAGCTGCTTGATGACGGCGACGTGCTCGCCGCCGCGGCTGCCGGTGAGCAGCAGCGCCCCGCCGAGGCCGCTCTGCGCGGGGACAAGCCGCGTCCCGGACGCGATAGCGGCCGCGGCCTCCGCGATGAGCTCGCGCACGCCGCGGGCGTGGCGGCCCGCGATGATCTCCACGCGCGGCATCTTGCTCTCGGACCGGTCCGCGTGTTCCGCGCCGGCGGGCGCGACGGTCGTGAAGCACGGGGAGGACTGGCTCCGGCGCCGCGGGGACAGGCCGGTGTGGCCCGCTCCGGCGGCGGCGTCGCTGTGCTCCCGGTGGTCCCTGTCGAGCAGCGGGCTGTCGAGCTGCGCGACG
This sequence comes from Panicum hallii, assembly GCF_002211085.1. Lineage (NCBI taxonomy): Eukaryota > Viridiplantae > Streptophyta > Magnoliopsida > Poales > Poaceae > Panicum > Panicum hallii. The sequence continues at coordinate 51,402,229 of NC_038046.1, forward strand.
GAGTGGAGGCGGCAGTGCCGGCTCCGCACGTCGTGGGGATCGACGTCGTGGAAGCGGCCGACCGCGATTGCCATCCTGGCTAACGAGCGGTGGTTGCCTCCGGCGCCAGTGCCGACCGGTGGCTCCGGGCGGTAGCCGGTGGCAGGGCGGCTAGCTGCCTCGCATTTTCCATGCACGCAGACAGGCCTCTCAATCAGATCTCACAGTTCACACACAGCAACAAGATCATAAGTCGACACCCATACCTTCGCTTGTGTTTTTGGCTTGTTAGAGGTTAGAACAGCATGTCAGTCGAGAGGTACCTAGCTACATCCAGAGCGATCAGTCAGTAGCAGCCGTCGCAGCAGCTCAGCGACGATGTCGGCGGCAGCACGGCGGAGGCGGCGGCAGGGGCAGGCTCAGGCATGGATCGAGGCTCGGCGTCGGCGGCGTGCAATGCAAAACTTCAATTGTGGCGCGGGCGTGGTCTTGAACCTATCGAGCAGAGATGAAGGCAGGGAGATCCAAGGGCGCGTGCTGCAAGCTCCCCCCCGGCAGCCGGCAGCCCGGCCTCCGCCCACCGCGCGCCGCCGCCCGCCCAGCCGACCCTCCTTTTGGTTTTTTTTTTTCCTAGTGTAGATACGGACGAGTCAATAATGTGGCTGTGTTCTTCTCCGTCCCGCGTCCTTCTAATCTCTTCTTCCCCTTCCCTCCGCGCGCGCGGCTGGGAGGAAGGAAAGGAAGGAGAAGAGGGAAGAAGATCGGAGGAGCAGCAGCGACGACTGTCTATTTTTGCAACCGGGGAGGGGCCCCCGGTGTAGATATAGATCGGGGGCGGCGGTGGCCTCGGCCGCCGCTCCGCCAGGAGGCTAAACTTGGCCAGGACCCCTCGTCCCCCCTCCGCCGCGGCCGTGCATGGCCGCGCCCGAGAGCCGCGCTGCGCATGCACAGCCGCTGGTCGCGAGTCGCGGGGAGGGCCGTGCATGTGGCGACTGGCAAGCCGAGCTTTGTGGGAGACGGGAGGCAAGCTTGCTGTTCCAGTTCCTTCGATTTGCTCGGGCATTCGCAGAAGAAATCAGTTGATAATCTTGATCGCTGCAGAAGTATTGTGGGCATGTTTGGGAGCACTCCACTCAAAAAAAATTGCTCCACTCCATCAACTCTACAAAATTGTCATCATATACAGCTCCACCAACTCCAGCTCTAGAAAAAAATGGAGCTGAGAGCCAGATCCACATTTTTTTTGGAGTACCTCAAGAGGTGCTCCAAAAATATTAGATTGGTACTAACTCATAGAGTTGCGAGGTAATTACCCACCGTACCACTGGTTACAACGTAACGGTTAAATCCATCTCCTCCTTCTTTCCTCATCCCGTCGCCTCCTGCCCCTCCCCTCCCGCCGCCCCCTGCTCCCCCTAGCCCGCGCCGCCACCTGCTCCCCCCTCCCCCGCGCCGCTGCCCCCTGCTCCACTCGCGCACCGCCGCCCCCTACTCCCCCCCCCCGCGCCGCCGCCCCCTGCCCCAGCTGCCCTCCGCGCGCCGCCCCCTGCCCCCCCCCCCCCCGGTGCGCCAACTATGGATACCTTTCGTGATGAGTTGGCCACGTCACTCTCCGTCGCTTGGAATTAGTTTGTAATAAAAATATTAATTTTGTACCATAATTATTGTGATCTTTAATATTATTTAGTTGAACAATGACATTGGAACATTATTGGGCTAGTTTTTTCGGAATGAACAGTGCACGGGTACTATAGCATATTATAGCAACGGAAAAAAACAAACCAACCCTTCATCCAACCACCATGGGCAAAATAGACTATTCTTACCAAGTTCTCATATTTCTGGAGCTGGAGCACCACAATCTCCCAAATATGTATGTCAGTTCCAAGTTTTCGTAGAAAAGATGGAGTGGAGCTGCTAAAAGGTGGAGCTGATGGAGTGGAGCTTGTTTTTGTGGAGTGGAGTGCTCCCAAACATGCCCTAAAATTCATACGTGTGACACTCAAAGTGTGACACAGTTATATTTTTCAAAACCGTATATTTAAATCAAAATCCGTCTCCACTAATGCGTTCCTTGCGACGAAATCTTTAAAACAATATCACACTTGGATTTTTTATGGGACATTTTTTTAAAAGGTAGAACAATCTTTTTAAGATGGAACAATTGTTCCAACAATATAAAAAGGATCTTTCATCTTTTATGACGATGGTTTAACTGGCATGTGTGACTGGTAGTATTTTCGGATTTGGCGTGCTATTCGCGCCAGTGGCTGAATATGACTGAGAGGCCCAGAGAACGTGGCTATCAGCCCATTTGCAGCCCATATGGATAGTAACCAGTCCACGTTCAACATAGCTTTTTGACGATGTTTTATCGTCGCCACCATTTTCTTTTTGAGTAGACTACTAGGATTTCTCATGAACAACGATTTCAAATTTATTTAAAACCCTTACGACTATCTTTTGAAAATATTGTTTTCCTAAGACCTACTGAAACATTTCCTACATGTGCAACGTTCTCGAAAAAAGTGGCGCAATATTTGTGAATTCAATTCACTAATATGCTAAAACATAACATCTCCATTAAATATACGATGTTTAGCTAACACCATAGATTAAAAATGGCTAATTAGCATGTCATGATGATATATATTAAAAAATGGAAGAAGTGTTTAACATTTCCATAATGTCCATTGGAACGTCGTATCGAATATGTTGAAACGAAACATGTTAGCCTCTTAATTTCGGAGTGTCCCACTGAAAACATTATTTTGATCGAGCGAAGTCACACGGCAAGAGAACTATCACTGAGACCAAGTTGAGATAATGAGATGTGCATTAGCCTACTCTATATCTTTTTGTGTAATATGATCGTCGAGCAGGCATCGTGTTGGTATGTGTGTGCTTCAAGAGCGCGTTTGAGACTGCAAGTGTATGGATGCAACATGGTGACAGTGGCAGAGAGGTGAAGGCCAAGCAAATCTGGTTCCAAGTTCCAACAGAGACATGTGGTGTCGAAGGGCTGGTAGAGGTTTGGCGCTGAAGGACCGTGCGAGATTAGTGCAGACCAGAATCCTCCCCTGCTACATGTCAAGTTTATCCTTTTAGTAGTTTTGCCTTTTTTTATTTTATTTTTTTGTTCTTCCATCATGACAGATTTGTATGATTGTAAGGACATCCCTTGAGTGATCTTGGATTACATCCCCTCACAAGCACATGGAATTTGCGGATCTCACCCCAGTTTGCGCCTTTGCTAGGTTTCTTTCAAACCCTGAAATTGGTGGTCAAATTCTAATATTTTTTAAGGACATCTTTTAGGCATAAACCATTTAAAATTTTGTAGGATTTGGAAATTGTTCGATCAATTTCCAAGTTGTTTCTATTTTTGTTCGAGCTGGTTTCCCTATGATGCCTCGTATTTTGAACGAAGTTCTAAAGTTTTTTTTGGATTTTTTGAAGCCCGTAATTTGTATAGCAGATTTGAACTTCTAGGAATGTTTTTTCAAAAATTCTGATATGTTTCTTTGCCGATCGTGCCCCGCTCCTTCCGCGCTTGCTCTGGCGTGTTGCTTCGTATCTTTCGTTTAGGGCCTGTTTGGATCCAACGGAAAGAGAAAGAGAAAGTGCAAAAATTTTGCTCTTTTACACTTTTTTTCACTTTTGGATCCAAACATCCCAAAGTGCAAAAGGGCAAATGCTACCGTAATTTTGCTAATTATGGATTAATTGGGCTTAATAGATTCGTCTCGTCATTTAGTCCTCATCTATGTAATTAGTTTTTTAATTAAACTACATTTAATACTTCTAATTAGCGTCCAAACATCTGATGTGACAGGAGCAAAAATTTGCCATTTGCCATTTGCGCTTTTGCCATTTGGGGGTGGATTCAAACAGGCCCTTAGCTTTATTTATAGGCTCAGTAAATTACCTTTGTCCGTAAACTTGGCCCCTATTTGCTTGAGCTTTTGGAACACATTACTAGATTTTAGGAGGTTCAAAAACCGGATACCCCTAAAAGCCACGAGCTGGAATGTTCATGACAGGATGTTTCTGACTTCTACTTTTATTTGACTTTTTAGAGATCCCGAAAGCCAATGATTCAAAAGCCCCTAGAAGGTCAAATAAAAAATAGGATCCGGTAAATCTGCGGCATTACTCATAGGCATTGTTATTGCTGAGAAAGTTTTTAAGACTTTTATTTACCCCATCCGGTCGCTACCTTCATTCGCGCAAGTTATATCCATGATGATGGTTTTGTTCCGTGGCTCGCGGGTGATAGCGTTGTCACAACCGCAAACGGCGCACGATTTTGATATATCTCTATCTCTATATCTATCTCTACTATTATTAGTATTATTAAAGCAAGCAATGATTGTTTAATCCATCAATCGGAGCTCTAATTGGAATCCAGATGACCGTATTGAGCTAAGATTCTGAAACCATTTAGAATTAGCACTTGGTGAGTAAAATAGAAAAAAGACTGAAATTATCAACCAACATATACTATATTATTATAAAATATATCTCTCTCTCTCCATTATTACTAGACCCAGCAATGATTTTTTATCTGTCAATCGGAGTCCTAATCGAAATACGGGTGACCGTAAATTGAGTTAAGGATCCGAAATCACTTAAATTAGCGTTTGGCCAGACACATATATATTTATATATTAATCAATATATTTATATAGCTTCCTACAGCAAACGCACAATTATATTTATTTGCTGGTCGAATTATAATCTTCCAAAAACGCACTTCCGAAAGATCCAAATAAAATCCTCGCTTGGAGCAACTCGAGGAGAGCGCTTTCACGTCAAGGTCACCCCGCCTGTCGCCGCTGGCACGGAGGGGGCAACCGTCCGTCCCTCCCCCGCTCGGTCGCGATTCGCAACAGTTGATGAGCGCCGAAGTGTCGAGCACTCCAAGGCATGCGGCGGCGGCGGCCGCGACCCGCGAACAGGGCGCAGGCTGGCCGGCATAAACGCGCCCCCATGTGCCCCTCCCGGCCTCCCCACACGCGCTGAGAGCGACGGCGCGCGCCAACCGAACGAACGAACCGGCGCAGGCGGAAGCGGCTGCGGGTTCACGGCACGCGGTCACGCAAGCGCGGTCGCCGGAGTGGCTCCCAACCTGGCGAAAGCGACCGGCAGCCGCCGCGGCCCGTCCGTTAGACGTGAAGCCCTCGTGCCTGCTTGACGCCTAGCCAGCTACTAGTCCTGTGGCATCGGATTAAAGAGTGCTTGCTTGTGTTAACTGATGCGGGCGTGATGGAGGCGCGTCCTAAACCAAGAACTGCCGAACCAGCCCGTTAAGATCGGAAAAAGAAAACACAGCTCGCTAGTAGCTTGCATGGACAGGACGAGCTCTAGCCTAGCTTTCACGACGCGGACGCGGGGACAACGATGGATCCACTACTGATCGAGGTCCTGCGCCGGCCTCTCGTAGGCTCTCCTGCGCCGCTGCGCGTGAGCTGGCCACGCCTGCTGCTTCCAATCCTAACATGCTGCTGCTGCACGTAGGTTATGATCAATCGCATAGCCCATCATGGTGACTAACGGGCACGGTTGGAACCCCACTTGCATGCCGATGCAACACTGATACATAGGGCAAAAGTGGATGTACCATTAACCGAACCGATAATCTTCATTAACATTTAACAATGGCCTGACCGGGACATCCATCCATGAAGAGACGCCGGGGAACTGCTGAATCGGGCCTGTCGACACTAGCAACGCTGCTGATCGAGCTGAGCCAGTTGCGGAAGAGGGCGGCTGCCATGCCACTAATCGACGGGATTAATTAGCAGTTAATGGCCTACACGGCCGCGACAAGACCGCCGCTGTTATCTTATCCCGAACCCCCGTGGCGCGCTGCAGCAGTGGCCTGACCGGGAGATCCAACACCGGAACATGGGGTGCGTGCGCACGCTGCCGCTGGGCGCTGGCCACTCACCCAGTCACACCCGCCGCTCGCCAGCGGCCGCCGCCGGCCTGCCTGCCTCATGCTCTGCCCTGCCCGCAGTCACGGGCGCGCGCTACCTGCCCGTCGGCGGCATCCGGCAACATGGCCTTGACAGGCCGCGGCGCGGCGCCCTGATTGCTCGATCCCACGCGGAGAACGGGGCCTACCGCCGCCTACCGCCCGGCGAGGCGGCGAGCCATACAAAAATGGGCCCTGGGGCGCGGCCATCTCGAGCTGTCGGCGGTCGGCCACACGGCCGGTCCGTCCGACGCCGCCTGCTGTGCTCGCGACCCGAGGAAATGTGCGGGGGCGCCGGGGCGGGGGGAGGAGGACGGGAATCTCTGATGGCGCTGTCCTCCTCTGTGCCTGCGTGCTGCGTGCATCTTGGTGCAAAGGACAGGCAGGGTCCTGGGGTCCTGCCGCGAACTCTTTTTCGCTTTTGTCGAGAGGGGATATCGATCGATCGTATCTGATGGGGCGGTAGAAAAATCGGGGGAATGTCGTAGGTGACTCGTAGAGTAGAGCGGCGTCTCATCCGTGAGCCTCACGCGCCGGCAGTGCCGCGCCTTTTCCTTTTTGGAAGCGTAGCGTAGCTGAAGGCTTGGAGCTTACGCACTGGCGCAATTTTTTCACGTGAGGAAAGTTCTCGTGACAGCGCAGCAGCACTAGCTAGCTCTCTCTCTCTCTCTTTGAGCTGAACCCGACGAGCTCGTACAGTCGTATCCTGCGTCACGGACTCACAGTTCAGCGAACGGTCACGCCGCATTTGCACATGGCGCCTCGATGAGATTGGTGCTCCACCACCGGCCAGTTCGCGTGCCTGCATTGGATAAGCCCTGACCGGGCGTCCTCGTCCGCTCTATCCAGTTTGCCAAACCTGAAGACCCTGTTCATTCCGCTACACTGAACTGCTAGCGTTACGTAGACGTAGCATTCAAACGCCACCCGCGCGCGCGAGGAGTAGGTATCCACTGGGTGTTTTTTTTTTTAACATCTCGCGAGGCCGGGCCCCTTCGTGTGTCGTGCCCGGAGCGGGGTTCGGGGCGGCGGCAGGCAGCTCGTGTTGGGATTTTGATTAGGATGGATGGAGCGCGCGATTAGTGGTGGGATCGATCAGTGCCGGAATGGTGGCGCACCGATGCATAAATCCCCAAGATCAATCGCTAGTGGTCTAGTGGATCAGTGGTCACGGATAATTATACAAACTCCTAAAAATCGCTTAAACTTTGCTGTGGATTCACGAACCGGACAGAAATCGATCACCATTGCCAAGACCACGAGCGAGCGATCTTAACTTTTTTTTCTTACATTTTGCAAGGCAACCGAGCACATGACAAACCAATAGATCTTGGGAGGATCGAGCTGATCAATCAATCGCCGGCGCGGAACGGAATATATTGATCCGCGCCGGTCGTTGTAACAGGAGGAGGAAGGCAGGCAAGAGAAACCAAAAGGAATCACAGGGAGAGCGAGGGAGGGGAGGAGGAGCTCGCCGGCGGCCGGCCGATCAGGAGCTGTTGACCTGGCGGCACTGCTTCCTGATCTGCCCGCTGGTGCCGGTGAGCACCTCGACGCGGCCCATCTTCTTCATGGACATGGAGAAGGCGGCGTAGAACTTGATGGGGTTGGTGAGGTCCTGCACCATCTGCGCCGCGGCGGCGTTCTGCGTCAGCGCGGCGTCGGAGGCCAGCGTGCCCTGCTTGTTCAGCACGTTGGTGAAGTACCTGCTGTCGAACTTGGCCGCCGTGCCGCCGTCCAGGTTCACGGTGCCGGAGGACGACGAGGAGGGGCACGACGACATGAGCGTCTTGGCGTAGGCGGCGTCCAGCAGCGGGTCCACGTTGGTGGCGTTCCCCTGGTACAGCCGCGGCGTGACGCTGGAGCAGCTGGCGACGCCGATGGTGTGCGCGCCGGAGAGCGCGACGAGGTCCGTGAGGTTGAGCCCGCGGTTCTGGAAGCTCTGGAGGACGCCAGCGAAGCCCGCGAACGGGGACGGCAGGGCGCCCGTGTTGGACGCCAGCGACACGGTGCCGTCGCGCCGGCCCGTCTCCACCTGCCACAGCGACGCCTTGAACTGGTACGAGACGGCGTCGCGCGCCGCCAGCGCGAGGATGTCGGCGCAGGACACGACGCCCGGGCACGCTTGCTCCAGCTGCGCCTTGATTGCGTCGATCACCTCGTAGCCGCCCACCGACTGGTTCGGCCCCGCCGTCTTCTCGCTCTGCGCGTTGTCCAGCAGGATCGACGCGTCGCACCCCTGCACGCAGCACACACACACACGTGAGATCGGAGCCGGTAGTGGCCAGTCACGAGCCCGGAGCTCGGGCACCTCCGTTCATTCACAGCGACGTCAGGGGCGCAGCATGGCCATGGCGAGCGACGAAAAGGACAGGACGCGGCACGCGCGCACGATGCGTCGCGGTCGCCCACCAGCGGCCGGCCCGGCTGGCCAGATGGGGTTTGAAAATCTGGCGGGCGGGGCGGGCGCGCAAGGGGCCAAGGCGGGCGACCGCCGTACGGGGCGCGGCAGCCTTGCTAGCTGTCGCACCGGAATCCGGATGGGGGCATGGCACTGGCATGGGGCGTGGACAGCAGGTGAGCAGCAGGGCTCCGTCCCGGTCCGGCGCGCATGTGAGCGGGCGGGGGGCCGGGGGGGAAGATGACAAGATTCGCTTTGCTCCCCCTTTGCCCTCGCGCTGCTCTCGTCTCGTGCGTGAAATTTTTTCCCCGGATTGCGTGCGTCGCCAACCGGGGGAAGGAAAGCAGCCAGGGGTGCCGTAATGCTTACGTACGCGGCGGCCAAAGCCGCAGAACACGAGGAGAAGGGAGGGGAAGAGTGGGGAGGCGAGTTGAATACTGCTATTCTGAGATACTACCAGCTTGTCCTCGGTAAAACTGACAAAAGGGTGCTGGTGCTCACTCTGCTGAAAGCCCAAAAGGAGAGAGGAGAGAAGAACTACTGGCAATGGCAACTGGAAAGGGGGGCGGCACGTACCAACCCTCCCGCGGTAAAAATCTGCCGGCAGGATCTGGGCATGCTACGCTACGCTCTATCTGTATGGGGCATGCATGCAGAGCTCTGCTGCTGCTGCTGCATTTGGGTGGCCAGCCGGCGCCTGACCTGAATCTGCATGGGTGGCTCTGTCCTGGCCAGGCCAGAGAGCGAGAGACCCTCGCGGATCAATGCGGTTAGAGATGCGGAATTCCTGGAGCCTGGAGGAAGAAGAAGAAGCCGAGCGGGCAGGCAAGCGGGTGTTTCTGGAACGGCCGGCCGGACGCCGCGCCGTGCCGAACTGCCGACAGAGTAAATGCGCAGGCGAACAGGCTAGAAACGATTCAGCTATCCTACCGCACCGACGGCTGACTGACGGGCATGATTGGGGAGGCGAGGCGCGGTGACGGGTGATGAATAATGGATGAGGAAGAGGGAGAGGGCGGAGGAGGGAGGGAGGGAAGGGGACGAGACGGACCTTGACGAAGCAGTCGTGGAAGTGGAGGCGGAGGAGGCGGGCGGGGAGCGCGGGGTTGGCGGCGACCTGCGCCCAGGTGACGCTGCGGACGATGGAGTCCACGCTGGGGCAGCTCTTCTGGTAGAAGTTGTAGGCCAGCCCCGGGTTGGTCTCGAGGAGCCCCGCCCGCGCGGACGCCACTAAATGGCCCAGGACCACGGCCACCCACCACCACCACGCCGCCGCGGCGCCACCGTCGGCCCGCCAACGCGACCCCCCTGCTGCTTGCTGCCTCCCCACCATCTCCACCGGCCTCCTCCTCTCCTCTTAACTTGCTGTGCGTCGTCTGTGCCTCCGCAGGGCCACAGTGATCTCGAAGGAGGGAGAGGGGGAGAGACGGGCAGAGGAGGAACCGGGAGCTGGCTCGCGAGTGTTTGGTGGTGACAGTGTCATTAACGGGGCGGCTCGGGGGCCGCCATTTATAGCCGCGCCGGCTCGTCCCTCCACTCCGCCCCGTCGGGTGTCGCTGTGCGCGCCCCGGCAGCTTTGCGCGAAAGCAAAGTGGTGTCAAGCAAATGGCTCGCGCGCTCGCTCGCTCGCTCGCGCAGCAAGCCAGCCAGCCCGGCAAGGACAGTGATGTGGCCGGGTCTCGCTAGCTGTGCCTGACCGGCTGACCTCCCACAACTTGCGTGCTTTGTTTATGGTTCCGGTTGGAAGAGCGCCATGATCTGTCCGTATCAGGCACAAAGAGCACGACGGCACAAACGGCGGTTAACTGGCTCGGTGGTGGATGGACCGGGCCATGTGTCCCTTGCGACGATGTGTCATGTGTGCTGAGACGTGCATGAGCCCTTTTCCCCTGGTGATTTTTGGACTAGTAGTGGTAAGCAAGTACATTAATGTAAGGTGCCACACCTGCCATCCGGATAAAAACAGGCCATTCATCCGGCTTGGCAATTCGAGCAGCACCTTTTGCACTGTACCGCCCTGTCAAACACCAGCCCCGGCCACCTGCTTGCACATTCCATGAAGTCCAAACTTTAAGAAACCCAAATGCACGACACGTGTGTTCAGGTGAGGTAGCTTACTTTCCTGTGGTGACGAGCCGAAGCCGCGTGAAGGTGAGATATTTATACCTCCTCAAGGTTCGAGGTATCCCTAGCCTCTACTGTGGTAAGTGGAGTGGACAACGAAACAGTAGAGGAGCACCGGCTGGCGCGCACAGGGAAGCGTCGTCTCTTGGCTAAACGAAAAGTAGAGGAAAAAAAGAGCAGGAGGGTGACTCCACAGGCTTAACCTGCCGCCGGACCCAATGCATACACATCCCCATCGTCTGCTTCTGGCTGCTAACGTGTTGATCCATGTGCACGCAGTAGATGCGAACATGGCGAGATGGCCAGTGATGGCGATGCAAAGACGTCGTACAAAACCACAGGGGGTATTTCCGCCGTGTTTGCTACTGTTGCAGTTCCATCTTCCAGGATGTGAACGAAACGAACTTTGCTGGTTGCTACCGAGTGTAAAATCTTTTCTTGTCTTTTTTGCGAAATACCGACGAGTGTAAAATCTAGGGTCACGAGAAGAAGGATCATACCTGTCACGGGGCGCAGTTAAAAAGAAGCTGGCTCATTCCTTTGTTCGCTAGCCGCAGCAAGAGCACTCGCAGTCGAGGCCGTGTCGTGCCCACGGCAGCGCGTGGGCGGGCGAATGGCCGGCGAACCCGGCCTCTTGAGGCTGGCTGGCTGGGGTGATGTGCAAGTACACATGGATGGATTGACACATGTGGGGCCGGGGCGCATGTGCGCAAAGGAGACGTGTTTGGTGGCCTTTTCCGTCCCCGTGGACCCGGGCCTTCTATTCAGCTCTGGTTTTGAATTCTTGGATGGCAGCTTAGCTCTGGTTGCGTTCCTGCACTGTGCAGTGCCGCGCGCGCGCAGGCGTGGCGGTCGCGGCCACGCGCGCTCGGTGGGCGGCGCGGCGGTGGCGGGGGCGTTTGACCCCTGTCCGGCCCTGCCCCTCGCCCGCCGGGCAGGCCCGCCGGCCTGCTGCCGTCTTCCGGTGCTCCCCCGGCCGGGGTGGGCGGCGCCGGATGCCCAGATCTAGGATTTACCCGAGGCGCGGCGCGACGCGGCCCACATTCCTACGCTCGGGCGCCGCGTGGGCTTGGTCTGTTGGTGGGTTGGTGCTCGATCGGGCGGGATACGTGATGCCCGAGCAGCCACGGTGTGCACCTGCCTGCCGTGGCCTGTGGCCATTGTTTCGGGGTGTGTTTGTTTTTTGGGCGGATGCGCGCGGCGGCGGCCGTAAAGCCGCATGGAACCGCGGGGGACGCGAGCCCGCGAGCGCCCGCGCGCCGTCGCCATCTGTTCCCGTGCCGGTGCCGGAGGGAAACACGGCCCGTTCTTCTGCCCCGGTCCAGGCACGGAAAGAAAAGGAAAGCCTGATGCCGCTTTGCTGCGCGGTGCCCGCCGTTGATTGGCGCGTGGGGGCCAGGTGGCCGTACGATGATTGCTTGCTTGATTCCCGGGTTCCCTGGCCGAAGCCCAGCAGGAATGGCGCCAGAAAAGGGACGACCGGACGAGGTGTGGGGCTGCCTGGAAGGAGCCAGGGAACGTGTCAGCTAGCTGGTCCGCTAGCCCCGTTCGCTTGTGCGCCACCACCGGTTGGAGCACTGAAGTAACGTGCGACCGTGCTCGCGCAATGCACGGCCTCCAAGTTTGTTACGGGAAGCTGGGTAGTACTAGCTAGTACGTAACCAACGACCAACCTGCTCCTGTGGCCACGCCAGATTCCCACATGCCGGCACCTCAGAAAATACGCTCGCCGTATTGCCTGCCGTTGGCACGGCCGCTGTTTCTTCAGCGAGTGGCGTTACGTTAGCAGCCTAGTTGTATGCTCACCCGGAGTCTCTAATTCTCTGCCTGCCGAGGGAGGGTGAACAGTGCGTGCAGGCGTGCTTGAACGAACCATACGGGTGAGAGAAACAGAGAGCAGTCAGCAGTGTAACAGAGTCGGCGAGTCAAAGCCTCAAAGGGAAGCTTTTGTCTTGTCTGCTAGACCCACGACGCCGTCATCCACAGCTCCCTAATGGTCTAGGCGCACGCAGGCAGGTGGTCCAAAAGCTACGGGAGAAGAACGAGAGCGTGGACGGGTCCGGACTCCGGGCTGGGTGTCCCACGGTAATGTTGCCGTCAAATAGAACGCACGACACCCTTGCCTCGATATGTATAGCCTATCAAGTCGCCAGGCGATGCCGCGACGGCGGTCAAGGCGTACGTACGCCAAGGCTCTAGCTAGGCTTCATCGCAACCCAATAATTAACCAGCTCGGATCCTTCTTTTTTTTTTTCCTTCTTAAAACACCCACCGCTCCATCTCGGCTAGCTCCAAGAGAGAGTGAAGCTCGCCTAGCTAGTTTGAACACGAGCTGGACGGGCACGGCTAGCTCGCTCACCCGGCAAGGCATGCATGCATGTGTCCTCTCCATCGCTCGAGCATCACCAGCATCGGCGCGCAGGTCGAGGCTCCAGCAGCATGCAGCACGGCGCATGATGATGATGGGAGCCCGGATTAGGTAGCATGATCGCGAGATCATCAGAGGGGGGGCGTCGTCTCTCATGGACGGAGCCCCGACAGCGGTCGCCTAACCCGCCCTGTCCTTTCCATGATTAAGCGGTGGTGTGATCGCCGCTGCTAATTTAATCAGCACTGCGTGCCATCAGAGGGCTGCGTCCGGTGGCGGGTCTGATTGGGCACTGCGCAAGAGGGCCAGAGGGATCATGTGGCACATGGGCTCGCCGAACACATGCGCGGGCAGAGGTACACATCAGTTTTCTACCACGACATTCCCGAGCAAAATACGGTTGCCGCTGGCGAGGCTGAGGTGTGTCGTCCGACGTGGACCAAGGAATCCGATGAGGATACGATGACTACCTGTACTGCCGAGACCTGCACAATATGTCCGAGAGCAAGTCCAAGGACAGCCATCGATGAAGTGCCAAGGAGATGGATCGATCGGGTAAACAAAGAAGAGAACAATTCAACGTGGCCCGGCCGGGGAAACGGCGATAAGGTAAAGAACTCGTGGCCGGGCCAAAATTTGGACGGAGCAACGTACGCGACTTGACGGGAATGTCAGGGAACATGAAATGGCTGGATGCCCCATCTCTGGAACTGGAAGTTTCAGATCAAGCACTTCACCGTATCGAAATCCAACGAGTTTTCTCGTGTGGAAAGGAAAAAAGAAACTTAAGAAACCAGATAACAAGTGGTCAAAGGCTAAAAGCGAGGCTTAAATCGTTCGAAATTCCCGCGAGGCAGTGCCAAGCACGAGCGACACGGCACGATCATCGTCCTCTGATCAGCTCAACGCAAAGCGCACTCGCGGATCCCGGGCGCGCCATCCGCCGTCCGGGGGGGGGGGGGGGGGGAGGTGTCTCGTGCTGTCATGACGACATGAGGACCTAAACGCCTTGGAATTAGCACGAGGAGGCTTGCACCCCAAAAGTTTATGCTCGCCGCGCCGGGGCTGAAGCCTGAAAAGAATAGGCATGTCAGCCTGTCAGGTTGTTTCGGATTGGATCATCGGCCGGCCGCGGAGAGATCTGGAGCGGCGGAGGGCACCCTCCGATCCCGGCGTGACGCCGCCAGCGCCTGTCGTCTACCCTCGGCGGCATCGCACGTGAACTTTTGAGCGGATGGTGACGAGTGTACAGTGCCCAGCAGCCTCTGCTCGTGCACTCGTGCTCGTCGTAACCACCGCAGCCAGTTGTCTGTTCGGGCTTCTCCGAACGCGGCCGGAAGCCGCGGGCGAGTTACAGGCTTACGGTCAGCCGGTCAGTAAAAGTGTAAGCATGTGATTGTGATTGGTTACTTGGTCTATTTCTGTTCTGGTTGGGACAGTGGCGGATATAGCTGTACATTTGGGCCGGGCTAAATGGGCCGGCACGCAGCCTGGTGATTTTGGCCCAGCCCAAAAGAGGCCCGGCACGATATATGATGGGCCGGGCCAAGCCCGAGAAAAGGCCGGGCCGTGCCATGGGCCGAGAAGACAGCCCGATGGGCGGCACGGCACGGCCCGGTTAATTGCGGCCCGTCACAGCCCGATAAGGCCCATCAGGCACGGCCCAACCTAAGAAACCCGTGTCGTATATAAACCGCGCCCCCCCGCCCACTTGGCCACCCACTCCCAGAACCCTAACCCTAACCCGCACTCCCGCAGGCCGCAGTCCCGTTGTCCCGCACGCCCGGCCGCCCGCGCCCCCCCGGCGGCCCCGCCCCCACGCCCCAGCCCCCCGGCTGCCCGGCACCGGCGGCCCCCCGCGCCCCCTGGCCCCGGCGTCCGCGCCCCCTGGATCGCTTAAGAGTGTACGGGCCGTGCTAAATGGGCTGGCACGGCCCGTTTAAGAGTGTACGGGCCGTGCCATGGGCCGAGAGGCCAGCCCGATGGGCGGCACGACACGGCCCGTTAGTGTAATTGTGCTGGGCCGGGCTGGCATTTTATAGATTGGCACGAGCCATGTAAGAGTCGGGCCGGGCCGGCCCGGCCCGATGTACAGCTATAGTGGCGGAGGACGCCGAAAATTTTAGGTGTGGCGGGGCTGCGGGCGGCGGGCGGGCGGGGGCGGGGCTGTGGGAGGCGGGCGGGCGGGGGCGGGGGCGCGGGGCGGGGGCGGCGCGCGGGGCTGCGGGCGGCTGGCGGCGGTGCCGGCGGGCGAGCGGCGTGCGGGGGCGGCAGCGGGCGGACTCGGGAGCAGAGCTGCAGAGTGGGGAACTGGGGATAGGGTTAGATTTTTTTTTAGTTAGGCTGGGCCGGACCGAGGTATGGCGAGCGCCACATCTCGCCACACTGGGCCCTCCGCCACTGGGTTGGGAGTTGGCTAGGAGTTATGCAGAGCTAGTTCAAGTTATGCTTATGTAGTATTTTGTAGGTTTATTTGGTTGGCTGCACTGTTGTAGCTATACTGGTGCAGCTTGCGTAACCGGAGACGAGCCTCGTTTGTATTTCCCACTGTGCATACCGTATATGGCCAAACATCCAAATATGCCCTATGCAAGCCTGGATAGATTCTTATACAGCCTACCCATCGCAACCATAACTGCACAAGCGCCCGCATGGCGCTCCTCTTCGTGCGTTCGATAATCCGGAGGCAGGAACGTCCTGTACTTACCGTGAGGTGATCTGCAAGAAAAGGAGCACTATCTCGTTTTTTTTTAGCGAGGGAAGAGTAGCCAGCAGCCCAGCACTAAAGAAGATGCAGCGCAACACGTGTGGTTTTGGCCCGCAGTGTGTTGCGGCCACAGCCCACGGCGGATTTGGACGATATGGCAATCCCATGCTCGTTGGGCCTGGCTTAAAACTGTTCCCGGGCCGTTTGTTGGGTTTAAGAGATAACTGGGCCAGGCTACCGGACTCCCCAAATAACACAACCGTACTACTGTCCCAGAGCCCAGCCCAGCCCAACACCCAACCGAAAGAGCGATACGTCGCTTCCATCCTAAGCAACCGTCCCCGTGGCTCGTGCCGTGCCGTCTCCGTGCGCGCGTAGCCTCCACGCGTCCCGGCACGCGTCCTGCAACCGCCCCTGGCCTCATCGAGTTCCCAACCGCGACCGACCGGGCGGCGATTCAGCGAGTCCCCCCCATCCCCCACGGCCGGTCTCCCCGCCCGTTACTCCCCCCGCAGGAGCAAAACCCCCACGAAGCATAGCGAAAGCAAACCGCAGGTACTCCTCTCGTCCGGTCGCCCCCCACCAGAGCATGCGCGTTGCCGCGACGCGACTCGCCTCCGCCCCCGCTCCGCGCCCCCTCCTCCTCCTCCTGGTCCTGGTCCTCCTCGTCTCCGCGCCCCTCGCGATCGGAGCAGCGGCCATGGCCGGCCACGTCCTCGGCGGCGTGAAGGAGAACCCCGCCGCCGCCAACAGCGCCGAGTCCGACGGGCTCGGCCGCTTCGCCGTCGAGGAGCACAACAAGCGCCAGGCAAGTGGCTGCCGCCGCCCTCCCCTCCCGGTTCCTCATCCCCTCTTCGGGTGCCCGGCGATTTGGTCGATTCGTGCGATTGGGATTTTCTTCTGATTTTTTTTCTTCGTCCGTGCGCGTGGTTGCAGAACGCGCTGCTGGAGTTCGTGCGCGTGGTGGAGGCCAAGGAGCAGGTGGTGGCCGGCACGCTGCACCACCTCACGCTCGAGGCCATCGAGGCCGGGAGGAAGAAGGTCTACGAGGCCAAGGTCTGGGTCAAGCCGTGGCTCGACTTCAAGGAGCTCCAGGAGTTCGTCCACAAGGGGGACGCCACCACCTTCACCAACGCCGACCTCGGCGCCAAGAAAGGTTCGCGCTCCCGCCCATGTGACGTTGCTATTTGCTGGCAATATTTGTCTGCTTCCTGCTCTCTGACTGCATCTCGAGTTCAAGGGCTAGGGCTTGGGTGTCTGTAGAAATGCCCTGTGTGTCTTACGTCGGATGGATGGGTGTCTGATCTAGTTTCAAATGATAGTGGACACGTTTTCCTTTGAAATCCAAATATGAAGGATGCCAAATAGCCAATATGCCAGCAGTGGCCGGTCGGATCTTTTCCACTTAAATTCAAAATTATTATTATTTTGAAGGAAATGGGGTTATGATTGTGAAACAGGAAGGTATCTGGTATTAGCACTCAATGGATTTGTTCATAATTTAGGCCTACAGTGCACCTTGGTCGTCCTAATGGAATGGGGAAATAAGTACATTGGGTTTTGGTCTTATCCAAGGGGTTCCAAGCATCACCTTCGGGGAGGCATGATGTACAGTCATATTAGTGAGTGGGTGTTCAGCTTGGCATTAGTACTGATAAATGGGATTTTGGGGTGAGCTTTTTACTGTTTGAAGCCTCGAGTGCAGCAGGGTTTGAGTCAAATTGTGCAACATCAGTCGTAACTTGGAAGATGGGATTTCTGACTCTGAGTTGCTTTAAGTTGTCTGCCTGTCACAAGTGCTCTTGAGAGCCAGGAAGAATAATAGCCTAGAGGTCAACTTGATAGGCCGATAGATGGGGTGGCAATTTTTTTTCCTTGATGCACAAGGTGACTTGATAGGCTGATATGCAAGGTTCTTGAAAATGAAGGGCAGCCTTTCTTTCTTTCAATTTAATAGTCTGTTTGCTAGACGGTGAGCATTTTTCCACGTTCTGGTTTGCTCTGTGGCATATAGGTTATGTCGATAAATTTGATTGCTCAAGTGGTTTTTTTCATGTTCTGTTTGGGGTTAAATCTGGGGTATCTTATTGACACTGGACGCATATTCAGTTGATCACTGGTCTCGATTGGCTGATAATCGCAAATGTGCCCCTCCCTAACTTGGCCCTAGTCAGTGGGTTATGTCTTCCACCTTTATGTTGATGTTCTGATGCTCAGGGCATTAAATTTCAATTCTGAACTAGTCAGTTCAACTGACTATGCAGTCTATGCCAAGCCTTGGCTCTTGGTGGGCACCTAATAGCCAGTCACCATTTCATTCTCCCAGCAAACTGGCGTTTAACGCTGTCTGCAGCATAATGACTGCTACCATGAACATCACACATTTAGTAAATTTTCACACTAGGAAAAGTGTCTCTTGGCCTGTGGATCATGTTAAAGTAGGCAATCTTTTTTAGTCTCAGTAGTCAGTAATATAGCATGCGGCATGTATGTTAGAACCTACCCAATAACCAGCGAACAAGCCGGCATGTATGTTAGAATCTAGTACATGACCTGTGAGTAGGGATGCAAGTTATATTTATTTTGGGTCGTTGGGTCGACCCAAAACTTGATAAAATAAACTAGGATGGCATTGTGCCTAATTAATTTAGGAGGAGAAATGAACTACGATGGCATGCCATCATAATTATTTAGTTGACCCATAAAACACCATTGGGTATCCACTTGCATCCCTACCTGTGAGCAAGCCGGCATGTATGTTAGAATCTAGTACATGACCTGTGAGCAAGCCAGCATGTATGTTAGAACCTAGTCCATGACCTGTGGACAATAACATGCAGACAAGCCAGCATGGCAGCATGTATGTTGGAACCTAGTCCGTGACCCGCAAACAAGCCGGAGATCTTATGTTGAGTTTATTCTTCAAAACTTGTATCATTGGTATTGATGGGGGTGATGTTTCAGGTGGACATGAGCCTGGTTGGCGTGAGGTGCCTGTAGAGGATCCTGTGGTCAAAGATGCTGCACACCATGCTGTGAAATCAATCCAAGAGAGGTCTAACTCCCTGTTTCCCTACGAACTTCTTGAGATCGTTCGCGCTAAGGCACAGGTTAGCTGCTGGGAATCTAACCATTGTGATACTCATGTTTCTTTATATGTTGTGACTTATATCTGGAAGTTCTATTCGGTACTTCTTGTATCTGAAAGTTCGGTTCTGTACTTCTTATCTGACTAGGTTGTGGAAGACTTTGCGAAATTTGACATTCTGATGAAACTGAAGAGAGGCAGCAAGGAGGAGCAGATCAAAGCCGAGGTCCATAAGAATCTGGAAGGGGCTTTCGTGCTGAACCAGCATCAGCCAGCAGAGCACGAGGAGTCTAGCAGCCAGTGAGCTTCTGACGTAACGATAACTGTGGTAATGTAGTGTGCGCTGTAAAATAAGGAGAAGACGTGGTCACTCCGGGTTTTTATCTGGATATGTTGTGTGGTCGTTGCTGGCTTCCGAACGGGGGCAGGCAGAGGCAGCCTAGTGCTGTTCCTAGCTTGTCGGAACGCTATTGCTGGCATCGAAACTTGTGAACTACCAAAGCTAATCGTGGTCATATTGTACTGTTAATAGAATCATTTGTGAAGTACCAAAGCTTTGGTTGCTTGCGACTTGCGAGCAGTGTGCGACTGTGTGCCACTCGAACCTAGTTATGCCAATGTCACTGTCAGACATATAGCTTCGAATTATTCTCCTGTGCACTGGTTGTCAAGGGTGGTATCAGGCCGGTGCTACCGGCTCCAGTAGCACCTAAATCGATACAAAGAGCAAGAAACAAAAGAAAAGATAAACACTTGTTAACTCATGTTGTAGCTTCCGAACGTGCCAGTCTGCAAAAAATAAAATAATTCAACTCAAAATTATTGATAATCATTCGCAGAAAGCACGTTCATATGGTGTATACTGTATGCACAATACAACTTGCAAAGTTAAATCAATAATATTACAAACCGAACAAGTTTGAAACAAGAAATCAGCTGCGTACTCATACAGCAGGTTCACTTACACGGTTACACCTTCCACTTAGAATACCGAACGAAGTTGCATTGCCGGATAAGAGAGCGGCTACGTAACCAGAGCATGAACCATGGTTCAGCTACATGCCCACATATGCGAGCAAACGGCCCCTGAATCACCACCATGACCGGTTAGCTAGCCCGCTAGCTTATTGCAATCTCACGTTACAAGATATTAAAACTGCACAACAATCTGCAACCCAGAAAGGTAACTGCATAGCGGACAAACAGACGTGGCTGATAATAAGTTGTCCATGTGCTGCTGGAAAAGGTACTAATCCACGGGCATATAGAGGCACAGCCATTTGATATCTTCATCTGACTTCATGGTTCTCAGTCTCATCCAAACGGCATGGTTACCCCTCAGCACCTCTGCCCAGGATCACGAATGTATTTCCTTATCACTGAAACAATAGAACAGGTTGTCTTCGATGAATACACTTGCAGATGTGCCTGAGACAGAATAGTAACACTTCAGTCAAAAAGTCCAAGACCATACATACAACTGGGCTAAGAATGTTAAGGTAATCAAATGTTAGTCTGTCATGAAACAAAAACAAAACCGCAACACAAGAAGCTGTTACTGGCAACAAATCAAATCTCTAGCGGTTAGCATTAAAAAAAAATACTGTACATGCTGACAGAATGAACCAACTAGCAGCAAAATATTGTGAACATCACACTGAGCTAGTACATTTATGCTGGTCTATCGATGGTAACATAAGTCAGTAAGAAATTATATGATTATCAATAATGTAGAGAAATTGTCTAAACAGCTACAGAAATAAATATATAGCCAACTTACATGTTGTCGATGATAGCAACCTGACTTTTTGGAGTCTCCGATGGATCAATTTTCTCTATAAACTCTTGGTCTATTTGGATGTATCTTGGCCTCGGTTATCATTCCCTCCACTAGGGAATCAACAATAACTTCACCGAAGAACTCAACCTCCTTGAGCTTTGGAAGGTTCTCAATGCCGAAAATACCTTTTGCAGGCTCTCTTTCAAAAGCCAGCGTGAGCCTCTCCAGATTAGGGGCACCTCCGTCAAATCTGAGTTCATCAAGGTTTGGCGCGTTGTCTACAATCAGCTGCTTCAGCCTGGGGAATAGATTTTGTTCGAAGCAAAGCTTTGTTCCCACGAATGATTCATGGTAAAGCTTGAGAGATACAAGACTTGGAAGCTTCCCTAGTTGCCTCAACAATTGCCCATCAAAAAAATTCTCCCGGAGCGATAGTTCAATTAAGTAGTTGAGGGATAAAATCCATGGAGGCAGGACACTTACCCTGCCCCACAAGTAGAGCTCTTCAAGGAAGATGGGTGGCGATTTTAGAGCCAGAAAGATTTCAAGTCCCATATCCATCCTGCGCCAGTGCATGATAGACAGGTGCCGAAGGGACTTGCACAGCATGTTCAACGAGGCAGCAAAAGGCTTCCATTTTTCTTCTCCATACTCAGAGTTTATAGCACAAAGCTTGGTTAACTGGGACAGCGCACCCAACTCCTGCATTGCACGGGAGCTGGATGCAATGTCTACACTGGCAATCTTCTGAATGGATTTCATGTTCTTCAAGCCATGTGGTATCATCAAGGCCTCATGTGGCTCAAAATGTTTGACTCGACTGATCCTGGTATAGTGTCTATACCTGCCGCCAAGTAGATGCTTCAGACTTCCCAGCTGAGTAGCGCTTTCAGGTAATTCCCTAATGGAAGTCTCCCTCACATCCAGAGTCACCAGTTGTTTCAGTCTCCCTACTAGCTTTGGCAGCTGCGAAACATTTGTTCTTCTAAGGCAAAGGTACCTCAGGAGAGACATCTTACAGATCTCCTTCAAGTCTTCATTACTCAGCCACCAGCAACCTTCGAGGTCTAGTACCCTCAGCAGTTTGAAGTGGGTAAAGATGATGGGCAGTGGCTTCTTGCTGCAGCGCAGAATTAACAGAGAACGGACATGGGAAAAGTTTGTGTTGTGGTTCTCTTGCTCTCTACCACTGCCAGTACCATCAGTCTGGATTGAAAGTCGTCGGATCTTGTCATGCCCTGTTGTGCTGTACTGTTGCTTCCCCACGAACGAGATGAAGTTTTCTTGGATAGATTTGGAGGTGATAACTTCCAGCATCATGTCATGAACCTTACAGCTCCTGACCAAACCAGTACTAGCAACGCGGGTTGGTGTAACAATGCTTCTACTCACGAATTCATCAAGATACTTCGCTGCAACCTCCTCCAAATTTGCTTTGTGCATTCCGCTGATGAAACCTTCAGCTGCCCATCGTCTAACCAGGGGTCCTCTCTTGATCTCATAGTCCTCAGGGAAAACACTAAGATACAAGAAGCAAGCCTTCACATTGTAGGGCAAATCATGGTAGCCAAGAGAGAGTATCCTTCTCATTCCTCCTATTGTGGCGCTTATTTCTAACCCAGAACCCAATCTATCACACACCTTTTCCCATTCTGCCCTTGTCTTATTTTTCGTTCGAGCTAGCATTCCTCCAATGCTAAGTATGGCCAGAGGCAAACCACTGCATTTTTTCAGTATGCCGTCAGAGATTACCTCCAAATCCTGATATAGTGGAGGACATTTATCCAACTTAAACACTTTCTTATAAAATAGCTTTTTAGATTCTTCAAAGGGTAGAGGCTCCATGTTGTAAATAAGATCATGGGAATCAGCGCAGCAACTTTCAGCAACGTTGCGATTCCGTGTAGTAATTAGTATTCTGCTTTGCTTGTCATTATCAGGAAAAGCCACCTTCAAGTTCTCCCAGTCCTCCGGACTCCACAGATCATCCAGAACAATGAAGTACCTATGGTTGAAAAAGGAATGCTTATCAAACAAGAAAACAAATAACAAGTAAATTCTTACCAGGTGATTTGACTTCATCCCTCTCTCAAAGAAAATTTGCAGCAATTTTCTAAGTAGCACACCCCTTTTTCAATTATATCATCTAACGATAATGGATGGACTATACTCATAAAATGTTATGGACTCACTTTTTATAACACATACAACCATATATATTCTATGGGGTCAAATCTATTCTTTTATGGTAGTCAGGGTTTCAAAATCTTATTGGATGCTCATTCTAAAATGGCATACATGTATTTAGAATGGGGAATGTAGTAGGACAAGCTTGATCCAAGGGTACTGCAACATTTGCTTTGCAAAACTTGAGTTACGGTATGGCATCTGACCCTATCTTGGCATAACTGGAATGAGTCAGATACAGATGTGCAGTATTTCCAATCAACACCAAACCTTTGCAATTAGAACTAATCGAGCAACACCTAGGGATTTGATTCAGCATGCCATTTAAGAAAAGTAAAAAAAAATCTTAAAAGCAAAGTAGTAAATGTTAGATTGGGGAAATCTATGTCATCCTAAAAGATTAAATTATATAGAAGCTTTTCCCCCACCTATCATGAATTTGATACTTTTTTCTCCTAGATAGCGCTCATTTGTCCCACCTAATATTGATAACTCCACTCTAAGAGTTAGCAATATTTTCTATGAGAGATGCACTTAAGCAAACATCTGAAGAACAGACAACACAAATGTTTGTGTTCGCCATGAGAAAACTAATAATGAAATGGAATAGGAAAATTAAACTGCATCTGCATGCCAACATAAAAAAAAGAAAAAAATAGGTACATACCCCTACTGTCCAAACTATATACTTTTAGTTTTATACAAGTATACATACAAATGGGGTAAGAAAAAGATTATTGCCATATTTTTATAAGAGTATTTTCTCTATTATTGTTTGTACATTAGAACCAATATTAATAGAGGTACTTGGTGGAAGGAAGAAAGGAAGACACCAAGTCTCTGTGAACAAAATCAACTCCCCAACTGCAGCTATTTTTAAATGGAGAGAGAACTAAGATAATAAACATGTATGTGAAACTTATATTTCTTGATATTATCAGGGAGTACCTTTTGTCCTCCAAATGGGCTCTGCATCTTCCAATGATTTCAGATATGTGCCAGGTCTCGATGCCTCTAAGGGGATCCTTAAGTGTTTCTTCCCTAGAGCAGCTTGGATCTCTCAAGGATATTCGAATGAGCT
This sequence comes from Panicum hallii, assembly GCF_002211085.1. NCBI lineage: Eukaryota > Viridiplantae > Streptophyta > Magnoliopsida > Poales > Poaceae > Panicum > Panicum hallii. The sequence continues at coordinate 51,425,924 of NC_038046.1, forward strand.
GCCTCAATAAAGATTCTAGTAGTATGCGAAGATCATAACGCTGGGACACAGCTAGGAAAGCCCGAGTCTGGATCCCCTTCATTGTTGGGCTCTTGTAAACAGTCACCGCAAGAGTTGTCTTGCCCAGGCCACCAAAACCAACAATGGGGACAACTTTGAGATGAGCCAAGTTACCATCCTCCAGCAACCTGATGACTGATTCGGTCTTCTCGGTCACCCCCACGAGTCGGCATTCGTCGATGTTGAGCGCAGGCAACTGGCGCTCAAGATGATTATAGTCAGGAGAAGAACGGACAGCTGTGTATGCATCACTTACACCTCCAAATGCTGCTTCCACCCTGTACCTCAGCCTCCGCTCGCTCACTTTCAGCGCACGGGCTTTGAGGTCTCGGATCTCGATGGATAGGTTGTGCATAGCTCTCAGTGTCTTCAGGGGGTGAATTATCTTGTGTAGCCAACCCAAAATGGGATTTTGGCTACAATGTCGGTGGCCGTTGTGATACCAGAAGATGTCAATACAGTCCTCCGCATCATAAGCCACCTCCCTGACTTGTTTCATCCATGTCGTTGTCTACAAATAAAAAGCCATTTACGTTAACAGGCATTCTAGTGAAACGTAAATTGGAGACCATTTAATAACTTGTTTTCATCTACCTTAGATGCAAATTGTCGAGGAAAGATCATAAGGTACCGTATAAGAATTTCGGGTACTGCTTTGGTATAAGAACTAATCAAGCGTTTGGTTCATACATTATAAAAAAAAATATGTCGGAAATGGAAAGCAAATGGGCAACTGGACATATGCTTTGGTTCAATGAGGTTACGGTATGAAAATTCATTGTAATGATTGGTTCAATCAAACCAGAGCCAAGAAAGAAACTAATTTTAATTTAGAATTTTGAGTGTAAATTTCACAGTAGAGCGAAACACTCAGAACTGATTGAAGGTAAATTTTGGGTACCGAATTGGCAGTACGGACAATGGAGGAGGAACAAACCACAGGAAACCAGATCAGATGAATTATTGATCTGTTTTAGTCATATCAGATGATTCCCCCCATCCCCCCGCCGCGCCGCGCGGCTGCTGGATGCCATCTCCCGCGGCCCTCCGCAGCCCGCAGCGACAGTGAGGTCCCGGCGACCGAAAAGAGATCGGAGGAAGCGTCGCCGTCGAGGCCCAGGGGCGGCAAGCGGTAACAGCTGCGAAGAGGACCCTTCTCGTGTCGTCTGAGTCGAGCCTGCTGGATGCCATCTCCGGCGAGGCCGAGAGGGGGAGGAGGGAGGGAGAGGACGAGACTACAGGAGAGTAGCAGTCGATGCTCGGGAGTAAGGGGGCTTTGGTTTGTCAATTGTCATCCAGCATTCCAATTTCCAACCAAACTAAATTTTGGTCATGATCAAGTTAGGATAATGATAAAATGGGGCTAAATAAATAATGTTCGGTACTTCGGTTTGTGAAAGTTAAGTTAAGCCAATAGCAAAATCTAAAGGTGAAAAGAGTGTGTGGATCGTGTACATGCCAAAATCAACTAAAACATTGAGTATGACATGTGGGGTCCAAGTCTCATTATTATTTTTAATTTTAAAATATAGCCAAGTGAGCCTTGATTCTTATAATTAATTGCAAATAATCTAATCATTTAAATAAATCATCAATCTGATGAATAGTTTGGAAATTTTATTGTGTAAAGTTTGTTATTAGAATGACAAGTGCATTCGAGACAACCAACGAGAGACCTCTACCTCATCAGCAAGTCGAGGCTGCCAAACCAAATCAATTTGCCGACCTGAAATATGGCCAAGAATTTGGTGGACTAGGATGATAATGGATCATGGTCTAATATCTCATTCACTCTGTCCTTAATAACTATCTTTAACTTAAAGAATATATAAATATAAGCCTAGCTTTTTAGGTTAATTCTTAAAAGTTCTAACCTAAACTTTTAGCCTCTTTACCACCCATACTTGTACTAGAACAACCAAAAATTTATAAGCAATGACAAAATTTGTCCTTCAACCAAATATACACGCACCAAAATACGAGGGCATCGCCTATATTTGGCTTAGGGCTTAGGGGCTAGAACCAAACGTATCCTTAGACTGCATAAGGAATATTATCAAATAGCCTCTACTACCGTATCAGATGTCGGTCTAGTCCCTTTTGGACTGAAAATGGTTGTCCACGTCCGTAGCGTTTACTTGGAACCATCGGATCGCTGGCAAAGTTTTGTAGTTCTTATATTGATATGGCCGCCCGCAAATATTACACATTTACACTACGAGAAATAAAAAATACAGTTAAGGATGGGCTTGGGTTAGATCCAATATGTTGCAGGTGTGATTTTGTTATCCAAACGTCCAAAAAATTCGATCAGGCCAACGTTTTTAGGTCGAGACATGGGCAGGCCGGGTCTAAATATTCAGGTTTAATCGTATTCTTGTATGCAAGACTTCCGAAACAATTAATGATGTGGTGTTTAACAAAACACCAATGGAATCTTACGCAGGTCATATTCAAAGTATACCCGAACGTTTGGCCCGGTGCAAACAGGCTGGCCCGCGGCCCGGCCATTTTGGCCCGGCACGAGCACAGCCCAGCACGGCTTTAATCGTGCCCGGGCCGGCACGGAGCACGCCCAGGGCCGTGCTTGGGCCTAGCCATAAGCCCACCGGGTTGCTTCGGCACGGCCCTTTTAGGGACGGCCCGTGCGGCACGGCGCTCTGGCCCGGGTGGCCCGCGGTGCACAGGCACGGCCCGGGCATGACCTGTTTTGCCCGTTTAGTCGGCTCCCGAGTCCCGACTCGTATACGTGGATACGCCTCTCGAATCGACACTCGACTCTCTCGTTCGGTCGTTCACGTTCTGGACTTGTGCTTGAATGTATCTTGTTCTGGTTTTGGACTTCTGGTTGAGCACTTGTTCTGGACTTGTGCTTGAATATAATCTATCTTGACTGTTATTTATCTTGTGCCTAGTTGTGGTTTTGGTTGAGCACTTGTTGCAGAAAAATACAAGGGAAAAAGATTACACCATATTCTGTTATCTATCTTGTGCTTGTTATGTTATCTATCTTGTGCCTTGTTCTGGTTCTGGTTTGTAGCTAATTGCACCATATTTGGATTATGTAAAAAAATTTTAAATTTGTTGCTGTGTATTTTTAACTTTGGAAGGGGTGGGCCGCAGACGTGGCCTAGCACTGTAGCACGGCACAGCACAGCGGACCAGCCCGGCACAGTTAACTGGACGCGTGCCGTGCCCGGGCCTGACCCCCCGGCCCGCGGGCGGACATGGCACGGCCCGCTGTGACAGCCGTGCTGGACCGTGGCCCGTTTAAATCAGCACGGGCACGGCCAGGCCCGGACCCACTGCCCGACCTGCAGGTATAATTCAAAGTAACACACTGGCTACTGCAGCACTGAGGAGGACGAAGAGAATATTCAGGCTACATCTCCAGCTTTGGAGACAATGGTGATGCAGATGTCGGTGGATTATGGATGAAGGATCAGAAAGGGAATTGGTATAATATGATCTAATCACCTGCTCGCTGCTGTGGTGGTATTCGGTGCCGGCGGCGAGGTCGCGGAGGCAGGCGTTCATAATCTCGAGGTCCTCCTTGAGCTCCTGGATCTCCCGGCCGACGCCGCTGAGCAGCACGTACTTCTCGCCGAGGACGGCGCCGAGCTTGCCCAGGAGGATCTGCAGGACGCCCTCGGTGGAGCTCACCACGGCAGCCTCCATGGCTGGCTGATGGCTGCGCCAAGAGTTCTGGTCGCGGCGTCGTCAGCCCATCATTTGGGGGAGATATATATGATGATTGCTCATAATTAAGATGATTATTCAACTCTATCACATGGATGCTCTCTTCCAAGCTCTTACCGGCTAATGGCACTTCACTAGTTTAGTGACAGAGAGCATAACACGCATCATATTTCTTGGAATTTAATTTTATTTCGTTTTGGAGAAGGTGTGGTCTTGCGTCGCGTTGACCTGACCGAGACTTAGCCATTTGATCAGAGTTCATAGACTATCGTGCTCATGAGGCGCTGAGCACGGAATCTCTCTTTCAAGTACCAACTGACACTGTACTTGTTTAGTGACGGAAAGCAACAAAGTACCCTATTTCTTAGGCACTACTTTACTGTACTACCTTCGTCTCCAAAAAAATACAATTCTCGCTTCTCGAGAAGTCAAATAATTTCAAATTTAATTAAATTTATACAAAATAGTATTAACATTTATATTGCAAAATATATATATTATTAGATTAATCATGTAAAATATTTTCATACTAAATCTATTTGGAGATATAAATGTTAGTAATTTTTTGTATAAATTGATCAAATTTGGAATTGTTTGATTTCTCGAAAAGTGAGAGTTGCATTGTTTTAGGAACCGAGAAAATATTTATTAATTTTTGGAGTAGATGATTGGGGGTTGTGTTGATCTTCAGGTATTTGAGAGTTTAGGAGACCGGGGCCCCTGGATTTGTTTGCATTTGCCTGGGAGCAGGTACAATGTTGCCGTGTTTCAGGTACGGCGGTTTTAATTTTTATTTTTTTAAAAGAAATTCAAGGTGTGAAACCATGAGGAGTGACTACCCTTAGCTTGTAGGAAATGACAATACAATTTCATACTGAAAGTGATAGTGTTGCTTCCTTGTTTGTCTTCTCTTGACTTTTAGGTCTTGCATTTTCACTCCTAAGCGGGTCTAATCCAGTGTATTTAGCCCATATATTTTAGTAAGCAGGCGGATCCAATGTGCATTAGAGGCTACACTTTGACTGTGCTTTTATATACGAAAAAAAGGCATACGTGCTACTATGTAAGCTTACAAGGTCGTTAGGCTCGACCTGCCGCAGTTTTCTAGCTCGGAACCAGGACGAGTTTCCCCTCTGACTTTGCCTATGTTCTTTGTCTACCCTGCACATTCAACATTGCGCTTGACTCATAGCTACGTCCTTCCCAGTCTGTAACTATGTAGAAGTAAAAAGTATAAATATAAAATATCGATAAGTAAAATGATAAACAGAAAATATCGATAAGTATTTAGTTACATGCACCAATCAATTCAACCTAAATTGAGAAAGACGGACAATTCATTCATATTTCAATACTCTTCCTCACTTGGCCTCAAACGTGGAATATAGGAGTCGGCTATAATTGTTTATTCTAATCACGCCCGTTAAGTTTTCTACTTGAGATCTCTAGTAGGAATACCATACTGAGTTGCATGCACCAACCAATTCAATATAAAAGTTTGACTAATAGAAAAAGTTGGACAATTCACTTATACTTCATAATAAGGAAAATATTTTTCATGAGAAAAATTGGTAAATTATAATCAATCTTTAAATTTTTCCCATATTTTGTCTAGGTCCATAGATTCTGATAATGGGCCCTTAAATCTTTCTCAAATGTTTCATTCTAAATGAAGATTCAGGTCCATGTTATGTCGTTGTTTATCTTAAGTCGATATTATTTCATTGCTTTAATCATATTACAGTTTAACCTACGCACAAAGAGAGAGAAATTATTTTTCAAGCTTACCAAACTTATTTTTCAAGCTACTAATAAAATTAGGAAAGTTGTAGCCTTTTTTCTTGAGAAGTGCAAGTAAAGCTGCCCCAACTTGAAGTGTACCTAACTATAATAAGGATGCGGCTAATTTACAGCCGACCGTATTATAAACCATCCGTACGACCGTATCGGTCGTCTCTATTTGAAAAGGAAAAAAACTTTGCAGCCTAACTCGAGGCTTTGGCAACACACCAGGATTTCTGCATGCACGTGAGAGGCAGGTAGAGAGAAGGAAAAAAATAATGTTGTTAGCGCATGCATGCATATGTATGAGGGAGAAAAAGAATGGACATGTGTATGCATACACATAATTTCAAAATAAAAATCCGTAATTTTAAAGTTGAGCATCAAAATTAAAATCTAGTTGCACCGTTGCACTTGTTCCAATAAAAGCTTCAAAAAAAGATCTCACATTACTATATTTTAATGATATATTTTTGAGAGAAAATACTTTTAGTGTATTCTAATTTGTTCATGACTTTTGCAAAAGTTGCTTATGCCTTTATAAAATATTGCTTCGCATTCCTAAGTCCAGTTAAGTGGATATTGGTGTTGATATTGCGAAGATAGCTTGGTTGGTGTGATTAGCGGATGGGGATAAATAAATATTTTGTGGTGAGTAAATATTTGCATGATCAATGATAGGCAACTTTAGCATATCAAATTGAGCATTTTCACTAATTTATTTTGGTATTTTTCTATTCTACGTAAAGCAATTTATGTGTACTTGAAAAATATCATCAAAATATATATAAGTTGTGTCTTATTTTGAAGGTATCGTTAAAAGAGTCATGGTTATGCAATTGGAATTGGAATTTGATAAATGGTTTAAGAGCTACAACTTTTTAAACTTTTAAAATTGCATGCGCCACTCTATTTAAGTAGCCTGTCAATTCAATGCACACGGTATATTACATGAAAAATAAAAAGAATCATGTGATTCCATATATCCTGGTCTAATTGATGGGTTAGATAAGCATATAATAGCATCACCATTGGTGGAAATGGTGCATAAATATGGATAAAACTACGGCTGATTGTAGGTAAGTCATACCCATCTTTATTAGACCAGTCTCAGTGGAGTTTTATGAGAGTTTCATAATCATTAATTATTGCCGTTGTGGCAGGATCATTAGTTTAATGGAATGAGAGAGGAGTTTCATCCCCATGACATTTACCCAGTTCGGTTACCAAATTTTTAGTCTTGGTAACAGTGGATAGGGGCGGAACCATAGAGGTCTCCCACCCGGGGCTGACCAATGGATGAAGAGCTAGACTAACTAAAATTAGACTTGAATACTACTGTTTCTAAGTCTAAATATTACAGATTTATAATGGACAAGCTGGGCTAGGCCTGTGCTACAGCACGCCCACCACGGGTCCTAACTCCACCCCTGGCTATAGAATAAAACCATACATTGAGACTAGCCTTACCTGGTAACCCATATCATACACCATCCATCTTTATTGCTCGATAACCCATATCATACACCAAGGAAAGCAGTTCTTACTATCCACTTTAACATAATATAGAATAATATTTTTTAGATAACGGACGCAAAACAACATTGCTCATTCTCTACCTCACCGAGCTCGAATTGTTAACGAACTCTGTAGCTACATAGCATTATCTCTCTTCACGTATGATGTTTCTAAATGTTATTGGAAGATTTTTTTTAAGAATAAAACTCAAAGTGTACCTGCGCTAAACCCAAAACCTCTGCCGCAGTCTCTGTTTTCCTCCTCTCCCTTCTCCCTAGCTCTCTCTCACAATTATCCTGCTCCCGCCGGCGTGCCTCCTCCCTTCCTCGAGCTGCACTTGTGCGCACCGCCGCTCTCCGTGCCGCCCTCTTCTTCGAGTCCAGCGGGCTCCCCACGCCTCTCCCATCCGGCGGATCCTCCCGCCTCGTTAACCACAAAGACAAGCTGTCCACCCCTCCCGGCCCCCACGGCCTTGACCTCTCACCCGCCGTCCTCCAACACCACGGCGGGCGCTCCCCTACTGTCTCGCCATCCCGCCGGCCGGCCGGCCTTCACCTTGAACGATCCCTGTAAAGCCGCCAGCACGAGGTAAATCCCCACCCCCAAACCCTAACCTTGACCCCTCTAATTCCGATTCTAGATTAGGTACTTATGCATTCGCAGGATCTTAGTCACCTGAGATCTCAAATAACGCAATACTATGGTCTAATGCTAATTCAAACTAACTCAGGAGATTATGTTGTAATGTTGCCACATATTTCTCTTGTCATAGCTGTCTAATCTAGCTTTTAGATCCCATGCTTCATATACTACAATTAGTTTTCAATCTAATCCAGATCAACCTTCAGTTCTTCACCCTAGCTGCATTTGTATTGTATCTTTATTATGTCTGTTGCAGAGTTATGTATTGCAACCCTTTCTGTAGTTTTGTGCAATCTACCATTTTCATTACGCTTATTTTCATCTTCTTCGTTTGTGCAGAGGGTCTCTCTTAAATTTGAATAGACCTCTTGGGGGTTACTCTCCCTCAGAAGAGGCTGGCCTAGGAGAGGGATATACAGTGGCGGATCTAGACTTAAAAATTGGGTGTACATGATCTCTAAATTTTTTTTACTTAACCATATTCTAAATCAAAGTCATTATGGCTAGTTTGAAACACATATTATTTTACAAACTAAAAATCATTACTTAAATATACATTCTATTCCTCTTTAGATAATAGCTTCTCAAGAGTAAATAATAAAGATTTCACATATTTTATGTATATTCGTCTAATACTTTATTTATAGATAATGTTAGTTGTTACATAGCTAACATATAAAATGTCTATAAATATGATGTTTTGCTCCACTGTATGATTTGAAGTGTGGCAGGATATGTTTTCTAATACTTAGGTAGAATAAGATTTTTTTTAGCTGGAATAATTTGTTATAATCCTAGCAAATATGCCCGTGCGTTGCTACGGGTGATACGGTGAAGCATTTATTAACCTTATCGGATTAAATATTATAGTATAATTAAATTTCATATGACAACATCTCATTCAAAATTCTTTCAAATAAAATTTTGACCTCTAACACTTCTTAGCACTTTCATACATTCCACCCATCCCCCTTCCTTAAAAAATCTCCCTACCATTCTTCACGATGCTGGCTGTCATGATCTTGGCTTTAGCAACGACGAGGGTGCCACCATATTAACATGAGTGCTCGTCCCAACACTATAGTCTGGTGACCTGGTAATTTACACCTGCTGATCTGTTGAGCATTCATGGTCTACCCTTTCCCTAAACAAGGTTAACAGAAAAGCTCAAGACTCATGAGCTATTTATATCTAACTTGCTAAAAGCTCAATTCAAGCTAAGCTATACTTGGAATCAAGCCAAACCTGGATCTGACCTGGAGCCGGCGAGCTCCCATGATCCGAGATTGAGGTATTCGATGAAGCTCAAGTATTTTAGTTTTGCATGGCATGTGCGTGCACCCTGCTACCTCTATTAATTAAATTTCCAACTACCAAAAGTTAAAGTAATATATCTAGAGGCTAGAGCCTTGCATTAACTAGCGAACTACTATGTTGCACAAGCTAAAATAGGTACAAAATAATACTCCATCTATTGATAGTTCTATTTCATCTTGGTACAATGATCAAGAAGAAGAACTTTGCGTATCATCTCATTAATCACGACTCCTCATTTTCGCTGTTATCATATATGCACACTAATCTTTTTTCAAGTAAAGTCACTCTGCACGGGAATTGAACGACCATCCATACTATTTTCAAGATGTCAAATTAAATGGGACTATCAAAATAGAATGATTCAATTTTGAAAATAGGACTATTAAAAGAAAATAGAGGGAATAAAGCTAAATGTCCAAATATGCTTCTCTTTCCATTTATTTATCAAATTAAATGAGTTTTTTAGGCCAATCTTAGTGCATAGTTTCATTGCACTATTACAAAGAGGACCCCCAGGTAACAAAATTTCACATTGCCGAGGGCTGAAGCAAGACGACCCTCTATCACCGATGCTCTTCATTCTTGTGATGGATATTCAGTGTGCCTTGGTAAAGAAGGCCTTGGAGGAGGAGCTTTTACAGCCACTAAGGCACTACAGCAGCGAATTTCACTCTATGCCGATGATGTGGTCATTTTCCTTCATCCTGCAACGGAGGATATTGGTGTTACTTTAGACATCTTGCAGCTTTTCGAGGAAGCCTCGGGTCTTCAACCTAATGTGCAGAAAACTTCAGTCCTTCCTATACAATACCGTGAGGAAGATCGAGAATTCTTACTTGATAACTTCCTTTGCCCTCTCTCGGATTTCCCATGCAAGTACATGGTAGTACCCCTTTTACCGCTTAAGTTGACAAAGAATCAGATGCAACCGTTGGTTGATAAGATTGCTGACCGTCTACCAAGTTGGAAAGCTAATCTCCTCACCAAGTCTGGAAGAAAATTTTGGTACAGTCGGTACTCACTTTTATGGCAGTTTACCTACTTGTGGCCTTGGATCTCCTTCCATAGGCCTTGAAAGCAATAGACAAGTGTCGGCGTGGGTTTTTGTGGAAGGGCCAAAAAGATGTCAGAGGTGGCCGTTGGCTCATCGCTTGGCCCTAAGGTGACAAAGTCTATGGAGCTCGGTGGTCTAGGCATTTCAAATCTGCAGCAACTCAATTGCGCTCTCAATTTATACTGACTTTGGTTGCAGAAAACCAAACCTGACAAGGTTTGGAACTTCTTCCCTGCCCATGCTCCAAAGCAGGTCAAGGCTTTCTTCTCAGTGGCCATCATTTCTGAGGTAGGAAATGAGAAAAACACTTATTTTTTGGTCAGACAGATGGCTGCATGGGCAAAGATTGGGGCCCCGTTTAGATGCATTGCAAATGTTATAATTTTTACACTCTCTCTCCATCACATCAATTTTGGGATACATGCATGGAGCAGTAAATGTATGTAAAAAAAATAACTAATTGCACAGTTTAATTGTACATCACGAGACGAATCTTTTAAGCCTAGTTAGACCATGATTAGATAAAATTTGTCAAATACAAACGAAAACGCTACAGTAGCAAAAAGTTCAAAATGTTATACAAACTTGCGATCTAAACGAGGCCTGGATCAGATAGTGTCTCACTTGTTTGCTGCAATAGCTCCTGGAGCTCGAAAGAGATCGGTGTTTGACACTTTGACTGATGCACAAGGGATCATAGACACAAGAAGGGCGCTTACTCTAGAAGTTCTTGCGAAGTATCTTAAACTATGGGAATTTCTCTCTAATTTTTCCTAAAGCTAAAGGGAAGATGTTCATATGTGGCAGTTTTCTGCTACTGGTCAGTACATAAACAAATCAGCCTATGAGGCTCTATCCATTAGAGCTACTGGTTTTGGCCCCTGAAAGCAGATTTGGAAGAGCTGGGCACCAGGAAAGTGCAAATTCTTTCTTTGGTGAACTAAACATAATTTGGACAGCAGGTCGCCTGGCCAGAAAAGGTCTTGCCCACTCGGCAGCCTGTCCTCTTTATGATCAGGTTGAGGAAACTGCGGACCACCCGCTGGTCGCACCAATGAGTTTTTACTGGGCCTCGAGACGTGTCACACGTCCTCGCCTTAGGATCACAGGTGGTCTAGGAGCAGTTCTTAGCTCTTGCTGGTCAGATCTCATCATGTTCAGTGTTTTGTAATAGACTCTAGGTTCTATATATGCATGATATAGGCTCTATATGTACTACTTGTGGTTCTTACCCCTTCCTTCTTCTTGATATATTGATGCGCAGCTTTTCTGTGCTTTCGAGAAAAAAAAACTCCTCTCACATAGATGAAACTCTTACTTCTCTCTTCTTGTAATGATCCTACCATGTCAGCAAATTTGCTGATGTGATATAATATTTAATGCCCATAAAATTTTTACTAAGACTAGCTTTATACACGTCTATAACTGCTGCCATAAAGTCGTTTTTATTAAGGTCTCAATAAAAGTTAAACATGTCAGACTCAGATCAACCTCATCTCGGCTTTAGTGGCAGGCTCGCTCCGTCGTTCGAGCTCGGCTCATTCACAGCCCTGGGCTCAGCCGCTCCCCGCTCAGGGCCTCAGGCTCATCTCCTCCCTCGGTTACACTGGAGCTGCCCTTAAACCTCTCCCTTCTCTCGGACTCTCTCCTCCCTTGCTCTTCCTTCCCTGGCGGCGACGACTGGGCGAGCGGCGGCGCCATTTGTCCTGTCTTCGCCCAGCCCTTTGCGGGCGACGAGCGCATCCTCCAGGTATGCCCGCCCCTTCTCTTTCCTTCTGCTGTGCGAGACGGAGCACCCCAAACCCTAACAAAACTATTTGTATTCGGATCTGAATCCAGTTACAATATATTACCTACTAACTTCGATTTCGTTTGCAAGAATTATCGGGTGTACATGTGTACACCCATGTCCTATGCTGGGTCCGCCCCTGGGGATATACAATGACAGGTGGATCAGGTGTGGTGGTGATAGACAATGGGGGTGGCCTTCTCAAGGCTGGCTTTGGCGGCGACAAGGATCCAATTGCTGTTGTCCCCAACTGCATGGCCAAACCCCCTGGTGGCAACACCAAGAAATGGCTTGTGGCTGACCAGCTGCAGGCGGATGATGTTGATGTGACTGGCATGACATTGAAGCGTCCCATTGATCGTGGTTACCTTATCAATACTGAGGTGCAGAGGGAGGTTTGGGAGCGGGTTGTACGCAACTTGCTGCAGGTGGATCCTAGCAACTCATCCTTGTTACTGGTGGAGCCCATGTTCAACCCTCCAGCTCTGCAGCATGCAGCTGATGAGCTGGTGTTTGAGGAATTTGGTTTCAACTCTCTCTGCGTTGCAGATGCTCCTTCCCTTGTCCACCTTTATGAGGCTAGCCACCAACCAACGCGCTTTTGTGCTCAATGCAGCCTTGTTGTTGACTGTGGCTTCTCTTTCACCCATGCATCCCCTGTGCTTCAGAACTTTATTCTGAATTATGGTGTGCGGCGTATGGACCTTGGCGGCAAGGCCCTTACAAACTATCTCAAAGAGCTTGTCTCATACCGCTCCCTTAATGTCATGGATGAAACACTCCTCATTGATGATGCAAAGGAAAAGCTATGCTTTGTCTCCATGGATGTCCCTGGTGATCTTCGCCGTGCCAGGTCAGCTGCCTTCATCATTTGTCATGTATGTATAACATATTTTTTATTGTTCTTTTTTTGCTTAGGTTTAGAGTGCAATTATATTTCTGATTAACTTAATTTCGAATAATAACCTTGATGTGCAAAGGCCAGTTAGGAACATGTAACATTTGAAATCTAAGTGAGCTGTCTGTGTAACAAATTTAACAGCATCTCCTGATAGCCTAGTATTTTTTGAACTGAATTTTATAGCTTCCAGAACAGAAGGCACCGGGGGAGGGGGGGGGGGTAGTTAGCATGTTTAGCTGAAAATTCACTATAGGCATGGAAAGCATAAACAACCTTAACATTTGAATTTTAAGAATGCAAAGTTTCTCTCCAGAAAACAAACAAATAAATAAATTAAGCACTGGATTATGAATTCCAGAATTACCCTATACTTGGGTTATGTTTTGTCCATATTGCTGTTTAAAATGTGTTCCCGAAACACACTGGATTTGCAATGCTAAAGGATGATGCTCTCTCTAGATGCCAATATGCCATGGGATGTCCACCCATGCTAGAAAAATGTTGCCGAGGATATGTTCTTTTCTAGAAAGTTGTCTTTTAGACTTGTTGGAACACATTTCACCTAAATGCTGTATTTTGTAAAGAAACATGTTAATCAATGTAAGAATCACATTACGTGGGAGTTGGAACCCTACCAATCAGTTGGGGAAACTAGGGGGTTTTATGTTACTCAAATCTCTTAGCAGCTTGCTGTGTAATTTCTTGGCAGGTTATCATTTAAAGACAACCCTTTTAGATGTTCTTACATTCTCCCTGATGGTATAACATACAAGAAAGGATTTGTCAAGGATATGGATGAAGCACTTAGATACTGCTCTCCACCACTTGATCAAGAATCAGATAGAAAAGACCACAGCGTGGAGACAAATAAGTTCGAAGATCGGAAAAAGCCAGAACTAAGTCAAAATGTAATGCCATTGATCTCAGACTCTCAGTTACTGAAAGGAGTTTCAACTTCTTTTTGATATCATTAATGAAGTTTCAACTGTGTAGGAATTTGCCTTGACAAATGAAAGGTTCCTTGTGCCGGAGATGCTTTTTCATCCAATCGACCTTGGTTAGTGTCAATGTTAAAAGTTCTATATACTTTTGTTTGTAAAATTTTAAATATATTTCGTCATTTGTGCTCCCAATTTTATTAGGCAGTATATCAATCTCATGCTTTTCTTCTTTTCAGTCTATTTCGTAAAATCGTTGCAAGAAATAATAATTGTTTGTTATTTCCGTCTGCACTTGATTCAGACCAATCATTAATTTATTCTTTGATGGGGAGGATTTGCCCTGTAAACATAGAGAAATCCAACACCAGTAACATAGCTAAGCTCAATGACTACTGAGATAACAATCCCTGCAAGTGACTCAGGAGTAGCAATTCCATTGACCTGCTAATTCATATGCTTGTCAGAACGCATCTGCTTACTGAATTTCACTTACTATCATAATGTTCCCCCTTTAAAGTTGGCGAGGAATAGAACACAAGAGATTCATAACTTTGGACATTTTTCTTCCGCACAGTAGTTTCCCTAAATACACACAATATTTGCTTATCTGCTCTGCTAGGTTACTACATTGTTTATTGCTGCTCATTGTTGCCATACTAATCTCTACTGTGGACATTTATAGGTATAAATCAAGCTGGGCTTGCTGAGTGCATAGTTCGCGCTGTACAAGCCTGCCACCCATACCTTCAACCTGTGCTTTTTGAGAGGTATCTTTTTATTTAGATATATACATATCTCCACCTATCTTAATCTTTGAATACGCTATTCATGTGAATTCACACTGTTGGGTTATTTCCAGCATCATCCTGACAGGTGGAAGCACATTGTTCCCCAGATTCACTGAAAGACTGTAAGTTGTTTCTTTAGCATTAGATACACTATGCTTTTTTATGTTTTGTGAAGGGGCTGTCAGACACCCTTGTTATTCGATGCATTTCGAGGTGGTCGCTAAGATTGTGTAAACTCAACAGGGAGAAGGAACTTCGGCCTCTTGTCCCTGATGACTACCAGGTGAAGATAATTCGTCAAGAGAAGTATGTCCGGTTACCTTTCTCCTCTCACTGTTTGTCTGTCTGTCTTCCTTGCCCATGTGCCATTGACACCCTGTTACTTTGTTTAGCCCAATCCTTGGAGCTTGGAGAGGTGGATCCATTTTGGCGTCCAGCCCCGATTTCGAATCGATGTGTGTCACGAAATCCGAGTACGAGGAGATGGGGTCGGCACGGTGTCGGCGAAGGTTTTTCCATTGAAGGGTAGGCCAGAAGAGTAGAAGGTGGGTGTGTTTTTGTAGATATGACAAGCAGTGTGCCTTAGATCAGGGTATCTGACAATTCAGTCATGTACAACAGCAGTACTAGTTGAAGTTTGGTTAACGGTAACTAAATGACGACTATCGTTTTAGAAGCGCCTTCGTTCTGGTTCAGTATTGCACTTGAAAAACATCTACCTGGATGTTCATCATGCTCATGCATGTGGGATCGTCCATCATGCTGAATTTGCAATCCGTGCGAGATTCAAATTCAAATACAACAAAGCATGAAACATTCAAATACAACAAAGCACGAAACAGACTCCACAAACACAAAGATGCAGCATGGTCAGTTGGTCAGGCGTCAAGAAAAGGGAGAAAAGAATGCTGCATGGTACATGGGCTCCTGGCTTGCGGTCATGAGCCCATGAGCCTACGAGACCCATCCTCACGCAAAGTAAAAGCCCACCTCTCTCTCTCAAAAAAGTAAAAGCCCACCTAAGCAGAGCAACCTCGGGCGGCCGGCGGTGCACTTGAACCGTTGAACGAGGCCCTGCCATGTGCACAGGCTGCCTGCAGGCTGCAGCATCACCGCCGCTCAGACGAGCCTAGCCACCAAAGCAGCGGCCCCGCCTTGATCCCAACTAAAGTCTTCTACTCGCCGGCGCCACCACCGCCGCCGGCACCGGGACACCGCCCGCATGCGCTAATGGCAGGCAAAATTGACCGGTGGAAACTCACAGGCTATAAAAAAACATGGCTTTATCACAACACTACAATTTAATATTAATTTACTGCTAGGCATTATGGCCCTTGTAATAATATATCCTTCTCAAATAGGTATGTATATATTTATAAAAGATAAGTATACCTTTACCTTTTAACATAAACGGTTCAGCAATATAACCAGCAAACAAAAGGATCAGATTGTTCACTTGATCAGGTCACAAAATACATAGCAGGTTCAGCCACATGTGGCTATAGAATTCACCCTAACAACGTGGTGTGATAAAAGAAAAAGATCTTATAGGTCCAGCAAATAAAATCACATGTTTGAGCCACATCTGACTATTCTGGTACCACCAAGTGCACACATTACAATGCCACAACCGGACAACGTACTACGTAACTCTACATCATCATCCACCCAAGCCACTTCATTGTTGTTCTGAATTGAAGGCGTTTGGAGCGGTAATTCGATTCGGGTCCATGGAAGGGGATGGAAGGCAAGGGTATAATCGTCATTTCGCGTAGGTTCCTATTAAAAGTGAGTATAATAATAGGTGTAGTGTCCTACAAACTAATTACCATATATTTACAGTGTATTGTGGCAAAGACAGTTTTTTAGTGGTCCATGGCAAATTCCACACTTTAACAGTGTTCACGGGCCAAATTTGCCCTAACGCTATGGGTCACGCGCGTGGGTGCGATACGACCCATCACACAAGGCCCAGCTATGGCCCGCCGCCGCCGCCGCTCGCCGCGCCGCCGAGGTAGGGGAGGGGGAGGGGCTGGAGCGGCCGCTAGTGGGGGTGGGAGGTGGAAGGAGCAGCCGCCGGCGGTCGGGGTGGTGGTTGAGGTGGCAGGGTTAGGATTTCGGGTTGCCAGGCTTCCAATGGCCGGCGGCTTTAGAGGGGAGGTCGGGGCGGCGATGGTGGCGGTTCGGCTGGCGGCGGAGGCGATGCGGCGCTCCTGCGCCGCCAGCCGGGCGGGGCTGGACCCCCGGTGGGCGGTAGCCGGTAGCCGGTGACGGGAGCAATAAGAAGGCTGATGTCGAGAATGAGAGCCGTGGGTTAGCGTCGGTGGCGGTGGAGGTGCCAGGACGACGCTAGAGCCGGCGGATGGTGGCGGGGGAGCGCAGCCGGCCCACCCGCGGTCTCGGTGGAGGTGGGGGAGTCTTCTGCAACGCTCCCCTGGCGAGGGCCACGCAAGGGCGGTGGTGTGGCTGCGCCGGAAAGCGGATCCTCTTCTGGTCTTCCCCTCAACAGCCATCGTCGCAGGCCGCACTTGGCGAGACCATAGTGGTCGAGTCGGCCTCCGTTCCACTCCGTCTTCCATCGAGGTAAAGCCGATTCGTTGCTGCGCTCTCTCCATTCTTTTCTTTTCTCCCTTCCAGCTTTCCCCTCTATGTTTGTATCTGCACTGAATGTATCTGCTTTTACTAGGATTGGCGATTGTCAAAAACGGTAGCAGAACATTATTGATATAGTAACCTTTTTTATCTTCCAAGTGATCTTGGGAATTTCTAATAAGCTGCGATATGTCTCAGGATTCAATGGCTAGGAGGGGAGCATCCTCTTCCCTGTGACGAAGCTGCCTCACCATGGACTAGATACTGGTACAAAGGCACAACTCTGGATGCTGTACGTGCACTGCTGATCCTGTGTAAACAGTCATCGCTCAGGCCACCAAACCTGAAAGTTGAGATTACCTGGAGGTGGGGTACGTCGCCTTCATCTAACAATCTGATGATCTCCTTCGTCTTATCATCCTTTTGAACCACGATTAGAAGTCTTGCACTGATACCCATGGCTTTGACACTTTCTTTCTTATCCCACAAGTCGCAAAACTTGTGATTCATCAATGTGAAGTGCAGGCACTCAGTGATCCATATCAATGGAGCTGGAAGAGCTGCGCAAACTCAGCGGCTTAGAATTAGCCTCGGCTTTATCCAGGCATATAATACCTTGTGATGAGTGCTTGCTAAGGTAATGGTGGAAAATGTCGCATAATACTTGACCTTTCATCTAAGTCCTCATCTGCACAGACAGCAAATCCTGTTTCTTTACTATTGTAACAATCTGGATAAGCACAAGTATAAATGCTCTATAGGCATTTTTCTTATGGCTGTTACTGAAAAATGGCATATTGTCAACAAATTTCTCTTCTTGGGATCTATGCAGAAAGGCGAGGATAGAAGGATCCTCCGCATGGGGTCAGATCAATTTAATACTGGAGTGACCGAACTAATGCAAGGGCCTCTTTGGTGCAAATAAGAACTGAGGTAAGTGAGTAGCAAACTAATTAATCACAATTTCGTTCGTCGTTTGCTGCAGTTCCCACCTGTAATTGCTGCTAAGCATTATTACTTCCAATGTTAGCTTGCCCCACCTACCTATATTTAGTGTTTCTGACGTGCTTCTTTCTGTTCTCAACCGATGCAAATAAGGTATAAAAAAACAATAGTTAGTCCGAAAGATATATGCTTTTTTGCATTTCAGCTGGAAAATATATGCGTATGGTTTGGACCCATGCTTTGCTTGGAACAGATCGTAAATACCTAAGATTTTGCATCTTGCAGGACACAGCCCAGCTGGGTGGGAACCAAAGACACAAAATGTTGCGCACATCTATGTTTTCAGGGATAAATCATGTTGCCATCATCAGTTCTAGTTCAGGTCTATTCTCCTATATACCAAGCACCTAACTTCAGATATTCTACAAGATAAGTGTTTCCTGCTTTCATGATCAGTCCTCTGCGTATTGTAGAGTAGCTAAGCCTTAATTACTTCCAACATCAGCTTGCTCCAAGTATCAATAGTTGCTGATATGCGCCTTCCAATTTTCAATACAATATATGCTCGTTTCATTTTCTGCATTTCAACTAAAAAGATATGCACAGTTTTAAGTAACATTTTGGGGCGACTTGCTGGCGCGAGTGCTTGCTAGTAATAATAATAGGCCTCTTTTACGGCGCACAATACTAACATTTGGTAATATGTAGTATAGAAAGATCCAACCGCGCATTAGAAGGGTAAGATTATCACTAGTAACTTAATATAAATTAAAAATATTTTTTTATAATTTTTTGCATTTTGTCTATTGCAACCTTTTTGGCATATTGTAATATTTTTAGACCCTCGCATCTAATTAGGGGTGTTTTTCCTATATTATCCTTATACTACTTATATATACTACCTCATACTACTAATCAATCAATATTTTAGTGGTATAGAAAAATCTCAACCGTCCGATGTTTACATACGAGACCTTTTTAGACAGTAGTATATAGTCGCATTATGCGCCGTAAAAGTCCTCTAATAATAAAGTACTATAATATACGAGTAATCATAGAATAGGTTGCAGGCATGTGTTATCTCTAGCTGACAAATAGAGCACATTGTTGCACTGATGTTATTGCGTTCATCGCAACAGGAGGCACTAATAATCTAAGGTGCACAGCACATTGATTGGGAACAAACAAATACCAGACAGCTACTAGCTAGGCCGTTGATAAATTAACCGGCCAATCTATATACAGTAGTTACTAAGAAGGTGGTGGTGGTTGATCATCTCTGGTAACCCTTATGTGCTTGTTTGGATGGCTGTTGACTTCTTCCATCACTGTATTCACCACATGACCATCATTAATGCCAAATAGCTCCACTGACCTTAGCTTTAGGAGGTTCCGAATTCCAAGAACGCTTGCAGCAGAGCCCCTTGGGAGGAACAGGGTGAGTCTCTCCAGATTCCCAGGTGCCCCACTCTCGAAGCCAAGCTTAACGAGATTTGGTAGGTTGTCTATAACAAGTTGTTTCAGCACGGGGAACTGATGACTTGCAAATCTTAATTCAGTCCCCGTGTATGACCCACTGTATAACTTGAGAGAGACAAGGCTCGGAAGCCTCCCTAGCACATCTACCATCTCTGGTCCTAAGTAGTTGTGTCGGAGTGATAGGCTGGCTAACTTGCTGAGGCATGGAAACCATGGAGGTAAAGAACCCAGCCTCCCTAACAAGTGCAGGCTATGAAGGAACACGGGGGGTGACCTTACACGCTCCAAGAAGTGGAGCTGCCCTGGTATGTTACAGTTGCCTTCATCTTGCATAACTGACAGATAGCGAAGAGAGTTGTTCAAATCGCTCAAGGTATTGCTAAAGTCTCCCCAACTTGCATATGGATTGGTCTGCATTGCACACAGCCTGCTTAACTGGGACAGCCTTGCCACTTCTTGCAGTGCCTCAAGGCCCTTTCCTTTGACATCTACATAAGAAATCCTCTTGAGGGCTTTCATTTTACTCAAGCCAGGTGGTATCTTCACAACTTCCTTCTTGTATGCCAAATGCTTCACACTGTGCGTCCTTGTGTAATAGACATATTCACCTGCCAGCAGATGCTGTAGATTCTGAAGCTGTGTGATGCTCTTGGGAAATTGTGTTACTTTAGTTTGCCTCACATCCAGTGTCACCAATCCTTTAAGTTTCCCTATCTTGCTCGGTAGTCGCTCGTTACCTGTCCTTCTAATGCTTAGATACCTCAGTAGAGACAGATTGCAGATCTCCTTCCAATCTTTATCACTTAATGGCCAGCGGCACCCTTCAAGATCTAACACCCTCAAAAGTTTCAACTTGCTGAAAGTGATGTCCTTTGGTTTCTCTGTGCTGCCCATAATTGTCAACGAACGGACATGGCGTAAGCTTCCCCTTCTCGAGAAATAATTGTCCCTGCTGCCTGGCTGAATGGAAACCCGCCGAATCTTGTCATGCCCTACTGTGCTCTGCAGGTGATTCCCAAGGGTTGACATGAGGTTCTCTTGGGTAGATTTGGCGGTGATGATATCTAGCATTATGTCATGCACCTTGAAACTCCTGACCTCGCCGCTGCTAGTGAGCTGTTCAGGAGCCACAACGCTTCTACTGACAAATCCATCGAAATAATCCTTAGCAATCTCTTCCAATCTCAAACTGTGTACCTCACTAATGAATCCTTCTGCTTCCCATCTTCTGACCAATGGACCTCTTCTGATTTCATGATCCTCTGGGAAAACACTTAGGTATAAGAAGCAAGCTTTCATGTGGTACGGCAAATCATTGTAGCTAAGGGAGAGAATCCTTCTCATTCTGTCTAGCACTTTGTCCTTTTGCAATTCAGAAGGTATTCTTTCAATTACTTTTTCCCAATTATCCACTGGCTCATTTTTCCTTTGAGCTAGCATTCCTCCTATGCTTACTATGGCTAGGGGCAAACCACCACTTTTCTTAAAGATGGCATTGCAAACTTCCTCCAGTTTGGAGGTCAGCAAATGCTGATACGTGGATGGGATTGCCTCTGACCCGAACACTGTCTTGAATAACAACGTCCTGGAATCAGCTTCCATTAATGCCTCCATTTTATATACATCACCATTGGATGATGAACAACTTCTTGCGACCTCATCACTACGTGTAGTAACTACTATTCTGCTTCCTTTTCCATTATCAGGGAAAGCTCTCCTCAACTGTTCCCATGCTGTAGAGCGCCACACATCGTCAATAATGATCAAGTACCTAAACATGAAAACAAAAGCTTATCAATTTAGATAGCAAAAATGAATTACGAGTTCACAGAGATTTCTTCATGAAAAGGAAAAAAATAATCTATTAGCAAGTTTTCATCAGTAACTAAATTTATGAGAGAAGGTTTGATTCAAGATCAACATCATCCCCTATTGATATATTATACAAACAGTATTGTTTGCCCACTTTTTTGTTGATTAAAATCTATGTTGTTACCACTGTTAAGTAAACAACTCAACGATATGGAAGCTTCATTACCAAGAAATATAAATTTATCATTAGTCATTGCCATTCCTTGGAAATATCCTTCTTTTCTCATCTTCAAGTATATCCTTGAAAAAGTTTGCATGCAGATCTTGGTAGGTAATCTAAGTTATCTAATTTCTTAGCCAAGTATATAGTGCTTTCAAAGACTATAACGTACAATGCAGTGCCAAGAGGTGTTCAAGAAAAAAAAATGCAGGGTCAAGAGAAGGTTCTAGGGATGCTTCATCCGGTGAACATTCATATCCTCTCAATATTCCTTGAAATCTAGGTAATTTCTGTAAGGTGTAATCTGCTGCTAATCACTATCTATCTTTTCATGCGCAGCAGAGTTGGCAATCTGGTCAGCTCTTTGCTGTCCTTTGCCCTGTTCAAGTATGGCAATAGACCATCATGTACCAGGTTGTACCCTAAGTAGTAGTGGCTTAGCTCAGCCATGTCGTAGTTGGTGAGGCTGATATCAGCCATGTCCTAGAGGACGTTGTAGTAGGTGTAATAGTGTACCTAGGGGGTACTAGTAGCTTGTATATATATTAGCCCGAGGCAATGAAGCAAACCAGTTCAGTTCAGTTTTGCCACATTCAGTTCAGTTCAGTTTTGCCACATTCAGAGTGCAGTTTCAGCAGCAGCAGCAGCAGAGCTGCATCTCGTGTGTGAGTGTGCTGTGCTCACCCCTTCTTCTACCTCCAGCCGTGGTGTGTGTGTGGGTGTGCTGGTAAGCTAGCTGCTTACTTGAGCAGGAAGATCAAGGGCCAACAATTTCCTAGTTTTCATTTTAAAAATAGCAATACTTCAAGTACTGTATTAACAATTTCTGAAAACCCGCTTCAACAATTTTCAGAAACCTAGAACAATGTCTGAACCTTGTTACAAAAACATGTCAACAATTTTCAAAACATAGTTCAATAACTTCTGAGCATTTATAAGATAAGGAACTAGTGAACAGCCACTAGTTTGCACTCACAATTTTATTTTGCTAATGAAGAGAGGAAGATAGTAGCAACCTTTTATCTGCCAAGTGTTCTCGAGACCTTTCGATTAGCTTTGGTATGTCCCAGGATCCAACGCCTTTAATGAGGGGATCTTCATCTTTCCCAATGGGTCTTCGGTGAAGCTCCCTTACAGTGTACTCCAGAAGTGCCCGGAGATCATAGGTCTTAGACACAGGCACAGAAGCGCGAATTTGAATGCTAGGCTGCCCAGCACGGATTAAAATGTTGGGCTGTCCAGAGAGGATTTGACTTTCGGTCTCTTCTCCACTGTTTAAAACAGTCATCGCAAGGGTGGTCTTACCTAGGCCACCAATCCCAACAATTGAAATTACCCGAAGTTGCATGTCATCTTTATTTAATAAGTCGATGACTTGTTGTTTGTTTTTGGCAATCCCAACCAGTGGTGACTCGTCGCCGTGTAGTGCAGGCAGCCGGCGATCTATGTCGACATAACTGGATGAGCTGGCCATGTTGTCTGGAATGTCCACGGCATCCAGCTTGTACCTCAGCCTCCGCTCGCTCACCTTCTGGGCACGGGATTTGAGGCTCTCGATCTCAGTGGCCAATTTGAGTCGAACTTTCAGTGTTCTTAAGAAGTTGAGAATCTTGTATACGTGCCTTGCTAGTCCTCTGTTGTCTCCTGAGTGCTTGCTCAGGTGATGCAAGAAAATATCGATGCAGTCCTCTGCATCATAACCGATCTCCCTAACTTGTTTCATCCAAGTCCTCATCTGCAGACAATAATTCTAGTTTTGTTAGTAACAAGCACCAAAACAATGAGCATTCATGACTTCACGTATGTGAGCTTGACTCCTACGATCCTCTTTGTATTCATTGGCTTTGTGGGGGGGGGGGGGGGGGGGGGTCATGCCCTTCTGCACACATAAGAAATATTAATATGGATTATGTCTATAGCTGTGTACTGTGTTCTTGCTATTGGTTTTCCTCTAATTCTAAATGATTAGATCAACACAGATCTACACCAAGTCTGCAAATTATATTTATGTACTGTAGCTCTTCAATATTTTCATGATCTACACCAAGTCTGCAAATTATATTATGATCCCTTACTCCTAAATATTTGCCATATAATACAGGGACACAACCGTTGGAGGGCATTGCTTTGCGACCAAATAGATCTTGCCCACCTATCTTAGACAACTCTCAACTCCAATTTTCTTACAATGAAAAATCTACTAGAATCTTTGAGAACTGCACCTATAGAAGATGTATAGATCAAAGGTTAATGGATGTGTGGGATGGGGTTTTTCAAATAAGGTCAATCATGTTTTTCTTTGGAGATGAGGATGCTTTGATTTGTCAATCCAGTTATTCTGGGATTTAAGGTGATTAACTGTAGAGATGCTATTCCAGTCCGCACACCTGCGGTATAGAAAATCCATGTACCCATAGAGTTCATTTTTTTACTGTGGCTTTTGTCAAAAAAATTAATTTCTTACCAGAGACAACATGTTATTACTTATTTTGTGCTCACAGAGTGTCAATTGTTCAAGTAACTTTTGAATGTGTTGTAGCAAAAAAGATATGGAAGTTAATTATTTATGAGGTTCTTGATATGAAGATAGGAGGATTTTCTTTGAAGACAAGATAGGTGAGTATTTTTTTAAAGACAAGATATGAGAGGATTTTGAGTCTGTAGCTAAATTATGGCTTTGTAATAAGAAATATGATGTTGTGAATATGATTGGTTCAGCTGGTTATGGGGGTTGTTAAAACTAAGGATGGCATGTGTTTTCAGAACAAAATCTAGAGCAATATGGTTTTTGTTTGGCTGAACATCATTCCTATGTTGAGAAGCTGGAGTGTTCTCTGTCACACTCGCTCGGTGGGTCTCTTCTGGAAGTGATCACCAAATTGGAGCTAGTTGCGAAGAGGCCAGTAAGATTGCTGATTCTAGTGATGACTTGCGCAAGCTAATGGAAATGGTCTTGCTTAATAAGGAAAGAGAATCAAGAACCTGGAGGTCAAGGAGGAGGAGCTGAAACTGGATGATCTGAATAAAGACAGCTTTAATTGCGAGACCATGCTAGAGGAGATGAAACAAGATAAAACACTGGAGCACTGGTCGATCTTGAAGCTGGCTGGGAGCGTGAGAGTTTCTGAGATGATGTAGCGTAATGGTTAGCTTCTGTTAGGTTGCCAGTTTAGGTGTGGTTTGGTTTGAGTTGGCGGCTGGTTCATCTTCTGATATGCTCTAAACTGCTTAACTGTCTTTTTGCTAGTTCAAATGAGATGGGAGCTTGTCCTTAGAATTATTAAAAAATAAGTGCCTGAACTTGTCCTGACTTATCATCCGGGTTCCTAAATTCTCGAAGGCCCCCGAAGTTGTCACAACCTCTGGTGACATTGCTTCTTAGTTGCTTGTCGCCTTCACGACCATGATGTGCTGGTGATCACGTAGGGAGAATGACGACTTGTTGCGGTGTCATCTGATGCTTCATCAGGGAAGGGCGGGGGCGTGGGCCAGAGCTAGAGGAGAAGAGAGAATGGGGAACGGTGGTAGGACGGGGTGAGATCTAGCGTGAGAACCGGGGGAGTTCCTGATACCTTTTTACTAGATCTACACCATTATAATCCCTACTAAACTAATGGTGGAGATGTTTGTTTCTCAACTATTAACGTGGCATTTTCTATATTTAAGATTAAACATGTGCAATTTTACTAACTAGGTTTTAGTCTTTAAATTTGGCACGGACTAAATCCATCAGCCTTGATTAGTTTTTAGTCATGTTTAGTCTATTATCAAACATCGGACTAAACTTTAGTATCCAAACAGGGCCTGTATTATCCCGGGAAACCAAATATATTGCTTGAATGAAACCCAAATGCGCAAAAAGGAGCTGCAAATTGACTTCAGTGTTGCCACAGTCACGCACACGCACCTGCTCCTTCTGCCTGTCGTCGTCGCCAGCACCGGCAACGTCGCGGAAGCAGGCGGTCATACTCTCGAGCTCGTCCTTGAGCTCCTGGATCTCGTCGCGCACGCCCCCCAGCAGCGCGTACTTTCGGGCGACCAAGTCCCCGAGCTTCCCCAGGAGCATCCCCATGGCGCTTTGGGCGGCGCTGACCGCGGCGTGCTCCATCTCGCCTCAGGCGAACCAACTCGCTCCGCCTCCTCTTGGGCGGCGCCCGCCGCCGGCGGGTCTAACGTCTCTAGCTAGCTGCAGCTTGGAAGTGGTGTTGCTTGCTGCTTGGATTGGAGTGACAAGAGCCGCGCCTCGCCGGGTACGGCATGGGTACAGCTAACCACTTTGGAGGAAAAACAAAAGCGACTGGATCCCACAGCTATTTTTACCTCTCAATTTGTATGTATCTTTCAGCTGAGGCTATCTCCAGCGATATCCCCTAAATCTCATCCTCTATATCCATCCTCCATATCAACTTCGTTCTCTATACCAAATTTAACTCCAACAACATCCTCTATTCCCATCCTCTATACCCCACAATCTCAATTTTTTTCTTTATTTTCCTCCAACTGCCCTTTCCCACTCGCCCCTCCTCCCGCGCCCCTCTGCCGCCTCCGCCCCGTCCGCCCCTTCCGCCCCTGCCCTGCCGCCCCTTCCCCTCCGTCCCGCCGGCCTACGCCCCGGCCCCGCTGGCCTACGCCCCGGCCCCGCCGCCCCTTCCCCTTCCCTTCCGCCCCGCCGGCCTTCCCCTTCCCCTCCGCCCCGCCGGCCTACGCCCCGGCCCCGCCCCGCCCTCCGCTCCGCCCCGCCGCGCCCTCCCTGCCCCGCCCTCCGCTCCGCCCCGCCCTCCCCTCCGCCCCGCCGGCCTTCCCCTTCCCCTCCGCCCCGCCCGCCGCTCCGCCCCGCCGCGCCCTCCCCTCCGCCCCGCCCCGCCCCGCCCTCCCCGCCGCCGCCCCGCCCCGCCCTCCGCTCCGCCCCGCCGCGCCTCCCCTCCGCTCCGCCCCGCCCCGCCCTGCCCCGCCCTCCGCTCCGCCCCGCCCGCCCTGCCCCGCCCTCCGCTCCGCCCCGCCCCGCCCTCCCCGCCGCCCCGCCCCGCCCCGCCCTCCGCTCCGCCCCGCCGCGCCCCGCCCGGCTCCGCCCCGCCCCGCCCTGCCCCGCCCTCCCCCCGCTCCGCCCCGCCGCTCCCCTCCGCTCCGCCCCGCCGCGCCGCTCCCCTCCGCTCCGCCCCGCCGCGCCGCTCCCCTCCGCCCCGCCGCGCCGCTCCGCTGCCCTCCGCCGCCCCTGCTCCCGCCGCCCGTCCGCCCCTCCCGCGCGGAAACCGGTGAAGATGCGGGCGTCAACGACCGGGATGGAGGAGGCTTCATCTGTGCGGGACGGAGGGGTGGCGCTCCATTTTACCGGACGGTACAGGGGATACCGATGGAGCGATACCGGATGCTACAGTAACCGCTAAAATAGGGAACAGGTCGTTTTAGAGGACGCCGGTGGAGATAGCCTGATGAGGAGTAACTGTAAAACTGAAGCCCCATCTCACACTCTCACTCTAGGCCGGCCTCTAAGGCGTCTCCGGTAGTCAGTGTCAGCTACACTATAAGAGAGTATAGTTTAATCGACTTTTGACTATACAAAAGATAGTGGGAGAGATGATAGAAAAAAAAGCTAACTACTCTCGCTAATTAGTACAGTAGCCGTCTACTTGTAATCATTAGAACCCAATCTAGGGTCAACTCTTTCCTTTCTCTCTCATACGCAAATCAAACGGTGGGTGGATCAGTAGAGAAGATGCTTTTGGAGAGTATAATTAGATATGAGGTTTTTATGGTATCTTTTATACGAGGTAGAGAACCAGAGTTTAATTTCGTCGGTTCGGGCAGTCCGACGAACTAATTTAGTTGTTTTTGTTGGCTTGCTATAGACTGATGAAAATAAATGCGGCCGACAAAATTAAGCTGTTTTGGTGTGTTTTGGTATAGTGATTAACTAATTCTGTTACTGAAGATGTTCATGAACCTCATGACATTCATAATGCATCCGATCCTACCTTTATTGCTTGTGCACGCCAGCTAGCGCGAAATAAAACAGGACGAACGAACTTATCATATTTTATTCCCGCGGCTTACGTAGATTAGTGCTAATAGTTAGACCATCGACCTCATCTTGCCCAACCAAGAGTACCTTTTTTTTAGAGAGTGAGGGGCTGTTTGCCTGCCCGCCAACGGCGCCACACCGCGCCTAAGGTGCGGCGGCCGATTCGGCCGCCACACCTGCGGCGCGTGTGGCGTGGCGCAGCGTCCGTGGCAGGGATCCAAACAGCCCCTGAGTCTCTTGCGTGGCAAAAACTTCATTGTAACTCTACTAAAGGCAAAGTTAAGGCACCCAAACTTTGTTCATTTTAAATATATACCCTTCAGGTTTTAGTCACTGGACTAAACCATAATTGCCCAGCGCCACCACCTGCAGGACTTGAACCTTACTTAGTGTATAGATTGCTTA
The DNA here is from genome assembly GCF_002211085.1 of Panicum hallii. Classification (NCBI taxonomy): domain Eukaryota; kingdom Viridiplantae; phylum Streptophyta; class Magnoliopsida; order Poales; family Poaceae; genus Panicum; species Panicum hallii. Next base: position 51,453,887 of record NC_038046.1, read on the forward strand.
CCATCACATCTACATAACTCATGTAATTCTATCTAGAATGATTTCTCTATAAAGTAACCAAAATAGAGAAATCATCCTAGATAGAACCTAGGAGGATTTCTCCTAGATTGCTTACCATCACATCTCAATAATGTGCCTCATGCGGTGGAAGCATTGTTAGTCTCGGGACTAACGATGGGTCCAAAGGCTAGGGGCTAGGAGGGACTTTTAATCCCGGTTGGCTCCAACTAGGACTAAAGGTTTCCCGCAGACAAAGTACGAAATAAATATCAAAAACCGAAGACATGTTCTGTAGCAGTGCTTTAATATTATCCAGCTACGTTTGAATTCTGCTTGTGGGCACGTTAGGATAAAAGTGGACCCATGAGTAAGTGCCATTTAATTTTGATGTCATATGAAAAATGAAGTCGTACGTGTGGAAATCACATGAATACATTGAGGGCGTGGTGGACATCTTCCCACCATGCTCTCGGTGCTTCCACCCACAAGTGGGCTTGACCGGACTTGCAATGTCTGTGTCTTCTTCCATCTACACACAACTCAATAAAGAAATCATAAAAAGTTCATACAACTTCATATTGAGATGACATTAACATCAAAACTATAGCTCTTTATGAAACCTATGCCTTTGCAGTTCCGTTTATATCCCAGGCCATTATTGCCGAAGTATGGTTGAGAGTTCAACATATATTGAGAGGCTAGATGTTAGAGTAGTCCCTGCTTCCGCTAGGCACCACGAGTACTCTAGCCGAGCACGAGTACTCTAGCTGAGCTGCTTTCCACTCTAGCGAAAGTGTACCTGCCGGGGATCGAACCGTGGTTGCTGACTCCACGATATAAGTACAAACTTATATCGTGCTAAAAGCACGACTATACCCTCCGCCCCGCCCCCCCCCCCTGAGCATGGATAGATAGATGTACTTGTTGTACAGTATACCCCGTCATTCCTGTAGCATATAAGCTGAACTAGGGGGGGGGGAAGGGTATAGTCGTGCTTTTAGCGGTTGGAGACGGCCTCCGCTACATCCTATTAAAACACTGCTCGGCATCCATCTACCGCAAGACTAGCATCAAACACTGAAAAATTTGTAAGTTAAAATCTTGTGGAAGTTAAATTGATTCCTGGTTAGTGTGCCTACCAAACAAATCTGAGCATCTTATAGATGACCTATTTTATGTTTATATGATAAGTCGGTCCATCGATGCCTCCCAAGTAGAGGTGAAATGGGCCTTAGCTACGCTATAAAAAAGGTGTAAAAATTTATTCCAAACACATGAAAATATAATTTGGTTAAAAAAGAAATTGTTTCAAAACAAATCAAAATTATTATGAATAAAAAAATAAAAAAATTTCAGAGAAAAACAAAATATTCTAGGAGCAAAAATAAAATGTTTCAGGAAAAGTAATTGTCCCTGACCAAATAAAAATGTACCTTGGAAAAACTTTCTAAATTGAAAAAAAAATCTATCAAAAAGGAGGAATTGTTCTGAAAATTAAACAAAACGTACTGGCTGTTCACTACTTCTCACTCGCAAAATCGGTGTGGTGCTCGTGGAAAACCGGTAAAAACCAGATTTCCAGGCTTTTAAGAGGAAACCGGTAAAAACCAGATTTCCAGGCTTTTAAGAGGAAAACCGCAACCGACCCTGCCCGGTAGGCAGATCGCAGATGACACGTGGCCGATCTGGATGTTCTTTGGGTCGGATGTCCGAGATATAAGTCCAGTAGGCCTTCTTCTATCTGTCCACCAGGGCGTTCAGGCCCATATAGATATATGGCCCAGCCCAAGCACACACGGGCCTCCTCCTCACTGAAAATTTTTGGGACTTGCGCACGCGGCGCCCTCCGTTTCCTTCCAGGCGAAGCGAGGCCGCGAGGCGGGCACGACGGCGGCCGTGTAATCCCCGACCCTTCTCCTTCCCCATCCAAATTTCACGCTGTTCTTCGTATCCTGTCATCGAGCTGTTCAGCCAGTTCGCAAGGTCGCCGTCCACGACCGACGACGATTCGTTCACCGGCGGTTCTTCACACCTCGGCCGCCAACACGGTGGGAAGCGGCGCGGCCGTCGACCTCTGCCGCGGGAGCAGATCGGGCCAAGACACGCATGCCGTCGCCGATTAACACGGTGAGTTACCGAATAGGAAGCTCGGGCAACGCAGCACAGCCGCATTCTATCGTGCTGTGCTGTGCTCGTGCTTGTGCCCCTAACGTGTTCGCGTGAATGCGCAAGTCGCCGGCGCTCGCTAAATCTTTTGACCATTCCTCTCTTCAGGTCGTCTGATCCCGTGACAAGCTTGTGATCATGGCGGACGAGCCCGCCGCCGCCGCCGGCGCCGGGGACTCGCACGACTACCCCACCATCGACCCCACCTCGTTCGACGTCGTGCTCTGCGGCACGGGGCTCCCGGAGTCCGTGCTCGCCGCCGCCTGCGCCGCCGCCGGCAAGACGGTCCTCCACGTCGACCCCAGCCCGTTCTACGGCTCCCTCTACTCCTCCATCCCGCTCCCGTCCCTCCAGTCCTTCCTCTCCCCAACCCTTCCCCGTCCTCATCGATCGCGGCGGGGGCGGCCCCCTCCAATTCGCAAACCGTCGTCGATCTCCACCGCCGCGGCGTGTACTCGGAGGTCGAGACCTCGGGGACTGTCCCCGAGCCGGCGAGGCGGTTCACCGTCGACCTCGTGGGGCCCCGGGTGCTGTACTGCGCCGACGAGGCCGTGGACCTCCTCCTGCGCTCGGGGGGCAGCCACCATGTGGAGTTCAAGAGCGTGGACGGGGGGAGCCTCCTCTACTGGGAGGGCGGCCTCTACCCTGTGCCAGACTCGAAGGGGGCTATCTTCAGGGACACCACACTCAAGCTCTTGGAGAAGAACGCCCTCTACAAGTTCTTCAATCTTGTCAAGGCGCACATTGATGCCACGTCAGCTCCTGCTGATGAAATGGTAGAGGGGGATGCGGCTGCCATGATATCCAAGGAGCACCTGGACCGCCCCTTTGTTGAGTTCCTTACGCAACAGGGTCTTTCTCCCAAGATGAGAGCGTAAGGGTGTTCTGAATTGGTCAAGCACGCACTATTTTTAGTAACCTTGCTAAGATTGAGCTCTGTATGGTGTTGTAGGGTTGTGCTTTATGCGATTGCCATGGCTGATTATGATCAAGATGGTCCTGACCCAAGTGATAAATTAATTACGACGAGGGAGGGAATCCAGACCATTGCTCTGTACTCCGCATCTATTGGGAGGTCAGTTACTTGCCTGAACCTTTTCTTGTCCCCTTTGGAAAGGCACATATTCTGTTATGTAAATGCCTTCTTGACTAATCCGTCTTTCATTAGCCTTAGAGATATATGTGGTCTAACATGCGAAATTTTAAAAGAACTTAGCCGTGGTACTAGAACTTTACAGCTTTCTTATGTTTTCACCATACCAGGTTTGCTAATGCAGAAGGTGCTTTCATTTATCCTATGTATGGGCATGGTGAGCTACCTCAAGCTTTCTGTCGCTGTGCTGCGGTTAAGGGTGCCCTATATGTAAGATGATCTTCACAGTTATATGTGGCAATGATTTTTATGCTCTAGCTCTAGCTTTGGCTATTGTTTGTTTAGTCATGTGATTGTAGCACCTTTTATCCCAATGATCTGTAATTGGTAACTTGCGCTCTGATTGCAACCCAAACATTTATGAATAGTTATGTGATAGGCCGTGGGCTTGGCAACTCTCTACTGGAATGGCATCCTGCACTTTATTTCTTCTTTCTTTTAAATAACTTGTGCCAATTTTCCCATACTTAGCTTAGCAATCGTATTTTGTTACTCAGGTGTTGCGGATGCCAGTGGCTGCACTTCTTCTGGATGAGGTATGGTAATAAACTAAGTTCTATACCGGCCATACTCCTGCAACTTTTTTTTGCCTGATGTAGTTATCATACACTGGATCCTTTTGAAATCTCACTTGTTTGAGCTATGTGTCATCCATGCACAGCTTCTACTATCATGTTTTTTTTTGTTAACAATTGGACTATATACTGATATCTTTTGCAATATAGCATAAATATATATAAGTTATTATTTTCTTCTTCTTTTTGCCATGGCAGAGGATGCATGCTTTACCTGTGATGCTGCACTACCAATTCTTTATTTTTTTCACCATTTTCTCATTGCTAACGTGAAATACTTTATTTTATTGATCAGGAAAAGAAGCATTTTGTAGGTGCCAGATTGGCATCTGGTCAGGATATTTTGTGCAAACAGTTGATAATTGATCCGTCATACAAAATTCCTACCTTGGATGCACCGTTTGATGATCCAGGTTCAAAGTTTCCAAGAAAAGTTGCAAGGGGAATATGCATATTCAGCAAGTCTGTGAAACAGGGTTCATCAAATGTTCTGGTTGTTTTTCCTCCAAAGTGTAAGAACAACTATTTTATTGTTTATGCTAGGTTTCCTTGATGTAGCCATGGGTGTTGTTCTTTCTCTTAGTTGACCCAGTTTCCACTCTTGATTTAGCACTAGAAGAGGAGCAGGTTGCAGCTGTTCGGCTTCTTCAGTTGAGCAGCAATCTCGCAGTATGCCCTCCTGGAACGTAAGTTTTGTATCCTATCATCATAGCATGCATCAATTGCAGTTTTCGCATATACTTGCTCTAGGTTTCTATCCCCAGGAATCACTCTGTTCAAAATTGCCATATAATGTAGGCAAGTAACTTACGCACAATCTAATCTCACATGCAGGTTTATGGCATATCTGTCTACTCCCTGTACCGATGCCTCCGCTGGAAAGCAATCCATCAGAAAAGCAATAGATGCTCTTTTCAGCCCACAGGATTCAGATGGCTTGGAAGGCCACCTTGAGACAACCAGTGAAAGCACTGATCATGTGAAACCAACACTAATCTGGAGCTGTGTGTATGTTCAAGAGATCACACAGGTGAATTTCTTTTCATTATCATTACAGACTCTATCCATATTTGTTTTGGTGCTGGTATAAAAGAGTGGTCTACATATATTTGTTTCATTATTTAACACATTCCCTGTCCTGTCTTTCACTATCAGGAAACGTCTGGTCCTTTACTGTCATGCCCCATGCCTGATGAAAATCTGGACTACAGGAACATACTGGAATCGACAAAAAAGGTATTGCATCCTGGGATGTTGCTGTTGTTTTATGATGCACTCATGTACCTGCACTGGCTAATAGCGAAACTTTCAGTAGTCAGAATTGTTCCTGTCAGTATGAGATGGTTATTGAATATAACAATTGCATGGTCTTCGTAATATACATAAAAATATGCTGTTTTTATGGAAGATTTAGAATTGTTGATGCTTCATTTACATCAGTAGCTCTTTCCTGATGAATTTATTTTGTGCTTCTTCTGCAGTTATTCGCCGGTATCTATCCTGATGAAGAATTCTTGCCTAAAAAGTCAGCTCCTGTATATGCTGATGATGACTCTGATTCTGCGGAGTAAAACCATCTTTAGAGGTACAAAAATTTTCGAATTCGGAACTTGCACTGTGTGTTCACATTCTAACTAACATGTGAAAATGTCAAAATATTTGCTAAAACCAAGACACTGTTTGCTCATATGCATCATAGTACATGTGGAAATATCAGAATCTTTGCTTATGGAGCCATGCTTTTGCCCTTTTTATCTCATTGTTCGTTAAGATATAAAAGTCTTGGCCTGGAAGTACCAGGGAAGCCCTGCTATGGGACGAGTTGAACTAAATCTGGGGAACTCTTACCTGTTTCCCAAATAACAATACATCAAATGCACTGCAATATTGACAGCCCTGGGTGCCTCGAATCTCTGTTTTCTTGAGAGAAAGGCTATACTGATGCAAAATACAAAAGCTTAAATGCTTATAGATTAGAATTTGTTGTCGGAAACCTTATCTTTGAGCACTGAGCATTTCTTCCAATACTGACAGGCAAAGAATTTTGCTGGAGAACACTGTCACGGAATATGCATGAAGGCATCGACCTCTATATCATGGTGTTCCTCGAAGTTCAGGGTGCAGGTGTGTGTCGCAAGGGGAGCCTGTTGCATAGTTGTGTTGGGATTCTTGCAACCCTCGTTGTATACAGGATGGTATACGGGATACGTTCCGAACGCTTGATATGGTTCCCCAATTAAGTCGTTGTACTAGCGCGGGGGAGGAAATCTAGTACTTCTTTTCCCCTGAGATAGTTAAACTGCTTAGCTCATACATACACGATGCGGTGTGCAGACTGTGCAATTCCCGGATCACCTTTTTGGTTTTGGGGTGAGTTCTTTTATTGGAAAGGTGTGCTTGGATATTTTCAGGTGAACTTTTGGCCTGCACACTTGTACAGTACAGTAGGGCATTACCCGAGTGGAAGGTGAACACACCCCAAAAGCACAGTACTTTTGGGGTGTGTTCACCTTCCACGGCGGGTGGCATTACCCGAGTCCATAACATGTGTTTATCGATCAGTCTGCTTGCATTCGTTTGTTGAGCTGTGAGAATCGGGAAGTACTCCCTCCGTTCTAAAATGCAGTGCATCTAGAGATGGTAACAGATCATGGCGCTAGAGGATTTTTCACAATCCAATTTGACTCTTATATATTTAGTTCAAAATTATATCTCAAAATTATACAGGATTAGAGCTCGACCTTTAAATTATCTATATTAAAAATCCTTTACCACCCTGAATTGCATTAAAATCTACGAACCTAAAAAAGCTAAAAGTCAAAATAAACTATAGTTTGAAATGAAGAGAGCAGTCATCTACGATACTAATACCGTCACCTCTAGTAATGCCGGAGTGTACAGTACCTGAATCGGAAACCAAACGTGCCAGATAAGCTTGGGCTCCTTGGTCAGTACACATACTGAATCATTAGCTCTGGGACAAAATAGCAGTGTAGCATGAATGAAGCATGGAGAATGGGCACTACACGAAAGACACAGGATGGGGGTTTGCTCGAAGAAGAATTCTAGAACGACACGGGAGCATGGGCCGAGCACAAGTGAGAAGGATCATCCCTTATCTTGCCCAGCTAGCTAGATTCCACGTCAGTAACGTCCCTACCCGTTGCAAAGCGAAACTGCGCTCGGGCTCGCGCGAGAGCCCAAAGCCCGGACGCAACCCCCCTGCTCGGCTGCTCGTGCCCCCTCTCCGGGACTCGCTCTCGCCTCGCTTCCTCCCATTCCCCCACGCTGAAGCTCCTTGGCGCCCCCTCGGCTGGCGCTCCGTCCATCGATCCCGTACTCCAGGCCGCCGATCGGGATGGCGCGCTGAGCCCCGTGCCGCGCGCGCGTCTCGGCGGGCGCGATGCTGGCGGCATCCACCAGGGTCTGCTCTAGGCTCGCTTCTCCGCACGCCTCCTCGCCCGCCGCCGCCGCTGCTGCAGCGGCGGCGGCGGCGGCGCTGGCGAGCTCCCCCGTGCTGGGCTCCGGGATGAGCGGCCTGGAGAGGCAGCCCGCTCCTACGGTTGCCGGGTTCGGCGACACGGGGAGGAGTCGCGGGGCCGATGACCCGCCACCGCGGTCTTGCAGTTCGTCCGGCGAATCGAGGTGAGCTTCAGAGCCGCGAGCTGGGGGTTTGGTCAGCGGCATTGGTTAATCCCATGACCAGGGACCTCCAATTATTAGCAGCTTCTGTGACTAGATTGATTGGTTGGTTCCCCTGCCTGGAATTATGATCGCTAAACTCCAAACTCGCATCCTGCACAAATGAGATGCTCAGTAATTGCTCAGGATCCAACAGTTTCTTCACCTGAAATCATTCGCATTACTTCTACCTTTTGCTTATGATAGGGAAGGATATCAGTGGAATATATTGCCGTACCAAAGGCAGCCGATGCCACATCAGCGCAAAGTGACTGCTGGATTGAACCATCATGTTTCTGGTGCAAGCTGTTCCTCACTGTATCAACAGAGTTACAGATATTTTTCATCCTCTTCTGATCAAGAGAGGATACAGGCTGGGAACAAGGTGCAAACATGCATCCATATCCATGCAGTAGTTTGCTTAACATCTCGTAGGCTTCCAAGACCATTTGACAACTTCACGTGCTTAACATGAGATTTCCAATCACTGTTGAACATGTTTGAGATCTGACAGTGCGTCTACTGAAGTAAGTGTATCATGTTTCCAGCTTATACTTGATCTGCCAAGGTGTGTAAAAATTGTGGAAGTTGGACCACGAGATGGGCTGCAAAATGAAAAGGACACTGTACCAACACCTGTAAAGGTTGAGCTTATACGGAGACTGGCTGCCTCTGGATTATCCGTTGTTGAGGCAACTAGTTTTGTATCTCCAAAATGGGTACCACAGGTACATTGCTTTATAAAATATCTGGAGATTGCACAGATTAGCTGTCTGTTTTTATCTGCTTTTATTGTACAAATTAATATTATCAGGATCTTCATTTACAACTTGTTCTTTTCTTCAATAGGTAATTTAATTTTCATGAAGCCAGAAGAACTGTATCTGTTTATCTATCTTTTTATATATACTTGTTGCTAGCTACATTGCACATCACTCAAGAATTGCAAAACAATTAATGATTCATTATTCCGTCATCGATATGATTTTCTTGTGCCATTTAATATGTCATAATTCTATCATATCTCTATAGTGTTTTTGTCTTTTATGGGTACAAACTGGGAAAATGGTGACACAATCCACATCAGAACAGCATTTGAATTGGGTTCTGACTCGTTTACTTCTATATGAGTGAAAGCATAACCTTACTCTTTGATTGGAGTGTCTCCATCATGAGAATTTATTAGTTATACAAAACTGATGTCTTTCCGCTGTCACCAGAAGATTGCAGCAATATGATGTTAAGTCTGGGAATATGTGATGCTAAGTCATGCCAGTAGAAGCAGTTGCTATGGTGGATCCATAGATCCTCTAGATGTTTGTGTGGAACTTCACAACTAATATTTCTTTAACACGGTAACCATTCAGATGAACTGTATCTGTTTCAAAACTGAACTGGTAAATAGCTTCTCCGGTTTGATTGATTCTATATATGTTAGGTTGCTGGATATTGGTACAATTGCCTGGGCACAATACATTCATATGAATTTGAGTTTTCAATAAAATGGACCCAGGACATTGGGATTGCGGACACTTGCATACTCTCAAAAGAACTATCTGAATAGAGGAAATATTGCAAATATGATGCACAAACGCTGAAAAGTTTTCCTGAAAATTAGAATAGTTGGGAGTGTGAATTGACATGAAAAAATAGTTTCACTAGATGATGGAGAAAACTCTCAAAACCAAGTTTGTGGTACATGTACAATGTCACATAAAAAGATGGATCTCTTCATTGTACTCAGCTAAACTTGGTGCATCATGCTTGTCATATTTACAAGCATTGTTGTCTTATGGCGTATTTGCTTGCCTCCTGCTTAATTTCCTGTACGCAGCCCTTATTTCACTAAATTACCTATCTTTTGCTTTCCTGTTAGTTTAATATTTCTCATGTATTACCAGTCAATTTCTCAGCAATACAATGTTTTGCTACTGTAGCTAGCTGATGCAAAGGATGTCATGGAAGCAGTTCGAAATATTGAGGGTGTACGTCTTCCTGTATTGACCCCAAACATTAAGGTGAACTATGTTCATTCAGATGACCTTTATTACATATTGCACGTTTGCCTCATTCAGTATCCTGTTATTTGCATTGGTCATGACTCATCAGGGATTTGAGGCAGCTATTGCAGCAGGGGCAAAGGAAATCGCAGTATTTGCATCAGCTTCTGAAGGATTTTCGAAGTCAAACATAAACTGCACAATCAAAGAGAGCCTTGCCCGCTATAATGATGTTGCTCTTGCTGCCAAAGAGAAAGAAATTCCTGTCCGAGGGTGAGATCTTTTACTTTGTGAAACGTCAAGTTTTATTGGCAACACGTGCAATATCTAGGGGTGTGTTTGTGTAAAATAATTAAACTCCAGTAAATTTATATATCCTATTGAAACTGCAAACAGCATGCTTGCTACTTTCAATATTAATGCACTAGCTAGTCTTGCATACAATTTATAGTTTTCTGGTGGCTAATAAAGTTTACAGAGTTTACATAAAAATTAAATACTAGCTCATAGTGCCTCCAAAGAGCTAGTCCATTGTCTAAACTGATATTATACACTAACTTGAAGTGGAGTTGATTGATAAAACTATCACTTACTTAGAAGAGACACTGGATTGGAGCCATGTCATTCAGCAGATAGCGCTGTAACACCTTGAATCCTGCTAGCTTGAGTAACTCATTATTTAAATGCTAACATCTTCAATCCTGCTAGCTTGACTAACTCCTTATTTAAATATTGCTCCTACTTTTCCTCATTTCTACTCTGCACCTGCCTTCAATAATTCATAATATTAGTCTGTGTTCCATTCTTGCTTGCATTGCTTGTTTTGTGGCCAACCTTACATACATATTAAAGTGATCATGAAAAAAGCATATTAAATTGATCATGAGAAAATCTTGATGAGTTTAGTAGCTTGTAGTATTCACATGATTAACAGGTCACTGAAATAGTTATGGATCGCTGGACATGTGCACAGCACATTTTATGTTCCTCTGTTTGCCAAGAATGTAGGTACGTCTCTTGTGTGGTTGGATGCCCAGTAGATGGACCAGTACCACCGTCGAATGTAGCTTATGTAGCCAAAGAGCTTTATGACATGGGCTGCTATGAGGTTTCACTTGGCGATACCATTGGAGTTGGTACCCCAGGTGATGTTTCACTTACGTTTGCACCCCCTTATTTTCTTTTTGTTTCTGAGGGGAACTCATATTGTCTACTGAACTGATCTGTTTCTGCTAGTTATTTTTTTTTGAAGTTTGCACCGCTAGATTTGATTACTCTTCTGCAGTTACATAAATTTACTGTAGCCTTATACTGAACCGTTGCAGCTTTTCTCATCTATCCAGGCACCGTAGTTCCAATGCTTGAGGCCGCTATGTCCGTTGTTCCTGTGGAGAAGCTTGCTGTCCATTTCCACGACACCTACGGGCAATCTCTCTCAAACATTCTCATCTCTCTCCAGGTAACAAAGCACTTGAAACATTGGCCTGATCATCACCCAAAAGAGACGCTATGATCTCTCATGATTCTGTGCTCAATCAGATGGGCATCAACGTCGTGGACTCCTCCGTCGCTGGCCTCGGCGGCTGCCCGTATGCAAAGGGCGCATCAGGGAATGTCGCGACCGAGGACGTCGTGTACATGCTCAACGGGTTGGGTATCAGGACGGGCGTCGACCTAGGCAAGGTGATGGCCGCCGGCGAGTTCATCTGCAAGCACCTAGGACGCCAGTCTGGTTCCAAGGCCGCGACTGCACTGAGCAAGGTTACTGCAAAAGCCTCGAAACTCTGAGGCTTGAGAAATTTACCATGATCCTCTGTTCCAGATAATAGCTGTAAAATGAGCACAAGATTGTGAAATAAACAATACTGTTCTGCCATGAGGTGTCTGTTCAAGACAAATAAATACTATAGCAATGCTATGTCACCGTAGGTGGCATGTGCCATCTTCATCTGGCGATATAAGCACAAGATTGCGAGTCATGTAGGTCTAGCAAAACCGACAATTTCGCCAGAAAGACTCCAACAGTCTCAGCAAACGAGTGAAACCTCGGTTCCTATCAACTTGGGATCAGTACATGTCAAAAAAAAATCATGTCTCATCTACCCTAGCCTGTTACACTCAAAATACAATGGGAAGTATCTAATGCATCCCACAAAAGTTGAATGTGTCAGCTACGATCTCTGTTGCAGTTCTGCAGGCATACAGTGCACTCAATAAGTTATATACTTGATGGAACCTCCTACACAAACCAAATTATTTGCAGTGCCATCAATATGAAAAATGGCCAGTCAATCGGCAGTCACCATGTCAAGTTGGGGTTTTGCTGAACTTCCCTGATGGTAGCACAAGGCCTTTCCCATAGGCTGCTAACAGAAGAGCCTCTGCTCGCCCTGCGTAAGAATGACAGAAACGTCACCGGTCTGAGGCAAAACATACAAGTAAATTGCAATCTACTCTCGATGAGTCCTTTAATACAATGGATCAAGCTAAAACTAACAAATGCTACCCAGTAGTAAAATTCTTCTAAAACTCGTTTTTGGTGCATAAATCCCAAGCTAAAAGTAGCTAATGCTACCCAGTAAAAAAAAGCTTCTAAAACTCATCTCTGGTGCATAAATCGATACTACTCCAACATGTGGCGAAACTAGCTAATACGCACTGCAAACCAGACAAGGTGCGGTTTAAGATTATTTTGTCAGTGCACCTTGCAACTTGCAAGATAGCATACAGAAAAGCAACATCTGTACCGGCTGTCTATACCATGTTTCTTCCAGCTAGTCAAGCAGAATTAGCATTAACAGAAAAGAGGGAAGATAGCGATATATTGGCCCCCCAGATTCCAAAACTACTTGAAGATAAGCTGTTCAGATTAGTAAGATGTGTACCATGATGTTTTTTCAACTTCAGGGATAGAGCTTTGTCAGGGAACAAAATGGATGCAGCTTGTCTGCTATCATCCTGTAAGAAATTATACATTAGAAACATAATAGAACTATGTTAGATCTGGTGAATTGGTAGAACAACATAAGAACGATGCTGGCAACAAGTGATTATTTCAGATGCAGGACAGAGAATTTTCAGATATTAATTAAAAATCATATTAATTACAATTATGTTGTGTCTAGCATCAATGCATATAACTAGGGGTGGTAACGGATCATGGCCCTAGTGGTCTCTTCACAATCCAACTTGGCTCTTATATATTTTTAGCTCAAAATTGTATAAGATAAGAGCCCGGCCCTTAGATTATCTAGGCTAAATTTTATGGCCCTTTACATATAACTGCAGCAACCATTTGTTTTAGCTTATCATTGAAGAAAAGCCCATTTATTTCTGCGAAAGATTTAGCTTATCCCATAACCAGGTTTACTAATTCATCTACCATTTCTTTTATTCTTTTAAAGACATCTTACTTACTGACATCAATTGGACAGAAAAAGGTATTGTGGAGCTCTAATAAACAAACAAGAAAACTTTGTTAAAAAGATGAATGATAAAGCCATTATATGCTCCACCTAACATGAGTCACACACCTTTGGCGACTCACTTCGAGATAGCCCAAAATAAGCTTTCCATGTCTGCGATGCAACCGGAACAACTGAAAACCCAGATGCCACTAGAGAAGCAATCCACAAGCCATATGAAAAACCTGTACTCCACCATCCCTGCATATCAGAAAACAAGAGATTTATTCAAAATATTCAGTAACAGCTAGGATCAACATAGAGAAAATTGATTTGCTAATTACAGTTATCTTGCAAACACGGACATTTAGTGCATGTTATTCGGGAGACAAGAAACAGACCAGCTTTCCATCAGTTGGAAATGGACTAGACTTCTCAATGTATGCCGTAGTTCCTTCAAAATGACAGATAAGTAGTTAATCAGAAAACAGCTCTGCCTTCCGCATAACATGTAGTATTAAAGAAGAATGTGATCGCCAATTCACTGGAACTATTGAGTCTTAAGAGTGGCCATGTAGTTATTTGTGCTCCAATACACAATTACCAGGAGGTGCATCAAGCCTGCGAAGCAGCTCGATGATGGACTTGGTGTCAAGGCGCTTCCGGATGACCTCTGACACCACAATGTGCACGAACGGGTTGTCGAACACCTGCAGGGCAATGCTTATGCTCAACAACGCTAGTGCAGACGTGCAGTAACACACAAACTAGCGTATCCAAGCATGGCGGCTGACCGAACCTGAGAGGAGCCGTCCGGAGACACGACGGCGATGGCACCGCCGGTGTCAGGATCCACCCCAATCGCCCAACCATTGGGGGCGGCGTCCGCACCGGCGTTGTCATCGGCCGGGAGCAGCGAGAGGGAGGCGAGCCAGGGGTCCCGGGGCTCGGCCCCCACCAAGAGCTTCGCCCGGGCCTTGGCGCTCGCGCGGGACCTCGGGGTACGCGCGGCCGCTGCGGGAGCTGGAGCAGGCGCGCGGCGAATGTGGCAGCGGCGGGGGCGGAAGGGCGGGGAGAAGAAGGACGCGGCCGCGGCGGCCGCGGACCAGTGCGGCGCGGAGCGACGGAGGGCGGCTGCGCTGAGCGCGTTCATGGGGTCTTGGTTAGCAGCGACGGCGGCCGACGCAGCTCCGGCCGCGGCGGCGGCAGCTGCCATAATTCGAAAAGCTGCAGCGGGTTGGGCAGGGAGGAAGGGTTTTGTTTGTTTCGCCGCGTGGGGGATAAGGAAGGCGTCAGGCACGAGACTTGCACGGGACAACGGAGTGACGGACAAGACGAGCAGTTTTTCGCTCGCGTATTTTTTCCTTCTTTTCCAATGGATTTCCTTAAATTCTAGTATGTACCATTTCTACAAAATTCTTTTTTCTGAAATTTTAGTGTTTGTTATCAGATCTGATAACTTTATTTTAACCCCCTCAAACATCTAAATTTTGAATACATTCTAAGAGCTCATTTGGCGCATGCACTGTAGCACGCAGGAGCCACAATTTGTAGCTCTACCGGCTCTGGCGCGGCTTCGGCTCATGCACTGTAGTACGGAGCTGGAGGAGCCACAATTTGTAGCTCCACCGGCTCCTTGTGTTTTGTAAGGAGGAAGAGTAGAGAGAAAAATATTTTTCATGTGTTTCCATGTTAGAGCAGTTTTGATATTAGGTGTTTGGAGATTTTGGAGCTTCTTTAGCCCCGCAAAAGAGGAATCTAACTTGGCTCTCGTTATCTGACAGCTGACGCAATGGTTTGTGACCTCTAGTAACCTAGCAACTGAGGTTACGGTTCGTGGAATCGTGGTTCTCCTTTCCCAAGGTGAAGACTCATAATTTGGTTTTATGTTGATAATACTTTCCGGACTAAATTCACATGTTTAGGGTTTATTAGGGCCCAATGGCATTCCATCATATCCTTTGGAACGCATGAGTGGTAACATGAAGGGACTCAGCGTGATCCACAATCAGTTTGAAAGCTGTAAACCTCTGATGAATTTTACACTATGAATGTATATATCATCTATCTTACAAGCTGAAATTGGAATAGTACATTCTGCCTGTACGGTTGGAGCAATCTAAGTATTGACGCGATCAAGCTAACTGATGCAAATGTCTGCTGATTTCCTAAACTGTAGACCTCGAAGGAGACATCAAACAACTCCAAATCATGGTAGAATTTGTAGTCCAACGTGTCAAATCGTCTGTTCATCTTGGAACGAAACCAGTTCCGCCCTCGATGGTTGGCCAATGAAGTTGCAGTAGGTCAGTTCAACGAGACTGTGCTTCCAGTAGGATGTTCGTTGCCACATTGATGTCATTTCTAGCTCTCATAAGTGCCTGTCTAGCGTCATTGCCATCAAAGCCCATTGAGACCAGCATAGCAACAGAGGACTCTGGAGGTTCCACCATAGGTGCGAATCCAGTTGATGGCTGATTCTGCTTGGGAGAGAAGAAAGAGAAGGTCAGTAATGCACAACGGAAAGAAAAGGTCAGTAATGCACAACGGGCTGATCAACTAAACAACACCTGCCCATTTGTTTTCTTACATTAAAATGCTTAGTAATTCAATGTTGATAGTCGCATGCCCCCATCATTGTTCTACTAATCAGCCATTTAGCCCATTTAAACTCTTTAAACGATACACAGTGGCCAGCCATCCCCACTAGGCATTTATAAGTAATGGATGATCATATGTATTCTAGATGGAGGAATAATTAATTTATCAATGATAGTTCTTGGATAAAACATGCTTAAATGCATGTCATAAAAACAGGGAACCATGTCAAATATATGAATAATCACCACAAGATTCTAGAATGTTAAATTATATCTGGATTCTAGATCGAAGGGTCAATGCGCGCATGAATTAGCTATTAGTTTTTCAGAAGCTAACCTGAACAGCACGGCCTGTTTGAGACGGTGTGTTTCCAACAACAGTCCTGGAAGGACGAGGTGTACTTCCTGGTGAAGGGGCAAAGTATCTTGCAAAAAATGATGAAATGACCTGTGGGATCTGTACAAGAGGCAGGAACTTCATAAGACCAAACAGGAAAAAAATTATATGCATCCACAACAGAAATAGCAACTTGCAAGAACACACAGTCCATAGCAAAAGACAGTAGTAAGAAATTTCGAGCTTAGAAGATAATAGTCTAATGATAAAATAAGTATACATAAACCCCATAGCTTGACCCTCATCAGTTCAAAAGAACAGTGCTAAACTCAAACATACTGCTCTGCAGTCTCCATAGCAGAACCTAGTGTAGTTAGCGAGGTAAATGGATAAGCAATCTATCATTCATTCATTTATCTAAATTACTTTCAGTTCAAGCAACAAAGCTGTTTTCACTCTGATTTACTGGCAATAGATTATTCATCCTGGAAGATATGTAGTGCATTTCTAAGAATATGCAATCTTTTCACCTTGAGGCTGGGGTAAATCGTGAATGGAAATGATTACAAAATAGAAGACCAGAGAATAGGGAAAACAAATAAATAGGTAAATTCTTAAGAAATTAAGTTAATGAAATGCAATTTTTGTGGACACCTGACTAACTCACTGGCTGAGCATAATTTTTTTTTCTTTCCCTTTCTTTTAGGTATTTACTTGGTAGGACCCATGGAAGAGCTAGTTCTTGGTTTGGTTGGATTCCATATCCAGTAATTCATAAATATGAGATGCTAAATTATTCTAGGCACAATATGTCTCAGGAGAGTGAATCAGGGAACAATATCAAACAATATGTTAACAGCAATCTGTCACATTAAGCGACAATGTAGTACAAGCAATACTGAAGCACAAAATGGATAGATCTCTAGTAACCTTCATTTTGCGGATGCCAAACACATTTAGATGATAGAGCGAACCAGCAACCAGACCAAATATACCAGGAATAAGGGAGCGCTTCCAAGAAGATAAAAGAAGCTGCAAGGTGCAATAGAAAAGATTTGATCGCTCAATGGAAAGAAAATGCAAAATCAGAGAAATTCAGTTACCATTTATGACAAATGACAAGAGACTGACCTGAAGACCAGCTAGGTAAATGAATGATTTGTCGCTGAAATTTAGGCCAAAGATACGGAATCGTGATGAGACCGGAATGTCAAGAAAGAATGGAACAAATGAGGCAAATATAAGACCATAAGGTCCAGATGCAAGTGTGCTGATGTAGTTTGTATCTGCAAGAAAAAATAGAGACAAAAAAAACTCAAAAATGGAAGAGAAAGAATCAACAAGTGCACAAGCACATGATTATGCTATCCATTGACATACAAGATGAATTTTGAAACATGGAAAGAAAATAAGGCATGATAATTATGCCACCTATCAACATCAGACTAAAATTTTAAAACATCAAGGAAACAATGTGACAAATGTCAGAAAGCAGAGCTTATCTAACATAATTATTGAGTTAGGAGCTCTAAATGGTGAAGAACATTCAATCAAGTGTTCTATCCTACAGAACCTGGGAAAAAAAAAATCCCGAGTCTTCTGGAATAGATGAATAGATTTCTTCTCTAGAGAATGCAGTTACACTATCTTTGGATACTTTAACTGAATTCATTTTCAGAATATGAACCGAAATACTTCTTTAGAATTCTTAAAGATTCCATAGCTAACTTGAATACCGGTCATACTGCAGCGCAGCACATCGGAGCCACAGAGGGCCTAATAAAAGCATGGGAATAAGTTTTCCAAAATACTACACTAGCTTGCAATTGTACCAAATGATGCATTGTATTACAAACAGAGTGACATATCTGCTGTTATCTTATGAAGAGTTGACATATACTATAATATTTCCTTCTGCAATAAAATATGGCAATCTTGTCATGATTGTCTAATCCTAATTATAAGAATGTTGTGGAGAACAGGAGAATGGAATCTCCTTTTTCAGACTGAATAGGAGCTATTTATGATGTAAGCATATCACATAACTATCAACTGCACAAAGATATATGATTTCGAATGATACCAGACATTATTTAGAAGTTTGTCTCATTGCTTCAATAATGTACCTTTCAGGATAACCAATGATAGGATCTCAAGAAG
Source organism: Panicum hallii (assembly GCF_002211085.1). Lineage (NCBI taxonomy): Eukaryota > Viridiplantae > Streptophyta > Magnoliopsida > Poales > Poaceae > Panicum > Panicum hallii. Next base: position 51,471,963 of record NC_038046.1, read on the forward strand.
TGATGACACTGTGATAGTGAACAAGCAAAAAACCTGCAGAATAGGTGGAAAAATGAACAGACAATTATATCATTGTTCTCTCATTGTCAAGTTCATACGTAGTCTTATTTCAGAACCTTTTGCAAACTGAAACTGATTTGGCAATAGAACTGAATTGCATGTGTTAGACTTAGGTAGGCACATGCGCTTGAGAACTTACACAGCATCATACCAGTTTCCAATTCCAAAGGTCAGGAAGCTATGTTCTCATGTTCATCATAAGAAGTGTAAGTTATGCCAGTTAATGGGACTACTGGTACAACTTACTCCTCCCTATACTATATTATTGGTGTTGTCTATTCATTTTCACCTAGACTAGAGATAATTACAAAAGGTAAAGTACCTACCGAGTATTTGTTAGATCCTATCTGCCTCTCAAACACACGGAAGTAATAGAGAAGGTACAGTCCAAACATTAACTCTGGTGTTGACTGGAAAGCAAATGCAGATGGGAATATCTTCCATAAACGGAAATTCGTTATAATTTCCTGAAAGAAATGATAGAAATAGCTGATCAGACTTTATTTCAGAAGGATCAAACTTCTTATACAAAAAAGATCCAAGGTACATCCAGTAAGTCAGTAATTAGACAAGCAACAAAAAAGATGCAGGCAACATATTGCATTAAAGTAGAACAGCAGATGGAGCTCAAATATAAACGAGGGATCCCCCCACCCCCACCCCGCCCTTCTGACACATGGATATAGTGACACCTGCATGCCAACATATTCCATAATCACAAGTCTATCACTAAAACTGCAGTGCAAACATATGTTGCAATATATTGAAGTGAGGGGTCACCTCTCATGTAATGCTGTCACATCCTCTCACATACATAATATTCTCACATCTTCTGTGGATTGTGAAATTTAATTATGCCGAAAAAATTTTTAGAAGAACGATCATGCAAAAGGCATACATAGATTGACCATGGTAATTGTAGTTAACTAATAAATCAGGTCCACAAGCTTTAAGTGGTGCAATCAGTGCATTTACATCTAACTCGTAACAGGCCTAAGGTACACAATAGCAGAGATCAAGTGATCCCTTGCTTTGACTTTCTGTCGATAATAATGGAAGCACTGCTAATTTCTGTAAACTAACATGTAAACCCTTCACCAAACATGTTACCAGTCTTTTTGGGGTGTGGGGGTGACCTAAGAAATCCCCAACTCCTCTCCTTTCCCAAGCTTATTCCCCAGCTCAGCTACAAACTTGTCTTCTCCAAGTTTCCTGAGTACGAGCCATCCAAATTGTTTGTGTTCTAGTTCCCATGAGACCTATCCTCCATATTAATCACTCCTAACATCATAATTTGTGTCCTCCCACCAACACTGTCCTTACACATCAACTAATGACCAACGATAACCACCAGCCTACTGTTGCTTTAGCAACAAACACAAAACCGGAAACCCTAGTTGTCAATTTACGCTGCACAATATGAAACTTCACCTGCCCATCATTTCCCCAACACCACAGAGTAAACCTAGCATCGATCCCAAGCACCAGGACGCCACATCAACTACAACTCCGGCAATTTAGACACAATAGACCGCCCCCATAACCAAATCAGCGCGTCGCCAAGTAACGCTAACGGGTAGGCGCGTTTCGGTGAGGGCACAGATTCGAGAAACCTAACCGCGGGTGCAGCACATACGGCGAGATTCGGCCTACCTGGTATGAGATGCCGAGGGCGCGGCCGCGGCGCTGCGCGCTGAAGATAACGGAGAGGAGGCCGCTGGCGACGACGACCGCCCGCGTCACCGGCGCGTTCTCTGGAACCAAAAGCAAAAGGCAACGGCGACCGTGCCGCCTCGATCAGAAAAATTCCACAAGCGTGAGATGCGAGAGACGCGAAATTCCGGCGGTTTAGGGGGCGGTGGCGGCTTACGGAATCCGGAGACGCCGCCCTGCATCTTCCGACGGGGGCCGCCGGTCCGGTCGGGGAGGCGAGGTGGGAGCGAGGTCGGGAGGCGCCGCCGCCTCCCCCGCCCGTCCGATCGGGCCGGTTCGCTCCGGTGGCGTAGCGGGGACGCGGATGGGGCGCGGCGGCGGTTCCCGTGGGAGGTGGGCGGCGGGACGGAGTTGGGGAGGATGGGGAGGAGACGGAAACGGAAGGGACCTGTTGACGGTGGTGGTTGTTGGGCTGCGCCGTGTGTGCCTTTGTGAGTTGGACTCTCCGCCGTGGAGTTCTCGGGCGACCTGCTGCTACGTTCATCCTTCATCTGTTCTGGCCGAAAAACCAGTCGGTTTTTTTTCTTACTTTGTGTTTTATTCTATTTTTACCTTTCAGGATTTCTGGAAAGGAAGTTTATACATTTATATATATATATTTATATAACTTTTATAAAAAAAGATTTAGGGTTTCTCCAAAAAATTATATACTTTTTATTAAATTTGTTTTTATATATATTCCCTAAAAATTGTTTAAATTTTTTTGACAAATTATGTGTACAGCCTTTTAAAATATCATTTCCTAAAAATTTAATCAAAACTAAACTTGTTTGCTAAAACATATATATGGAGAGTGGACATGCAAGTGTAAAAAGACCTATGTGGGGGATAAAATGGTGAAAAAACCCCAACAAGAAAAAGGACAAGAACTCACCTAGTGTTTCCTCTGCTATTGGATTGAAGGCACCGAGCAGCACCCCGGACTCTGGAAGGCGGAGCTACAAAACCAAAGCTCCCATCCATGGTGGGTGAGGACTGAGGATGTGGTCCTAGGTGCGTTCGAACAAGCCTCAGCTCCCTGGTTACTGGTTAGCTCTCGTTATGCCTTTTTTTTTTTAGGAAATATTCCATTACTCACTGGCTCTAGGCGAGTCGCCACATACCAGAGCGAGCACAAAGTCTGGAGCATGGTTCATACACATACATGAGCCCTTCTTTAAACTACACACATTGCCAGCTAGGCTATCAGCAACCTTATTACATGATCTAGCACATACAGAGGCATAACAGTGTACAAATTGGGACATCATAAGCTCATGTATCTGCCTAAACAAACACCCATTTGGACTTCGATCTGGGTCTGCTGACATGAGTGCTCTTCCCACGATCGCAGCTCTCGTTATGCCTGGTGAAATGGTGAGGCATGCTTCGAGTATAGCCCATGACAAAGTGGTGGGATCAGCTTCGGCGCCCTCCGATCACGTCGCACGATTTCTGAAGGGCATCAACAGTTCACAACTTCCCTACCCGGGCCTGCACCCACGCTCGATATGTCCAGCCTGCTGTCGTGTATCGATCCATGAGATCACCCACGGCGTGATCCATCAGTCCGTGGTTGGTGGATTCATTTCGGTGTGAAGAGAGCGAGTTGCAATCAACAGGAAGGGATCCGGAAGCAAACACCTCGATTGATAGTGATGTGTTCACGTGTACAGCGCATGGACCGGATCCACAACGAATAATCACGCGACAATCGCAACAGTGGGAACATAAACCCGAGATCCGGGCCGTGTGAAAATTCGTAGTCCTTCCGTTCCAAAATACAGTTTGTTTTGAATTTTCTAGATTCATATAATATATATCTAAATGCATATACTATGAATTTAGAAAAATCAAAACGAACTACATTTTAAAACGGAGAAAGTAGTAATGTCACAATCGGGTGCCTGCATTTTCCTACGATTCCGTCTGAGGGTTCCAAATTCTTGGAGGAGAGGGGGAAAAATGAGGAAGATTGTCTGACCATTGGTCGATCCTCAGCTCACCTGACCTGCGACAACCTGTCCATGCGCGTGCTCGCGATCATGGCCTGCCAAATCAAGTTAGCGGATCAGCACTCTGACCACAAGACAGAGACGACGAAATTATAAACATCTGAAATATTGGCAGGCTGATCACACCTCCTTCTCCCAGTCGCAGCGGATGGTTATGGCGGCCAGGATGAGCATCTGGACAGCGGTTCCGCCGATCATGCCTGCCCAGATCCCCTGCAAAAGTTTCACATGGAAAATTTTAGAACTGGCCGTCATGGCCACCGAGTAGCGGTTGCCCGACACGGTTCGGTTGGTACCAGCACGCCAAGGTTGAAGAGCCATCCGAGGAGGACGCCCATGGGTACGCCGATGATATAGTAGCAGCCGATGTTGACGTAGGCCACCGTGGATTGCCATCCTGACCCAACGGCCACACCTGAATTCAACATCACCATGTTCTGGTTATTAGGAGCAACCTGCTGGTGAGTACAGCTTGGAAGTTGGAACACATGAGTCTTTGTGATATAGAAAAAAAAATACAAGGTTTTACTTTCCCTGACCATATTAAATTGCTGGAAAATTTGATGCCCCCCCCCCCAACGAATGAGCCATTCTATGGAAATTTGGCCCTCCTCATCCTGATTTCCTGTCTTCGACCCTGCTCCTGGCCTTTCCATAGGAATTTTGATCGATTTTGATGGGTTTCAATCGTTTATTTGTTCCAAAAGTTTTCACTGGTTTCTATATAAAGAATTTTGGCTCCATTCCAAAGGAGGCCTTAGATTTCTTCAAAATGCAATCCTTTTCCTTTTCCTTTTTCAGATTCATGAATGAGTTCAACCACTTCTCATAAAATTCCTATGCCCCAACAATTTCGATTTGGGCCACCCTAGAGTAGACGGGAGCTGAGTTCTCACTAACCCGAGAGGACAGGTTGTATGCTGTTGAGGAGTATGGTGAAGGCCAGCAGGAGCGAGAGCTTATCGACGGCATCCAGCACAGCAGCACTGGTGGTGAAGATGAGGGCGATCTTGTCGTGGAGGCCCATGATCAACACCCAGAAGAAGAGTCCGATCACCATCGAGGTCGTGGATGATACAATGGCTGCGAACTTGGCCCCCTTCCCGTTGCCCGCACCGAGCTCATTGGCCACGCGCACCCTGCAAGAAAATTGATCAATGCACCACAAATTTAGCATTCTACGAGTCTATAAACTCCATAGTTTCGATTTTCTCAAGTCAAAGATATATAAATGCTTTTCTTCAAAAAAAAAAAGCTATACGCGTGCTTCAATCTGACAGTCCATTAGGCACAGAATTTCTAACGACAAGACCACGCAATGCGGTGTTAGCGCGTGGTAGTGTGCCTACATGTACGGTGCCTTGAAATAAAAGTAGAATTACCCGGTACCCGCGAAAAATGCCAGTGGAATCATCATCTCCCATCCATTAATATTCATGCTGCACAGAGAAAATAAATAAAATCTATGGTCATTATACATTTTATTCTGGTGTATGGTACTCAGCAGTCCTGAAACTCAATTCAACGAACAAGCTAAAGCTTACCAAATGGAGAGGGCATCCACTGCAATTGCTGCATTCTTGAGGTTTCCTGTCAGCAGGATCAGTATCCTATAGTACCAATTCTCCAAGCTGCACGCATGGTAGGTCCAATTAACTTCACTAGGAAAGCATCCCAGTATTACAACAGAATAAGTTCAAACTACACGAAGTACTGAAGAAGTACAATTGAACGTACCAGAGCATGACACCAGAGGCAGCTGACAGCCCGACGAACTCCCCCAAGCCGGCGAACGCCTCCACCGTGAACCCATGCCAAGTCTCCGGGCAGCCGCCGCACGTGACATAGGCGAACAGCGTCACAGTGATCGCCCACCACGAGAAGCCGAGCGTGAGTGCGACGCCGACGAGCCCGAACCGGAGCTTGGAGACGAAGAGCCAGCTGACGAAGAGGTGGATGCAGAGCGCCGCGGCAGCAGCGATGGTGTTGACGAAGTTCTTCATCTGGCACTGCAGGAACCGCTGCAGCGGGAAGAGGAAGGCCAGGGAGAAATGCAGAGGGATGAACCAGACGGAGACCTTGCCCGCCATGGCCGACAGCTCCGGCGGCTGCCCCGTTAGGAGGAGGACGTCCTCCGCGAAGAAGTACATCGGTGTCAGTAGCACGGCGCACACAAAGAGAACGATCCATGATCGCTGCATGTACACCCCCATCATGTGGTACTTCTTCGCGCCGTAGGCCTGTCCGCACAATGTCTCCAGCGCGCTCGCCATGCCTAGCTGCACGTTCATATATCACATCAACGCAGCTTTAAGGTTACTTCCAAGTTCCAACGGGTAGTATCACCCATATTGATTAGATGCTAGACTTAGTCTATCAATTCGTGCTCTTTTACGGCAAGTAATCTTAAGAAATATTTGTGCCTCAAGTTCAGGCACAAATTGTCCACCGCTAATTAGAATTGTTTTAAGAAAGAATCCAAGGACATAGCCCCAGTCCATATGCATTAACGAATCAGGATGGAATTTAGCATTTACAGGTTCAAGGTCAGTGGGCCACGCTCGCTACAGCTTCATGCTGCACAGCAGCACACTACAGCACTGACGGAGTGTGCACGCACTCCCAAAAACAGGACCCAGCCATTTCTTCATAGAAACAGAGGTCCTCGGTATCTTTCTCACCACTGCACCAGGAACATTCTTTTACAGGGGCTGAAGTCCACACACAGGGCGTAGCTCATGGGCATCTATTCACAGTTTAACACTCATGTAGATACTTTGTAATATTTTTGGTTAACATACAGTTTTGATTAAGCTACATGCTTTTCCATCCCCTTCCATAGTTTTCCCCTTTGCATCCCATCCATGTCCATGCGTATTCGCCATATATTAACAGTGGCTGCACATATATGTGGTCTATATGATGAAAGACATCATGGACATCTACCTTGAATTAGTATTTTTTCTATATTAACAGTGGCTGGAGTGGAGATATATAGTTTTGGGATACTTTTTTGGATGATAGTGGTATGCAGTTTAGATGAAGATTCAAAGGTTTAAATTAGGTTATTTATTTTCAACAATGGGCAATCTAGATGAAAATTTAGGGGTTACGTTAGATTATTTCAATGATAATTTAGTCTTAAAAGAGTCACAAGTCTGGCAGAACCAGAAGCTAGATTGTAGAATCTGGCGGAAGCAGAATCCAGATCGTAGAATCTGGCAGAAGCAGAATCTAGATTGTAGAAGCTAGCTGGGCCGAGGCTGGCAGAACCATCTCAAGCACTTCGACTTGGTATATGATTTGGCAGTGAAGGAAGGTAATAATGTCCCTAAGGATGATAGGAAAGAGAAGCATCATGAGCGCACGCACCATGAGGCCGTAGTTGAAGCCGGCGAGGACGGTGCAGGCGAAGGAGACGGAGGCGAGCTCGAGGTCGCCGAGGTGGCCGGCGAAGGCCTGCATGATGACGTTGAGGCTGTAGGTGGCGGTGCGGGTGAAGATGGCCGGGCCCACGACCACCCACAGCTTCCTCGACTCCTCGCTCACCCGCCTCCATAGATCGCAGCAGCTCTCCTGCCGGTGCGGCTCCTGCTTCCCAGCGTCGTCGCCGCTCACGCTCAGCAGCGGCGCGGCGCAATCCGACCCTCCTCCTCGTGTTCCGTGACCCATTATTGCTGCCAGATAGTCCAAAACCCCACTGTCTCTTTCCTCTCACGAGGTGCCACGTCTTGATGATCTTGGCGATACGTGGATATTTATCGGAGCAAGAGAAGAAGCATCGGGTCGGTGTGACCTATGAGACGGTGGGTTCATGCTTTAACTAATAACAAGTAAACAGTGAGACTGATTTGCCGGACTCCCAACGCCGGAGGAGTCGCCGGAGGAGATGACTGCCTCCTGTGATGCAGCTGAACGGGAGGAGAACCATCGCACCGAGGATCTGAACTGAGCCGCAAAAGACGCTCGCCGTGGCAAGCGGCGGGAGGCAAGAAACCGAGATGGAAAGTATACGATGGTCAGGCCATCGTCAGACTGTCATGCTTACTGCATGCCAAGCGCTTAGCTTGATTTTGAGCAGTGGCTAGAATTTTTTTTAATTTGTCTGGGAGGGTGCGTGGGAGTGATGCTCCGATTGCCTTAGTTTGCTCCTCCTGCGCTCAGACGATTTTTTTTTCATAGCTTAAATTAAACTAGCATTGCTTACCTTAAAAATGCCTATATTAGTTTTGTGCCCAACATCGGTCGGGGCCAATATTAGTCATTTGCTCACAAAAACTTGATCCATGGGCGCTCGAGTTAGCCGTTATCCAAACGCGTAGCAGTGCACGTACACACCATGCTTCACTCTAGGTCCAGCTCTCATCAACCAATAATGTCCTGTTCATGCATGGGAGCACTGCCAAGGGAGAGGGTAAGTACATCCATCGCTCGAGGTCTGACACTCCGAGAGCGCTTCTAGACGGATATCGAGCTGGCTATCTATCTGTTCGTACCTGCGCTACTCGCGTGGTGCCACGCGTCTGAAACAGCAGGTGTATTATTTTCAGACCGCCGCGCGTAGCTAGCTATCTGAACCCCCGCCAGTTTGTTCTGCCGCCACGTCTTCGCGGGAGCGGATGGGCACGCCACGTCGTGGCGGGAGGCGCCGGGAGCTAGCGGCATGTGCCTGCCTGCACGGAGGCCGGAGAGGTCATGTGCCGTGTCCACTCTAGACCTCTCTGGATCATTGGCCAGCCAGTCCGAACACGACTTGCCACCAGTGGATCGAATTCTTTATGCAGGACAGAAACCCCAGCATGCAGGAAGAGTGGAAGTAATCAGCGTCTTCCGAGCATATCGTGATTCGCGTCGCGAGAATCACGCGCGGAGTCTATGTTTAGAGTATGTTTGAATTCGGTGATCAAATTTTAATCCGTATATTGAATATAAATTAATTTAAAAAACTAATTTAATTTATGAGATAAATATATTAAATTTAATTAATTCACCGTTAGCATATATTTACTGTAGCGCAACGTCGCCAAACCATTGCGCTCTCTCTCCGCTTGAATAATTTTTCAAATCAAATCAAATCATTGCACAAGCAAGCAACGCTACAGCTGCAAAGCAAGCACTGTCGAGCGCGAATGATGTGAAAACCCAATTAAAATCTGTGCGAAGCCAATCTTTTTAGTTTGTTTCACTGATTTAGACCTTTTCGAGAGAGCCCTTCTCAGCGGTTCTAAGTATCATTAGGTTTATTATGAAATATAATTTTGTAATATACTAATTAATTTGATCGGTGTCGTAAATATTAATACTTTTTCATTAAGACAGCTTAGTTTAAGACAAAGCTGGCTGATCCCGTCCCTTCGTTTGAGGGAGGTATATATATTGCCGTTGCCGACCGGCCATTGTGAGCTCCACAGTTGCTGCACTAGCTAACTACATCCACACGGTCCCCCGCCGGCGTGCAACCATCATCACCTGCACTTCTTTGCTCTGCTCTGTGCTCTCATGGCGCCCACGCCTGCCTGCGCCTTGGTTCCACCGCCGCCGGCGCTGCCGTCGGCGAGGCCTTGTGCTCTTGTCCCCACGAACAGTGGCCGGCGCCGCTTCGCCGTGGCTGCTGCCAGCCCGCTGGTGGAGGAGGCCGTGCGGGCCACTGAAGCAGAGCCGCTCACCAAGGAGGACCTCGTCGCCTACCTCGCCTCCGGCTGCAAGCCACGCAGCGACTGGAGGTGATCTCTCCTCGCAAGCAGTAAAGCACCTAGCTAGCGGTCATTCTAAGCCAACGATACTCAGTTTGTTAATCGTCGTTTCAGCTCTCACTCGTGACTACTTTTTTTTTAGAGAAATTTATTCGTTCTTTCTTCACGTAAACTTTTTTTACATTAAATACTTCTCTTGTTACAATTACATGGCGTTAACGTTTTTGAAAGCGACGAAGTACTAGAACACATTTTTTTAGTTTCTATACGTTATAATAAAAACAATATAATTGTGCTGATATGATTTCAATTTTCCTATCAAAGGATTTTAAAAAGCGCTAAAATTTTGACCACAAGTATGTATAAAACTACACTAGTATATAAGGTCAAAGGCAGACGTATTTTAGTGCCTATTTATTCCACGTGGAACATCTTATTTATTTCGTAGTTTCGGATAAGGATCAAGGTTGTTTCACCAAGCTACACGTTTACTTAGGTTGACTAAGTAAAATATTTAATTTTTTTTGCATGCTTAGCTTTACTCTATTTTCTTGCACATCGAGAGGAAGTGAGAACTTGTGATTTATCAGTGCCACACGTCAGACTCGTAGGACAACATGCGTATATGCATGTTGTCGTCTGATCGAGTGGCCAACAGAGACCATGTCTTCAAGGCACTCATGGGAGTGTGAGTGTAGAGAAGATTTAGCTTGCGTATAAGTGTGCAAGTGTGGTGTTAGATATATGTGGTGTGTGTCTATAACTTTACTCTCATGAGCGAGGCTATCTCAAAAGAAAAAAAATAGTGGCCAACAGAGAGCGCATCAGAAGTTTGTATAGTTTCATCAGTTTGCCTTGTCTGGCAAATAAATGCTCTCACCCATCGTCCATGCACATCCATATCTCACAGAATTGGCACGGAGCATGAGAAGTTTGGATTCCAGGTCGAGACACTGCGCCCTGTCAACTACCAGCAGATCCGTGACTTGCTCAATGGGGTTGCAGACAGATTTGGCGGGCACAGAGTAATGGAAGGAAATAACATCGTTGGTCTTAAGCAGGTAACGACTACTAGGACGATGTAGCATCAACTTAAGAGCTAGCTTGTTGTTTCAGCAAATCTTCTTCTCGTTTACTACTCTAATTTCAAGCCACTCTCCATCCACGGCATGCATGATGTGGGTGTTTCGTGTCCATGTACGTAGGGATCGCAAAACATCTCGATGGAGCCTGGTGGCCAGATTGAGCTTAGCGGCGCTCCTCTGGAAACGCTTCACCAGACTCGCGCCGAGGTCAATTCACATCTTTGTCAGGTAACTATTAACAAGCTTGTTAATTACTACTACTCACCAGTTCCTCTTACGCAATGTAGCAAGACTTCAACATCGTTTGTGTGTGGTTATTGCAGGTCAAAGCAGTCGGGGAGGAATTGGGGATAGGATTTCTAGGACTTGGTTTTCAACCGAAGTGGGCTCTCAGTGACATGCCTATAATGCCAAAGGTGTGGATTTATATATACTACCTCCGATCCGTCCCTAAATATAGTACCATTTAGATTTGGTCAAAGTCAAATATTTTCATCTTTGACCAATAATATCTCAAAAACAATCACTTTTCTATAAAAATTACAATAGTTAGTTTCATTATAAATAAACTAATATTATTTATTTATTATCAATCCTTATGATTTTTTACCATCTACAGTTAAAATTTTAAAAGATTTGACATGAAAAAAACCTAAAAAAAGTTATTATACGCATTTCAAAAGCAAAAAGCCAGCAACAAGTTTTCAGAAAAGCTCCAAAAGCTGCAGCAAACAAACAGGCTCATAGTGTCTTAAGTAGACACACACACATATATATATATATTATATATATATAGGGAACACAAAAAACATAATGGACAAAAATTGAAAAGGGCCCCATAAAGGCCCCTGTGTACCTAATCCCATTGATGTATTAGCGACTGAAAAACATCCTTCCCATATTATTTTAGGATTTATTTTGCCATGTGTTTCTGACATTAAGGGGAATCCACTTTCCTACTACTACTACTAGTAGTGCTTGTTTTAAAGCTGACCTTGTAGGTTCATGATGTGTAGGCAAAGTTTGAAATAGCGCGAAACTACATGCCCAAAGTTGGCTCTTCTGGTCTTGATATGATGTTCCGAACATGCAGTGTACAGGTTTCTCTCTTCTTCATTGAATTGAATTCATCTTTGTGTTTCTGAAAAAAAAAGATATATCTCTTTACTCATAACTTTACTATTTAACCTAAATTTGATCTTACCACACATAGGTTAATCTGGACTACGGTTCGGAGCAAGACATGATCATGAAACTCCGAGCGGCCATTGCATTGCAGCCTGTGGGTACATTGTACTAATTTTCTTTCATGATATATATACTCCCTCCATATTACAAAATTGCAGATACCAAGTGGACAACATAATGAAACTATTGTAAAATAGAGGGAGTATATGTTTTTTTTTACGTACCACCCTCCTTTCCCTCTAATAATTTAATCATATTATGAATTCCAATATATATATATACATACAGATTGCAACCGCCATATTTGCTAATTCTCCCTTCAAAGAAGGAAAACTAAGTGGTTTTCTTAGCTTGAGAAGGTATGTCATTTGCTCTAGTCCGAGAACTGATAACCATTTTCTTGTTAATTAGTGACCCCCTCCACTATCATCCATGCAGCTATACATACACAGATACAGACAGTGACCGCACGGGGATGCTTCCTTTTGTATTTGACAGCTCATTTGGGTCAGCATCCATGCATTTCTCAATACATTAAACAAGATTTAATTTTTAAAAATTTTCATAATAATATAAGTTGTCCCTGATGAATATACATGGTCAAATTTTGGCTAGATTTGAGCGTTACGTGGACTACGTATTAGATGTTCCAATGTACTTTGTCCGCCGGAACAAGAGGCACATCAATTGCACCGGAATGTCATTTCGGGTTCGTGAATGTATCTATTGTCTTCTATCTTTATTAGTTTTACAGGATATTTTTCGATGGCTTATATGAGCTTATGTGCGTGTATGTCCCAGGATTTTATGGCAGGAAAGCTTCCACAAGTTCCGGGGGAGCGTCCAACATTGAATGATTGGGAGGTTCATCTTGGATCAATTTATCCTGAGGTTAACATTTGCAATAGAGTACACATATATATATGGTCTTTAAGACTTTTCTCTTGCCAAGATTTAATATACGATGGTTCTTTGGATTTGTTTTTTGTAGGTTAGGTTGAAAAGGTTCCTTGAGATGAGAGGTGCTGATGGTGGTCCATTCAGTACATTGTGTGCTCTGCCGGCTTTTTGGGTATGCAAATGAATTAAGTATAGTATTATTCTATATGAAGAACGAATCTGTAATTATGTATACAACCTCATATGTGGCAGAGCTAACATCTTGTTAGAATATTAGGAGCACAGAACTAAAAGACAAAAAAGGAGTAGCAATCATGTTTGTTATGTGCAGTGACAGTCATTCCGATTATGAATCTCCCCGGCTCACTGATGCCCCCCTAATTGTGTACATATACATAGGAACCATTTGCATATAGTAAAATGGGAATGCCTTGGCATGCAGTTAATTTATAGACTACTGTTATTTTGTCGCTGAAAATGTGATCGATTTGCTTATGATTGCTGTTTTCCCTACAGGTTGGGCTACTGTATGATGATGAATCACTACGATGTATAACCGACATGATTGCTGATTGGACAAGTGAAGAAAGGGATATGTTACGGAGAAAGGTTTCTTATCATGCAATTTTTGAGTGCTGTTGTTCACATGTGGTTATTGATGACTGAACGCGCGCACATTCTGTTCCAGAATCAATAGTCTTTTGTTTGATTATTTGGATCCAGTTTAATGGGTAGCACGTATAACAGTGAACAAAACCTAGATCTAATTATAAGTATGATGGGGAATATGCTATATGGCGTAATGGTGTTGCATTGCATCCTTATTTGTTGCTGATGATTATACCTCTTCTCTATCTGAATGTACAGGTTCCGGTAACTGGTCTAAAGACACAATTTCGGGGTGGATATGTGAGAGATTTGGCTGAAAATCTTGTGAAGTTGGCCAAGGTGACACAAATACTAATATGATATTGAGGAATACATACACGTGCATGTCTCTGGTGATTCAGTAACTCCACTTCTGACAATGCAGGATGGGTTGCAAAGGAGAGGGCACATGGAAGCTGGTTTCTTGAATGAAGTTGATGAAGTTGTCAGCACAGGTACTTAAATTTTCTTGTCTTACATCTCGAGAAAGATAGATTAATCCTCTGTGCGCCTAAGCTGAATTTTGCTTCTTCATATATCAAGGAGTGACACAAGCAGAGAAGCTTGCAAAATTGTACAAGACAGTGTGGCAGCACAATGTTGATCCAGTTTTTCGTGAGTTCATCTATTGATCTGCATCTGCTGTGGCATTATAGGGTCAACAGGGGAACTGTGGTTTCCAGAAATGGTGTACTTCCTTTTGGTCTGATTTTCTTGTCAGTTAGAACATGGATATAGGATACCAGAACATCTTTTAATGCATGTTTTTTACTCATGGGTTATCAGAAAGTAATGATACTATCTATATATGGACACTCAAGTACCTTTGATGGTAAATATACCAACAACGTTTTCATGTAAATTTTGATAAATTGACATATTAATAGTAGTAGAAGTTAAAAGTTTATGTATGTATCCAATGGAGATTATAGATGAAGATCCATTGTTTCTCGATGGCATCGACCCTCGGAGAAGAGAGAAGGAAGCCGACCAGGGGCTAGCTATGTGGGTATCAATGATCTTATATGCTTGAACACTTATAAATTACAAAAGCCGGAGCCATGATAAAATATTAGGGATACATTGTCCTTCGTTCTTACCGTTTAATTGCATCTTTTTAGAAAAAATCTCTAGCCGCAGACACTAATTAGCATGCACACAAGGTCACCCATGAACATACGCGCGCGCGCGCACGCACTGCCTGTTGGAAGGTCGATCAAGACAGCAAAGCCTTGATGATTATTACCAGATGGGGACAGCAATACTTCTGAAAGCCAAGAACAAGGGAATGTTGCAAGATGGCGATTTTGATCACTCTCTTGTTGGCTTTCAAGCATTCTTCATCACAAATCGTGGAAAAAATGCAAAACAGATCTGTTTTTTTTTTCAATTTTACCTCTGAAATTGAAAGCAAAACCAAAACTTGTTACCTAGTAGAAGCTAGCACAGGCAGGCTGGTGCTGGCTCTCCTTGTTTTATGCAGAGCCATCCATTAGCGCCCAACTCTGGTGTGGTTTCCTAACCAAGACGCACCCTCCCCCGCCGCACGCCCACTTTCCTCACGCATGCCACCGCCGGCGCCGCGGCATTCCCCTCCCCTGCTCAACCCGACCGCCGCGCTGCCTCGGCAGCGCCGACCGCCTTATGACACAGCCTGCTCGGCGCCCCACGCCCTCCACGGAAAGCGTCGAGATCGCCTTCTTCGGAGCCGCCTCCATCCCCGACCCGCGGTCCTCGCCGGCCACCCCGCTCCCGGACATCGCGTTCGCCCACGCGTCGACGCCGCCGCCGCCGCCTCCGCCGGCGCCCGTGCCGCAGAAGCAGAAGCACGGCAAGAACCGGTCGCGCCCGGGGCGCCTCATCCGGTCGGTGCGCGCCGCGTTCCGGTCGTTCCCGACCATCCAGGCGCCGTCCTGCCGGGGCATGCCGTCGCTGCACCACCTCCCGGGGCTCTACGGCCCCGGCGGCGCCGTCCGGAACCACTTCCACGGCGCCACGCACGCGACGGGGACGCTGTACGGCCACCGCAGGGCGCGCATCACCATCGCGTTCCACGAGAGCCCCGGCAGCCCGCCGTGCCTACTGCTGGACATCGGCGTGCCCACGGCCAAGTTCATCCAGGACGTGAGCGCGGCGGGGATGGTGCGCCTCACCCTCGAGTGCGACAAGCACCAGCACCAGCACCACGCTGGCGACGCGCCGCCGCGGCGGCTGCTGGACGAGCCGGCCTGGGGGGCGGAGGTGAACGGCGAGAGCGTCGGGTACGCGTCGCGGCGGGAGGCGACGGAGCGGGACGAGCGCGTGATGCAGATGCTCCACGCCACGTCCATGGGCGCCGGCGTGCTGCCGGCCGACATGTCCCACCCGTCGGACGGCGAGTTCACGTACATGCGCGTGCACTTCGACCGCGTTGTGGGGTCCAAGGACGCCGAGACGTACTACATGCACAACCCCGAGGGCGGCGCCACCGGGCCGGAGCTCACCATCTTCTTCATTAGGAATTAGCTAGCCTCAAACCCCCAACCAGCAGATGCAGGCATGCAGCTTTGATTCTCTGATATGTTCTTCCATGCCAATATATATATGTATCTGTATATATTACTACATACCATTGGATTAGCCTAGGTTACTTACTTATAGAGAGGGAAAATGATTAATAGTCAAAAAGAAGTTCAGCTTGATATGAAGATGCGTCAAATGGATAAATTTCGGTGGTGTTCAACTTACATTTACATTGTTCGAACAGGAAAAACAATATTTTTTTGAAAGGAAAACAACTGAATAAACCGCTGAATTCTGTAGCTGAATGGGATACACAAATGTATTCCAATATACTGTATACTGGCAGTCAGGAGAGGAATATACATTCGTATACCTGTGGTTGGGCCCAATTCGTGCCGCTCCCGAACGGGGCCGAATCGCAGCAAGGCCAGCTCAATGCCCACACGCCCCACATCCGACTCGCTGACGGCCCGAGGGTCCCAATGCCCACCTCCCCTGTCCGGCTCGATCTCGCCTCTCTCTCGTTTTCTCGATCCCTCCCGATCTTGCAGGCTGACAGCCGGCGGCAGGCGCGCGCCGGCGACCAGAAGGCAGGCGCGACGCCGCGAGCCTGCGACCGTGAGGCCAGTGCCAAAGGCGCAGCAGCAGCCCAGCAGGGGCGACAGGCAGATCAAGAAATCCCCACGGTGGCTCGACGAGCAGAATCGACGCATCGCAAATTCGCAATTCCTGATTTCCTCCACGATTGGTACTTCCCAAGATCCATCCATGAATCTATGTCCTTCCTATCTGTAACTTATCTTTAAAAATATTTTTGAATTTCTTTTGTTAGCAAGGAAATCTTCAGTCTGAACAATTTATGCTTAATCAACTCACGCTACTGCAGAGCGCAGGTGGAATTATCGCATTTGAATTGGGTTTTTTCTTTGCTTGTGGATTTCAAATTTACTACCGCTCAAAATGAGCAGGAGTAGATGGCTTGTAAAAATCGCATGGATTTGTATTAATATTTAGTTTACTTTCCTGCTTCAGATAACGCGGCCCCTGTTCGATCGCTCTCCCCGACGGGCAGCCACGGCGGCGCCGCGCCGGCGCGGCAGCGGCCGAAGCCGAACGGGACCTCGGATTCTTCGCGGGCCGCTCGGCTGAAGCCCGTCAAGCCGCCGGCCCGGCCCCGCGCGCATTCGTCGACCACGCCGATCAGTCAGTCACTCGGAGCTTCGAAAAGCAAAGCAGCAGGCCTTTCGTATTTAATCCCACCTCGCCATTTCGTGCGTAATCCGCGGCGGATAAAGCGCGCCCCATTCGCGTCCGTATCTCCGGGTCTGGGTGCAGGCCTGTCACTCCAGCGTGTAGGAGGGCAGAGTTGGCGAAGGGAAAAGCTCGGTCGCGGGAGCCCGCCGGGGGGGGGGGGGGGTGGTCTCTCTCCGGCGGGGCCGGAGCTCTCCTGAGAGTTTCTGGCCGCGGGAGCCACCGGAGGCGAGAGCATCTCTCCGGCGGGGCCGAGCCCGGGTTCGGGTGCGTTCGAGCCCAAAAAGGCCAGAGCGCGGCTCTGGGCCCCCCAGCGCTTTTGCCCAACTGGGCAAGGGCCCGGGCCGGGGGGGAGACCGCAGAGCAGCAGCAACCACTAAAAATATAGAATAAAGAATAATTCCAGGCGTTTGATGAGGTCTCTGTGTGGTTGCTGGTGCGAGGACGCGTTGCACCACCCTGGCTTTTGAAACGTGGCGGAAATTGGTCTCCGGCACAGAACCCATGTAAAAAAACTTAGGCTTTGGGGGCCTTTCCCGTTTGGGAGGAGAGGCAGATGGGCAACCCATGTTATGTTGGGAGATATGTTGTAAAAAAAAAAATAAAGCCACTGGGGTCTCTCCTCCTAATCCGGGAGTCTTTGGGTTTACGATCTCGAACTCCCCTCAACCTCAAAAATAAAGCCACCTTTTTTTTTGCTTTTCATTGTGCCGCAATTTTAAATTCTGAATTTTCAAAATTGCATTACAAACCTTTTCCGGTGTAGCACTCACCAGCACGGTCGGCACCCCGCCCGGACCTCCACCTCAGACTCGAGAAGTCGAGCTCGTCCCGCGCACCACGCTGCACAAGTCTCGTCCTTGTCGCCGGTCAACACATGCTTTCTGCTCTTCAGACACCGACGCCTGCTGGGATCGCGCGCCGTCGCCGCCATTCCTGTCTTGACCAGGATCGGTGCTTGCGCGCGCTCATTTTGCCAGGTCGTGGGAGCAAGTGGCATGCGCCCAGGAACAAGTGTGGCACGCGCGCAAAGTGCACGAACGAACGGTTGCTGGGGTAGAACTGGCAGCTGGATGCCGGCTTGTTTCCCCCGTGGGCGCGGAACACCACCGTGAAGGCGTTCACCTCCATCCAATGTAGGAGGAGCTCGCTGTAGCGCGAGAGCTACAGGTCCGCCGTGCAGCTGCCGCGCTCTCGTCGGCATTATTCGGCGAGAACCCCAGGATCCCGCTGTCCTTCTCATCCGCCGGTGCTGCGATTCCACGAGGCCGTGATCTCAATGCGGTCTCGCGGTTGACTGCGCGCGCACGATTCCGGATACCGGCTGGGCACATCAACGGATTCGTTGACGCAATGCAACCGCGGGTCCAACTGCACGCTCTCGTCGAAGTCGGCCATGCATCCAGCCAGTGACGCCGTCGTTCACCATCCCCATTAGGAATTAGGATGCTCTTGATCCAGGCGTGCAATTTTGCAAGCAGTTCCTCCGTACTGCAGAGGAGACTCATCCGCAATTTCGGGAGCATCAATCAGGAAATAGTCGCTCGATCCTGATATCTTCTCCCATCGTCATTAGGACTTGGTCTAAATGGTTAGCTTTATCTTTCACATCTTTTTTTTATTGTGCTAGTGTGTAAATAGTTTTTTAAAACATGGTACAAACACACTCGCTTTCCAATATGAATGAACGCATGCATATTGTAGATCTATAAGCACCTTCAAAAGACTAGACCAGTGGAGAAATTGATGGATCACCACTAAAGAATAGCGCCAATGGTTCATACACTAAATCTAAGAAAATAAGATGAGATTTGAATCTAGATGGGTAGTTTCTAGATAAGATAACGTGTAACTGACCAAGGTCTCTTTTGGCATAGCTATTTTTAGCTTCACCTCTACCTGTTTTAGGTAAATCGAGATACTATAACGTGAAACTATTTTATAAGCCCGTGTTAAAAGCCGGGCGAAACCAATTTTTCAAGCTTCACCGGCAATGAAGCTGTTTTGGGTGAAGCTATGCCAAATAGAGCCTAACTACACGGCGGATATGTAGCTTCCAGATAAGATACGCTAAATCCCGGTTCTCATATTTGTCTATTACGGCACACTCCACCTTGGAAAAGCAACTCCCCATACACTTGCGATCTCATGGCTTATCTTGACCATTCATCCATTCTACGTGGCATCCATCCAACCGTTGCACGTCTTACCTACTCTTGATTCCTTCACCTCTCCATGGTTCATGTCACCCTTGATTTTAAAATGAATTGCTCCGATAGACCGTGTCGCTGCGTGGCTGAATTGCACATGCATATGTATTCCGTGCTGTATACTACTTCAATATCATTGGTGATGACGTGTAACTGTAATGGGCCCAATTTGTGTCACGAGCACACCGATACTATCCTTCCTACTCTAGACGGCCCGAGTGCCCAATGCGGCGATGCCCGCCCGGCCGCCGCTCTTCCCCTGTCGACTTCTTGATCGAGGACTCGCGCCGCTCTTCCCGCTCGACCTCTCCCAGAGTTCCCCGGCGGTCCCTGATCCCCGAACCCAAGGACAGCCGGCCGGCGGCAGGCACGCGGGCGGCGACCGGAAGGCAGCCGCGACGCCGCGAGCCTGCGACCGTGAGGCCAGCGTACAGACGCAGCATGGCTCTAGAGGCGGCAACAGGCAGATACAATTTTTGTTTGTTTTTTTAACTTCTGCAACTTTTAAATATAGATTTTTTCAAATTGCAAAGATACAAAATTCTTTCCATGTAGACCCCAGATTCCAACCTCCTTTCCCCTTCACAAAATGATAAGCGATCTACTGTACAGTTTACACAAATTACAACACCTTGAGATCTCTCAAGTTGGTTAAGAATCTTTCGCCGACCGGTGATCCAACCCTCACGAACACGGCCGGGTACCCCACCGGGGCCTGGACTTCGGCCTCGAACCCACCCTGCGCCCCAGCACCGTACTCGTCGCCGGTCCACACGTGCCGCCACGCGCCGGCGCCGGCCGGGAAGTAGGCGGTCACTGCGCTCCGGCCCTTGTCCAGGACCGGCACCACCAGCATCTCCGTGCCGACCAGGAACTGCTGGTACGTCAGCGCCTGCACGCGCTCGTCCGCCGGGTAGTGCAGGAACAGGTGCCGCGCCACGGGGAGCCCCGCCGCCGCCGCCTCCCTGACCAGCTGCGCGCGGTAGAACTCCCAGGCCTTGTAGAGCTTGGCGCAGCGCGCGAAGTGCGCGAGCGTTCTGCTGTTGGAGTAGAACTGGCAGTTGGAGGCCGGCTTGTTCCCCTCGTGGGTGCGGAACACGACGGTGAAGGCGTTCACCTCCATCCAGCGCAGGAGGAGCTCCTCGCCGCGGCGGTAGCGCAGGAACGGCAGGTCCACGGTGCAGTAGCCGCCGGCGTCGCTGTGGTTGAGCGGGAACCCGGAGAGGCCGCCGCTGAGGAGCCCGACCACGCTGCTCTTGATGCCGTCGTTCGCCTGCCAGCTCACCATCTGGTCGCCCTCCCAGAATAGCATCGCCCACCGGGAGCTCTCCCGGAACCCCGACCGCACAAAGAACACCAGGCCGTCGTCGCCGCCAGCGCCGCCGCCGTCCTCCTCCGCCGCCGTCGCGGCGACGCTGCCGGCTTGCCACTCGTCGGCGAACTCGCGGTTGACGCGCGCCCACAGCTCCGGGTACCGGTTGTGCGCGGCGACGGGGTCCTCGCCGGAGTGCAGCCGCGCGTCCAGCGGCAGGCCCTCGCCGAAGTCGGCCATCCAGCCGCTCACGCCGTCGTCCACCATGCCCCGCAGGATCTTCTTGAACCAGGCGCGGGCCTCCGGGTTGGTGAAGTCGAGCATTGCCACGTCGAACGCCGTGTTGGGCATCATGTACGGCTCGCCGGCCTCGTCCTTGACCAGGATGCCCAGCTTCTTGGCCTCCTCGAACAGGTGCCTCTTCGTGTTCGGCTTCTGATCCATCTGAGGAAGCAGACGTAAATAAAATTCAGAACAGTAACGCAATGCAGAGCACATCTCTGAATGAGTGTGAATTCCCGTCGAATTCATAAAAGGTTCTCTCGTTCCAAACGTACCGGTACAAGGCAAGGATTACAGTAAGTCATCGTCCTAATGCCGCTGCTTCGAAGGTCGCTGACTAGATCCTTCCATCCATTGTAATGAGCATCATCAACCTCCCAGTTCCACCACAGTTGAGACCCAATTGCCGTCTTCCTCTGGCCAACCCAGTCCTGCATCGACCACCCAATTTGCAGCAGTTCAGAGTTCAAAGTTCAGACTGTATTAGATTAGCATTGGAAAGGGCCTTTTTTTTTCTCAGACCTGTAGCCAGAATGCAGAAACTGGGACATCGTAGTCCTGCAGTTCTTTCCAAACCCTGCGGACGGTGTCCGTGCCGCCCTGCATGCCGACGACGGCACCGGATGTGATCCACCTGGGAAGAACAGGTGGCCTTCCGGTTGACTCCGTGTAGCTGGTGAGGAGTTGGGTTGGCGAATCACCGTCTAGTATTCGTCCTTGAACAGAATTCCCAAAAATCTGCAAATTATAGTAATGGAAGTACTCGATGAGCTCGATCATGGCACCATGCTCTCAAAGTGTTTATCTGAAAAGGAACAGTTGCTTTGCAATTTTGTAGTCCGGTGAAATGGCTACCTGTATCTGTACTCTGTCAGGTTTCGTCAGGTCGAAAATGGAGTAGTCGTATCCTTCAAGGTATAAAGATCTCATCTTTGAGGTCATGTAGAAGGGAGATGGGGCATATGTGGTGCTCCAGTTTCCTCCTGACCTAGAGAAACCCACATGGAAGAACACGCTAAATCATCTCCAAAGTCAAACAAAAAGTTGGCGCCAGTTGACCTACATCAGCACTAACACTGCAAAGTCATAATGTTTTTCAATTATTATCAGGAAAAAGGATCTAAAATTTGTCCTTGAAAGTTGTTCAGCGCGATAGTCGGCTTTATCAAGAAGGGAGCATTATTCACTCTCTCTTTTTTTCTCACCTACGATAAATAAGAACTCCAAGCACAGTAGCACACACGCACAAGAAACCATGGCGCAAGTAGACGCCACAATCGTTGTCGACGTGAAGAGTTTGTAGCTCAGACTTCAGAGTTCAGACTACAAGCTTCAGAGACCACAGTTCCTTGCTGAAATTGTTCATCTCAGACCAGACACTGCTAGTGTCGTTGTCGACCTTAAATCCTTGCACATTCCACTCGAAAAAGAAAAATAAATCCTTGCTCGATTCAAGTTCATCAATGCCTGCAAGAAGTGGCGAGACCCAGATGATAGGATAAGCTCAATTGCTCAGACACCTGCCCATCCAGACTTGCAGGGCTGGTCCTGGAACTTGACTTGCATAACAACGAAAGCTATCCCATACGGCCCAGTAATGACCTCACCAGACCTGAAAGAACCTTGTTTCCGACTAAATTTGAGGTGTAAGCGAAAGTGATTTGTCTACAATTTGCATAGTAGACTGTTCTTCGCAGATCGGGCACAAAAATCTTTGGATTTGAATTTTCTTTTCCTCCTCTAGGAAGCACAAGTGCTCTAACGCAAAATTTTCAAACTTTGATGTGGTCAGCTGTAAGGAGCTGTCAGATTACGGGAAGAAGTTCTACCTATAGCTGACGAGGTTGGCGGCGAATGTGATGGGCTGGTCTCCCCTGCCGATCCCCTGCTCCTGGACCAGCACCGGCACGCGCTTCCCCTTGAACTCCACGCGGCTGAACTGCTCGCCGAACCCGTAGAACCGCTCGTCACGGCTGCTCGCGTACGTCAGGAACACGCGGTTGAACTCCTCCGGCCGCGCCTCCGCCCTCTCCGGCTCCGGCGGCAGGAGCGACGAAGTTTCCTCCCGGCTCGGGGCCAGCCTCGTCTTCTTGCTGGTGGGTCGCTGGACGCGCGCTGACAGACGAAGGCGCAGGCTGGGCCGGTTGATCCTCGGGGTTGTGGTTGTGGTTGTGGTTGTGGTCGTGGTCACCGTCGCTGGGGGCGACTTGGCAGGGTCGGCGTGCGCGCAGGTCCATTGGTAGTCGCCGATATTGACGCTGAACGCGACCTGCGTGTCGGTCTTCTCCTCGAGGAGGATCCAGTACCGCGCCGAGAGCGCCGGCCTCCCCGCCGCGCCGCGGGCCCGGCGGCAGCCGGAGCGCAGCCCGCAGCAGCTGCACGACGCGGCAGAGGACTGCTTGGCGGACAGCAGCCCGGTGATCACCAGCACCGGGAACCGCGTAGCGTCGGACGCCTTGAACGCGGCGCCGCGCAGCAGGTCGGCGCCGGCCTCGGCGTCGCAGCGGTAGAAGGCCTTGATCTTGTCGACGTGCTGGCGGTGGGGGACGAGGCGGGCGCGGCCGTCGCGGAGCGCGAAGGAGCCGCGGCACTCGTCGGCCTCGGTGGCGACGGAGGCCGCGGAGAGGAACGCGACGCCGGGGACGCTCTCCCACATCGCGCGGCGCGCGTCGCCGCCGCCTGACGGTACCCTGGACAGGGCCACCTCGCCGCCGAGGGACGGGTCCCAGCAGAGGCGGAACCGGGTCCCGACGGGGAAGTCGTGCGCGTGGGCGAGCTTGGAGGCCGGGGCGAAAGAGAGGCGCGGGGCGGCGTCGCCATTTCGGATGGCGGCGGCGGGGATGGCGCGAGGGAACGGGTTGTTGAGGCGCGCGTGGTGCTTCTTGGTGGTCTTGGAATGCGGCGGGGGCGCCATGGCAACGGTGGTGATGGCGCGCGCGGGAGAACGGGGTGGAGGATCCGCCGGAGCTCTGCTCGGTCCAAGCCGATTGGCTGAAATAGATTCTGGAATGAGGGGGGTGGGTCCAAATGGTCGGGCAGGAGCGGTGGGCCCGGAGAGCAAGCGCTCGTTTTTGACTGACGTGTGTACTGGTTTCTGGTCGTAATGGCTAGATTTGCCACGGCAGAAAGGTTTAATTATGACCCGTTCAAGAAGTAGGAATTTTGGAATACTACTATGATATTGTACCAAATCTTACAAGACTTTTAAGAAATTTCCGCATTTCAAACTAAGGGTTGCTGAACTTGCCTACAAAGTCAAATTTGAAAAACTTCATGGTTTTGAGCAATAAAATCTTTTCTTACTCCATCTGATCTCAAATATAAGGGATTCAGGACATTAACATCATGTGCATGGTATATATTATTTTAAATAAAAAAATTAAATTATGATGAAATTAATTTTATGCCACCAAATAATTTTCATTTTTAGCTATTGATAGTCAAAGCTAAACATGGCTGACTAACTGATATTTGTGATCCGATTAAAAAAAACTGATATTTGTGATCAAAGAAAGTGTGCTTTATTTTTACCTATTATATGAATTGGACTTTCTGTTTGTTTCTCATGGTTATACAGTTGTTTTATGGGTCTTAATTTATATACAAAACAATAAATCCCATGTATTATTGGTTTTACTTTATTGGCTTAATTGTACAGGATGCATACTTTGACTTCCAATGCTATCTTCCCTCAGTCCCGGTTCATGGATCTTTTATCACTTCAGAACTCAAAGGCTAGGAGAATTCATTCATCGGGTAGGAGCATCGTCGCACCTTGATGAATGGAAAATGTTAATTTTCATTAGGCTTTCTCCTCATATATTTTTCCTGTAGGAAAAAAAGAATCTCAGATTATGCTTTCCAACAAAAGAAACTCCATTTTTTTACTACACTAAACGAAGCTCATAAAAAATGCGATTAGGCTAGCACCATGGAATGATCACGTGCACATTCACATTTGGAAATGGAAGTGGATAGCTTTTGAGGTCCATGTTCTTTTGGCTCTGTCATATTATCATATTACCCCCCCCCCCCCCAACACACACACACACACTCTCACAAATTTAGTTTGTCTAATTAACAAGAGAACAATATAGAAGAACATAGTGCTTTAACCGAAAAACAGTCATAAGAACAACTCATTGTGTCAATACACTTTGAAACTAAATTGAAATTTGTCAGACTCTTAGTGCGTCGTATCCCACTCTTAGACACGCTTGCTATATCTACCATTTACATTTTGCATCGCAATACTAGGTAAGATTTGATGTGCACCAGCCAGTTTAATTTTCTCTTGGAATTCTCAAAATGGGTCAAAGTTAATTTTGTGCTTTCACATGTAAGCGAAGATGGTCTCCCACATCCAGCCGAACTGACATGTTACCACTTTTGTCCCTTCTTATTTTGACATGGAAGTGAAATTTGTCCTTTATATTCGTTTAACATACGGTTGGTTGATTAACATCTTTATTTAGGTGGCTTTCTTTAGAAAGCTTGTCTGCTTGTGGCCCCTTCTCGTGAACGTGGCCGTGATTGTGGGAGCATACAACCAGCACGCGAACTAAGCCGTGTACGTTCAAGTGAACATTTGGCAGCTTACGAGAGAGCATATCGGTGGCTCGTGTGCGTCTAACAAACTCGTTTCTGCTAGTAGAGTGAATCTGCATAATAGTACAACATATGTGACCCCGTGCCAAGGTGTCCAGATACAATGGATCGACCTTACCGAACTCCCTCCCTGGTTGTGACTTCTTGTGAAACAATGGACATGGCCACAGCCCACGTGGGACACACTATTGATTGCCTGATGCAAGTTTTTTCTTGGAAAGAAAAAAATCAGTATACCTGATGCGTAAATTTACTCACGCGATGCATAATGACATTTCAAAGTACCTAACTATATCCCTCCATCCCAAATAATTAATCATTTAGCTTTTTCTAGGTATATAGTTTTTCTATGCATTTAGATATACGTTATGTCCAGATACATAGCAAAAATCTATGAATGTAGAAAGGTTAAAACGAGTAATAATTTGGAACCGATGGAGTAGTAAATAAATATTTAGGATATTAGCATAGTAAGCTAGCTTCAGAATAAACTTCTATATTGACATATTTAAAAGGTATAACTAAATTATATTTTCGAAAGAATACCACAAAATTATACATTTCTATATTGACTAATAGTTTTCAGGAAGAAACACCAGCATATAGCCCGATAGACTTTTGGGGCGTAACCTGTTGTCTTTCTGTGATCGCCTGTACGGCTCTCACATCTAGTTCTAGCTACATTGTTGTGCATCTTCCCGCTATCACGGCATCGTACTTCCAAGCAGAGCAGCATGCCGGGCCCAGAAATCCCCTGCCCATCAGTAATCCTTTCCTTGAAATGGGCCCTCCTCCAGTGTTTTTACCTTGAGAAGGCGCAGACCATTCACCCCATCCGAGCGGGCCGGGACTCTGACTCTGATTAGTGTGGATGCGCAGAAAATTCATCCGACGCACACACGGACTAGCCACTCTGACAGTCCGACTCTTGAGTGGGACTTTACATTGGTGTACATCTGCTTGCTTGGCTCCTTTGTTTAATCAGACGCCCGCAGTAGTGGCCAGGTAGAGATCGATGCGAAATTCATGCATCCACCTGGACGTGTTCATGGCTCTGTTCACGTCCAGAGGGCTAGTATAGAGGTAGATGTAGACCCGTGTCCAAGCTTTCTTTTCTCTCCTTGGAGCGGTGTTTGGTTGGCTTCCCCGGTCCGTCACGCCCGTATCCTCCCGTCATCACGGCACTATTCCGAGATCAGTGAACTTCCCGCAGGGCGTGGTCAAACAAGACGTTCAGTTTTCGTCCGAAGGCTATATTAAACGAGAAACTTGCTGCAAAGTTGAAACCATTTCCTCGGTCACGTCATGCATGCATACATAACGTATATTAGATGCATAAAAAATACTATAAATTTATAAAAAAATCAAAACAATCTTTAATTTGAAATGAAAGGAGTACTTATCAAATTTCAAAAAAGATGGCCGCAAAATGGTGAGGTCGTGCGTTTAGTCTTGAGTTTTGCTAGCCCGACCTTTTCAGCCTGACGCCAACTTGCGCAAATCAGATGAGAACGAGAAAGCGAACCGACGCCGTCCGCGCGCAGAACGAGCCCATGTGTATGGATGGATGGGATTATTTATGGGTGGCGCCAACTGCAACTCCGGTTGTTCTTCCATTCTCCGCTGTGGATCGGTCAATCGGTCAAGGCGACGCTGCCTCCTTGGTTGCAGGACGATGCAACCAGCTGACAAGACGGAGCAAGAACACATCATCTGCTCACGTTCCCACGCTCCGCGCTAGCAGCAAACAAATCACTGGTGTTTTTCTTTTCCCTCTCGTATTCTCACCTCCATATCAGCTCCGCACCTAGTTAACTAGCGACGTCGCTCGCTGTTGGAGATGGTCTTGCTACGCTACAATGGCACCTCTTACTACAATGGAATCTGACACCAATGACTATCGCGTCAACTGCCCTTTGGATTGCCGTTTTTTTTTTTATCCACGGGTACTCCTCCCGTCCCTAAATTATTAGTCGTTTTGGCTTTTCTAAATATATAGTTTTTATTATGCATCCAGATATATATTATGTCTGGGTGCATATCAAAATCTATGCACCTAAAAAAACTAAAATAACTAATAATTTAGAACGGATGGAGTACTAATCAAGTATCTGATTGTGAAGTTTTA
The DNA here is from genome assembly GCF_002211085.1 of Panicum hallii. Taxonomy (NCBI): domain Eukaryota; kingdom Viridiplantae; phylum Streptophyta; class Magnoliopsida; order Poales; family Poaceae; genus Panicum; species Panicum hallii. Next base: position 51,499,537 of record NC_038046.1, read on the forward strand.
ATTTTATTTCCCTTCCGCACTTACATGTTCTTCCATGCAACCTAGGCATATGGCATGTTAAATGGAATGATTTTGCATGGAATTTATTTTATGCGGCTAGTTTTCTTTGGGCTCTGGATTAATATTCCAATTTTCTGTTTGTCTTCTTTTCTCTTGAGTAAAATACACTGTCGGTACTCAATGTACATTCACATCCCAAAGCTCGCTAATCGTATCACTTGAGTAGGGCTGGACAATCGGTTTGTTTGGTGAATTCAGTTTGGTTTGTTCGGTACTCAAAATTCTGATATTCTTGCTAATTTACTCTCTTTTTTTACAAAAGCCTGTGCGTGATACTGTAATATCCCTTACAAAAGATCTACAATGCAGTAACTTGAAGATACTCGTAGGACAGGATAATATGTGCTTACATACATTCAAAGGGGAGATGGTACATACTGCCACATGAATATCAGAATTTTCACATGGTTTTGGCTAAAGCAAAACTCAAATGAACAACACTGCAATTCCCGTAGTCCCTACGAAATTGCAAATCCCAAACCGTGAGACACCTCCTGTCCAGAACTCAGTATATGTGACCTTAACTAATGGATTGAAATGTCTCGTGTAACCAATAGATATATGTCATAAGTGCAAGAATGGACAGGACACAGCATAACAAATAATCAACCGCAAATTTCAGAAGATAAAAGTCTGTTACACTGTATCCGTGGCAAACATGTCAGCTAACTTAACCCATGGCAGGAAACTACCCCAACTCCCCAGGTGATTCCGCCAGGCCAAATCGGATTACATGTCACAGGACGGCCACAAATGTGTCGGGATAAGAGCAGGAAACTGGGCAAGACGCTGTCATCCTGGATCCAGTTCTAGCCTACTTTAACTGCTACCCTAGCACCAAAACATTTGGTGGTGAAGAATCAAGTCTTCTATGCTTGGTCGGGTGGATCTTCTATATCATACACGATGGGGTCAGCCTTACAAAATGCAATCAAATGTCAAGTTGATCTAGGTTGATCGTGCTTGCAGCATTCTGGATCAGTTGCTTCCGATATTCAACCTGGAAAGGTGCAAAACACAGATCAAGTACTGTTAAAACAGAACGCGGTGCGTAATCTCAATATTTTAGGAGCACTCCAATGAATCTTCTGTTGCTTACCCGGGTACCCATAAGTGATGAGAAGACGACATTGGCCTCAGCAGCATCGTCAACCTTAAGCTGCTTTAAGAGCCGCCTCTCAGGATCCATTGTAGTTTCCCATAATTGAGCGGGCATCATCTCACCCAAACCTATTGCAAACACCAGAGAAGCAAATACAAGATAAACATGGAGGAAACATAAGACTAGTTGAAGGTGTAACAAAACTTGAAACAAACACGAGACTATAGTTTCTTGTAAGGGGAGGAGGTGGGTGGAGAAACATGAGCTGGCAGGCGGAGGTGGAGGTGATGGTACCAATTTTGAGATGTTTCAAAGTTATCTTGTCAGGATGATATAGGAGGGAATAAAATGTACACTGGTGTACCTTTAAACCTCTGGATATGATATGATGCATTTGCAGGGAAGGTGTTAACAATCTCTTTAAGATCACCATCATCATAGCAATAATGTGCTTGTTTCCCACGCTCAACCTAACACCATGACATAAATACACGACTCTTATAATTAAGATCAATTCATCATTCAAGCATACTAGATTTGAAGTCACAGTCGAACCTTATAAAGAGGAGGTACACCAACGTAGATGCAACCTTCATCAAATAGTGCTCTCTGCAAATTGCATGAGTTCCTAATCAAACCCCTTTATTGTTCACAATATAAACATTTGCCAACATTTTATTGTAAGAACTGCTGCTGCCTCAAAGCAAAATCTCTCGTGGAAATTAAAAATTCAAAACTAACATGCTTGTAGAAAAACTGCTAACAGATAGAATGACAGATAAACAGCAAAACCCACCAGTGCAACTAAACCTTTGCAAACTACAACAAATCCGACAATGCAAAGGCCCAACCCACTCAAACAACTGTCATATGGGATTCAATATGCTAGAAAGCGACTGTAGCCTTCTGTAGGAACAGTTTGTAATCAAGTATGACTAATACCAGATCTCGTCCTCACCCCAAGAAGATTCATGTTTCAGACCACACTGTTTGTCTTGTGGATTTTTCTGCAGTTGAGGATACTAAATGGACTTTAGGATGAACAAACAGCCCTACACTCCCCTTCAGACTTGAACTTTTCCATCCTCCATTTTACATGATTTTACTTTTCAGTCCAAACCCTGCCCTAACCCAAGTACCAACCATCTTAGGCCCTGTTTGTTTACGATTCTTGGCCGATTCTGGTGAAAATAATCGAGCAAAGCATGCCAAACGCTTCGATTCTGAGCAGCTGCCCCAACAATCTGATTCTCCCGGCATCGGCAAAACAACATGGGCGCAGAATCATCCGTTGCGTCGCTGGGAGGAAAATCCCGCCGATTCTGCGGGTTGGGCTACCAGATTGCCCTCCGAGTTCACCAAAATTACAAGAAAAAATGCCATCTTATATAAACAAGGTTTGGGTTTCGGCCCACACCCATCCATCCATTCCGCCGGCCCCCTCCTTTCCCCTGCCCACCGTCCGCCCCCTCCTCTCCCCTACTGACCGCCCGCCCCCCTCGTCTCTCCCATCCGCCGCCCTCATCCCTACGCCAGCCGGATTTCGGCCGCGCCGCCGCTGCCTGGAGGTCGGCTGTGCTGCTCCCGGCCGCGCCGCCGCCGCCCCGACGCGGCTGCGGGGGTCCCTGCCGCGGCGCCGACGGCCGCACCTCGGCTGTGTGTGGCCCGGCCGCACTGCTGCCCGAGGAGCTCAGCAGCGCGTCGCCTGGCCACGCCACTACCCTGAGGTTGCCTGCACGTGCCACTCGGGCTCGCGCTTGCCGTCACCGGAACCCACCCCGATCTGCTTCGCCCCAACCCGCCACCGGAACCCGTGCCGCTCTGGCTCGCCGCTGCCGAACACCCCCCCCCCCCGGATCTGCTCCCAATTAGTTGTTTTTTACTATTTTGGAGATAAAAATATTGTAATAGGTTAGGGAATGACATATTATGACTCATCAAATTTTAGTTAATCCTGTAATGTTGAAAAGCTATTGCGATCACTGCATTCTATGCTAATTCAGCTACCAAACAATGTATTATCAGCCTCAGGGGCATACATGTCATTATACATTCAGAGCAGACAATCAATCAGCAAATAATCAGGTTGCCAAACTCTTAGCTTATTCTGCCAGCAGATTCTCAGGACAGCTGGATTCTCAGAAAATCGATTCTCAGAAAAAGCTATAACAAACAGGGCCTTAGTTTCCCTTTTAGACAAGCATTATCCAATTTAAACCTTATATTTAGCCTTATTCACTCAATCCATCAGCCTGCCTTGTATACAAATAAAATAATGACAACAGAACTACAGAAGTATTGACTATGCTGTCAGATGTAAACTCTTATGAATACAGAACCTAACAGATGAGGTATACTCTTCAGTTTGCATATGCTTCAAGATAAGTACCTGATATCTGAAGAAGAAAGTAAGGAGGAGAGTCCGGATATGTGCACCATCAACATCAGCATCAGTAAGTATAACTATCTTATGATACCGAAGAGCTTCCTTCTTAAAATCCTCACCCTAAAAGTATAATATATTAGATAAGACCGAAAAAGAATAGCATAATAATAGAATAAAAGAGTATGCAACCTTCACTCCTAGTCCAAGTGCAAGGATAAGATTTTGGATCTCTTCATTTTTGTACAAGGCTGCTTCATCCTTTCTTTCAATGTTGAGAATTTTACCCCTTAGAGGCAAAATAGCCTGCAATCAGTTGTTAAGCATGCACAGACTTAAGCGAATGCTAGGAATATGGCATCTAATTTGCTGACACTCTTGTAGTAATGAACTATCTTCTCATATCGTGTCATAATGAACTCATGGCCTCTGCACCACAAGTGAAGTGCATGCAGTTCTAACCATTTTGTCACCATTTTCCAATTCCTGCCAGACAACTAATCTACTTTGATCACTATGCATCTTGTGACTGCTGGGGTTGTGTAGCAAAACTAAATAATAGAAGTTTTGAGCGAGTCCAGGAACAACTGATTCTAAAGAAATAAAAGAGAATCTATTTACAACCAACTGCTCCAGCTATAATATTGTGCAATTTAGTTGATGGTATTAGTATCTGTGTAAACCTTGAATCCCATTCATAGTAATTACTTCTAAACAATGAAAAAAAGGAAGAGACAATGAAATTATATCAATTCTCAGTAGTACCACCATACAATATTATCTAGGCTTTGGCAGTCCCATTATGCCATGCAAGCCCAGCAAGGGCAATTGCCTATGCCCGCAAGCCATAATATCTATATACATTTTGCAAACAGCTAGAAAGAAGTCACCACAGACATTGCAGAACATAAATAATAAATAAATAAATAAATAAAAAGTGCAATGAGAGAAGTTGAATGGTGTGATGGGATAAAAACATCATGCTTGGTCTGCAGAGGATGACAACAAAATTGTGTATTACACTATTATCCAGTTTACAATTAATCATTTCAATGCATGGAAGCTTTTTTTGTAAGGCAGTGTACAGAAAACTTTAAAAAATGAAACACTACAGGAACTGGTGCGACCAGAAATTTAGAAAGAAAGAATGGATGGAGCAAATCCTCTCCCATCAAAGAAAACCACATCTCAAAATATCTAATAATCTACAACTCTTAACATCAACCGGATTCCTGAAACCTGCTGGTGATGCAAGTGTAGAACATATTGAAAAAAAGATAAGTGAGTTTTACCTGAAATTTCCTATCCCGCCCTTGCTTTGCACTACCGCCTGCAGAATCACCTTCAACGATGAAAATTTCTGCATTTTGATGAAAAATCAGCAAATGTCAGCCAAGACGTGTGGCAAGGAGCCTAAGCCACAGTGGAATTTGAACAGCAAGAGTGACACAGACTGCCAATATCAATGTCGGCTCACCAGATTCTTCAGGATTAGTTGAAGCACAATCAGCTAGTTTTCCAGGGAGTGAAGAAGATTTCAAGACGCTCTTTGTCCTCACCAATTCTCTAGCTCGCTTGGCTGCCAACGCAGCCTGCAACAAAAAGAGTTTATCACATATTGCATCAGAACAATAACCCACAAGCTCCTAAGAAACCCATCTTGCTAGAACAACAAATAGGAGAAAAATACCTTTTCTCTCAAAACATGTGGAATTATTACAAGAACCACGTACCTTGAGAGCATTAAGGGACTTTGATAGGATTGAATCCAGAACATCTGGATGAAGCTCTAGGTACTCAGTTAAGTTTTCTTGAACAGATTGTTCAACTATTCTCCGTACTTCGGGATTTCCCAACCTTGTCTGTGAAATAAAGGAAACAGATTGTCCGGCCAATAGGTGGAAATAGACAAAGAAGAAATGGTACACCATTAATCATCAGAAAAATTTGAAGAATCATCTCATGAAAGAGAAGCTGTCACCTTTGTTTGACCTTCAAATTCTGGACTAGGGACTTTCACTGAAATGATGCACGTCATTCCTTCTCTTACATGCTCCCCACTCAAAGTAATATCCTTATCCTACAAAGAGCAACAGATATAGTTTATTATGTTTTTTATTTGGTTGGATAAATAGGATTCAAAAGTGCAGTTCAAGGCTTGGCTGTTGCTGTCCACACTAAATTAAGAAAAAAATATCCAATAAAATGGTTTATGGAAATCACCAGATTGCAGTTGGGCATACAAGAGACAATAGATGCAATCATATGCAACTCAAGGACTTTATCACCTTAATAGTCTTCGACTTCTTTGCGAGGTTATTAACCGTTCTAGTCAACGAAGCCTTCAGACCATCAATATGAGTACCACCGTCAATAGTACGGATACTGTTTGCATATCCTAGCACTGTATCAGAGTAGGAGTCAGAGCACCTGTAAATAGTGACAGTTTATTGAGTGAGAAGAATGCACAAAATTTTCCCTCAGTCAGATTACAAAGATTTGGAATAAACATAGTAATCAATTGCAAAAATAAGTACATGAATATGCAAGATAGATGCAGGCTGGCTCATGAACTGAGAAACTATAGAACTCTGTCCACAACGTGAGAAACCAGACTAAACTCAAACAAAAAAGCACATCAGATTTATCTGAGCACTTGAAAAATCCATTGTTCCCAATTCTCCAAATTTTAGCAAAAAGATTCAGGCCAAATAAGGCACTACATTTTGAGAACTCCAATGCTACACAGTTTCAAACTTGGAAACAAGAATCAGATGTCTAAACTAGACAAGATGTCCTAAAAATTGTAGATATGCTCAATCAGACAAACTGTCTCTCATTGCTAACAACTGAGCAAACAGAACATGAAAAGACGTGATGCAGTACATAACATAGCTGTACAGTTTTGCAAAAAAACTCAAGAAAATTCATTTTACCATTGCAGGGAGACATCCACTATTATACCGTCCAACTCCTTTCTGAACGCAATCGGGTCATGCAGGGGTTTCTAGAGAAGAAAGCACATCCAAGAAATAGAGTTAGGTTGGTTTGTTGCTGGATAGCAATATATAATGCTTTGCCTGTTACATGCAACAATAGACTTTTCAGAATGCAATCTGATGGTTTCTTTCTTATAGTGAAACTTGGGCCCTGTTTGCACAGGTTATTTCTTAGCTTCTCCACAAATTAAGCAGAAACTGTGCCAAAAGACAGGACTCTGTCACCACTTATCCCCAAAATGTGCTTTTCACCTGTTTCTCTAATAACCCAATTCTGCACTATCACAAGTTGTGCCAAACAGGACCTTACGTGCACAAACATCAATAATGTATGTACTAATACTAATATAACATGCGAGTCATTGGCTAATCCCTTTGGAACAATAAAGAATACATACAGTAAGCAACTATAACAAAAACAAACCACGGTCACACGGCATTCAAAATTTTGTAAGCACTAGTGCGTGCAGAGGCAATCCAGTTCAGTCTGTGAGCATATGAACAAATTCATGCATTCAACTATTGTACCATTATCAAAAACAAACCAGAAAATGGAGCACATTTTCAACATCTAATTTTGGAATCAGCAATATAGAGATTATATCACTGGTCAACATAAAATTTTGTGAGAGTAAGAAATCAACATTAGTGTTAGGAACAACACATTCATGTTTGTTCATTTCAGTTACTTGTAAAAATTATAACAAACAACAACGTATAGGTAGATTTTAATATTTTTATGAGTCCAGCAGAAAATACAATTTAAACCTATACGAACAACTTATGTCTAGTCTATACTCAGAATTGAAACAATCACCATTTCTACATTTTAAGAATCTTAGTAAAATTGAAACTGGATGAAAAACATAAAGCTTCAAATGTTATAGAGCAAACCTTATCAGTATTCAACCATTTAACATACTCAACAAGGCCACCAGCATAACAGTATTCATTATGTTGAACCTCTGTGTGCCCTTCTTCCTTAGTCAAGGTTATTGTCAGCTGGTATAACAGAGAAGTTTAATTAACCAAAGGTATACTTTCAAAAATAAAGAATATTACAGCCAAGCTGCGTGTGCATATCAGCATTAGAATGAAGACAGAACCAGGCAATGAGAACTACCAAATCTTAGCAGAATTTTAAACAAAAGAAAAAAATGATGCAAAAAATTACCTAACAAAGAAAAGTACACCCGACTTAAATGCACAGTGTGATAAATGCTGAGAAGGAAATAAACAGAATATACACGACAAAGTGCAATAGACAAGAGGCAAAAAGAGCATTTCGTGATCAAGCTTTTAACTGGAGATTATCCATCACATCAGTAACATATTTTCCATAGCAGCTATATTTGGGTATTGTTACTTGGTATCATTGCATTTATGGTACATCTCCAAAAATACTCACAATTAGCAGCTGCCATCATCACAAAGCATATTCTCATTTATCAACCTAAGGATTTGATGGAGTTACAATATTTACACTACTAAGGCAAAGTATATATATAAAATAATCGACTATACTGTGAATAGAAATAAGAAGGTGTAATCTGTACATCAATGAAAACCACAGCTACTAACCTTTTTCTTTTCTAACAATGGTGAAAAGAAAAGGATGAAATGACAATGCTAAATCTAAATAGGTAATCCACTCAATCATCTAAAAGGCACATGTTCATGGTCTGGGTTTAGCCTGCATCAAGTAAAGGTAAAAAAGAACTCTAAAACCTTACAATAAAGAACATAGATCAAATTATGAATCAACTAGCCAACAAACAAATCAGGCTAACAGCGAATAAAACAATGTAAGTTATCTTGGTGAAGGATTACAATACCTCAGGATTTAGAAAGGCAAGCTCTCGGATGCGACTAGAGATTGTATTGAAGTCAAAACTGATCGTGGTGGTAAATACTACATTAAGAAAATGATTAGCATCACTGATAGTGCTTAGACCAGAGAACTTCTTTGTAAGAATAAAAGCTTACTATCTTTATCAGGCCAAAATCTGATGCGTGTTCCTTGGCGAGACCTTGTTTCACCAGGCAGTGTGATACTAGTTAGCGTTGTCATTGGTTTCCCCCGAGAATAGTGTTGTTTGTATTCCTTCCCATCACGCCAAACGGTAACCTCAAGTGCCTGAGTTTGTGACATCACAATGATCGATTGAATCAAAAGTGCGGAACATGCAATGACCTAAAATCACAGTACAAAGCAGAGGCAGGACCCACAGAAATTTGCACACTACATGCTGACCTGTATGGTAATTGTATAATAAACCACACATGCTCTTTCTCCAGATGTTCTTTTTTCAGGTAAGTTAAGACATGACAAGCAAATGCCATTTAGCATACCATATACCATTATGATGGTGGTGTTTTGATAGCAAACTGCATGCCATTAAGCATTATGAATTCATGTAATTTAGCATAGACTGAAATATTAAATAGCAAACAGTTTATTTGCACAACAGTACATCTGCTAACTTGTATAATAGCATACCCTGTTATGCTACACTGTCTGGTAAATAAACTGTTTTTTATTTTGATCTCTGATTCCCTCAGCCTTTCTCCCCTAAAGGAGGGCATGATCCCAGACACACCCAGCATGTGCGCACAATTTTTAAGATTTTAAATACTGGCCAGCGACTTTCAAACGATTTGTGCTTTTCAACATTTCACTTCTACAAAACCTGATATTTTCATTCTTTGTTAATCTAGCGACCATATATGTCAAAAAAAAAGTCAATATGGCAATTATTCCTGTTGGATCTCACCCAGGTCCTATTGCTTCTGATGAAGTTGGACCAGATACCAACATAAGAATAGAAATCAACACTCTACAATAGATGGCACGTTGACCAGCAAAGAAATGGACTGGGATATCCTGACAGTTCTTATACGCAGACAGTCAAGGTATATCACGTGAGCTGCATTACTTTATCTGTTTCTATGTTAATACCATTTTCCATCTAGCACTGCCTCAAAGAAAATTTGCGAAGTGCTGTAAGTCCTTACCAATTCAATTATCCTGTACCTACCCAAGATGTATCATAACACTCACAAAACATTAGGACCTATTTCCTCTCAATTCTACTGCTACATGGATTTGGGAGGTTAGGTTTCACAACTTAATTTAGGGCTACTCACAAAAAGACATTATAGGTAATGAAGCTACCAGGATAACACGCCTGAATCTGCCAACTTTACAGCAACTCTAACACCCAATGGATCAATTTTATATATAGAATCTTTTCTTAGTTTTTTTAAAGAACAGTGTATTCAATGCCAGCAAGAGGTCAAAATACAAACCTCTGACAAAGCATTAACCACCGACAGGCCAACACCATGCAGCCCTCCAGAGACACTGTAACCACTCTTTGAACCTCCAAATTTGCCACCAGCGTGCATTAACTGTATTACGAAAATACAACAGTTATTGAACATAAAGAATTTCAAGTGTTAACCTCCAAGAAAGACATCAGGGTTCAGAAACGAAAATTTTTTAGGGTCAATAAAGAATGTGCATGTAATCAAGAACCAACATATGCCAAACAAAAGAGCAGATAAAAGGCCACGCTTTGTTTATGCAATGGTAATCTTAGGCGACAAAACACACTTTCTGGATTACTCAAACCAAACACTCCAAAACTTATGCAACAAAATAGAAAACTAAACTGACAATGAAAATAAATATGGGATTGCTTGAGGAAGTAGCCATTTTGTGCGGAAACTGTTCAGAAACATTTCCTTTTTGTTTATTATTTTAGGCCAGCTATATTTGAGTGTTTAACAAAGTTAAGAAAATAACTAAACAAGAAGAAAAATTAAAATCACATAGAAATTTCTAGAACAGAGTATTAGACTTGCACAGTTTTGCTTTATGGGCATACACATGCAATAGTAAAACAATGGTTCACCTACATAACTACAACCAGAAGGCCAATAAAGGAGTTCGCAAAAAAAAAAGAAGGCCAGTAAATGCACAGCAACTAAAATGGGGTTACAGAAAAAGGTTGAAGTGTACCGTTAAGACAGTCTCCACACAAGATTTCTTCGTTTGGGGGTGTATGTCTGTAGGAATCTGCAGTACATATAGATTAAAAAAGTGATTCAGTAAAATGACAGACAAAATGATATTCCATGGAGGCTGTACGAAGATGCATGTTGGGTAGTCCAGAGTTTGCTTTTAAGTTCTCAAAAGATATACGAAACAAAAAAATTACAGCTCAAAAAAAGGCAGCAATTTGTTCGATCAACAAAAAGATTTGAACAAGAGCATAACAATCCTGCATTCCTTTGTATTATTCAAGCAAACTAAACATCACTGTTGGTATGAAGTATTAATGACTAAGATCATAACGAATGCACCCAATCAGATAATCAGGCAAGGGGATGTGCATCAGACTAACCAAAGAAGTGAAGTACTTTAGAAACAGGTAACACCAGCTACTATAAGCAAACAACCAAAACAGCAGCTAGGACTGTCCATGCCTGGACTAACATGTGGAAATGTGGCAGATGACATGAAACTCCTAGCATGAGAAAGGCCAAAAAAACATTCTTATTGTCGTACATTGCTTAATCGACACCTATGGGCTCTGGCTCCTAGAGCAAATTCCACTCTATCACAGGTTCTGACATGTGTTCTACAAAATGAAAATGTTGTCAATTTAAATAATGACTTGATGAAACGTGGTAAGGACAAGCATAAATAGCTTGGCACATCAGACGTTAAACAACAGCTATGTCATGTAAATTTGTATAAAGGGCACAGATTTCTTAAATATATATTTGACTAATTGGGTACAACAAGTACAGTGACCTACCAGAACATCATGAACACAACAGCATAATGCAAGAAATTCACCACAACCACATAGGCCTTGATTATTTCAATCATCAAGACTTGACTTTAGTTCCTTGATAGAAAAAACATGGAATTTCAGATTTTTAGAAACTGCATACCCCACGGCCATTGTCTGTTACACTAACTGAATTGTCATCATGAAGGACTACATTAATCTTGGAGGCATGCCCTGCTTGAGCTTCATCCACAGCATTATCTAAGATTTCATAAACCTATCATACAGCAAACAAAACAACAATCAAACAAGGCACGAAACGGAAGAAAACGGAGAACAGAAGCATAATCTCTTGCATTTCATATACCAGATGATGCAATCCACGTGGTCCTGTGCTCCCAATGTACATACCAGGTCTTGTGCGAACTCCATCTAATGCTTCTAAGACCTACAAAATTACCCATTGAGCATATAACCAAAATCAAGCTCGGAACAATAACTCATCCATAAGACAACAGTTGAAGCTCGAGATGTATTTTATAGTACACTAGCAAATGATTCCAATGAATGGAAACATTGATTCACTAATAACACATTGTTAGGTTCTTGACAGTACAGGTAAAATACATAGCAAATACTACAGCTCTGAAGTCGTTTCAAAAATGAACAACCATGCATACAGTGTTTTCTAAATTCTAAAGAAAAAGCAGGACATGTGGGTTATTTGTATGTACCAAACTGATCTCAAGTTCTCAACCCCTTCCACTCAGTGCCATGCTTCATAAAGCACCACAGAACATACGCATTAATAAAGGTATGAGTTTACATGAATGAAGACAGTCACACAAAGATTGTGTTTCTGTCATGCTACATAGGACTTCACGTCAATTGTCAAATAATCCAAACGGCACCCCGCACCCCACAGAAAACAAGTCCATGACACCACCATTTAACAAAAAATAATACACTTCATTAATTCCATTGAAGATGTGCAGGCGTTCCCATCAACAAACGAGTGCTGAGTGCAAAGGTTGCTTCAAATCTAATTTCTCTAACATTTGCACATGAACCTACAAAGTTCGAAGAAAACAATGACTAAAAGGATTGCATTGGGTCGCAAGGCTGCTTAGCGCTGTTTAAATGCCACTCCCTCCTAGCTCCCCCTCACCTACTTACAGAATGGCAGCAACCCTTGTGCTCCCTTCGTCTCCCTCTATACACATTCACTCTGGTGTGCTATTCCATGTTGCCTTTCTCATATGACGATTTATAATGCTATTAGAAAACGCCTTCCTTTCTTTATTCCAACACCACGGAGAACTGTGCGCCTCTGACCATCCAAACTACAGAGCTACACTAATGACAGAGGATCGATTTAATATCTGGTACAAGGAGCCCAATCCCTTGCGAGCCCGAGCTCATAAGCAGGCCTTTGCGGCCAAAAAAAAAATGAGGCTATCAGCATGCGAGCAAGGGGCACCAGAAACCACCGCGGGCGGCGAGAATCACCTGGACGTTGGCGGCGGTGTACTCCCCTGCCACCCGCTTCTCCTGCATCGCCTCGGACGCAGCCGTGGAAGCCATGAACGCCCGCACCGGGACCCCATTCCGCCGCGGGGCCACCGCAACCCTAGAGTGCAGCGGAAAAAAAAATACGCCACAAAAAAGTTATCCAGAGAGCTCCATCGAGGGAGGTAGTAGGGAAGGGGAGGGCGCACCTTGGCCCGAACAGGAACCGAGGGGCGGCGGCGGCGGAGCGCAGCGAGGGGAGCATGAGGGAAGGGACGGGGCCCGCGCCGGTGGAGAGGAGGCGGCGGAGGAGCGCGCGGAGGTGGGGAGGGGGAGGTGGCGGCCGGAGGAGGAGCGCCATCCGCGGCGGCGAGCCCTTGGCTCGCGGGACGCTTGGGCTTGGCTGGGGTCTCCCTGCCGCCTGCTTGTGGCTGGGGGGAAGCGGGAGGAGGAGGGTTTAGAGGTGCGGGTAGTGGATGAGGAGCAGCTGCGAGGCGAGCTGCCGAGGCAGAGGCCGAGGGTTTAGGGGGCGGCTTGGATTTCGACTGGGCCTTTCCTTCGGAAAACGCGGAAAGGGAAATGAAGTGGAGAAATGGCCGACTGGGCCGTCCTGCATTCAGCCTGAATAGGGGGGGACGGGGAAAGCAGCTTGGATTTTGAGCGGGGCCGTATTCGGGATGGCAACACTTCCGATACCCGCGGTATCGACAATGTCGCCGTCTCTCTGTTATGGCCCCTTCAAATTGGAGCTGGATGACGCACAAACACCAATTTTCCGCCGAGGCTATACATCAGGCACGCTACAAATGCGTGATCCATCGCTTGAAGGTGGCATCACCGATTAATTCGGCCTTTAGCAGCCCAATTCCAACCCATCTCGACCTTCTTTCTCCTCCGCACTCGCCGCCGCCGCTCCTGCTCTGCCTTGCCGCCGCCGGTTAGGTTTAGGGTTCGGGGCTTCGGGTTGGGGTTTCAGGGTTGGGGGTTGGGAGTGGTCGCCAGTGAGGTCCCAGCTGTAGAGGGAGATCCTTGGGCGGAGGGTAGCCGGCCGCGGGTTGTGGAGGACTCGCGGCGGGCGGTGGAAGCGGCGAGGGTCCGGCGGAGGTGGGTGGTGGAGGCGTATCCGATGGCCACGGGCGGTGGTGGGTGGTGGAGGCGGATCGAGCGGTGGAGGGTGGCGGCGCGAGGGCGAGCAGCTCCAATGGCGACGGTCTACGGCTGCAAATCCGATGGCTCCCGCCACTAGAGATGAAGGGTGGAGAACGGGGCGGGGGGAGCGGGGTGATGACAGGGAGCTTCAACGGCGCAAGAAGAAGCCCTCTTGGGCCGCTCCTGGGCCACTCTTTATGTGATGGATGCTTAATGCATCACCTGAAGCGATGGCCAACCACACCTCCAATTTTAATCTTTTTTCCTCGTTACAATACTCCTAACAGCCTAAGTTTATTAATTAGAAAACACGTGGTAGCACAAAATTTGAGTAACTGTGAATTCGTATATGTAATCTATACGAAAATAGTATATTGCAATAGGAGGTGAAAATCGGGTTCTAACTTCTAAGCACTGGAGTGGCAACAGAAATTCTGCACTTCCTCCGTTACAAGCGAGAGGTTGTTTGGCCGTAGATGAAAAAAATTGCGACATGGGTGTGTGCAAGCTTGGCTCCGGGGCTCTGGACGGAATATTTAGTTAAGAATTCTGTTCCGGGCTGCTCAACAATTCAAATGGTCCATGACTCCATTCGGCATGGACTGCTACCACCTCAGCAAAAGGTAAGGCATTTTTTAGATGATCGTCCTTTTAAAATTGGTCCTGATCTATGATGATGTCGAGGAATCACAGTTGCCACCAACCAGCGGCTCTGCTACTGCGGCTAGCTATGTTGGAAAGTAACGATCATGTCGATCAGTTTTAGCCTAAAATCCTATGACACCAACTTCCTTGATGTAGCATGTGTGTTAGCTAGCTATGTTAGGAAGTGTGCTCTAACAACTGAAATTTTTTCGTGAACATGCCTAAGCATGTATTTTATTAAAAAGGAAACTAACAACTAAAATTTGTCTGAAAAGGCACTTATATCTGTGTTCGGTTTTAGAAACTCTTCCCCTATACCGTAGCATGTGACCCATGTTGTTGGTTGTGGTACGTATTGTGCTTATGTAATTGTATTCCATCATGTTGTAACTAAGTTTCCATGGCTTGGTTAAACGTTGTAACTCTTCAAATATTACCTGCCAAATCCCCCTATCCTCGTAACTCTTGAAACGTTACCTGCCAAAGCCCCTATCCTCGAACACGCACGAGACCTACTTAGGCCTTGTTCGGTTGGCCGGGAACGGCCGGGGTCGGAGCCCAACCCCCTGGGATCAACCCGGCCGGCCTGGAAGAAATCCTGGTCCACGAAGAAACTAGCGTTCGTTTAAGCCCCGCATGTATTCATTCCCGGCCTTTTCCCGTCACCCCGGCCTTGGAAAAGACCCAGGAGGCCCGAGGTGTGGAACGATTCCCCGTCATCTTCCTCACGAGATGCTACGCGCCGAGGCTACGAAGGCAACGACACGTGCGGTGCTGCGGCACGACTCCATGATGTTGATGGCGGCGGCGCAGCGCACACTCCACTAATGGGTTTCCCGTCCGCTGCCTACCTTCTCACCGATGTGTTTTTCATCACCCCTTTCTTCCCTTCTCATCCCAATGTCCTAGATCCAAAGGTTTCTAGTGTTTCTTGATTCTTGCATGATGGGGAGGGATTGGAGACCCGCAGCTGCAGGCGGCGGCAGTCGCGACGCCAGTGGAGGGGCAGGAGGTGGCGGCGGAGTGCACGGCTCGCCGTGCTGCCTCTGAGAGTACGAGTGTCTCCTCATCCTCGTTCTCCGATCTGTTTAGTGTCTCATTCATCTGCCATACTCGTAGCCAGCAATGATAGTGCAGAGCTATTTTCCCCCCTCCCTCTCTGCTCAATGTTTCGTTGATCTACCATTCTCTTATGCCGTGTCAACATGTCGGAGAATTTATCTCATGGTTAACAAATTCTATGTCTTAGTATCTGCAACAGTTTATTTCGGTAATGTCATCAGCACTGCAGCTAGTGAATTCAATGCTGCTAGCACTCCAGGGGCATATAGAGAGATAGAAAACTCCTGTTATCAGTGCTTGTGTCCATCAAAAATAGAAGATTCCAATGGAGATTTGTAAATGCCTAAGGACTAGAAGCTATTACTAGCTGCTCCCTCCGTTCCAGAAAAATCAGTTGTAGGGTTTAAAATTTATCCCAAAAAGACTATTACTGTAGATGGCCATCATTTCATGTGGGACCCAGTCGTCAAAGTCCATCTGTTCCCGCTTCACAGAAGTTTGTCGAAGCTGGCCACCGCTTTGGGCTTTGTCACTTTGGTGTAGGAATGGACGTCTCTTGTTCATAGCATATAATAGATTCTAGTTTGCGGGATTTTTTAGGTTTTTGACTGAGATGTCAGCTATTGTGTCAATATGCATCTTGGAATGAAATTTTTGTTGATTCTTGGATCTAATATGCTATTTTTTTTCAAATTTTTGGTTTCAGTTAAGGATTAAGAAGAAGCTAACTTACAAGGAGGACTAAAATATCAGGAACTGTGGTCTGTCAAAGTGTTGTGCTAATGTGTTGAGGATGTTTTCCTTTTTGTTGTTGTTAATTATTAGGTATGTCATTTCCAATTTACTACCGGATCATGTAGAATGATCTGTTTGTGAACTCACTTTTGCTTGAGATATGTGGTGGTTCAGATCTCACTTGTGCTTCAAAGTTGTGGTGATTCAGATCTCACTTGATCATCTGTTGCACACTATGATCCTGATTCTATCTGTCTTTGTACAAGTACATTTATTGTATTAACCATTGAATCATGTAATTTCCGTTCCAACACTGTTTTTTTTAATCACCGTTCCAACATAGTTGATATCTTGGTGCACTGGACACGTACTGCTAGTTGTTGTAAAGGACAGAAAATCCACAGATAAATTCCCAGCCAAACCGAACACAGAAAATTAAGAGCGGGATTAGGGGAAGCAATCCCCACAAGGTTTGGGTGAGATGGGAGGAAATCACCTTTTTCTAATCCTGTCTGGATTAGATTCCTATGGGGATTGAACCCCTGTTGGCGGAACAAAGCCTTAAAAGGATGGTGCACTAGACCACTTCTCTATTTTGCGACATGATTTTCCTTCTCCCATCGTCGTCACTTTCTCAGGGTCCAGAATCTCCAACCAAGAACAAGATACACGGTTGGTCACGCGCCATTGTCTCGCAAGCTAAGCACTTTTCTGTTTCTTAAGAAAAGCTTCAGTTCTCACTTTTCACCGGCTATATGCATACATTGCTTTGTTTATATTTCACTTCCGTTCTATGTATACCATATCCCATCATCGTGATGCAACTCAATTATTCCCTTTGCTCTTCTGGGGCCTAGACGTGCGTCCTTTTTTGGAGCTTTACTGATTGGCAGAACTCTTGTTGTCTTCGCTCGAAACAAAGATGTCCACATACACTTGAATCTCACGAGACGCCCCATCGATGGAGCGTCTCACTTAGAGCATCTCCAAACGTGCCTAATATATTCGCTCTCAATAACCTTAGATTAGGATCTGCCTAAAATAATTTGGGCACCGAAAACATCTGTTTCTCCAACAGTGGCCCAAAATTTGATCCCAAAATTTTGAAATATGCCACATAATCTTAAGTGTCGCCTCCTTTCCCAGAAATCCCAGTCGACATTTTCCTCTAGCCGATGATTCAATCCATTGAAATGGAGTAAATTTGAGAAGAAAAATTCCTACTCCAATCAATTAGTTGTTGAATCTGGAGCTACAACTACTGGCCAGGATGAACATGCTCGCTCGCTGTCTCTCACCTACTGAACCTGGCCAATAAAAGAATAAAAAAATCTAACAAGATGAAACAATCGGCTCGCGAGCTTTGGCACTGGGTCGACGTGGACGCGCCGGCACCAGCGGACAAGGCTACGAAGCCATCGTGGCCCGAGGCTGTCGCTGGAGAGGGTGCTCAGGTTTCTCCGCTCTTGTTCCTCACCAGGATGAGGCTGCTGCTGCTTGGGCTCGGTGCGAACGACGCTGAACAGCTGGTCCAGCCTGGCCCCACCTGCAGAGAGGGAAAGGAAGGGGTTAGGATAGGGCTGGGTGATAAAAAGAAATATTCAAATAAGAGATCCCACATGTCACGTACGAAGAGTCTCATTTAACTGGTCTCTTGAAGTACCAAAATATAGTCTCTTGAAGTACCGAAATATAGAGAGTGAATCTTGACTAAATGGATAGCTAAATAAGAATATAAAGAGTGAGATTTGGCTAGCCTTTTGAAGATGCTCTTAGTTAAGCTAATTATTTCCGCGCTGTGTTAGTCAAGCGGCTGATTAAGAGCATCTCCAAGAGCTCTTGTATTTTGTTTGAGCTAGCTAAAAAAAGCAATAAAATGGTTACATTAGTTCTCTAGAAAATTAATTCAGTGGCATTGATTCTCCATAAACAAAAATCGCTGTCACTGATTCATAGCTATTCTTATGGTTTGTATGTGTGTCTGATCCTGAGCTTTGTTCACCGAGATGATAAATTGTTGATATTCTTGGTTAGAATAATTTTCAGTGTGTGCATAGCAAAAAAAATTGGAGAGTATAATTGACAATGATCTGCAGCAATAAGAATATATACACTCTATTTGTTGTGGCAGGTGATATGAGTTCAGGGTCATATTTCACACACCTATTAGGGGTTGATGTTGAAGAGTCTCAAGATCTTTCGCCTACTACACACACACCCCCTGATCATGGTCTTGCTGCATCTAAAGGATCACAGGGAAGAACAAAAAATTTCAAAGATGAAGAGGACAGACTTCTTGTGTCTGCTTGGCTAAATGTGGGCATGGATCCTATTCAAGGAGTTGCTCAACCACAAAGCTCCTTTTGGTCAAGAATTCATGATTATTACCATGCTAACAAGTCATTCCAGTTAGATCGTACACAAGGTTCTTTAATGCATCGTTGGTCGGCTATTCAACATGATGTGAATATTTTCTGTTCATGTGTCATCAAGATTCAGAATAGAAACCAGAGTGGTTGCTCAGTTGATGACAAGGTACATCTATTCCTTCCAAATAAATTATATGTCTTTTATGCCTTCCTTTCACAACTTCAAATTCATGTGTACATTGAAATATACAGATTGCAAGCGCATGTGCACTGTTCAAGGAAGAAGACAAGAAGCACAGGAACTTTGCCTTTATGCATTGCTGGAGAATTCTGAAGGACAAACCCAAGTGGATAGAAAGATGCATGCAAAATAGTGGAACAACAACATATAGTAATAAGAAACAGAAGACAAAGGCGAACTCATCCCCGTTATCACTTGTACCCATGTCCTCACCTGCTAGTTTGCAGCAGCAACAGCACAAGATGCTTCAAAAAGACCGGACGGAAAGAAGACGGAGAAAAAGAAGTTACATCAACGTTCGACCATCGAAGCATTGGACTATCTTGTGGCAAAGATGAAAGAAGCTGATGCTTAGAAAGATTTGAAGAAAGATCAGAGATGCAACAAGGCCTTTGCTCTGCAGGAGGAAAAGATCAAGTTGGAGAGAGAAAAATTTGAGTTCCAAAGGGAACTAGAAGAGGAGAGGATTCTTTCACTAGATTTGAGCAATATGACCTACATACTGTGGCAATACTATAAAAAGCCTCAGGATGAGATTTTTACAAGACGCTGCGGTTGCTAGACTACTATAGTTTGCTTTGAACCTGTTTGTTTTGAACCTGTTTGCTTTGAACCTGTGTTTGAACCTGTTGCTCCCCACTGTAATGAGATTCTTCTATGAGAATATTAAGTATTGTCTTATGCTGGTGGGAAGCTGAAACAAGCTCTGCAGTTTCTTGCTTCATGAATTAACATATTTGACCTTGGATGCTGTCACGTATTCTGAACTTAGAAATTAACATATTGCTTCATGAGGAAAAATTCAAAACTTTTATAACCAGGAAAGATTCAATAGATATATAGGAAAAATATAATACAAATAATGGCTTCCAAACAGAATTATTATCCCCACTATCAAAAATAAATATTAATCAAGAGAGTATAAATCTAGGTGGTTATTCCACGGGTGCTCGATCAAATCTGTCTGAAGCTAAATGTGGGTTTGCTTATCCTTGATGTTCTTATAATTCTAAATAAAAGCTGCAAGTTCTGGTGCTTCAGTATGGGATACTGTCACCTTTTCTCCTATGTCATCGTAGTCGCAATCATAGTAATCAGTGTACTCATCTCACTCATCTTCAACAATCATGTTATGCATTATGATGCGAGCCCTCATAATATATCCTAGGGAGTCTTCATCCCACAAGCGAGCCGGCCCACGAACAATAGCAAAACGTGATTGTAGGACCCCAAATGCCCGTTCAACATCCTTTCTACAAGCGTCTTGTGTCTTTGCAAAATATTTCTTTTTATACCTTGAGGCTCTGGAATAGTCTTCATAAAAATGGCCCACGACGGATATATGCCATCCGCTAGATAATAACCCGTAGAATAATCATTGCCATTGATGTTGAAATTAACCTGTGGACCTTGTCCCTCAGCAAGCCCTTGCAAATATAGGAGATCTTTGAAGCACATTGATATCATTGTGTGAGCCAGGCATACCAAAAAATGAATACCATATCCAGAGATCTTTAGACGCAACTGCTCCAAGTATAATTATTGGCTCCTTTTTATGTACACGGTACATACCGTGCCATGCAGTAGGATAATTTTTCCAGCCCTAGTGCATACAATCTATGGATCCAAGCATTCCAGGGAAATCTCTGTTGGCTCCAATTGCCAATAATCTGGTGGTATCCTCTTTATTAGGTAATCTCATGTACTCCTCTCCAAAAATTTCAACGACATCTACGGTAAACTTTCTCAAAGCTTCTAAAGCGGTACTCTCACCAATACAAATATACTCATCCAAAGCATTGGCTGCGACGCCATAAGCTAGTAGATGAACTGCCGCCACAACCTTCTGCAGACAAGATAGTCCTAAGGTACCTGCCGCATTCCTCTTCTGCACAAAATATTCGTCATGGTCCTCAACAACATTCATTATACGTATGAATACATGTCGTTTCATTCGAAACCTATGTCATGACACAATTAAAAATTAGCTATATTTATAAAAACAAGTCGTTAAAAATAACAATATAATTAGGCACAAATACGAACCTGCGTCTAAAAATCTTTGGTCCGAAAGTAGGTTTATCTGAGAAATAGACTTTGTAAAGAAAGTCAAGGTGTAATAGTCTTTCACGATCTACTACATTATGACCCTCGACGGAACCAATTCGATCCGGATGATTAAATGTATCCTCAAATATTATGTGCGTGGTAAAAAAAAATCAGCTTTCCTCTCATCATCCGAAGAGGAGGAACCAATCACTTCATCCATTACAAATTTATTGAATTCATCATCTGAATCCATAGTGTACAACGTTGTTGTCCAATACTTGATCAACCATGCAAGATTTCAGATTGCATCAAAACATGGATGATAAAAAAAACAGCATCTATGCTGAACGGATACGAAAGAAAGCCCTACATGTACCTCAAATTAACTCCATCGTTCCCGTCCAGGCGGTGTGCGGCGTTCCCGTCCAGGTGGCGTGCGTCGTTCCCGTCCAGGCGCCGTCGGAGGAAAAGAGCTCGGACGTCGTGCGGCATCCAGGCGGCGTCGGAGGAAAAGACATCGGTGGCGTCGAGCACAGACGGGTGGAAGCGGTGGAGTCCAGAAAAAAAAAGATGACGTGGACCCCGATTTGAATATAAAGCCCACGTTTTAGCTAGTCTCTTGGACTACCCCATTAGATTAGGGGGTTTTCTATTTTTACAAAGCGGGTACGATCTTCATATTTAGCTAGAGTTTATTGGAGATGCTCTAAGGTGTGTTAAAACAATACTACTAGTAGTACCAGTAAAGTTAGCTTTTTTGCTCGAGTTTTTTTGGAGAACTTGCCTGGGCAAGCTTTTTGCTCGAGTTAGCGCTAGTTTTCTTTTACTAGCTCATGATTGCAGGCTGCAGGACGACTGATCAACCGGAACAGTACTCATCAACTTGCTTTCACACGTGTAAAACATGAGCTGTGTTGTGCGCGCGCACGCTCTCTCTCTCTCTGTGCGTGTGTGCGTGTCAAACTGTCATTGGATGCAATTAATTGGTCGTCGTAGAAACTTTCAATCTACGATGAAATCGCTCCAGATCACACAGGTGGCCCCGTGGCGGTACAAGGACGACGACGCCGGATCGTACGCACGCGAGATCCGCCGGGATCGTAGCCGCCGGAGACCGAATATACTCCGTACCATACCATACCATACCATGCACGTCAAGCTGCCAGATCAGAGCGGAGCGAGGTTGGGCGGCATGACCAGCACAACACATGCCGCCGCCGGCCTTGTCGCTCCAGTGGCCCAGACCAGACCGCAGGCACGACGTACACGACCGCGCGCGACCGATCCGGCGAGCCGCGGGGCCTCCGTCCTCGCCGCATGTGCCTGCCGCCTGCGCAGACACGCGAGATGCGCTCCGGCCGGGTTCCTCCGCCGCCGGGCGGGCGGCTCTGCCGCAGATCACCAGCTAGCAGCCGCCGTGCATCGCGTCGTGGCCCGTCGCGACGATCATGAGCTACTGGTCCTCCACGCCTCCCCCCCCCCCCCCCCCCCCCCGGGCCATCGGCGCCTCGGCTTTTACTGTGGATGCCGATGCGCAGAGCCGGGGCAGATCCAGCCGGTCCAATCGGGAGGGCTCGGAGCGGGCGCGAGGACGACGCTGTCACTGTGCAGCCAGATGCGCGCACAGTGGGCGGGATTCTTTGTCCTAGCTGCGCGCTCGACATGATGATAGGGGAAATAATTGATCGAGAGGCAGCGGTCGCGAGCGAGATATGTCGTGATTCATATCACGTTTTGTGATGGAAAATGGACTGTACCAGAAGAAAGCAAACGTATATCTCAATTATTGGCGATTATATTGGAGGAGGGAAAAAAAAGACAAGTGCATGGCGGCGATTGGCTACCGGGGAGAGCCAACGCCAAGGCAGGCAGGCGCCAGCGGACAATCATTCTCCGTTGTGGTGGGCAGGGGAGGGCGGCGGGCGTCCAGAGCACACGAGAAGCACGCACGCCGTTGCCCCGCGGCTTCCAGATCCGACGCCCCACGCCGGCGCAGCGTAGCGTCCTCTCGGGTCAGCCAAGAGGTTTTTATTAGAATTAAGATTATATTAATAATCAATTAGATATGTCTCTTCTTAGAGAGATCTCTTAGAACCTTTTACCAAAAGGCTCTAACCTTCCGTGAAGGAATCTAAACACATCTAGGGATATATTTTTTTTGACATATTCTTTCATCACGTATAAATATGTAATGACACTGTTTAATCAACCAATCAATGAATTATTTATCTATTCTATTCTATTCTATTCTATTCTCTACTTTCTAGTTTTAACAGTTTTATTGATGTGGAGGCGGCTGCTTCTGCCTCGTGCTAGGCAATATGATTGCATGAACATGAATGGTTGTTTCGGTTTGTTTTGGTATGTGGTTCGCAGGGTGCTCTAGAGTCCGTGGCTGCGGTAGGCAACATATACGCATGACTTGATCTATATATGCTTTGGCGTGTATGGTCCTAACATTTTCGTTTTTTAGCAAACACCTTTCCAAATTAATAAATGTCATCTATTATTTCCATCCATGGATATTATTTGCGGTGTAACCGCACCGTTGCACAGTATGCCTTGAACATCTTACACTCGCTCCAGAGAAGAAAGGGATATTATTGCACAAGGTGCCTGCTGTCCGGATTAAGGAATTACAACTTTTTAGCGCACACAGGGGGCTCTTTGTTCCAATGATCCTCAGCCAGTCATGCCGTTGGTTACCACGGCCACAGCCCACAGGCATCACTTTTGTCCCATCCATGATGTTGAAAACCAGTTTCATTGGTCAGTGCTTGCATGATCGTTATACTCCCACATATGCATGGTGCAAGCTCACAAGATTCCGGGACTATTTATTTAAAGCATATATTTTATAGCCACCGTTTATGCAACTGAACATGATAATATTTATATTATTGATGTATATATGTTATGGGGAATAACTAATATGAAAAATATACTCATCGACAACACGAAGGAGGGTGCTAGAGCCTGGCTTGGGACAAGAATAACGTATGTGTTGGGGGGGAGGGGGGTCGCACCCCTACTCACTGCGCAGCAGCGGACCCCCTCCATTTTTTGCGCCATGGGAAGGAGCTTAAGGGGTGCTGGAGGTTGAAGAAGAAGGAATCATCCCCCTATTTTTATTTTATGGATCCGCCCCTAGACATCGAAGAAGGAATCATCCCCCTATTTTTATTTTATGGATCTGCCCCTAGACATCGTAGAGGACAGAGAGGAACTAGCAGAATATATATGCGCACAGACAGTGCAATAGAATTGGACGTGGCGATGGTGATGCAGCCAGAAGAGGGAGCAAGGGGAGTCAAGCCCTCCCTAATGATGTGTAACATCACTAATTTTCTATAGGTTTGGTATGAAAAAAAGGTAAAAAGGTAAAAGCGTGTCATTTACTATTCATGTTTAGCTCTCCGGTCTCGTTAAGAAATGTTCCTAGCTTCATCCCTATGTGACGAGGCTATCATCACAATACATCTATAGACCCCTTGTGTGGTGTGTACCCATCAGAGATGTGTCCTGATGAGGCAAGATACTGCAAACACATCTTCATATTACCAATTCCTAATCTTCACATATGTGTTTTCTAGGGTGCTTTCACTTTTTTTCTGGTAGTGTATGTTTTCACTCTACTCGGAACTTCTAAATCAAACCATAACCCATTCTCTCTAGCTATATATGTCTACAAGATGGAGATAGAGACCGGTTTATCCCATATAAAAAAAATCTCCTCTCAACCCAACCCCACCCTCTCTTCTTGCACCTCCACATCCAACACGCACAAGCAAAAAGGGCCCAGCTGCAAGCGAAAGTTGAAATCGAAACCTTCGTCCAGTATTCAATTTGTTAATGGCGATGGGACTCAATAATGGACCTCTTAATAACCCGGCTTCCTAACGGCAACGGGAGAATAAACATTGAAAATAATGCAAGTACGTACGAACAATTCGTGGCCACGGGGATATGCAATCGCAAAAAGAATCAATAATGCAACGGCGACGTGAACCCCCCCCCCCCCCCCCACACACACAAAAAAAAAGGAAAAAGACCATTCTAATAAACTTCGTCCTCTACTGGCGTCAAGTGGCTGCCAATCAGCTGAGCAATAATAATGCCCCCCCCCCCCCCCCCCCACCCGGGGGCGGATGCTGGAGTGCGTGGCCCGTTAGAAAATGTGACCGGTGCTAGCCCGAGAACAGCGACTTCAATTTTTTTTAAAAAAAATGAACTTGGGAGTATGTGCACCGTCCATGTCGCTGGTCCGTCGTCGTCGCCGCCGCCGCCGCAATTATTATCATCAGCCGGCCGACAAAAAAATGCCATCGGCCGGGGTCTCCGTTTCTAATTACATACTAATACGCTGTAATATCTACGGCGACGATGCTAATGCGCATCGATAATTAGCTTGGCAGATCCAATCGGCCCGATCAGAGCTGGAGTCAGGTTGCTGTCAGTGCAGCCTCGCGCTTGCGCAGGATGGTTTTGGTGTGCGTTGATACGATAGGAGAGTACTTACTCGTCACGAGATACGTCGACACCCGTATCACGTCTGTGTAGGAAAAACAGGACAGATGTGCGGCGGCGATTGGACATCAGTGAGAGGCACCCGCCACCCAACCCCAGGTCCTTGGTTGCGCTTCTTCCAGTGTCAAAACTCCAAAGCGTTGGCCACCCAGATTGCTTTTCCCTTTGCTTTTGCTAGGTTGAGAAGCACCGTGTAAAGAACTTGCTCATACATTAAACTTAGTTGTTCGTCTACAAATTGTTTGTAGAGCATGCAACAAGTGGTATGATTGTGGCAAAGGCAGAGATGTATGATGAGACAACAAGGATCGAGAGCATGGTAAAGAGGGAGTGTAAGGGTGGTGTTGATGAGCACTTGAGCAGGAGTGCGCAACAGCATCGGATTTGTTCCAAACATTAAAACTAGTTGTTCTGAGCCTGCAAGCTAAAATGTTTCGAGTGTATATATAGCGTGTGTTCTTAGTCATAATAATAGTGATTCGAAGCGAAGAAATGGATCGGAGCAAAGTTCAAGAGGTGATTTCGAAAGGGATGGCAACAGCCATAAATTATGACTACTGGGAGTTATTTTTCCCAACAATCACTTCCGAATAAGCTCTAGAAATGCAAAGCGGAAAAAGCAAGTATAAAGAATATAATGGGCACAGTCGAATTACTATAGATAATAAGGTTTTGCAACGCTCGTCTCGACCATTAGCTCTATTTGCAGATTGCCGGAAATTAATTAAATGATACTCCTTAATGTAAATGCTTCTCTTAACTCAAAGCCCGTCTTGAAAATTTGAGAACTACAGCATTTCGGCACCTTTAAAACGAAACTCCTGCAGACCTAACTCTCACAAGATCATGCAGAAGGAAATAAGAGTACTATTTTTTTTTTTTGAAACAAACACGAGTACTGTTCTTGCCATGTAGTATGGTTCTTCCCATCGCCGGCTGCCGTTTCCCCCTTCTTACTGCGTCGAGAATCTCGAATCAAGTACGTACGGCCGGGGGTGCAATCCAAACTTGATCTCTTTGTAACAAGTAGAGACTGCCCCTTTGCGTGCCCAGCAGCAAACGGCTTCTGTTTCCATATGCATGGCAGTATTATTTGTGGTGCGAGTGCCACCACAGCACACCACTGCACGACATGCATGCATGAACGTGGCTAATGCCTAATGGCGACGGGAATCAACACCGAACCTCTTGCGACAGGCACAAAACGGCGGTGCCAGGTTACCAAATACCGACGCCTAGCTCCAAACGAGCTCCAGGTCTGCGGGGAGCTTCGACCGGCCCGTAACAAGAAGCAAAAAGCTGGCATCGATCAGCATCGCTCAACCAATTTTTGTACCACTGCCATCGGGGCCTCGCCTTTTATGATAGACGATCGCTCCACGTGCGTGCACCGGCTTACGCCGGGGCTAGCTAGGGCTGGGTCGTCCTCTCTGTAGTGTCTCCTAGTGCTTGCTGATGGGTGATGGGAGTTTTACACAGCCCGTATGGATTCCTGACCTGGCGTACGTGTCGAGCAAACCAACAATGGAACACAGGAACAGCCGAACAGGTGTCTCGTGGGTGACGTTTGGGCGGGGCGCACGGACCCAAGAGGCGTCAGGCTCGCAACCCGCACAGCAAGGGCAAGCAACCAAGCATGTGTTCCAGGCCAGAGCCACGGGCGCAGCTGCATGTGCGCGGATCGGCAGGGGCGCTGCTCCATCTATTATGCTCTGGCACTAATGCGCGAGCCGTGTAGTACCAGGACTACAGCGATCCACCGACCCTTTTCCTATTCGTGTACAGCTACCGCGTCGCGATCCATCGTACGAATCATTGGTCCAGGGCTCCAGGCCGGGCCGGGGGGGTCCGGCCATCCGTGTCCCGTCTCCTGTGAAACGGTGCCGGCCGGTGTGCACGCACGTCCAGATACGCATACATCGCACGGTGACCACCACGAAGTTTTGTCGCGCTCATCAGTAGTATGATATGAGAATTCGAGAGAGCAAGTCAAGGGACGACGACGTGTGACGATAATTCACTGCGCGTTTGATTTTTATTGTTTTCAAAAAATATCAGATACGCGACACGTACTGCTTTGTATCATGATCAGTGTCGATCAGTTCCACTTATAGACCAGTCTCGGTGTATAGTTTTATTATACAGTTATTAAGATTAAGAACTTGGTAGCTATACCAGCTACCGATTAGATTTCGCATAATGAAACTCCCCCATCTCATGAAACTCTCCATGAACGTTTCCAACTGGCCTATTAGCGCCGTTTCCAATTGGCTGACGACTTGTGGGGTCGGAGATAATAAAAAGCCCATGGGGCCTAACCAAGAGGCAAAGAGCGGGTCAGCTACGGACACCTTCTTGGTGTACCGCATTTTTTATATGCCAAACACTTTTTGCATGCTAAATGGCTTTGAGTTTCATAACACGTTTGGCACTATTCGTGTGATGTAGCCGCATAACTACCGTTAATCCTTTTTGGCGGTCCGCTATGCCTCGTTAGGCCTGCTTTTCTCACGTGGAAGAAACTAACATGAAAAAGAATGTTTGGACAAGTTATATATGGAACTTCGTTGAACGAGCTTTTTTTCCTTCAAAAAACTTGTTTTAATGGACACTTATTCAAAAAAATAAATTGTACTGAAACAGTAGCAACAAGTGAATTATATCAAAACAGTAGCGATAAGTGAGGGTTTGTTTAGAACACATTATTTTAAAGAATTAATAGCAATAAAAATACAAGGTCTATTTTCCTGGGCACCTAGATAATCTAGAGGAATTTGAAACGTGGCAAAGTTACAAAAGAAACGCTTGGTATTTGCAAAAAAACAAATGTAAGGCTTGAAAGATACATGGGAAAATGTACGAATTCAAGAAACAAAAGAAAAGAAACCATGAAGTTGAATCAGAAGCCATCATTGGGGCCTGGAATGAATTGAAGGGAAAGATAATGAAATGAAGGGGAAGATAAGAAAAGGATAATAAGTGGACCACCGTATCGTACTATGGTAGGGTATTTGCTAGAGACCCCGTTTTTTTTAGTTTCTCTCATAGGTGACATTGCATGTTAGCTAGAGATAATACCGGGCTTGATGCTCAACATTTGAACCTACTCTCCTCTATACACGTGCAAAAATAAACTAAAATATTTTTGTCATGCGCATGCGTCCACTCCACATTAGAGAACCAGCTCGAGAATGTGCGCTCTAGTAGGTCACGTATATACAGGGATCAAAACCATTCGATTTGCATTCATGGTTGCAGGACCTGAACATGAACGTTTCGCCCCCGCCACTTGCTTCCTGCCCCGGCCTGGCCCGCCACGCCCGTCACCGGAGATCGCCGGCGGCGAGGGACATGGAGGGAGGGGCGAGAGGCGATAGAGGAGCCGAGAAGGGATAAGGATTGAGCGGCGAGACCACAGGACAAATGGATGACCATGACCGCCGAGCGCGAGCTGGACTTTCCACCCTCCTTGCCACGAGACGTCGATGCCCCTCTGCACGATTTTC
The DNA here is from genome assembly GCF_002211085.1 of Panicum hallii. Taxonomy (NCBI): domain Eukaryota; kingdom Viridiplantae; phylum Streptophyta; class Magnoliopsida; order Poales; family Poaceae; genus Panicum; species Panicum hallii. Next base: position 51,528,675 of record NC_038046.1, read on the forward strand.
TTCCTTGGATCCCTGAGGAAGGAGAGCTAGAAAAATGCGAAGCGAAATGAAAAGAACGGGTGCATATCACAGCTAGCACAGAAAGCGCGCGCGGCCGATGGGCGATCGATAAGCAATCATGGTCCGGCCGGCGATCGGCAGTAATGGCCCCGCGCGACGGATGCGACGCGGCGTGGGGGGCCCGACCCCGACCCGGCGACCGCGACGGGTCCGGCGCGGCGGTGCTGCGGCATGCTGACCCATGCGCCCAAGTGGAGCGTGCGGGGCCAGCGGAAAAGCGAGGGCCCGGCCGTGCACGTCGAATCGCCACGGATCTCGACGACAGCGCGTGGCGCGCGAGCTCGCTGGGGCCCCGTGGCGTGGTCCGGCCCTGGCTGGAATTATTGGCGCCCTGTTTTTCTGGCACGATGCGGACGGGGGCATGGGGGCAGGTGATGCTTCGGATCCAAGCAGGGGCTGGCTGAAGTTAAAGCCATCAGAGGGAGTGGTCTAGGAAAAGGAAAAGCATGGAGAAGTCACCCGTGAAATGCATAACACGTGTCGACTTCTTTTTTTAAATAAAAATCAGATGCACGACATTGACACACAGTAGGTAACGGTGTGCTTTGCCGTGGCTACGTAGCTTAACGCGTATTTATTTAGAGCATCTCCAGAAGACTATGTATATCTCTCGAAATGGGGATTTTTAAAAAATTATCCTCTACCTATTAAGAGCATCCACAGCCTAGTCAAAAGAAATTGTAAATTTTCTGATTTTTCCATTACCTAAATTAGATTATCTTTTAATTTGGTTAGGGACTCCAACAGAATATATAAAAGAATCACCACTTCATACTCAAACTCACCACGTCAGCGCTGGGGTCTTTTTTTTTCCTCTGCCACAGATCGTATTGTACGTGCCTCAATCTATTTGGCTGCCGTCGCTGCTCGTGAGTTCGTGACTCGTCCATCGCTGCCGCCTAGACGAGGTCCTGCCATCGCGTGAGATGGCTCCGATCTACGGGCAGACGGCGGCATCGACATGGGAATCTCGCTGGGCGTGCTCGCACGACGACTGGGAATGGACATGGCGAGCTTCTGAGCGGCGACGGGGCTGACGATTCCGGCGGCTGATCTTGTAGGCGGAGGAGGTTTCTTGGCGATTTGTGCAATCCTGGATGCAAGATTAAATAACCAGACGAGGGTGCGCGGGAAGGCAAGCTCGGATGTGCAGGAACGGGAACACGCGCGTTACGTGGGGAGCACGCAGAAACGGCAGATTGGCGAGCTAAGAAGCCAGGAAGACGATGAGTCTATTTTGGAGATAAAGTCGCCGATACTGTTGGAGAGGCTGTTTCGTTGATAATAGCCAAATTTAGATTAAAAAGGATTTTAACGAGGCTGTTGTGGATGCTCTAAGGTGTGTATCGGTCGTATTACTTTCTTCTTAATGAAATACGTGCTCAGGCACGTTCGCTAAAACAAGTAAAAATTACCCTTCAACAACCTCTTCAATTGGACATTTAAATATACACGTCTTCTATTCTGGATTTGTCACTGGCTAAAGATGGAGAGCAAGAATTGCTTTCTAGACTACGCACAAGATATAGAAAAACTGTTGGAGAGTATAAAGATACAGAAAATAATTTTTACTCAAATAACTTTCTAAATGATAATTTAGAGAGTAGATTTTAAAAAGGCTATTGAAGATGCTTTTAGAGAATGGTTCTGGAGAACGTTCAAATTGGGTATTCCTACCAGTCCGAACAAGATTTCATAATGCTAGAGCCGGTGGCGCACAGAAAGTATCTGAAATGGATCATTTTATTTCATCGTACATAGAAACTTATGTTTTTCCTGTAGATTCTAGATTTAACATGGACCTAGCTGGGAGCGGGTGGAGGAAGGGGAGGATCGGAGGGGCTCAGAGAAGCTGGCAATTGGCAAGCGTGCCGACGTCGCAGCGTGCGAGTTGGCTGGCCGGCCGATCCAGCACAGCCGCCGCCAAAGCCAAACCGCACGAGAAGCACGCGCGCGCTCGCGTCCGGGAGCCGGAGCTCGGAGGCTCGGAGCTCCCAGCGTCCGGCTCCGGCCACGCGCGCCTGGGCCCAGTGAGTCATTGGCACGGGGCCCAGCGCACAGACCCACGCGCCCACCGGGTTTCCTCTTCTTTTTTTTTCATCCCCGAGCGTACGTAGCCGCGCGCACCAATAATAAGCGGGCTCGGCTGCGCGGGACGGACGGACGGACGAGACGAGCAGCCCCCCGTAGCCAGCCAGAGAAAAACCAACAAGCAGCGCGGGCCACCCGGCCGCTCCCGCCCCCCTGCTCTGCGCGCTGCTACTGCTAAGCCTCGCCGCCTCCCATTCCGCCGCCGCTGCTGCCGCGGAGGCCACCACCGGGGGGTTGGTTTGGGACCTTGGGTTGGATCTAGCGGGGCGCGAAGATGGGTGGCGGCGGCGGCGGCGGCGGCGGAGGAGGAGCCACGACGGCGCTGGGGGAGCCGCTGCTGACGAAGAAGGGGAGGGCGTACCGGCCGCGGTGCCCCGGGTGCCGGGTGGACCGCCTGAACGCGGAGCGGGAGGGGGTGTTCCCGCTCAAGGACCTCTTCCTCATCTGGCTCGTCACCATCACCTGCAGTAAGCTGCCGCCGCCTCATCCCACACTCGTACCCCGAATCCATCGCCACCCCTCAACGTACCGCTAGCTGCTTTGCTGGTTGGTCTGGTTTCTTCCTGTTCGTCGCCGGCGCCGTCGTTTTTGGCCCTCTTGGGGACAAGCATTTCTGAGCCGCCGCCTTCTTCCGGCTACAAATCACGCGGTGGCCGGTGGCGGCGTAGGGAGGGGAGCGAGCATTTTTGTTGCCTGGTGGGCTTTTTTTAAAAAGTATTTTAAAAAACGGTGTGCTTTTTTGGGATGCCAATATTCCTGCGATATGCTCCCGTCATACTCCTTTTCTTTTTAGCGAAGGAAGCTCTAAAATAAGCTGGTAGCCTATGCAACAGGCATCCAGATTGCTGACAATGTGCTAGTATATGCTTTTTTTAGGGGAAAAAACTAATATATGCTAGCCGCGGTGTTTCACACTCGATTTGACCCTGGCCGGCGACGAGATCAAGGCTCAACGTCCCAGCCTTCGTCTCTTCCAGATTCGATTTGGCCAGGCGTGTGCGTTGGAATCGGCTTCAGTTGTTCACCTGATCATCCACACCTCCCCCGGCTCGTCCGGTCCTACCACTCTGACGGCAAAGATCTCCCATGATCCGGCTAGCGATCTAGCGCACCTACTAGTACATAGCCTCCTCTTCCCTCCGCCCAGAATCAGGAACATTATGTTGTTGGTTCCATGTGGGCGAAGATCGGTGTCAAGATATGCAGAGCGACTAGTGCTAATTTTTAATCAAGACCCGGCGCTGTTGCTAGCCTGCTGCCCCCATTTAATTACTCAGTAGTACGTTGACTAAGGCTAGGTTTGGTTCCGCTCGCTTATTATAAGACTCGTCATATCAGATATTTGATGCTAATTAGAAGTATTAAATATAGGCTAATGATAAAATAAATTTCATAACCCCTAAGCTTATTTGCGAGATAAATCTATTAAACTTAATTAGTCCATAATTAGCCTATGTGATGCTACAATAAATATGTGCTAAATTAGACTTAGGCTCATACAGTTAGTTTTTCTAATTAGCATCGAAATATTTGATGTGACAGGATTTATTATAAACCCCTGAATCAAAAACCCCCTAATATAGTTAACTCGGAAGCGCATCGTGTGGTATTCGTATAATACCAGCCAGCCGGTGCTGACGTGTATCGTCGTGCCCTTTTCAACGCTTGGAATTCGGCGTGCCTTTTTTTTTCAGGACTCACGTGATCCTGCTCCTTGGATTCTCGCACCGTGCACACTCGTTTCCTCAGGGAATTCCTGCTGTCCAGCTGCATGTGTATCGTGCACTTTTGCCTGTTGTCTGCTCAAATCTGCTCTTGCTTCTGTTCGCTTACGGCTGCGGACAGAAATCACTATACAAGTTAATGGTGTCACTTGTCACTTCTCAGCAACTGATGTTGATAGTTTTGGGTGTGCTGTCACTGTTGGTAGTTGGTACTGAATTGTTGTACTCTGTAAGATTTTTTGTTCCGTTTTTCAGTCAATAAACTTGTTTTGTTGGAATTAGGCGCATGCATTCGAATTTACTGATTGCATGCTTTTTGACTTGTGTGAGCTCTCTTAGTTGTCAATTGGAAATGCACATGACCCTGTTTTATTTTCTATCTGCAGCACTGCCGATCCAGTCTCTGTTTCCCTTCTTGTATTTTATGGTAAGTAACATTGCTCTTATTTATTTATTTATTTATTTTATTTTATAAACATGAGATTTCATTGCATTATTTATCAGAAAAAAATGGAACAACTACAAGTAGAATCCGAATTTTCCATTCTTAACATCTGTGTTCCAAGACCATTTTTCTCTCTCTGTAGACTAGGTAAGATGTTATGATCCGGTCTGCAATTGAGTAGGTAGACCTCATTACTAGATGGTGGCAGGGTAGAGCATGTGCTTTCCGTCGAAGGAAATAGCCCCAAGATTTCGTGGAGTTGGAGCTAGCTGGGGTTACACTAAGGGTGTTTGAATGAGCCATCTTGTTAAGGGTGTTTGAATGAGCCCTCTTGTTTCCTTTTTTATACTGAAATCAGAGGCTTAAACCACTTTATGATTCGACATGAACCTGGGAGCTGAAGCCTTACTTGTCTTGCCTTTTTTGCTAGACTTACATGTTATCCTGTGGTCTTACAATTAAACACTATAAAACTGACAACAGTTACAAATGAGCATATTCGTTTTCTTTGCACACAAGCGGACCTGTGCTATGGTGGTTCAAGGGTAACTTTTTCTAAAAAAACTCGACCAACCTAGGAGAAACTATGTGGCATTGTAAATAAAAAGAAATAGGCACCTAAATTCGAGCTAAAAAGAACTCAATGCTAAATATTTTTATAAATTTATACTCTTCTTTGTGAGGTTCATAAATTTATTCTCGTTTTAACCTTGAACTTTTTGCTTGCAGATAAGGGATCTGCATATTGCTAAACAGACCCAAGATATTGGATTTTATGCTGGTTTTGTTGGTGAGTTTTCTGTAAAACATAGTTCCTCTTCTGTGTCTATCTGCTAAAAGATCTGGAACATAGCAAGGTATAGGTGTTTATCTATCATTATAAACTCATGGTGCTATTGCTATCAATGAAGGCGCTTCATATATGTTCGGAAGAGCGATCTCCTCAACAGTGTGGGGAATTGTGGCCGATAAGCATGGCAGGAAACCGGTTATCGTATTGACCCTTGTTTCAATGTAAGGATCTTCTTTGGACAAAACACAGTCCCCTCTGTATACATGGTAACATGGGCTTTTCTTTGGGTGTACTTTTGCTGATGCACCCAGAATTTTGGCATTTTTTCTCTATTTCAGAATTATCTTCAATACTCTCTTTGGACTAAGCTTAAACTATTGGATGGCATTAATCACGCGATGTCTGCTCGGGGTCATGTGTGGCTATCTCGGACCAATTAAGGTATCTAAACATATATGGCTACTGTGACCCACTGTCATGTCCATTTACCTCTGTCCACTAAATGCTTAGATAATAAGTTCCATATTCTTCTGTTTAAATTCTGCAGTAAATTGTAGTTTTTTTTATTACACCTATTGTTGTATAACACTACCATTTTCTTGTTAAAATGCATTGAGTACTATCCTAACACTTGAACCTTGTTCGATTTCACTAGAAATAATTTGTGCTATTCCTTTTTGGGTATTCAGGCTTATGCTACAGAAGTGTGCCGAAAAGAATATAATCATCTGGCTTTAGCAGTTGTAAGATGCTCAAACATTATTATTTTTTGTTCTTCTGTTTGAGAGCCCAATGTTCATAAGTTGCTATTGCTGATGTACCAGGTTTCTTCCTCGCGAGGCATTGGTCTCATTATTGGACCGGCTATTGGTGGTTATCTTGCACAGGTAATATTCAATCTGTGCAGAATATTAAATTTTTCACTACCACCTTAATCTGTATGATTTGACTATTCATTCAATCTTTATCTTATTACCATGATTTATAAACAATAAAATATGAAATTATGTAGCCTTCTGAAGTGTTTGTTGTTTGGCCTTTTCTTTTCCCAAAGATCCTTCTGTAGATTTGGAGTGCTTGAGTTGTTTGGTTTGCATTAATGATTACTCATCATGAATTCATGACATAAAAAGGCAAGATGTTCCTCGAATAATACATATTAGCTCAAACCAGAAACCACATTGATACAGATCCATGTTGCCACAGGCTGATTCTGATCAATGAACAGTGACATTTAAGGCTACCATACAGAAATTTATCTCTTTGTTAGATTATTGTATTGACACACACTTTAGAGGAAAAACATCAATTCTCCTTGCACTTATGTGTTTGTGGTTTGCTGCTGTATCAGCCTGCAGATAAGTATCCAAGCATATTCTCTCAGACGTCTATATTTGGGAGGTAAGCATCTGCTTTGTGCATCTTGTTTTCAATGCCGATTGCTTCAGTTATGCTAATTATGTTATAACACGCAATATTGTAGGTTTCCGTATTTTCTCCCCTGCCTATGTATATCAATCCTTGCAGTTCTTGCTCTATTTGCCTGCATCTGGTTTCCGGTGAGTTTGCTGTTCCTATCTGCCCACCATGCTCAATTCGTATCGAAGAAAACATCATTTTAAACTAAGAGCTAAACACCATCATTTTATTCCTTTATACACCAAGTGTGAAACAACCAGAGAACTCATTATATAGATTTATTGAGAACCTATGTTCACTGAAACATGTATATCAAATTTGACATCTTTCTGCTATTGTTCAGCACTAAACATCACTGCAGTGCCACAATCTCTTCAGGTGGTCTTATTGTCATTTAATATATGAATTGAGATTTAGATCACATGTGCAACATTACAGGAAACTCTGCATAAACACAATGAAGATACAGTTGATAATTCAGTCGAAGCTATAGAAGAATCTCTCGCTGATACGGACACTGAAGAAAATGGAAATGGTGGATGTCTACAATTATTTAAAAACTGGCCATTGATGTCAGCTATTACTTTATATTGTATTTTCTCTCTCCAGGATGTTGCTTATGCAGAGGTAAAATTGCCACTTGTTGGTTGAGTTGCCTTTCTGTTGTTAAATTGCACAAATTGTCTTACTGGCATGTTTGAATTTTGCATCTGTTTTTCCTGTATCCTTGCTTCCAGTGCCCTTGTTATTACTGTATCTAAATCAGGAAAAACTTGCAGGTATTCTCTCTCTGGGCTGTCAGTGACAGATCGTATGGTGGATTAAGCTTTACTTCCACAGATGTGGGCAATGTCCTTGCAGCGTCAGGTATGTCAAAATAAAAGGAAGATCAATAAAGTTGGTGTTGGAACTCAGTTATTTATATTTCAGGCATTGATGTTCTATTGTGTTGCAGACAAAGCTAGATATACTGACTATAGGCTTTTTTTGTTCAGGTCTCTTCCTTTTTCTATATCAAATGTTGGTTTATCCATTGCTTGCAAAATCGGTAGACCACATCACATTAGTCCGAGGAGTGGCGGTAAGATAATGCACTACCTGTCTATTTAACTATATTTAGACACTTCAACTAACTAGATATTCTAATGTGCAGATATTGACCATACCACTTCTTGCTAGCTATCCATTCTTTCCTTCATTGTCAGGGTTCGTTCTTATGTTGGTAGTAAATCTCGCATCTTTCCTCAAGAATACTTTCTCGGTGAGTGCAAAAACTTGCTTTTTTTACTTTTGCTGTTTAGAACAAATAGGCAAGTTTCAAGTGTGATGCTGTTTAACTTAGTGATGACTAAGCCCGTCAGGCTTATTCAATGCAAATCATGGTCCTGTTTGTTTCCGATTATAATCAGCTTATCGGTGAAAATAAGTGATAATCCCACCAAACGCCCTGCTTATTTTCGCTGATTTTCGCTTCTGTGGTAAGCCGCTTCAGAGATTTGAACTAGAAGCAAAAAGCGAGAAAATCTTCGCTTAGCTTATAATCTAGGCGTGGTTCAGAGAAGCAGAAACAAACAGGGCCCATGTTTCTCCAACAAACTTTTCTCATATGTGCTAGGCCCGTTGTTTAGAACAAATAGATAAGCTTCATGCCACTAGTAGTTGTTCATATTTAGCTTGATGCTTCAAGTACGGCACTATTGTCTCTACGATTGATGAGCGTGTCATGGTTACATATTTCAAATTAATTGATGCATTATTAGCTATTACAAAACTTATTTGTGCCCTTATGCTGTTTTCAGGTGACTACCATTACTGTGTTCAACATTTTAATGAATGAAGCTGTGGTAAGTTCCACGTCCCAATAATGGGTAATTTCGTTTCCTATATTCGTGCATATGAATATTTCTAACATCAGTATGGCAAAAACAGCCTCAGGACGTAAGAGCGGCAGCCAACGGCATCGCTGTAACACTAATGTCCATCTCTAAAGCTGTTGCTCCAGCTGTTGCAGGAATAATGTGAGTATTCACTATTGATGTCTGAGTATTTTACGAAGCATGCATTGCAAGCTTGCGGAGAAGATTCTTAGTCTGATTAGTCAGGGCAGCTTTTGGGGTTGCCTTTTAATCCAAATAATTCCATGGCAAACTGCACCTGGATCCAATTCGAACTTACTCCCTCCATCGTTTTACAAAGCATGCAGCCAAACCTCTATAGTTTTGACTTGAAAAGCGCTACTTGATTATTCATATGGAAACAGTATCACTGGATTTGTCATAAAAATTGTTTTCATGACATAGTTCTTTAATAATGTTTTAGGACCCTTTTCATATGAAAGTAGCTTCAAAGTCGCATATTAGTAGAAGCTATGTCAATGTCCGAAAGGCGAAAGCCCACGTCTTTACAAACAGATGAAGCTGTTCCTATTTTCAAACCTAGGGTCTTATGAATATCACAGCATTGATGAACTATCACCTTACCATGTTTAATATATTTCCTCTACAGATTTTCATGGGCCCAAAGGCGCCAAACAGCTTCATTTCTTCCAGGTATTACACAGGAGGATCTCTCTTCATTATATCCACCACTATCTATCGCACACCTCTGTTAACATCTGATCTGAATCTTTTTTTTTTACAGGCGACCACTTGGTGTTCTTCATGCTGAACGTGTTCACGGTCACCGGCCTCGTCTTCACCTTCAGGCCCTTTTTTGTCCGAGGCAGCGCGAAGCATTGAGACATGAATGAACACCGGCGGCCCCCATGGTATCCTATACATCCAGGGCCAAGGAGATCTATATTTTCTCTTCCATCGCGGTGGAGCCTCTACCACTCAGGCAAAGAACACAAGTGTATGGTGCGAATTGTAATTTTTGTAATTTCTGTTTCTTCTCATCCCCTTCGCAGCATGCCGCTGCTGTATGTGCTGGAAGAACATTCTGCTGCCGCGCATGTTGCCCAGTTTTTTCACGCGTGTAAGTAGTGTAGAGAAATTGTTCTGGTCCGGTAGGTGTTTGTGTATCGTCGGTAGTGGAGCATTGGTTTTGTAAGAAGGTTACGGTGCCTTTTTCGCGGGCATGATTGATGAATAAGAAAAGGAAAATACGCATTTGAAGGAATAAAAAGTGAGCGAGAAAGCTGTACTGTGTTCGTGACGGTGGTATTCAGGGTTTTCTTGGTAACGATTGGCGTCATTTGAACCAGAATATGTCGCTTCAAAACCCGTTTGGATCCATCCAGTTAATCCATTAGCTGATTAGTTAGAATTAGTTGAGTTAAACTAGCTAATTGGATAATTGTTATTTAGCTGGTTAGAAGAACTGTAGCTACATATTAGCTTATCCTGTTTATATTTATCGTTACTAAAACTAGCTACCTACCAATTAATTCGCACGAAGTTTTTAGACCTCAACACTCTCCATGAGTTCTCACTGGATCATGAAGTTCTTGCTGGTGGGGAGAAGACCGTTCGCCCCCTCCGGGATCCAAGCGAAATAAGGGCCCATTTGGTGCGCCTTCTACCGGCTCCAGCTTCTGCACTGTAACAGAAGCCGGAGCCGGAGGAGCTACAGTTTGTGGCTTCATCAGCTCCTATGTTCTAGTAAGGGGGAGGGAGAGGAGAGAGAAAAATGATTTCCATATGGTTGGATTTTGGAGCAGTTTTGATATTGAATGTTTGGTAGAGCTCGTACTGAAACCTGCGATGGAGTTGATGGAAGAGCTCTACCAAAGAGGCTCTTCAATTCCCTTCAATTCATTCCAATGCACGTGGATAGCTGACTATGGCCCTTAGGGCGTGGCGTTTGCTTGCACTCATCAGATGGGCTCGCGATGCGCGGTTACAACTGCGGGCTCGATGGGCCAGAAAGAAATGATCTGAGGAGATTGTGTTTAGTTGTAGGCCCAAGTTGTCAAAGCCATAATTTAGCCTTGCTAAGGCATTTTGGTCTTTATTTGGTTTGACATCCACATCTGATCAATCACTTTCTAGACCAATAGCATAATGACACGTCATAGCTAACCATGCAAGGAAAACTGAGTGATACTGCAATTATCTCCAACCGGAAAACCATCGGACATTCAATGGAGTAAAACTGAGTGATAATCGCCCAAAAAGACTAATTTGTTGTGTTGTTCAGACCGATTGTCAAAATAATTAGGTAGTCAGGTCTCTTCCTGTGTGACTCTCCCTAAGGCTGGGCACAATTTCCCAAACCCCAAATACCCAAACCCGTTTCCGAAATACCCGAACCCTTAAAACCCGAATGCTATATCGGGTAGGACATCCCGAAACCTGAAATTGGTTCGGGAAATTCGGTATACAATCCCAGTATCCGAATTTTTCAAAATACCCAAAATTATGAGTGAAGGCCCAATATGCCCAAGTAGCCAGGCCCATGTCCTAGGCTCTCAGCCCACAAATTTGCTAACACTACTGCCCAGACGGCCAGACCCCAGTCCCCATCGGCCATCTCCTCAAGACATCGACCCCCAGGCCCCCAGTCCCCCTGCCCCGTCACCCCCGTCGCCGCTTGCTTCCCGTGCTCGTGCCACCCCGCCACCCGCCTGGGCGCCTGCACGACTGCACGCACCTGCTCCACGGCCGAGCTGACGGCTAGCACGCGGCCTCCGTGCCCTCGGCTACCTCGCGCCTCGCAACCCCGCCCCCCTGCCGCCGTGCCGTGTCGCCCAGCGCCAGCAGGCCGCTGTTGCCTGCTGCTGCCTTGCTTTCCCCCGGCCCCCACTGTGCAATGCCCTACGCGCCGCGGCTGCATCAACGGACAAGCGGACGGCGGGCCAACCGCTGCACGCTCACGGCACCAGACCCGCCGCCAGACTGATGTCCCAACAAGGTGTGAACTGTGTTAAGATTTGGGTAATAAGGATTACTCGATACCCGAACACGAAATTCCGGGTACCTGAATTTTCGGATTTCTTATTTTCTAGATGAATTTTGGGTAACAATTTTCAAAATCCGAACTTTTAATTACCTGAATTACCCGACCTGAAATTCCCGAATTACCCGAACGCCCAAGGCTAACTCTACCTCTCCTTCGCTAGCAAAACAAAGAAGATACTGGAACTTACCTCGTGGCTGATCTGAAACCATGGACTGCAAGGCCAATGGAAGAAGAGGAAGATAAACATCGGTAAAACGGGTACTAACCTCTGATTATGCTCTAGCATTAGTCCTTTTTCTGAGCACTTTCAATACGAGGGCAGGAAGACTACATGTTTGTAGTGCATAAGTAAGGAGGAAAAAAAAAATCTTGCACTTCATAGCGTAAAACAGGTGCCTTCTGAAAACTGAAAAGTAACTTAATCATGCAGGTAACTTAATCATAGATTGAACATAAGAAATTTCAGTTCATATACACATGTATAATTCAAAAGTTCTTCGATCTTTTGGTGCATCAGGTAACAAGAATTGCAGCATGCTAAAAACATCTACCACCAAGATAAATTTCAGATCGCATATTTGAGGGGCATGTAACGATTTCATGCATTAAAATTTCATTATGGCAAAAAGGCAGTGTTGCATTATAGCAAGAGGACTAAAAATAAATCAAATAACATAATTGATGGCCAAATAGCAGATTTATGCATGAAACAAATTTCATTTGGTAGGCAAGTTTGTGTATGTGCTAGAAGTTAGTATAATGTATAGTACAAGAAGATAGTGTTGCCAATTTATAACCCTAATGCTAGAATATTCACTGTTTTGTAATAAACGAATTGAATATCCGAAAACAGTCATTGTAAATAACACTGATATCATAGGAATGCCCTGCAGAATACTAAAAACTCAAACTCAAAACAATTAATGAGATGCACTACTAGAACAACGAAAAAGACTGATTATAGCAATTATGACTACAGAATATATGTGAACACTAGAACATATACACTGAAGAAACACGAGAACTTAAAAAGTACTGAAAAGAACATCATAACCATGAGCATAAAATAAGTAAGAAAAACAAACAAAAAATTGAACAATAGCACGCAATATTAATGCAGAAATAATATCGGAAATTAATCTAAAGAGCAAAAGCAAAATGAAGCGAATTGTGGGGCATCTGGATGTAGGGGTAATGATTGTGCTGCTCCCCGTAGAACAAGGTGAGCAGGGACAAAACGCCCTGACCTTTGCTGGCCATCAAAATTGCCGCCCCCACGCCGTCTTCTCTCGTCACCGCTGCATCATCTCCCGTCGTCGCTCGCCATCAGGGGGAATAGCGAGCTGTAGCTGCCTGCCAGTGCGGAAAAGCGGTAGGGGTAGGAAGTACAGTAGATGAGAGAGGAGTAACATGATCCAGCGAGCTGCCGGGCCAACAAATCAAACGGGCCAACAAAAATAACAGCACACTGGCCCGTCAAATAAAAGTAGCTGCACGAATCTGGAAGGAATCGCGGTCATAGAAATCTGAGTGAAATGAAGGAAGAAAAACACCCGATAGATATATAGAAAAACCGTTTATCTGTTCTTTCTCTCTCTCTTTTTTTTGATAAGATCTGTTCTTTCACTTGAAACTTGAAAAGTTCAAAACTGCCCCACTACAAAGAAAAGTCATAACCCGGCTCAACTTGGGGCGAGCAAAATCATGGACCCCTTTTTTTTTAAGATGATGGACCTGATTTTTGGTGACAACGTGGTCCGTTGGCATCAATGCTTATCTTTTAGAATTCGAAGCTTTCAAATCAATCAATATAGATTATAGTGATGCTGTTTTTCAATCTATAAATCCTACTACGGTATTTGTGATCTGTAAATACTTCCTCTGTATCAAAATATTTGTCGCCATTAATTTTTCTATAACTTTGACCATTCATCTTATTCAAAAAATTATATAAATACCATCTATTTTGTTTGTGATATGCTTTATTATTATAGATATTTTAAGTATAATCTAAATTTTGTTTTTCAATAAAACTTTGAATAAGATTAATGGTTAAAATTGTAAGAAAAATTAACGGTGATAAATATTTTGATACGGAGGGAATAGAGTATTAGTGATACGTAGGGTGCATGATCTCTCGTTCCAAGTTTTTTTTAAAACACATCTCGTTCCAAGTTTGGACCAGTGTGTCGACCCCTACACTAGAAGAGAGAAACTCAGTTATAAAAAAAAACGAGAAGAGAAACTCGCGGCGCGGTAGGAGCCCTCGAGGCAAGGCAAGTGTCGCGTGGAACCCACGAGGCCGGTCGGTCTCTGCCACCGGGTCTCGTCTTCTCTTCTCCACCCTCGTGGGCTCCCCTCTCCCACTTCCTCCATTCGCGCTTCGCCTCTCTCTCTGCCCGTCTCCCTCCCTCCGTCAGATCCCTCGCCAGGACTGCCATGGCGGACCAGCTCACCGACGACCAGATCGCCGAGTTCAAGGAGGCCTTCAGCCTCTTCGACAAGGACGGCGACGGTACTCCCACGCGCGCTTGCCCCCCTCCCTCTCGATGCGTGCCTCCCTCCCTTTGCTTGATGTGGCGTGGTAGATTCACGGGCGCGACGGGAGATCTCGTCTGGTCGCTGGCTGCGTCCGTTGCGACTTGCACCAGGTGGATCGCGGGGTAGATTTCGGGATTTTTGGTCTCGGTGTGTGTCGCTGTCGAGATGTAGATGCAGATCTCGCATCCTTTAGCTCCTGCGGGCTCTATCATGGTGCGGGGCTTCTCGCAATAGCTCTGAGTAGGATCGCAAACGGGGAGAGAGATTGTGCTCTATGCTCTATGAGGGTTTGCTCCGCTGGCCCTGGAGCGGCGAAGTGGGGCGCCTGGGCGGAAATGGCGACGCAGATCGATCCGCCGGGTCTAGGATCGGTCGTTTGGATGTTCTGTGGGAGTTCAGCCATGGAATCATTACGTACATGGGAATTCCCCTTCTATGGTAACTGGGATAGTGCTCATAGAGGGCACTGAATCTGTGTGAGGAGGTGGCACGAACGCGGGTAACACGAACGTGGTGCTGCCGGTTGCTGCCACCGCTTGCAGCTTCAAGAAGGTGAAGTGCGCAGCATGGTGCAATCCTGCTCGTGTCATGGGTTGCGGACTTGTGATAGCATGGTGAGTTACTAGTCAGTAGGCGTGGGTATGGCAGAAAAGGTGATATGTGGTGTGTTGCCGGCTTTAGGGATACCGAACCAATGCATCTAGTTTTGGAGCTAGTTGTTTTGGGTCTTGTGACATTGCATCGCATGGCGTTATGCCGTACAGCTGTTAGAACCTTTGGCAGGTTGTGGGTAAAGGGTGCAACTGCCGCTTTGTATTTATGGGGAATGTTGGGTTGATCCCTATGCGATCATGTTTACTGTGATTGTATTGTAAAAGAAAACCGTTCGTCAAATTGCTGGACAAGCTATGGCAAAGATCTAGCACTATCACTATTTGCTAATGAATTCAATTGTTGCTGGATTTGGTCAAGTTACCAAAATTTATTGTCCACCGTTTGGAAGTTGGAAGTAAACAGATAGAATTTGGTCTTCGTTCATGCTAATGGATCGGCATGTCTGTAGGAGTAATGATATCTATGAATGCATTTGCACGTGGAATAATGTCATCCCATTTTATTGATTATGAACGATTGGTGTTATTGAGTGGACTTGCATGTAAATAGTAAGCACAATAATTGCATCATAACAGTGTAGGTTACATCTAGATTGGGAAAAAAAATCTTGGAGTTACTTGCTTGTTAAATACAATTGCCTATTTCTCACTGGTTTTACCTGGTTTTTGTTTATTTTACTCCCATATAAATTGCATTTAGGGTTAAGAAAAGGAAGTTACTCAGCTGAGAACTTCAGAATCAAGACCTATGAACCTTAGGAAATGCCCAACCGTGTTTTATAGTGAATGCATAACTGTTTGATTCATTATCACTAGTTAAGTGTGTTTGCTGGCATTCCTTGAAGAATTTGCATGTTCATTTTGCCAGGCTTTGAATGGATTTAGGTCAGATCAGGGATATTATCAACTTCTTTGACAATCCCTAGCCCTAGTCAGTAGTTAAGAAGCTGCAGATAATTAGCAGCTCTCTAGTGGTTTTCCGGTTGGTCTAATTTTCTCTTATTGCTGATTATTTCCTCAGTTTCTTTCTACAGTCTTGTATAATGCTTCGAATCTGTATGATGTATGCATAGCAGCAAAACTTCTTACAATTCTATAATAACTGCAGTCGTCAGGAAATCTTGTTCCTTGGGTTTACCAGTCAATATAATCTGGCCCAGTGCATTTCATATTTTGAGATGCCATGGTGTGGCATCTGCTAGCATCATAATGATAAGGAAAAAAGAAACTTGACCAACCTATTAGGAATTAGGTGTATTTAATTAGAAGAAATATGCACTCAAATTTTGAGCCGAAGTGGACTTGAACCTGGTTCGGTGGGAGTGTGTACCCACCAACTGAATCTGCTAGAATAATATGTTGACAGAAGGGTAGTCCAATGTCATTCCTGTTGCCTCAGAAAAAGTTTCCAGTGCTGACGCTCATCTAGTATAGCATTGAACAGGCACTATTCTTCACACTGTAGATATTGATTAGCGTGTTTAATATATTATACTGTTGCAACTGTATGATGCAGTCACTGGAACCTTAATTGTGTAGCTATAGATATCTCTTAACTCACTCACGATATTGAAATCATGGAGTTGACTTTCTAGTTTCTACCCAGTGTACCGTGAACCAAAATTCTTCTTATATCATCAATAAGTTGTTGGTAGACTGCGTTTGTGTTTTGCCTATGAAAACAGAATTCTTGAATATCTTCTAAGGCATTTGTTTTGCGTAGTATTTTGAAGATGTTCATAATTTTCAGCAATCACCATGATATAGTTTCATGCCTTTTCAGTTTCCGGGCATTAATAGTAATCAGGTCAATTGCATATTTTGTTCCTAATCTATCTTCAGCGAATTGCAGCCCACATAATTAGGCCTTGAGTGAAATTTCTTCCTAGAAATTCGGGGTTCCATGTATGTTTGTTTTTCTCCCCTTGAACATTCCTTGCATCCTGATAAAGAAAAGCTAGGTAGATTCGTATGCTGTGTAGGTAGTTGACTTTTATCCATTCCGTTGATTGTCTTATATAAGTTCTGCTGGATGGCCTAGTAAATTTCTTCATGGATTGCTGTCTTGTGTGTAATAGCTGCCTACCTGTAGAAGGATCTGTACCTGTGAAATACATTAATTTACAATGTCAGACAAAGGACAGCTGTGGTGTTTATGGTTATAATAATGTTGTCGTCAGTTTCTAGAGGAACTATCCTGTAGCACCAGAAGTGTGGTGGTGCCTTCTCTGCCTGAGGCAGGTACAGGGATTAACTGATAGTTCCCAGATCACCTATCCATTGTAATAGTTCCCAAATCATCTTGATTGTTAATACCCTTACATGATTGGAATGCCCCCACATAATATTTCCCCTGTTATTCTCTGTATTTGCTAATTGCTATATTAATTTAATTAATTTGAGAAGCAGTATGTAATGTTTGTCTCGTGTATCAGGCTGCATCACCACCAAGGAACTTGGAACTGTGATGCGCTCATTGGGGCAGAACCCTACTGAGGCTGAACTCCAGGACATGATCAATGAGGTTGATGCTGATGGCAACGGAACCATTGACTTCCCTGAGTTCCTCAACCTGATGGCACGCAAGATGAAGGACACTGACTCTGAGGAGGAGCTCAAGGAGGCCTTTCGTGTGTTTGACAAGGACCAGAACGGCTTCATCTCCGCGGCTGAGCTCCGCCACGTCATGACCAATCTAGGCGAGAAGCTGACAGACGAGGAGGTGGACGAGATGATCCGCGAAGCTGATGTGGACGGTGATGGCCAGATCAACTACGAGGAGTTCGTGAAGGTGATGATGGCCAAATGAGATGTGCCCTTTTGAAGCTAGTTTCTCTCCTGATGGTAGTAACTAGTTTAGTGTTGAAAACTGACTGCATTTGGTTATCCCTTATTCCGATCCGTGCGCCAATGAACAGATCTGTTGTTTGTTTTCTTCCCTGGGATTTTACTGTATCGGTAATTTCTTTTGGATTCGTTTGCGATTGTATTACATTTGTGTTATCTTTGGTACAATGATCATGCCTTTCCCTTCCAGTTTAGGTGTTGAATTTCTTGCAGTAACGCGTGGTATGCAGGTGCAGCTATATCTGCTATCTGGTTTGGTTGTTGCTCGTGCTATTTTATGAGCTTCTTGCAGCAACACGGAGTGTGATTTCGCGGCAATGACGACATATGCAGGCACCGACGACTTTCCGAGTGAACGCCAGTGTTTCGGGGATAAGTTTTGGTCTAACAGTTGACTTGAGATATCATGTCTGTTGACCGTACTAGATCCGGGGGAAGTACGATTTTACCCTTCGCACCTTGCTTTTTCCTACATTTGTAAAAGTCTACTTTGTTCTGTTCATCAATCTAGTAGACTCCTTTACCTATCATAGAAAATTGGTCGTCGGTATTAAATTGGAAAATGAAAGGAAAGCAAGAAACAGCACCAGTCTCTTGTTCCCGAGAGCTGGTGCTAGAAGATGGCGATTGGTAGAAAAGAGGCAAAATCTGGAACAAGAATTGTTCAACAAGGGAATTTTTCATTGGAGCTTGTTTGCATGGGAATTCCCTTGTTGAACTGTTCCTTTTTTTTCCCCAAATACAAGAACTTTTTCAAAGATGGGATTCCCATTCCTTTAAACCTGAATAAACAAAAGAAGGTGACCTCATTATATTCATATAACATTTGTTTCAGAAAAAAATTATATTCATATAACGTAAGATAGACGTTTGAGGAAAGGCTTGTCCTTAAACAAATAAGAAGCAACAAAAAGAGATCGACCTTTAGTTCGGCACTTCAACACAACCTGACATCTCAATTCCGTTTGCAATAACAGCGGTACGAATTGTTGATCCTTAGGTGCACCTCCAACTTTAACCCTCTTTAGTTTAAATTATGCTATAAGATTCTATTTTATAAAATTAGAATAAATATTTGAACTATAAAGGATTGGAAGTACACGTAAGAATCACTAATTTGCACCCTATGCAATACCGCTTTCCAATTAAATCTAAACAAGAGATGCATGCAAATTCTTCGATGAGTGTGGATTCTATGAAAACTGCACAACATTGTTATTGACTTTTTTTTATTTTTCCCATACTCCGGAACCGATCCTCCGAAGATCCGATCCTCCCTGGAATTTACCTATCCATCTCCCCATTAAAGAACTCATCAAAAGCCAATCTAAAGCAGGTTAATTAGCAAAAGTAGATACCCCATC
Organism: Panicum hallii; assembly: GCF_002211085.1. NCBI lineage: Eukaryota > Viridiplantae > Streptophyta > Magnoliopsida > Poales > Poaceae > Panicum > Panicum hallii. Next base: position 51,547,475 of record NC_038046.1, read on the forward strand.
AGGATTAAACAAATGAGCGAGCTTTCATGCTCTGTCAGTGCATCAGACACTAGATTAACCTCCACACACCTCCCTTTCTTTCTTTCTTTCTCACTCTCTTTGCCCCTCCCTTGCAAAGTAAATCAGATTCAGATCAAAGAGCTGCCGGCCTGCAGCTTTTTCTACTGTTTGCATGCAGCATGCGTGCAGGGCAGTTCAGCAGACAGCAGCTGCCAGTGTTCACATAATGGCCATCTCATGGCTAAAGCAAAAGAAAAGGTACAGTGTCCTCCTGATGTTAGTCTACCATTGCTGCAGATGCCGTAGGCCTCATGCCATGCCAGCATGGGTTCGTTTTACCTGAACCCCATGAGCTGCCCGTGCCCAAATTGTCCAGCTGCCTAACCTGCCCTGCTTGACCTCGACTACTCCTTCCACATATTTTTATACACCTATACTTTACATCGCCGGAGTTTTGGTCGGATCTTTAGACTTGCGTGACGGTGTGTACAATCATATAGTCATACACACACTGATAGTGAAACGCATGGTTTCAAGTTGAAGTCAAAGACCAAGAAAAGATGAAATTTCAAACATGAACGAAATTTATGTACATCTGCTGCATTGTACATTCATATCTCGAGACTGACGTGTCTTGCACGAGCTGAACGATGTCGTTAGATTAATCTCGTAACTGCCCTGACAGTAACAGTCTTGTGATGATAACAGTAAAACATCGATGATTTAGCACCTAAGTAATGGCAACGAGATTGCATTCGTTCTCGAATTGAAACCGGAATTCGGTTGGTTTTCGATGGTCCAGCGGCTCATTTGAGCGCGCCGCCGCTCGTGTCGTTGTTTGGATGCGATGGCAGGGCGCACGGCGAGCCCTCGCGATCGAGCGCGACGCCGCTGTCGGAGTGCTCGGTGCACTCGACCTTGGTCGCCCTCACCCTCTTGCTCCACCTCACGCGCTGCCCCCACGAGGCGACGCGCCTGCACGCGCGCTCGACCGCGCCGCGGCGGCGGCGGCGCCACCCGGCGCTCTCGAGGGCGCCGTGCAGCTCGGACACCGCCTCGGCCATGGCAGGCCGCCGCTCCACGCTCTCTGACACGCACCGCGCCGCCAGGGCCAGGACCCGGGCGACGGCGCCCTCGGCCCGCGCGGTGGGCGGCTGGGCCACCCTGGCGTCGAGCACCTCCCGCGCCCGCCCCGCAGCGATCAGCGGCGCGGCCCAGGCGACGATGGACGACGGGCACGCGTTCACGTCCATCACCTTGCGCCCGCTCACGAGCTCCAGGAGCACCACGCCGAAGCTGAACACGTCGCTCTCCGGGCCTAGCCGCCCCGGCTCCGTGTAGCACGGGTCCAGGTACCCGATCGTGCCCGCCGGCGCCGGCCCCGCCGAGCCTTCGTCGCCGTACTCCTCCTCCTTGCTGTGGGCGGTAGCTGCGACCCTGACGGCGAGGCTGAAGTCCGCGAGCCGGGCGCGGCCGTCGCGGCCGAGCAGGACGTTGGCGGACTTGACGTCCCGGTGGATGATGACGCGCGGCGCCGCGGCGTGCAGCGCCTGCACGGCGCGCGCCACGTCCAGCGCGATCTCCACGCGGCGCGGCCACGGCGGCGGCCTCGGCGCCCGGTGCAGCAGGTCGTGCAGCGACCCGTTGGGCACGTACTCCATGACGAGCAGCGGCGGCGCCGGAGGCGCCGCCACCACCCTCTTCACCCCCTCATGCGCGGCCGAGGGCGCCGGCCGGGCCACGACCCCGACGAAGGCGACGACGCCCGGGTGCCGCGGCGCGGCGGAGAGCACGGCGATCTCGTTTGCGAGCTTGGCCACCCCCTGCGCGTGCGACGGCCGCTTGACGGCGACGACGGCCGTCCTGCTGCCGCCTCCCCGCAGCCTGGCCTTGTAGACGCTGCCGTGGCTGCCCTTCCCCACGAGGTTCTTGGCCGCGAATCCGCCCGTCGCCGCCTCAATTTCCTCGTACGAGAACTCCTTCATGGCGTCCCAGTACCTGCTCTCTCAGCTCGCTGCCGCGCCTGCACGGCTGCACGTAGTGCTGCTATGGCTGATCCTGAACGAGCGAGAGATGCAGTAGGGGGCTAGGGGTTGGAGAGCTAGCGGCAATGGAAAGCAGTTTGTTAGCAGCAAACAAAGCAGCTAGGCAGGGAATAAAGGGAAAAGAGGAGGCAAAGAAGAAAGGTAAAGGCGGCAGCAGGGATCATCAAAGGAAGAGGAGGGTGTGGTAAAGTCGATCATTGCGGTTTTTTGAGAGAGAGAAAGGATTGCAGTAATCTAGAGAGAGAAGTGATGATGGTGCTGCTGTTGCTTGGCCCCCTAAAGAGCAAATTTTAATTTTGTCTTCTCAAGGAAAAGGCACCAGCAGAAATTGGAGAGAGAGAGAGAGAGAGAGAAAACAGAACCTAACTGACCAAGCAAAGGGAGGAGAGCTAAAATGGCTTACTTGCTGTTTCCCTCTTGTTACTTTCTTCTCCCTCTCTCTCCTCTTGTTGTATCCCCCCTCTCTATCTCTCTCTCCCTTTTCTCTTTTTCTCCGTTGTCTTCTCTCTCTCCCCTCTCTCTATCTCTCTCTTTTCTTTTTTCTGTTGTCTTCTCTCTCTCCCTCTCTCTCTCTCTATTGTTTATTTGACAGCCGCATCATGGGAATTCTTGGACCAGAGATGTGTGAGATCGTTGGAGTGGTTGTGCTAGCAACCGGAAGAGCCTCGCAGCAAGCGAACAAATCCGCAGCAGAGAATGTTTATCTGTCAGAAGGGAATGTGTGCAGGTGCGGACCGTGGACTGGTTGCCTGGTTGGGGACTTGGACTTGATGCCATGAAAAATACAAGGCCGTTCTTGGGAGATGATGCCCATCTGATGAACCCTAAAACACCAATGCGTGCAGGAAGCAATGCGAGAAAGTTTGTTTTGGCTTAGAAGATAAGAAAGGATCCTAAACATTAACAAACATGACCTAGATATGTAGTAGTAGGAGCCAGCTTCCTGTTTGGCCATCCATCTCTCGAAAGTTCTCTTGGGAGACACTTCAAGTCAAAAAAAAAATAATTAGGTTTTGGATAGCGAAGATTGTGTAGTTATGCTGGTCAATCAATCTTGTTACGTGGAAAATTCGTGATCTATGATGGGAACCTAACTTCACGAAAATTTATGAGCTATACTAGCTGCGATGGGAATCTAGCTAGTAGCAAGAGAATTCCTGTTTAACTTGGACGAGCTCGGCCACTGGTTTTCACGTTGCATATATAGCCTAGAAAACCGGACACTTGAAACTAAATATGCTAGAGCCACCGTTTCACGTTTCGCGTAATTTTTGAAATTTACTGATCTGTCTTGGGTAGATTACACTTACCATAATCAACTTTCAGAAAACTTGTGTTGCCAGGTGCCATCACAAAACAACATATTTATTCGCATTGCAAATTGAAACTACACTATCTTTTCTTTTTTGCGGGCAGCAAAACTACACTTTCGATACAATAAAAGTGTATTTTTATAAAATGAAATGAGCACAAATGAGCCCAGCAAGAAAGGTGTAGTTCTGTAGAGCTAATTCTTAGAAGTGAAGTTTTGCAATAGTTATTCTAATTGTAGTGTGTGTGTCTGTGTGTGTGTGTAGTTTACGAAAAAATTTACTCTATCTTCAACTGGTAGTATAAATAGGTAAAATTCATGTGACCGGGCGTGGTGTGTACTTTGCACTGGGCAGTGTTTCTCCAAGTTTAAGCTCGGTCAACGGTAGATCATCAAGCCTTGACGATAATGATATCCACCGAGGAAGTTAATTAGATGAGAGATACGTTTGCTTCTCCTCTCTAGCTGTATTGACCTTTTTGTTGCTCCTCTCCTTTTTATTCCTCACCAAATCTCTGAATTATCTTACCATCTGTACAACTCCCACCTAAATCTGTGGAACCACAAAAGTTCTTTTCCAGATGGTTTTTCACTATCAACAGAAATCCTAACTGACCTCAGTAGATTTGACTTTCGCTTTGCAATTAAACAAGGACTTAGCATACTCAAATCACGTCAAATCTAAGCAATAAGCTGCGTTGTTGCTCCAGCTAGCGGTGCAATGGTGAGCATTGTCAATGCTGATGAGCGAAGCATCCAACCTTACAGTTATACGTTTAGTGCACAATGGTATAGCTAGGTATTGTCAAAAGTAATTCTCACGAGGTTCAGCGGTGGACGGCGTGACTATCGATAGCGAGGTATTTCTCAAGACCTATTTGCTATTTTATCTTAATGGTTCATAGGAAAATGGTATATGTGCGTCAATTCAAGAGGTGGATGTGCGTATCTGTATGTAAGTGTCTTTGCATATACTATGTATAAAGAAAATGTAGGCATGCATGTCATGTTGTTTTTCATCCTAGCATCCGTGTTCTTTGTTGCCCCAACGACTCTTCTTGCGCCGTCCTTGTTTCCGCTCCCTCCTGAATGTTTTCTTTGGAAAGATATGCGATCCTTCCACTTCTTCTTTCTTCTTGCTTAATAAGTTCACTGGGGGATCAGTATGATACGCTTAGCCGATGAAACTCTAGCAAAGATGACACCGCAAGGATTCGAATCTTGATCGCGTACTTCAGAGGCGGCTCCAATGCCCACCCACATTCTCCTCTCCTCCTACTGTTCTTCCCCATTCTCTATCTCACGCTCACCGCCGATAGGATCACTATATAAGACCCACCAATATTTGTTGATACTCAATAGTTGTGTAACGATATACTGTTCGCTGACAATTATATATGATTGATTCTAAAATTGACCTAGCGGGCTGAAAATAGGAATGAACCTGGACAGAGCGAGAATGGAGGGAGTGCGCGGAATTCTGAAGCGCGCACAAAAGAGGAAAAGGAATCATCATTCGTTCCACGCGCAACGAGTCGATGGCTCCACCCACGCAGAAAGAGGCTTATTGTTGTCTTCCTCCTGGCGCTCTCCAGATCAAAAGGGAGATTCGCTTCGCTCCGCTTTGCGCTGGTCCACGATGATTCCCGCCTTCCTTTCCCGCACGGCCGGCACGAAACCGATCGATCCACTATTCCCCCGCCGGCGACTGCAGGGCAAGCCAGGGAACACTAGCTGGTGATCCGATCGCCGGAGAAGAGACGGGTGGGCCCCGATTTTATCCTGCCGTTGTTTATCGAGCAGCAAGTCGGAGAGAGTACCGCCCATCCCTCCATCCATCACGGTAGGTATCGCTCACGGGCGCATGTTCTGATCGCGATCCATCGATCGATCCGGAGCCCGCGACGGTGAACAAGTAGTCGCGCGTCGGGCACGCATGCACCGCGCGGAACCATGCCACTTGGTTTGTAAACCCAACGGCCGATGGCCAACGTACGGCGACGCAAAGGTTAAGGCAAAAGCAAGGCCGGCGACGCCACCAGCTGGCGCTCGGCACTTGATCCATCGAATGATTAGCGCAGAGAAATGTGGCGGCGAGCGGCCGCAAGAGGAGGAGGCAGGTTCCCGTGCGATTACGGCTCGCTTACGGGTCGGCGGCGCCATGATTCTGTCCTCCACGGGCGGGGGAGCGGCGAGAGCGGAGGAGCGCGCACGCCGTGGCAGCGACTCGGATGGGGTCGTGGCAACCGTAGCGCCCAGCGACACCCGCGTGCTCCGGGATTTGGCGCGGAAGCTTTTGCGCCGGAGTGGAGTGGAGTGGAGTGGAGCGGGTTGGGTCTGCCATGCGTTCGGTGCGCGCGTGGCGAACCGGCGAGCCACCTGAGCTCCGGGAAATGAAGAAATCATCATCCCCGGCCTCTCTTGTTGTTCGTTCTCAAATTGTGTGCTAGCGCTGCAGCTGATGCTCAGCCGTGCACCATTTTGATGTTGGATTAGGTACCGGATTGCTTGCTTGGTCTCGGCAGTCCCTACCATCGTCGTCTCCCCCTGCGCCACTACTCCCTTGCAGCCGGTGACACCTTCCATCCAGTTTGAAGCCTTGGCATTGGAACGCCAGTAGCCCCGGTGCCGTGCGCTGGGAAGCCACTCACCGACAACCACCTTTTCTTTCTCACACTCGCGCCGGCGCTAACAGCAAGGCGCGAAGGAAGGAAGATGGGATTCCACGAGTACTTAATTTAGCCGGCGGCGGCAGCGATCATGCGTTCATGTTTGACCCCGCGAGGCCGCCCGAAACCACGCAAAGACCAACCTGCTGCTCCGATCCGCGCGTGTGATTTCCTTTGTTTAATCTGGAGCCGTGCACCCACTTGGCTCCGCGATCCAGTCCTGGGAGTAGGGCGGGATGGGAAATGGAGCAGCAGCTTAGCCATGCCGATGACGCGTTGCGTGCGTGCCTGCCAGCGGCGGCGGTCGCTCTCGCGGCATGCTTGTCTTGCGCCCCAACATGCGGGGCGGAGCAGGTGCGCGCGCGGCGGCCGCCGGCGACGTCCCTTTCTTTCTTTCCTCCTCTCCTCCCGCCTCGTTCCAAAGAGGTTGGTGTGGTGCGCCGGATTTGTGCGCGCGCGTACGAAGCTGAAGTCGACATCGCCTGGTCGTCAATCCGTGACGACGCACAGTACGGTAGTTTTTTTTTTCTGTTTTTTTTGGGGGCAGGCCGTGATTTGCGAGGATTGTCGCCAAGACTGATGAAGAAGCTCACGCTTCTGATCGATCACCGAGTCCTTCCTAGGTTTCATTCGTGCGTGCATACCAATCAATAAAACCGAAGCATTTGGTCAACAAGAAAAACTGGGCCGCCCATTCCCATCCCTCCAAGGAAAAGAAGCAGCGGCAGCGCACCGGGCCCAAGAAGAGAAGAAGGCCGCGGAACTCAGAAGAGTCTATATTCGGCCCATTACTCTAACACACAGCCCAGCCCAAACGGGAGGAGGTTCAACCTCCACTGCACACCTGCTGCTCTGCTCCGCAAGTTGGGGAAGGGAAGCTGGGAACGTTCGGTGCGAGTTCTTTTGCTTTTCGGGAACGTGACTTTATTCTTGGGTCTCAGATTGGGCCACCATTTCTCTGGACCCAATCTCCTCACGCGTCGCAAAGGATTCCCTCAAAATGTAACTGGAAATGTTCCAAATTTATCCATCTAGTTCTACTAGTTTCAGAGGTGTGGCCTCGGTTCCATAAATTTTAGCCAAAAGGTAAATTCAGTTCGGAGCATTTGCGGCAGTATATAACAGATGAAAAAGAATAACGGGCCGAAAACAAGGAAATCTCCTGGAACAAGCGACGAATCTACTCGAAAACCGCCTTGATCTGGCCCATGTCGGTGTCCCCACCATGCCAGTGAGACATAGGCACATGGCAGGATTGCAGGAAGGAACCGGCGAGGCGGGGCGGCCGAAGCAGCGCCGATTCAATTCGTGCGCCCGCCCCCTCGTCTTCCCCTGCCCGCCCGCCCGCTCCGGCTTCCCCCAAATTTCCCCAGCATTTGCCTTCGCATTCGCGTTTGATTTCCCCCCAAGTCCACCCCCGAACCCCAACCGCCTGCCTCCGCCCCCACCCTTCCCATGGCGTCCCCCTCCCTCGCCGCCGCGGCCGCCAGCCCCGCCACCTCCCCGCTAACCCTAGACGCCATCCCCCTCGCCTCCCGCCCCCCGCCCGCCGCCGCCGCCCCGCGGAAGCGTCCGGTCCTCCTCCTCGACACCCGCCCGCACCCCGCCTCCCCGACGCCCCCGCTCCTCTCCTCCACCGCCGCCGGCGCCGCGGCCGCGGCCGCCGCCCCGGCGCACGCCCGGCGGAAGAAGCCCTCCCACCCGCCCAAGCCGCGGTGGCAGACCGTGCTCAGCGTCGCCGCGAAGAACGCCGCGCTCCTCGCCGCGCTGCTCTACCTCGGGGACCTCGCCTGGCGCTGGTCCCACCCGCCTCCGCCCTCCCCGCCGCCCGACCGCGCCGCGCTCGAGGGCTACGCCGCGCGCGTCGACGAGGTCGAGGCCTCCCTCTCCCGCACGTTCCGGATGGTGCAGGTGCAGCTCGAGGCCGTCGACCGCAAGATCGACGGCGAGGTCGGCGCCGCCAGGGCCGACCTCGCCGCGCTGCTGGAGGAGAAGCGGCTCGCGCTCGAGGGCGGGCTCGCGCGGCTTGACGCGAGGGCCGACGAGCTCGGTGACGCGCTGGCAGGGCTCGGGCGGATGGAGTTCCTCAGGAAGGACGAGTTCGAGAAGTTCTGGGAGGAGGTGAAGGGCAGCCTGGCCTCGGGTTCCGGGAGTGAGGTCGATCTGGACCAGGTCCGCGCCCTGGCCAGAGAGATCGCCATGAGGGAGATTGAGAAGCATGCCGCAGATGGCATCGGCAGGGTCGACTACGCTGTGGCGTCGGGTGGGGGAAGAGTTGTCCGCCACTCGGAGCCCTATGTGCCTAAACGTGGTATCTTGAATGGGTGGCTGGGTGGAGGTAATGCTGACCCTCAAAAGATGATTCAGCCGAGCTTTGGGGAGCCTGGCCAATGCTTTCCCTTGCAGGGCAGCAGTGGGTTCGTGGAGATCAAGCTAAAGACGGGGATAATCCCTGAGGCAGTCACTCTTGAGCATGTCTCCAAGGTAAGACTTTTTTGCCATCTAGAGAACTAGCAGTTGTATCATGCTATGTGCTTGGTTATTGTTTACAGTGTTAAGTTTACTGTTTCTTAGTGTCTTCCTATTAAATCATGTATGAATATATGATCCACACGAAGCAGTAGGATGTGCCAGCTCCCTGTGAAAATGCCAGTAGAACTTAGCATAGTTGCTTGACTTGTTTATAGCATTGAGTCCTATTGTGTGAACTGCAGGGGAATTTTTTCCAAGTGATTTCATTTGACCAACATGAAAGAGTAGATTGCATGAACCGTTGTGAAACCATTAGTTGTTAGAACTTAAAAGATCAGAATGGTTGTTTGATGGCCAAAGGCATCATGTTTGTAGCATTGTGTCCTATCTTAGTCAGTTGAGGATAGAAGCCTTCTCTAAGTAAACTATGTTTGTAGCATTGTGTCATACCGTAGTTAATTGAAGATAGAAGCCTTCTCTAAGTAAATTATGTTTATGATTACTTAACCCACTCCATGTCTTCATGGCTAACGAACTATTAGTTGTTATTCCATGGTTAATGGCCATCATTATACATGTATAGACTATACAACAAAAATAAATCTTGCAGTAGCAATCCTTCCTATGCTAGGAAATTTTTTATCCGTGATATGCTTATAATAATTGGACAACACAAAATTCCTAGTTCACGTGAATGTTATGCTCTTGAATTCTTTTGTTCTATATGCCTTCATTTAGATTTGAGTGTTTTTTGTAAACCTTTTCTGAATTGAGCTGTTCAGTGCATCTTATTAAATAGATTCGAGGAACCAAAATCATCCTGTGAAGCTGTCCACTCTATGAGTCATACAGTATAGTTGTCCCAGATTATGACTTTACATGATTGTTGGAACTGTGCTAGCAGAATATTTACTGTTTAAATATGAGTCTTTTATATTATTATGTTGACAGTGTTTAGTGGCAACTGTTCCAAACTACTGGAGACAATTGTTTGGTTAGGGTTGAATCGATGAATTTAAGATGAACACAACTCTGTTTACCTCTGTCTAATTTTCCTTGTTAGACTGCACATTTTGGTTACGGTTGAATCAATGAATTTAAGATGAATACAACTCTTTTTATCTTTGTCTAATTTTCCTCATTAGACTACACATTTTGGTTGTTATGTTCATAATTTTGTTTCAAAGTTAGTCTAGATTGTCAACCAAGTACCAGCTGATGCTTTTAATTTTAGTTGTCTCTCTCTTGACTGTTGCAATATGTCTTGTTGGCAGCTTTTATCTTCTGAATAAACTTTTTCTTTGTGTCCGTTTAAGTGCTACTTTAACTGATGGCGATTATTATCAAGAGGCAAATAACTATACAATTTCTCCCGTCTTTGTTTTTGTTGAAGATGACATTGCTAGGCCCTCTTTTTGGTTGGTAGATTGCTGGTGTTTGAGATACTAACAATCTTAACCAAAAAGGGAAAACTCATTAGCCATGTTTGGATTAGCAGTACTTATGGGAATCAGCTGTAGTTTACGCAAAATCAAACCCTTTTCAGCGAATCATAACTATTGGGTATGCTTTGAGCATCTATATTCAACCTCACAGGAAATTACATTTGTTGGCTTTGAAGCATCATGCTATTTTGTACCTTTGCTATGTTTTCTGTTTACCGAGCATCATTTAAATCCACAATGATGCTTACATTTTGTTTCAGTAAGAATATTTCCTTGGTTACACATGACTGACTACTTGGTGCATGGCGTGCAGGATGTGGCATATGACAGGTCCACAGCTCCAAAAGGTTGCCGGGTGTATGGATGGTATGACGAGACGCCTGGTGAGACCCAGTCAGGTCATGCTGCCAAGATGGCTGCCCTGGCAGAGTTCACATACGACCTGGACAAGAACAATATTCAGACATTTGATATTACAGCCCCACATGTAGGCATGATCAATATGATCCGGTTGGATTTCACTTCGAACCATGGAAGCTCGCTGCTGACATGTATCTACCGCCTCCGGGTGCATGGTCATGAGCCTGTCTCTCCAGGCACCGCAGGCTTTCAGGCGTGAGAACAGTGAGGGAATGTTTTCAGTATGCTTTAGGGCTTCTCTTTTTGCCCATCTGGTTTAGCCCTAGGATGCTGTCATGTACAAACTGTAAATCTAACAATTGTTTGCTGGAACCTGGTAACTTCCTAGTCCAAGGGCATGTGGCAGATGTTTAGTTTGTGCATTAAATGGATATGGATGTCCAAGAGCCTTTTGTCCTGTAATATGTGGTTGGCGGCTTGGCGCGATTGGTAGTTTGAACATGGTAAGGCTGGGTGTGGATTTATGCAGAAAAAAATGATTCTGTTCTGTTTTGAAAAGGCAACATGGTGAAATGTTTTGGAATTGGGAATATTTTCCCCAGTTTTTCGAGATAAACAAGACGTATTCTGTCACAAGCTGTTCTTGCAAGAAACAGTACCTCGCTGATATCCATGATAATATTTGTAAAAATTTCTTGCAAGAAAGTGCAGCACCAATAGATCCATCAGATAAATATTTTTAAAAGTAGCTCCATTTAGTCCAACTTTGGTTCTTGAACCAATTCCTATAATTATATGAACCCAATATGAGTAGTTATTGAGAAGTTGGATATGTTTTCTTCCTTTTGAAATTACGTAGACCTAAGAGAAGTTGACTAACACTGCTACTGGACGGTCTTGTCACGCAGACCAAACATGTTTGTGCGGTAGCATACCCTTCTTATAAATTAAAAAGGGCAATTTAAGCACCGGCCGATTTAAAATTAGCGTTTGGTATCGATTTACTGTAACCATAATCAGACACTTCTTTTAAAAAAAAAAAAACTGTTATCAGACATTCGGACCGGTAAAAAAGATGAGCCCTCCGCTGCCATCCGGACGGCGAGCGCGTCGCGTCACGCTCAACCGCCCTTTTTCTTTCTCCACTCAACACAGGCCTTCACCCCCCTCTCGCTCTCGGCCTCTCTTCCGTGGCGGCGACGACAGGGCGAGCGAGCGACGCCGCCCTTGGCTAGGTCCTCGTCGGGCGCTTCGCCGGCGACGACCATCCGACAGGTACGCCCGCCCCTCCCATCCTCTTCCTGCTGTGCGAAATCGAACGCCCGGAGCCCTGCCCGCCCCTGGCCCTACCCCTACTATATGCTATTTGTGTTCGGATCTGACCATGCATTTTACCTACTTCGATTTTTGGCAAAAAAATTACCGGGTGTACATGTGTACACCCACGTCTGGGTCCGCCCCTGCTCGGGATCACATCTTATTTGTACCACTACCAGGAATCATCTAATTAAAGAGCACAGAAATCAGAATAACAATTGACCTCATGTAAACACGGCGTTTGCTTTGTTTCAAGACGCACTGGGTTCCTCTGTTGTCCTTGAGATATCCAATCATATATGTGCAACCTGCTGTTAGTGAAGCCTTAATGCTTTTTCATGATATCAACTTTTGTTTTTTTTTGTCACAGGGATGGCCGGAAAAGGAAGCTACGTTCCTCCGCAGTATATTCCTTTATATGGCCTAGATACTGAAGAGGATAGAGTTCCTGCTGTGGAAGAGAACAACACTGCACACCATAATAAGCTAACCCGGGATCCAACGCAGTGGTCTTCTGGCATTTGTGCTTGTTTTGATGATCCACAGAGCTGTATGCTACTCTGACCTGTGACCTCTTGATTTACAGAAGAAAAATAGAAAAAGGTGCTTTTTGGTTGCATGATAGTAGACACAAAACTGTAATGAATTTCATATGTATTGTGCTTGGTGGTTAGGGAAAAATGTGTGCTTCAGAAAGAATTTTGACTACAGCTATGGCTCTGCTATGACATAACAAAATGAGAGAAGCTTCATTTTTAACCTGCAAGCTTTTGATGGATTTCTAGGCTGAACTAGTTCTTGTAGACAAAATAACAATATCTCTGCATGTTACTTGTCATGTGTCCAGTATCAATTTGTTTCTCATCTAGCTCATATATCACCATCAGCTAGCTGTTTTCATGAAAGTAATGCGGTAATGTTCCATAGATTCTTATTCTGATGTTGCAGTACAAATTATAAAATCTTTCCTACCCCTGGTCGTGCATGATATCTTCAATGAGAACAGCATGTGCGGTCTCACTGACTTGCATGCAGATGAGAATGACTAAATGGTCAAACCTGTACACATGTGAGAATGAGTTGGAGTTTTGTAACAGCTTATAATATGTGTTTGTGTTCTTACTGGGAGCTTATCAATAGATTAATGGTACCCTGCCCTCTCATTTTATGGGTAGTAAAAAATGGGTGAATTTCTGAACTACTTATCATGGTGAATAATGCAGTTAGTTATTATCTACAGCTGTCTTTGATTTTTTTTACAAGAAAAAATTTTAGGGTTGGGTTGATACAGATCTTACATTGTTTCAGTAAACGAAGTTAATTTTTGTTATATTATCATGCTCGTTGCTCCTTTGAGCTGTCATTTAAAATCATAGGAAATAAGGTATCTTAATTTGTAAACCAGTTTGGCTCTGCACAGCATAAGTAAAATAGGAAAGTTTTGTAAAATAAAGAACAATGCATTTTGTAATATGGAGAAGTCTGGCTCGGCATGGCATAAACAAATATAGGAAGGTTGGGTAAAATATAATTCTTAATTGTTTGCTAAAGCTTTCTTTTATCAGTGGTTTACAAATTTGCTGAACTGCTAACAAAATATAGCCATAGTAACTACGGCCAAACAAGAAAAGAATAAGATGGAATTGCGCTTCAATAACACCTGTTCGTCTATTTATTGGGTGTTGCAGTATTTCTCAGTCCAATTGGAAGTGCCATCATCAAGTACATTTTCGTGTAATACTGAAAAGTCATATCTACTTGCATATATGTGAAAATGCCTGCTGATTTACGGACCATCTTTCTAGGTTGTATTGGCGCAACTTGCCCCTGTTTCCTTTTTGGAAAGAACGCACAATTCTTGGGATCTGGAACTCTTGCTGGATCATGCACTACGCATTGCATGCTTTGGGGCCTTCTTACAAGTCTCTGCTGTGTATTTACTGGAGGCCTTGTATTAGCAGTTCCTGGGTCTGCTGTTGCTTGCTATGCTTGTGGATATCGCAGTGCACTAAGAACAAAGTACAATCTTCCGGTAATGCACTTTGAACCTCTGTTTCTAATATTGAACTTACCATAGTCCAGTGTCTTTTTTAACGCTGAAATAGATGATATGACTGTTTCATAGATTATAAGGGACAAGTTTATTTTATTTATACTTTCCATCACATGGGGTTCATCAGAGACACTGTAATAGTTCAGTTAGCACTTGACAGAAAATTTAATGTGCAATTGCATTGCACGCGGTGCTGTCAATGAAATTGGATCTCTTTGTATTGAAAGAAGCAGGGCATTCTTGGCTGTGCTAACACATTTCAATTCATCATTGAGCAAAACAACCAGCCAATATTTTTAAACAAAAATGCCAGTTTCTTACTTTCAGTATCTCAGAATTGAAGCATGGGAGCTACGAAGGTTATTATAAATAAGGCACATAGTTCGTAAGTTTTACGGTGCCGATTGGGGGTTTATGTTTTGGTCAAAGTGTGTCTTTGGAACTGGATGTTTTAGAAGTCAACTTATGAGAGTGAGGTGAAAATAACCATTTTTTTATCGTCATAGGAAATCTGCTTAAGTTGATCTAGATTAGTCAGTTGCATTTCAACTGTATGAGTTTCAGTATTCTACTCCCATCCACATCATTATGAATTATGTTTCTCTGTCGGTGCAGTGATGCTTTATGTCTTTTCATGAAATCAAATATTGCTCACTCCAAAATATTTATCTTGTGTAGGAAGCACCCTGTGGTGATTTGACGACACATTTGTTCTGTCACCTGTGCGCCATATGCCAGGAGTACAGGGAGATCCGGGAGAGAACAGGCAGTAGCTCCTCTTCAGCTCCTAACGTAACTCCACCTCCAGTTCAGACAATGGATGAATTTTGATACTAATTGATTGTATGAATGTATCCTCTCAATCTGACAAATCATTGGTGGGTGGATGCGACCTGGTGCTAACTTGGCCTGCCACATTTTTATTCTTGTGCTCCCAAAGGGTTTCTATGAGGTTTGGTAGGGGTGCAAATTGGTGGTTCTTAGATGCATCTCCAACCCTCTTTAGTTCAAATATTTGCGCTACTTTACTAAAATAGAGTCTCATTTTGGAGAAGCAGTACAAATATTCGAACTAAAGGGGATTGGAGGTGCACCTAAGAGTCACCAATTTACACCCTAAGGTTTGGTTTCAGAGTTGTTGTATAGGTTACTGTTGAAGTAGTGAACCACTGACAGTTCACAGAAGTTGTAAACGAAGCTGTATCACGGGACTGTAGCAGAAGAGTTACATGTAACATTTTTCCATATGTATTGGCGGGAGGTTGAGAAGGGAATATATGGTTGTCTTGTAGAATGTTCTTTTGTATTTGTTGCTTGCAAGTGTTATGTTCTCAAATAGCCGAAGTGCTAACTGCCTGCAGATGAACTTTTTTGTTGAGAGAGTGGTCATATAAATTTCAGATTATTTTAAATTTTTGGTTGCATAGCACAAGTAAACTCTTCAAATTACATGGCACATATATATAACGTCGGTCACTATTTTATTCTGCTGTTCCTGTACACAATAGTGTTCAGTTCCCTCTTCCTCGGGTATCCATCTATCACTCAGCCAGAGGGTTCACCACATGCCCAAGGAACAGCACGACGCCGCTCCTCCTCTCCACGATGGCGAACAAGAACGGCCGGTCCGCCACGAAGTCCACCGGTGGCCGCGGTGCTCTTGCACACTCCTGAATGCACACGGCCGTGGCCGCCGCGGCTACGGTTCCCAGCTCGTCCACCTCTATGGTGGCCTTGTGGTACACTCCTGAGATGGAAAGCCCGTTTCCTCCGGCCACCATGCCGGAGAAGTCGCCGCCTCCGAAGGCTCTGGTGACTCCCAGCTCCTGCATGTCCACCGACGCCTCGAACTCGAACGTGAACTTGAACTTCGGGACCATGAACCGCCCCACCGGGACCTCGTCCGAAGGCGTGTGTTTCCTGATGAACCCCGGCGTCGAGACGGCCTTGTCGTAGAGATCGTCGATCCCAAGAGCCTCGCCGTCGGGGAGGAGCAGAAGCATGTAGAACGCAGCTTGGCGCGCGCCGCCGCCGATCTTGTAGGGCATGTTAAGCGCCTTGAAGCCGGGGAACACGGCGACCCGCTGCTCCTTGAACCCAAATAGGCTCGCGGTCATGAACGGCGCGCGCACGGTGTCGCCGCCGGGGAGATGGAACGGCGCGGCGAAGGTTCTCGACGGGTCGAACGGCCGAGCCCAGGCCCCCTTGAAGTAGAGAGCGTTGGCGAGGACGAGCACGGTGGACGAGTCGACGGAGCCGGGAGGGAGGACGTCGCGTATGAGCCCTTTGGTCGCCTCGCTCACGAAGGCGTTGACTCGCCGCCTCGCCTGCTCGGGCTCCGAGAAGAAGTCCACGGACACCGCGACCGCGGCGTAGCGCGACGCGGCGGTGTCCGCGAACTCCGGCACGAGCGCCCGGTTCCGGTCCACCCAGACGCCGCAGGCGAACGACGTCTGCGGGAGGTCGCGGAGCGTTCCCAACAGCGCCGTCGCCGCGGCGCGGCGCAGCTCGTCGAGCGACTCCGACCCCAGGAAGCCCAGGAGCTCGCGCTGCGTCTCGCCCCGCGAGCCGGCGGCCACCAGCGCGAACGCCGCGTGGAAGGACAGCGGCGAGACGATGAAGTTGCGGGCCTCGCCGCCGCTGCCACCCACCGCCGCCCGCAGGCCGACCTGCCTCGCGAGCGGCAGGCACGACGCCCTGCCGTCCGCGTCGCAGTCCGACGACACCACCATGTCCATGGGGGCAGGGCGGCCGCCGCAGGGGAAGAACACACCCGGCTCGCCGCTGCCGCCTTCCGGAGCCGCAGCCCCGCCGCCGAAGCCTCCGAACGGCACCTCGCCGGGCGGTCCCCACGGCATGTTCAACTCTAAGGGAACACCAAATGGATTCGCGAACGCGGGCGTGTTCCACGGGAAAGGATCGTTAGGTGGCTGCGCGAACACGGGCGCGCGCGGGTGCTGGTGGAGCGCCCAAGGGTGCGGCGGGGCGAAGGCGAGCCAAGGCCCCGGCGGCGTGGCCCGGAAGCTCAGCAGGTCGCCCGCCCCCTGCCCTCGGCCCGTGTTCACGCCACGCGCCCGCCGCCCCTCGTTGCCGCGGCGGGAGGCTGCTCGCGTCGCGACGGGCGTTCGATCGTCACCGCCCTTCTCCGACCGTCCGTCGCGGCGCGGCGAGCTCATGGCGTATTCGTGCGCTGCGTGGCTTCGGAGCTCACAGCGCTCCGGCCGCCCACGGGGTACAATTCGTCGCACTAGCACGCCGCGGGGTCGATCGCTTCGCCGCCGCCGGCGAACTGAAACGAAAGTTAGCGTCGAGCTTACTCTACGTATGAACAACACGCTTACACGCACGAATGTCCTGCGCGTGTTCAATTCTTCCCTCCGCGGAATTCCGCCGGCTCACCAGCGACCGGCCGACCGCACGGATTGGAAGCTAGACTGGATGCCTGCGCGCGATGGGAATATCGGATGATGCGCGGGGCGCTCCATTTATCGAGAGCGGGCTTTGCATTGCGCCGCTTGTTTCGTGAATGGCACGCTAGCTCGCTCCAAGTCAACGGGCGCTCGAGTACGCTAACGAGCAAGAGCAAGAGCATCTTCAGCAATACCTCTAAACCATGACCTTTACTTACTGAGTATGGGGTTCTTCTATTTTCTGCACCTAACTCTAGTAAGAGCTCCTTAATCTCAGCCCCTATTTCTCTCTCTTCTATTTTAATATATTCTCCATATATATTCTTCATCTCTCATCATTATAATTCAAATATAAATATTTTTGGAGCATGACAATGAACGATATTCAAATTCACAATTTCAAACGTGACAATTCAAATCCAAATTTAAATACTTATAAAATATAAAACTACAAAGGTATTTCGAAATTGTCCATCCCACCACATAACACAAAATGAATTATGACAACAAATCATACCAATTAGAGCCATGGAATGCCCACAAATGCTCCACCAGATTCAGGTTGGCAACGGGGCTAGTGGGCTGGGGATCTACGGGGACCCGCCCCGATAACAACAGAAATGGAGGGCCGGCGGGGCGGGACCCCGAAATGCAGCCAGGGCAGGGCTAGGGGGCAAATTTGACCTGTGGGGGCCCGTGGAGCCCTGAAAATAAAAAAGCTAGCCCATAAGATAAGCAGCCCAATACAGCCCAACTGAGCTAATCTAATCCCTGACCCTAACCTCACGTGCCTCTCCAGTCTCCTCCTCCACCTCCATTTCGCCCGCCGCCTCCACCAGCCCCTTGCTCGACCACCGCCACCTCAAGCCCACCGCTTGGCCGCCGTCGCCCCCAGCCCCCGGCTCGGCCGCCGTCGCCCCAGCCCACCGCTCGGCCGCTGCCTCGGAAGCATCCCGCTAGCCGCCGACGCTGCTTGCACCGGCACCGGCGCATCGTCCGTCGATCTGCACGGCTTCAATCTTCAACAGGTTGCTGAAGCATTCCCCCACGGGGCCCCGTCAGGGATCGGGGATCCACGGGGATCAGGGACGCGGAAAGAATTTGCCCCGTTAGAGAAATTGGAGCCATCGCGGGAACTCTGTTTCGAGGAATGGGGCGGGGACAGGGGTTGCGTCCCCAGCCCCGACCTGCCCTGTTGCCAACCCGACGTCGGATCATCACGAAGTCTCTCATGCATCTGCCTATTCTTGATATCATGATGTATCTTGAGGAACTCCTCAAGTACAAGTGGATCCCGCTGTTTGTACTTCTCTGGTCTTAGCACCTCGCCACCATCTTGATCGTAGTCGTAATCCTCTTCTTCACCTCGCTCATTCTCAATGATCATGTTGTGCATAATAACAACGGATGTTATTATATACCATAGGGTGTTTTTGTCAAAAAAAACTAGTCCAATATCGGTGGAGATTAATAGCCAGATTTACCGTCACATTCACCATCCTACAAATGAGATTGAAAAAAAAATTAAACAATTACCTTAGCAGCCGATGGTGCAGAACCTTGGGACTGGCGCTGGAGGAATCCAGGAGCGGACGTACGTGCCAGTCTGCCGGATGAGCTCGTGGCCGACCTATTGGAGTTGGCTCCTCTCGGAGCCTGTTGGCCACGCAACCAGCGGCGTTGCCTTGCGTGCGCAGGTGCTTGGACTGCAGCCACCAGCGTGACCGTGAGATGGAGCCGCGAATACGCGTCGACGTGCGACATGGAGGAAGAGGGAAGACGGCGGTGGCCACCGGCCAGTTTGCGTGCGGGAGGCGGCGGCGGAAGGGAAGAAGCGCGCCTTCCGGGGAAAAAACAGGTGGATGGGGCCTGTGGAGAGACCCCTCCGGTCTAGAGGGTGTGGAGTGGAATTCGGAGATCTTCTTAAGATGAAAATCATATGAAAATCATAGTAGAAGATCTGCTGGAGTTTAATTTTAGATTTAGCCTTCAAATGATAGTAGGGGTTTCATTTAGAGAGTCTGCTGAAGTTGCTCTAAACCATTCGGCAAGCGCGTATAGTAAACCATTCGGCAAGTATAGCTTGCTTCGTTGTGGGGCGGGGGGGGGGGGGGGGGGGGGCGGGGGGGGGGGTTGAGCTTCGAGTCCAGTAGAAATGCCACTCATCATTTTTCATTGACGAATGAGTGATGAGTGATGTGCTCATGACATTGCGTCCACTCGACGTAATTTCACGTCATCCCAAATCTTCACCTCATCAGTTTAAAATCGATGAAATAATAATCCTAAATTTTTCTCGCATGGAAACCTATGTCTTCTGAAGTGTTTCTCTCTTTCTTAGACGTGTGAGTTGTGGAATGTTGATCCTATACTTGGTGCTGCGGTTTTGGTTTTTTTTTTGAAAGAATAGCAAGAGATTCACCGAATTTTTACTAGAAGAGGAAAATAACAACAAAACGATGAACGCAAGCAAACCAGTACAACTAGCCGAGCAGGGGAAATCTTCGTTTCCGCAAACTACCAATGCATCTTTTGAATGAGTTTACGGAAATGCATCAGTAAATTGCCAATGCAAGTACCTAGTGGCAAACTTCCTTCCTCTATTCTGAAATATAATATATTTAAATTTATTCTAAGTTAAAGTATTTTAACTTTGATCGATGTTAATATTTTTCTCTATAAATTTGATCAAACTTAGACTGCTTTAGGATAAACTAAAATTAGTATATTCTCACTAATTAAGATATGATAACGTACGGACATGCATGTTCAACCATAACAAATTAACAATGAATAAGATCATACGCAAACGCTCTCGTTTCTCTTACTTGGTAGACGTGTGAGTTGTGGCACGTTGATCCTCATCTATTAATGCATGTCGGGCAGTAATGACGACAGCTTAAAAAAAAGTTGTGGCATGTGCGTAATCGCTTGGGCGGTGCGTAATCTTTCGGGTCAAAAGTCGATCGATCTGTAATGGCCGGACCGGCTTCTGAGCTATGGTGCTGGAACATGTCCTCTGTCAGAGGCAGCGGCGGCACGCGTGTCGTCGTCTTGGTGGCTTGCAGCGGACTACGATACGGCTAGCCCTACATTACAGGAGTTAGCTGGTCTGGTGGTGGAACAACATCATTGATCGAGCAGACGGCGCAAGCGGCAACATTGTCCGGTGATGATCGATGATATGTTTGTGATTGGTGAAGCGTGGGGATCGGAGCAACGACGGGTGGTGGTGTTTGGATAGATCTGACGCGTCGCAGCCACCTCGCTCCTCGCCGGCACAACTACGCCGCCGCTACTTCAACCGTGGCCGCCGCGCCATCGGCACCGAATCGCGCACGCCTCCGTGGGTGCCGCTGCCCCCGGCTCCTAGCCTTCTTCCATCCTGGACCGTGCCGCCAATCATATGGTGGTCCCTGCTGGTGCGTGCGACCCCTTACGACGACGCCTCAGCTCATCCGGCGGAGACGCGCCGGGCGCGAGGCGGCCGGTGAGGAGTTCAGCTTCCTGCTCCCGCCGCTGTCGCTCCACCCACGCGGCGCTCGCGCTCGCGCTGCTGGCCGCCGGCACGAACGGCCAGACGCGGGCGCGAGGCCCGGGGTCGCTCTCTCGGTTCTGCAGCGCGCCGCGGCGACGAACCTGGTGATCATGACCGCGCTCCGGGACCTCCCGCGGACGTCCTTCGCGTGCGTTGTCTGGGTGGACCGACAGCAGGCGCTCAGGCCGGAGGTCGCCGGCGCCATCTACGCCGCCGTCGCGGAATCCGTTGACTTCGTGTCACAGATGCGTATTCAATAGTACAGTTCTTTAAAAAAACGATAGCGATTAGCGTAATAATGCAATGCATCTGGTGAAGTAATCTTTGCGAATCAGACTCGTGAACGACCCTTGAATGCTCGCTCTTAGCTTTGAACGAAATCGTTGACTATACATAAAATTAATCAGGCTGTACGCTAGCTGTACTATAGCTATAGGTATAGCTAGCGTAGCCTGATTATTTAAAAGAAGAAAAGATCTCTGTAATCTCGGCAGTATTTCTTTAGGAAGCTATTACTGTCTTGATCATGTGTCCAATCAGGTAGCAGGATGCCAGATGCAGGAAGCTTCTCTCGTCGATGGCATTGCATTGCAGCCTTGCAGATTCGTGTGTAACAAGTTTTCGATTTTTTTTTGAAAACTACAAGTTTTCGATTTGATGATCGACATGTAGAGCTTTGCAGAATGCAGATAAGTAGACGATATGAACTTGAGGTTAGGTTGATGTACGAGTAAGAATATAATCATCAACTTGCAGGCTGAAAGGTGAGACCTGCAGGCTCAGGCTTCAAGGCGCTCAAGCTGCCATACAGGAACGACGGCAACGGGCTTGAGATCAGGCCATTTTGGCAACTGTCAAATATTCTGCTTCAGCACCAGAGTGGTATCAACTCTTGAGATCAGTAGCCCCTAATTAGCATATACTCCCTTCATCCTAAAATAAATATTCGTTAAGAGAAGTTCAAACACATTATTAGCAATGAGAAATGACCTCGTTGCCCCTAATGACTGTATCCGCGTTATAGCATCCTAACCGGGGTCATGCATGCCTCAATCCAAAAGAGGTGGAGGCGCGACTCACCTCGTCGCCGGCCGTCGGCCATTAGCCACCGGAGCGATGGTGCGATTTGTCCTCACGTCGCTAGGAAAGAGGAGAGGTTGCACGCTGCAGCCTGCAGCGGCGGCGTCAGTTTGGAAGGGGATTAGGGTGAGGGCCTGCACGGTATGGGATTCGTTGCTGCCCGTTGGACTGAAGGATGTGCGCAGGCGAGGGCGTGCACGCGTGCCCGCGGTCTGAAATTAGCATTTCCCTCAAAAGTCAAAACTAGGCAGAAGTTAGATTGAAAGCCAAAAAAAGGAAAACTTTTGAGGTGATTCAATTCAAATTGTACTACAAGCAAACAAATTAAAATACAAAAAAGGCTGCGGATGAACAGAACGCTATAGTTGAAATTTTTGATTCATTTTGCTTTGGAGTCTCACTTATTTCAATCCCTTCTCGACCTATTGTCCGATCGTTCCTTGGCATGGGCCATGCCACGCCACCGGCCGGCCGTCGCCTTCCATCGCTGTTCTAATAGTCGTCGTCGCTGTCGCAGCAATCGTGATCGAACCTTTCCCCCAGATAGCTAGCTCCTCCGGCAATCGCCAACCCGCCTAGCACCCCGGCGGCCGCACCCACCGCCAGACCTGTTCCCATCCCCATCTTGTTGCTGCCCTTCTGTTGAGCAGCGGCCGCCGCCGCAGGGACAACAACCACCGGCGCCGCGGCCGCGTACGCTGGAGCAGAAGGAGCGCCGTACGCCGGGTACCCCACCGGCGGCTGGCCGTAGTAGGGCGGCGGCGGCGGGGCGGCGTGGTAGGGGTCTTTAGAGCCGCTGCCGGCCGGATGGCCGTATGGAGCCGGGTACGGGCTCGGATCGTGGTACCGCGCGGCCTCGCGGACGGCGACGCGGATGTCGAGCTTCCCCTGCGGCCGGCCTGAGGGCCTCTTCAGGCGGAGCGTGCGGGAGACCTTGCTCCCGATTCCGGCGCCGTCGAGGACGTCGCGGAGCGGGAGGCGCGCGGACCCCACCAGCGGCTTGGTCCCCGCGGCGGCGTTGGCGTGGACGACGTCGACGTGGAGGACGGCGTCCTCGAGGCGGGTGGCAGAGGGCGGCAGCCGGACGACGAGCTTCTCGTCCCGCCACTCGGGGTTCTCGCCGTCGTGGTTGTCGACGCCGGTGGAGCACTTGGGACCGTCGTCGACCCAGAGCACGACGTAGGGCTTGAGGTCGCCGTTGCGCCAGTTGACGTTCTTGAGGTCCTGCCCGGAGCCCACGGTGACCTCCACCTCGTAGCGGGAACCCATGGGAGCTTTGCTAGCAGATTGGTCTATCGCTTGCGTCTAGGGATGGCGATCAGAGAGAGTGGGATGGGTTTTAAATAGGCGCGCGAGGATGTTGCGTGTGTACGCCTACTTGTTATTTTATGCTTTACAAAAAGATTTAAGCTTCTGACTTTCTACGATTTATTAGCAGTGATAATGCAGCATATTCTGGTTTTCGTATGCTTGGTCGCAACAAGAGAACTTAGGCGCGAAGCTTCCTACCATACAACATATCTTTAGGGTTAAGGAACCCTAATCGTCATTACAAATAGATGAACCCATGTCCGTTAGTTTTTTCAATATAGGTATCCGTCTTCGTGCATAGACAAAGAGTACAAAAGTTTAAAATATTCCAAATCTAGGATTTCTAAACATAATATGGATTTACGCTTATATCTGGGTTGGTCGATAAATATATTATCATAATATAATATACTGCCTTGCTCAGGTCGATAAATATATTATCATAATACAATATACTGCCTTGCTTAGTTTTCTTCTGAATATATTACTATAGTAAGGGTGTGTTTGGTTCAGCTGTGGATTCCTGAAAATCTGATTTCTGCTGTGAGCGGTGGGAAAGTTGCTTTAAGCTGGCAGCTGTGGGAAAGCTGAAAACTGTTTGGCTGAAACAGCTGTCAGCTGTGGATTTATGTAACAAATGTCACCTATGCCCCTAAGGCCCAATACGATTGTTTATATGCTAATTAACCGGATGAACATGTAGATGACCATTTTGAGAAGGAAAAATTCATTTTTCTTAATGTTTGACACATATAGCTCATAAAAATAGAAAAGGATCTCACATAATTCATACAAAATGATATATGTATAAATCCAAAGGAAAAACAAACAAATCCTCACTGTATTACTTTCATCTTATTTCCTTTTTTTCTTTTCATTTTTCTTGTCTTCTTTCTTATATTTTTCCCTCTCTGTCGGTACATACGGATATAGGTACCTCTTACTAGGGTGTCCAGCTCCAAACCCTTAGAGCGCACAATCCGCCTCTACCATCTCCAAACCCTTAGAGCGCCGTTGCCGCCTCACAGGTAAGGGCGCGATGGTGTCAAGCTCCGGCGCGTGCGCCAAGCTCATCGTGGTGGACGCGCGCCACCACATGCTTGGCCGCCTTTTATCAATCATTGCCAAGGAGCTGCTCAACGACCAGAAGGTCGTGGTAATCCGCTGCGAGGAGATCTGCCTCTCCGCGGGCCACGTCTGTCAGTAAGTCGACTGACAGAGTGTCCAACCAGATGGGCGCAAGGTTATCCGTGACCTCGCCCTTGCCCTTTGGGTGATGAGGTGTGCGGCCCGGGCCTGACAGCTGGGATCATGGTCTCCGGACCTCCCCGTGCTCTTATAGGCCCGGCGCCTCCACGTACCGGCAAGAGCAGGGTGCTCTGGTATGGCCTCCACGCCCAGGGGGGTCCGGCGCCGCCACATTTGGGGGCCAGACCCCTGCGGGCCTGTCTGTCCGGACTGGCCTCGGGGGCCCGGACCTCGCTTCCCCCAGGGAAGGTGTCCGGTGCCGCCACCTGCCACCTCAAGCTGCCAAGGAGGCGACTGCGGGGCCAACCCTGCCACGTGCCCGTGGCAGAAGGCCCTCCGTGGGACACCAGCCCAGCTACCGCATTAAATACGGGTAGGTGGGCTGCGCGCGCCCAGAACACGGCAAGGCCAGCCCAGTGACACACTGGGCAAGTATGCTTACACCACGGTAAGCCCGCCTGTTTTCAAGGCGGCGCGTCGCATCACTGTGCACCGTGCTCAGGTAGGTGGCGTACAGTCAACTCACAGCGCCGCGCGCGTGAGCAAGGGGTGATGATGGTCTGCTGCAGGAGAGCCGAGGCGTGCACTGCCACAGTGTGCGTGAAGGCGACGGCGCGGCGGGTCAGCGCAGCCCCTTCGCCCGTCAGAGGGTACTGACCCAACAGCGATAGCACGACTTCCACTGAGCGTAACACTGACAACAGGTACTGTGCCGGTAAGGCGGCACATGACCATATCCTGGCTGTGGATACGCATATCAACTTCTCGATCGAGAAGACTACAGGGAAGAGCTGGAGAGAAAGATCTCCATATCTCTCATATTCACCTGTCTGCCGGGCCCACCTGTCGGGGACCCGCTCAGTGTATGCACCCCCCTTTTGTCTACAAAAGGGAGAGTGCACTCGTTAGAACACAAGCTCTCTTGGACACACAGAAAGCTTTCCTAAGCTTGCTCAAGCAATACAACACACAAGTGGACGTAGGGTATTACGCTCCGGTGGCCCGAACCACTCTAAATCCTTATGTCTTTCCCGTGTTCATCCACCCTTTGATCAAGCGTTCCTAGGTCTCCCCCAAACTCTTCCTAAACTAGGATTAGGCGGGTGCATTCCGCCACCCGGCTGGACATTTTCCTCCAACACTCTCTCTTTCTCTTTTTTCCCTTTCCTTTTGTAGTCGCTTCCCGTGCTTTCCCGAACGTCCTCAAGAAATGGCAAGCTTCTCCCCCAGCGCCGAGCCACGTCCTCCCCACGTGTGCGGCGGCGCGAATCCACGCGAATCGGGCCAGCGACGGGCGTTTCTGTCGCGCTGGCTACCATTGCCACGCTCTGCCTCTTTCCAGCGCGGCACTCCCTGGAGCTCACCCTCTCGCTCGCCCCCTACCCACTCACCTCCTGCGATTCCGCCTCCCGCCGCGTGGTCCCACCGGACCGCCGCCTCGCGAAGTTCCGCGCGACTCAGCGATGGAGACGCCGCACCGCGGTCCTGTCCGCGTCAGCCTTGTCCCAGCTCCATGGTCTGGGCCTCCTCGATGCCCACTCCCGCGTCCTCTGCATCGCCGCTGGCGCCGGCCACACCGTCCACGCGTTCCGCTCTGCGGGCGTGCGGGAAGTCGCAGGGGTGGACCTCGTCGAGTTCCCCCTTCTTGTTCGCCGCGGGGACCCGCACTGCCTGCTCTTCTCGGCTGGCGCCTTCGACCTCCTCTTCTCCGACGACCCCAGGGCAATCTGTGGCGCGCTCTTCCCGATCCGCATCGTGGCCGAGGCCGAACGTGTCGTCTGTCGCGGCGGCGGCCGGCCGGCGCGGAGGTCGGGGTCGTCGAAGATGGGGGCGCGCGCGAACGCGGGGCGGGGGGGGGGGGCGGGCAGCGGACGCCGGGCGGCGCTGGTCCCGGCCTGTGTGTCGTGCGGCAGGAAGGAGATAGAAAAGAAAGAAAACGATTCGATCGCATAACGGATGACAGTGCGGGTAAATACCGCTGAGAAGCGGTGAAATCTGGGGTGCGCTCCGATTTCACTTTACACTAGCCGGAATCGGTCGATTTACGAGAATCGATTCGTTCGAGGGAACCCTTTGGTTAGGAATCTGATTTTTGGAACGTGAATCTAAGATTCACAGCTGAACCAAAGGGACCCTAAGTAGTGTTGCTCATGATTCTTAGGATTTGTTTCCTGCAGTTGTATGACATTGCACGATATGCCAAATTCCGTAATAAACCCAAGGTTAAAGAATTGGCTGAAAAATTGAAGAATGGCCGATTATGATTTATGAACTACGACCCACATATTTCAAATTTGTAAGGCTGCTTCTCTTTGTTTTTCTGGCACTTTTTTATATCCTAACATATATATTGTTTTGCAATTTCTAATGTCATGGATATAATCTACAAACTTTATGCTATTTTAGCTCAACCATGAGGACAAAAGACTTAGCTAGATTGACTCGAAAGCTACTTCGAATTGGTGTAAAGACACGTCATACAAGAAGTATGTGTGCACAATCCTAAATATTACCCAAAGTATTTTGGTGCCATAAGCGAACTTATCCCATAAGCGAACTTATCCCTAAGTGGGTCGAGAATATTTTCGTGTGTTTAGCTAAAAGTGTGGATTATATCGCAGAGGACACGTAAGGATAACTTAATTTCAATCACCATAAAATAAAGTAATAATATCTATGATTTTGTAAAATAATAGTTGACAATTAATCTTGACACATGTATTTAACTGGCTACCTCGCACTACCGGATTCAGGGGCTTTGCCGGCAAAATGTAAATCAGAAAATAAATCCAAAAGATGAAACAGGAAAATAAAAATTTATTAGGGGAGGCATGCACAGCCAGCTAGTGACCCATCTAATGGGTTGCACATTTTTTCAGCAATTTTTTCAGCAATTTTCCATAAGTAGTCAATGATAGGATTCGAACTCACGACCTCCTGCACACAAACAACTCCCTCTACCACTGCACCATTGAACCACATGTGTCTACGTTACGTTTTTATTCTCCACGTATTATAATTAACCGAGTGTAAATTGTTTGTTTGAGATAGTAACTAAATTCAAATGAAAAAGTTGTTAACTACAAAGTGGCATAACTTTTCGAGATCTACAACTTTTATTTTGGTAGTTTCTTCATCCGAGATTGTTTACAAAATTTGAATTTCAAATTTGAAAACTTCGAACGTATTTTAATATGACACAATGATTTCAAATAAAAAAGTTATCAACTACAAACTTTCATAACTTTTTGAGATCTACAACTTTAATTTTGATGGTTTTTCCATTCAAGATTATTTGCAAAATTCGAATTTTAAATTTTCTATATTCAGATGTAGTTTTTGTTGATAAGATGACTTCAAATTAAAATGTTGGCAAATGTAAAATCTTATAACTTCTCAAGAGCTACAAAGTTTATTTTGATTGTTTTGTCATTTCTTCATCTGACATGATAATTCTAATATTGTTCGCAAATCTTATATATCTCTGTTACAGTTTCATAGACTACGAGAGAGATATATATGTTTTGTGAACAAATTTATATTTATTTTATCAAATGAAGAAATGTCCAAAACAAGAATTGTGCATCTTGATGAGTTATACAACTTTGTAGTTGAAAATATTTTTATTTGAATTAATTTACTACTTCAAAATATGATTTAAAAATTATCTTTGCCGAGTGCCTGAAAAAGGCACTCGGCAACTCGGCAAAGATGTCTTTGTCGAGTGTCGTTTTCGGCACTCGGCAAAGACGCTATTTGCCGAGTGCCCGAAAAAAAACACTCGGCAAAATAATTAACACTCGGCAAAGATCTTTTTTCCGGTAGTGTCCTTCTATGATACATGTCCCTGGGAATAGTGTTGAAGGCACGCCACTCTGTACATTGAATATGATACTTTGTTCTAAGGTCATATACGATTTTCAAGACATAATACTCCCCATCACATATGAAATATTATCATATATACCCGACTTATGCAAAAGATGGCCAAACATTGCGGTAGAATTTTGTGATCAACGTATCGTCGCCCGAAGTGAATGCATATCGGAAACTATTTCATGCAAGCGTTAAATAATATCTTAGCCACATCACAAGCAAGATATAAAATGTACTTGCTTGGATTTGGATGCCAAGGTGTACCTTAGTGCATTGCTCGTACTTTCAAACTATTATTTGAAAGTTGATTTTGTGGGTTATGTTGCTAAGATCAACAACATGTTGCTCGTGCTTAGTGTATTGCATTGAATGTATTTTTTCCACCCATAGCAATGCACAGGCATAAACCTAGAATGAGTTACAAATATTTAAGATACGCAAATTACATACTCTCCCTATCCACAAACATATGCATTTTTGGTTTTTATTAAATCAAACATTTTTGGCTTTGACTATTAGTTAAGAAAAAAAAGATTCGCAATATAAAAATAATGTTACTAGATTCATCATGAAACCCTATCATATAGCTCTTTATGTTTGAAATATTTATTTTAAATATTATTGATCAAAATAGCATATCGGAGACCGTTTTGATGCCCTAAAATGCTTATATTTGTCGACGGAGGGAGTATGCATGTGACTGTTTGTTCTTTAGGTTCAAAATTACCCTCACTATATCCTTTGGAAAAGTGTCAAATAATTGATGCATGCATGATTGCTTAGGTGCAGTCCACTTGAAGAAAGACATGCAGGCAATAATAAGTTAATAGTTAATGATGATGAAACTAATGTAGGTGAAGAAGGCAAGGATGGATTAAAATTGCCTAGAAGTATTGTTAGATAAAGGATGTGTAGAGGTTATAGAACGACATGTATTTCGAAGATATATAGTGGAAGCATAGGTTAAAATATGTATTTTGAACTTGGGGAGAATAGTCTTTCATGCATTTTACTAATCTATCCACAATTATTCCAGGCCTTACTGTTGAATAGGCAATATATGGCACTCATGCGAGAAGTTTGAACTTAATTTTTGCGTTCTGTGATCTAGATCTCATCCGTCAAACGCGCACGGATCTGATGGCACGTGCATGCGTTTACGAATTGAGATTTGAAATTTTTCTAGGACTCATATTTATGAAACATGAGATGTGCCTTCCAGCTTGCTGATGCACATGGATAGATGTACCAGTTTTCCTAATCATTCATTATATTGGTTTCTTAATGAACCCTACTGTTATGGTCGGCACGGTGTACCAGAGGCGCCACAAGCGCTCCCGTGGCTGACCAGTAGTAGCGATTGGGATTTTTGGTTTGTTAGTTCAGCTTGAAGTAGTCGTCCTCATCTATGGTCCGATCATCTCTGATCATTGTTAGCAGTGCCCAGTGCCTACACATATCCTATCCGAGCTATCCGCTGGCACTCGTTAGTCGCCCAAAAAATTGTTTATATTCACCAAATAAATCTCCTTCCTTCTCAATGCAGTGCTCCAGGCAGAGCAAAGGCCAGCAATTTGGCCTAGCAATCCCGCCAACAAAAAATCTGAGGAAATATATACTCCATTTTTTAATATACAACGTGTATGTCAAGTTAACGAAGTTTATTTTTAAAAGCTAACTAATTGGTTTGTCCTAAATATCATATATCCAGAGGAAATGTCATATTTTCTAAGAAAGCACATTCTCACCCCTAAAATTGCCCATATGATCGAGCACCATAGAAATCCACCACGAGATTCATGCTTATTAACATTTGTAGCAAAAAATTAACTATCTGTAACATGGTGAATTAGCTGCAACAACTTTCTTTTGGGTCTCAAAAATTTAAGACAATATCAATCTCATGCCAAAAGAGACTCAGAATCATGGGTCCTATCGTACGTCGAAAAAAGAAACTACTTCGGAAACATAAAAACCTAATATAAATGCAAATGAATGAAACATATAAAAAAGACATACAACAACAAATAACACTTACAAAAATAATTAAGAAACACTACTGCAAAACAAATAGAAATCAGGAGGAATCTTGCAAAATAATTCGAAAGGTGATGAGACAAATGAATAGTATGGTCTTGGAACTGTTGGAAGGTCTCGCAAAAAACTGAAAGGGCTGCCAAAAACAAATAGTTAGATATGCGAAAACAAACCCCGGCCATGCGCCCCCCCTCCCCCCCCCCACAGACACACACACACTGGCGACCCGTGATATCACATCACGAATCAATATCTGCGTTTGATGTCGATGTTTATATTACGTCATCACCTTTAGAAAACTAAAAAAACAACACTTTGATTCTGAATCACATTTAATTCAAGTGCCATAGCAATGCACCGTCAGATTCTAATCTGACCATCTGTAAATCGAGTGTTCAGATAGGAAGGGAACAGCACGCATGTGAGAGTTAGAGATACGCCGATGGAACCTAGCGTGCATCGAGTATCCCATCTAGTTAGCTAGCTAGCTATTTCGCATTGGCTTTGTTTGCCCCCCTCCCCCTCCTAGTAACACCACGATGGATTACATGGACTGTTACTATTAGCTTGCATGCCTCTTAGAAGGTGGCCCGGATCGGCCATGTAGATAGCATTAAATTTTATTAGGCGAGTGTCGTCTCTCTATGGTTCAGCCGGCCGAACTGGCTCAGCTAGACGGATGACCGAGTCCCATCCTCATCTATGTATAGAATAACGAGTCTGACAACACTTGTCACCAAAAACACATCCTAACAAAATCCTCAGAAGTCAGAAACTCCCTCCCACGTACCACAATGTCCAAGTGGAGAGACCCGGAGATTTTGGATCCATGTACACTCTGGTGACTGTATTGGTAACTTTAGGAGTTCTTGTTTCAGGGCATCTCGCTGCAAGAGGCAAATGTGGATTGCGTTTTGTGTGTGTGTGTGGGGGGGGGGGGGGGGCTCCGGCCCCCTGCACCCCCAATCCGCCCTTGGCCACCACCTTTGGAATGATGTCTCTAGTCTTGTGGAGTGATATAGCATCGCTGTCCCACTGGTGGTGGCCGAGGCAACACGTGGCGTGTTCTTTCTCGTTGCCTCCACCACAGTTCACCTATGTCTGTTCTGCATTGTTTTGCATCGGAGGCCTCATGCTATGTTCGTGATAGGGACTGCCCTCACCTACATCATGTGAGCTACGTAAGTTGTAAGTCCACTTCTCCTCCGATGCTGACCCCTTATGTAGAGGTGCAAACTATTGATTCGTTAAATTCTTCTGGTTGGTTTTCAGGTCGTTGTTGTGAGCTTGTGGCGACATCCAGATAACATCCAGATCCAGATCAAGACTAACTCAACGCACCAAGAGTAGTCATTGGACGAACCATGTTTAAGTATAAAAAAAGATAAACCTGGTTGGTCGGTCTTTCTCAAGTAGTTCCCTCCGTCCCAAAATAAATACATTTCTAGAGTTCAAAATTTATTTCAAAATAAATGTACATGGGATAACTTAACTCCTTTTCTACTTTCTCTTCTTCCAAAGTGCAATGATTACATCTTTATAGAGGTGTGTATATATATAATTTTTTAACTAGCATTGATCTCCGCACCCTAACTCTAGAAGTGCCCTTGTTTTGTTACGGAGTGAGTACATGAAATATTTTTATTTCATGAGTTATGCTCCGGTGGTCTTTCCTGTAAAAACTGCGCATGAATCTAAAAGCAAAGAAATTAGTGACTAATCTTTTTATCAAGTATATTCATCCTGGTCTTGTCTGGGCCCGTCCCTGCTACCCGTGCCCGGTCCATGCCCACCTCTCTTTTTTGTGTTTGGATGTCCTCCTCTCGATGCGATCTAGCATTTCATTTGCTTGTGCCGAGTGCCAAGCGGATGGAAAGTAGCAGCGCCAGGGATTGACGATGGCTGTTGCGCCCCCCGACCGGATCGAGGGTGGTAGCCTGAAATCCATCCCCTCTTGCGGTTGGCGTTTCATTTTCTGTGTTGAGCGGCTGGGATGGAGAACGGCGGCGGCGCTACCGAACATGACCAAGGGCGGTGGGGATGGATCGCTGAATTTGATAGATTAGCAGCTCATAGGGCAAATTTTCTGGGTCACAAATAATGAGTCAAGTCCCAAACTTTGTTTCTGCTCGCGGTTTCCATCGATTGGCTTGGAACCTGTGTTTAGTGGAATTTCAGACGCTTAGCGTACACTGAAATGCAGTTCAGGCGTGCCGATGTGAGGCTGTCTCGATGAAATGAGGCGGGAAAACGGATCGGAAGTTGCATCGGCCGAGAAAAACAGATCATACTGTTTCAAGTCACTGGGCATGGGCTGGGAACGGGCTGAGCGCGAGCTGGGCTGGGCCCAGACGCCAGGCCAAATTATTTAGGAAAACATTTAATTAATTATTTTCTTGCTTTAAGATCCGTGCATTTTTCATAAAAAGGATCATGGGAGCAAAAATCAATATTTATTTATTAAATATAAATGCAGATTCGCCCGGTGCCTTTGCTCTGCCTAGACAGGCGATAGCCTAATGTTCTTTCAAAGCAGAGAAATATCAACTGCAGTAGAATACTATAATAGTACAGCGATTAAGCTGCAAATACTCCTGGTTTGGCAACGCTACAAGCAGTGAAATTCCCGGGAAAAATACCTGCTACCAATCAGGAGGTGAGCGAAGAGGAGGACAACGAAAGGCGGCAGCAACAGATGATCTGGTGAGGTCGAACCAGGAGTATTTGTGTCGTCTTACGGCCGGCGGTGAGTAATCTCCAAGGTGGATCGACGTGTATGTTAGCTATACGTGGGGTCATTATCCCGTATCAATAATCAGCGTCAAATTGAGTTGCTTGCGAGATCACTCAAGTTCTCGTAGTCGGCAAAGCAAATCATAAGTTAGAACATGAGAAACCTGGTGTCAGTCCATCTAGTATCAAAATTGAACAAGCAATCTGTCGCAGCCCACACCACAGGTCATAATCCCATTATAGAAGTCTCCCAAGAACAATGGCATCCTACTTGATACATCAGCTTAAACATAATTAGAATAGCCTAAAGCTTTGGTAGAAAAAAGCAAGAAGTTTAACAGCAGCAAGCTACAGAAGAATGCATTCATAAACAAACCATAGAACCAAAATGTATCTGGCGTCAAGCTCATTCCATGTGTCAAGGGCTTCAATAAAATGGGTATGTGTAGATTGTTTGGAACAACAATAGTCGTAGGCTAAAAGACAACCGTGTCAAGCATGGTTCCTAGGGTCTGAACTATGTTTGACGACATCAAATTCGACACATGCTCTTCCAAATGCTTCTTTGCGTCCTGCCGACCCACATTCGCTATGGCAAGTTTCTCAGGTGGCAGCTCATCCTCCTCTTGCACTGCCTTGTTGTACTTGATGGCTAGGTTCAGCATTTCCTGGACAAGAGAGTACACATTGTGGATAATAAGTAACCAAAAAAAATATAATCAAGTATGAAGCACCAACAGAAGAAAAAATGTCTCCATACAACTGATGGAAGCTGCTAAACACACCTGGACAGTCTGCTCGTTGGTTTTCGAGTGTGTGTCAAACCTCTTCAAAATTAGTCCATCAGTCCATTTCTTCTTGTGCAAGTTCAACAACATTTTCTCCTCAAGCTCGTTTTTTCTGTAATTGATTGCAATTGAGTAGTAGTGTCTGTTCAGTCCATGGATAAGAGCCTAAAAAAACACAAATATGATCAAATTAGTTATAAGAAAGGAACAAATCAAATCCATATTAACACTATATTATTTATATTTACCTGGATAGATGGCTTATTTAGGTGCCCAACATTTGATGTCGTCTGCCGTGGCTCCTGGCCAAGCATCATGGTCTGAGGATTAATGAGGCGGAATGCATCAATAACCACCTTCCCCTTCACACTCTGGATGGGATCTATCACAACAGCAACAGCCCTGGGATTCAAAGCTTCAAAACTCTGCACATTTATATGGAAAATTTTAGGCACTGAGTACTTTGGTGCGAGTGAAATTGCAAAGTGTTCAGCACCATGCAAACTTATTATATCATTACCTGTGAATTCCTATCTCCAGATCATGGAGATGGAATAAGATATAAAAAAAGTATGCAAGAAGTACAAAAGCTAGCTAATAGAAGAAAAACTCGAGTTGAGATCATATTAGCCAATGCCCCAGTTTTTTTCTTTAAAGAAAACATGTATAGCACACATAGAATGCTACTTAATGACAACAGGGTCCAGTGACAACTTTCGAAGAGACATGAAACTTTCACAATGAAGGTAGTGAAATGGAAACGTTAAGAAAATAGAAGCAAAAGAAAAGCTACTACCTCCAGTTGATCAATTAGTTTATTATATATATATATATATATATATATATATATATATATATATATATATATATATATATAGGATGAGTTTTATCTACACTTGCGTGTAGCTACTCTCACCATCAGTATACCATCGTGCGTAGATTCACATACTCATTTATCACTTTGAGTATGTTTATATACTTATTCTAAGAAAATTCAAAGGGATATATACAAATTTTCAAAAGCATCCCTATTTTTTAAATATATATTATTATACCGTAATACTAGTATATAAAATTGAGTATGTCCACGTACTCTATGTATAATCACATAACTAAAGTATATACCATCACAGATGGTCTAGTATGATCACATACACCTCATACATACCTTTCGTTGGGTCAGATACACCCTACATCATAAGATACACATGTAGGAGTAGCTACAAGCACGTGTAGAATGGATTTTTCCTATATATATATATTCTATCAGTATTTAATGACATGGCATAAAGTAGAGTGGGACTGCAACAGTTATCTCATTTTGTCAGGGTAAGCGAAAAGACACCCCCCCCCCCTCTTTTGCATAGAAGAAAGGTCGAATATGCATAGACCTGTTGAGTATTGATATCAACTCCAGAGAGCCAGCAACCGAAGCCAGGATGTGAGTGATACCATCCTACAACCATTTCTGGTCTGTAAAAGGTAAAAAGAAAATGTCAACATAATTGTCTGAATAAAAGCAACAATATTGAGTAAATTGACCAAAGAAAAAAACATTTATGTACATATGGCCAGCATTGTTGTTCAAAATTTATGATATATAAGATGTTGGACCTATATGTGCCACAACACCCTTCCCCAGTTTGCGTAATTAAAAAAGGTAGGTGTGCAATTGATGTATCAAGAAAGTCGGTGACAAATTTAGCTGGTTATAATAATTCTAAGACTCAAGCAGGTTATAGCATAACAGACTTTCCATTTAAAAGTTACAAAGTAAGCCATGGATGAGATGGCAACTTCCAAAAAATATTTGCAAATAACTTCCTTTAGGCCCATATGTGCAAGCAACTTTGAATGAACAAAAAGATCTGTTATGTTTACACAGTATTTGTCTGATTATTTCATAAAGCTATTTATGCATCTTAACAATATGGGGAAAAAACTAAAGATGTGACCACAAATAATGTGTACCAAGAAAATCACTGCAGGGTCCGTTAACTCTAGTGAAGCTCTGGGGTGAAGATTTAGAAGGATTATGATCAGAGGGATTAGCTTGTAATGAACAAGATTACATGGTTAAACAAGACATCAAGATATATACATCATCTACTCTATATTTACATCAGAAACAAATGAATTCAGTAAGTTATCAATTTCCATTGTGCTAAGCAACAACCAAAGTAAAATCATTCCTTATTATCGGAAAAAAAAAGTAAAATCATTCTTTTGGGACTATTTAGTATGAGGATTTACTGCTGCCTACAGAAATTCAGAACTTGTACTTGCCAAATAACTATGAATAATGCATTGCCCATGCCAATTGTTATCCTGAAAATTTTCCTATCCTCCTTATAATCCTTATAAGGAGCTACAATACAGGTGATACTTTCAAAATTATTATGCACTACCAGCAAAACAACCTCGCATGAATCCAAATAGGGAACAACCAATAGACGCATATCTGGTTAACCTTGGTGCAGTCCCAAGCATGGTCCTACCCAATTTTATCGACTAATTTAAGCAAACCATACACTGCAGATCCATTCAGAAAATCATAAGGAGTACCGTACCTGCCGGTCTGCTTGAGCATGTCAAGCATGTTCGTCTGGAAGACGTGGTCGACAGCCTCGACGCTGACCCCGGTCCCGCTCTGTGGCATGGCGAAGACGTCGACGACCCTGACGGTGTAGTCGTCGACGAACTCGCCGAGCATGAGGCCCATGACCTCCATGGGCACGCCGGCCCTCCCTGCGACCGGAACCGCGCGTCAGGCCCAAGAGGGGGAAAAAACCGGAGACGAACCCTAACCCTAGGTTCCAGGGGAGGTGTGTGTGGGGGGGGGGGGATCCACGCACCGTGCTTGAGCATCTTGAGGAGCGCGAGGGAGGAGATGTAGACCTGCTCGGAGGAGTCGAGCAGCGGCGAGTCCGTCGGCGGCTGCCCCATCCCGGAGGCGCCGAAGATCCGCTGCAGCCGCTCCATCGCCGGTTCCGCCGCGTCG
Organism: Panicum hallii; assembly: GCF_002211085.1. Classification (NCBI taxonomy): domain Eukaryota; kingdom Viridiplantae; phylum Streptophyta; class Magnoliopsida; order Poales; family Poaceae; genus Panicum; species Panicum hallii. The sequence goes on from NC_038046.1 coordinate 51,584,170, forward strand.
ACCCGCCTTGCCTCGCTCTGCTCTCGCTTCTGCTGGGTTCGTTCGATCTGCTTGCGGGTTGCGACTAGTGAGAAAATCTTTGGGGTTTCGCTTCCGATCTCGGCCGCCGCTTTTGATTTCTTTCTTCGACCGCACGGCTTGTGCCCGGGACCGGATCGGGCGCGGCTGGGCCAGTTTCGGAGTCCGGTGGGCTGGATTGAATTGGAAGCAGCTAATCCGGGGTGCCCTACAACTGGGCCTCACATTTGCCCGGCTATACCGGCCCTATCTCACGGATGCTGCACTGTTGGGCTTCTCGGCCCGTCCTACAAGTCCAAGAGCAAGATTTCCTGTGATGCCAGCATGTTTTTTTTTAAGAGCAGGAATGCAGGATGATTCAAGTTTGATATGATGGTTGTTTGCAACCAGCTTTGAGCTTCTTCTTTTTTTAAAAAAAACCGCAAGCTCGATCATATCCTACCTCGATCAAAAAAGCAAGCTACCAACCTCCACTCAAAATAAAAGGAAAGCTTCCAACCTGGAGCTTTGTTTGTATTTCCCCCCTTCGGTCCAAGCAATCTGGAACTTTGTGGTAGAGGCAATTCTGGAACTCTTTTGGTCGTTCGTAACATGGCATTATTGGGGAGACACGGCAACGTTCTTAGCTCGCCAATTATCTGAAAACCAGATGGCATGTCTGATCGTTTTCCCTTTTCCTCCTTTACACCATGTCACCGCATAGCAGCCGCCTAACTTTACGTTATCCCATCCACACGCACGCACACACTAAATAAAAAGGTGAGCGCCGCACCAGTGTTGTGCCAAATGGGCGTCCTTCTCGATGCGAACGGATATGCATGCTCTCACGGTCGGCTGATTCATCCTCCCTTATCATTTTTCTTCAGTTTCTTCTCTTTACTTTTATTTTGAAGAACTATTTCTTCTCGTTATCATCGTCGGTATTATCTCCATCCCAGATTACAACGTAGCAAAATATATGTACCTAAAAAATATCAAAACAAATTATAATTTAAAACTGAGAGAGTATATTATATATTGGTTCTTGTCAAATCGCAGTGTCTGAAAGAGAGATATTTTACTACTGAGCTGCCGTTTTCTCCCTGCCACTAGTGACGAAATTGCAGGTCCAAAGCGCCGTAGGAAAAAGGTGATGTGTTTGGCCACTACGCCGGCAGCACATAGTGCTGCTATTTTTCGTGAGCGAGCATGACGATGTCGGCTGAGTTAGGTTTAGGTTCAGCGAACATATTAGACAGCGGCATCTGGCAAACTAACTCAAGAGCTGGTTCGTCAGTTTGCACACCGCGCCGTATCGTTCTACACGCGTGCGGCGGGTCTCGATAGGTGGCCCTTTTGATTTCTAACGCGCGCGCGCGATTGGTGCCTCGTTTTGTTCCTCTTCCTTCCGTGGTGGGTAGGGTTTCGAATTCATTCCACATTTCCACCGCGTGCTGAGCATGCTTTCCAGCGTGCTGGACCTGGCCACAAAAATTTCTGTGGCTGGAACAGGGAGCCTACATCCGGTAGGATTGATCCTTTCCAGCGTGCTGCGTGCAGGAACAAAACTGGCCATGGGCGCCTACCGAGGTGTCCATATCCAGGCTCCCGTGGCCGCTAGCTGCCTGCGCGCATGTGTGCCAGCTTTCCCGAGCAGTACGGCCCCCCGCCGGGCGCCAGCTCGTCGTTTGGTCGCGCGCTGCGACGCCGCGGCACGTCGACGCTGACGAGCTAGACTCTCGCTGACTGCGACGGCAGCGGCGGCGCGTCAGCGGCCAGGAAATAACTAGGGTTGGCACGGCTAGGCTAGGCGTCGCAAGCCTAAATCCGTCGGTGATCTTTTGAGTTCTGATCCTCTCGAGCTCCTCGCAAGTCGCGACGGATCGAGCCGTCACTTCAACATCGCTGCAGACTTATCGACATGCATCCTAATAATAAAAAAAGGCACGGCGAAGATTGTTTCATCTTGGTTTCTCTTCAAAAAATTAAGGGTATGTTTGGATCCTTTGGTAAAAAAGTAAATAGTAAAAATTTGCTTTTTTTTCTATTTGGATCCAAACACCCTATGGCAAAAAGAAAACAGCAAAAATAGATAGCAAAAGGAAACAGCAAAAATAGATAGCAAAAGGAAACAGCAACCCTATCTCGCATCCCGCCCGATCCTGCATCCACCCGACATTCGCCGCCCGGCGCCCGATCCCGCCGCCCGGCCCCCCCCCCTCCGCCGCCCGACCCCGCCGCCCGGCGCGCGACTTTATAAAAGGTTTAAATGAGCTTTTGCCAAAGCTTTTGCCATTTGGATCCAAACATCCCTAATGGCAAAACTTTTGCCACTTTTGGCAAATGGCAAAATTTTTGCCATTTTGCCCTTTTGCACTTTAGATCCAAACACTATGTAAAGCAAATGAAAGGCGCGTTGTACTGCAGCAGTGACATTGTAGCACGGTTTGTTCCGAAGACCCGCATCAGCGTGAAAAATTAGATGATGGGCCTCTGGGTTCGCCTCTATACGTGAACATCGAGTCCTTAAACCTTGACTACCGGACAGATCGTCCTAGTCAGCATGAAGGTTTCAAGTTTGAACTGGCCATGCCATGCATGCATTCGGGCTATTCGGGGCTGGCATGCAGAGCCGTGCGCGCCTCGGCCAACACGATCGCGAAGGCGCCAGCGCCCCGCGGGGGGGGCGGGCGGGCGGCCGCAGCGGCGCGGGCCGGACCAGGCTGGACCGGGGCCGGGGGCCAGCCAGCGGCAGGCGGCCGCGCGGCCACGCGGCGCAACCCGCCGAAACAGAAGGGCCTCGCGTGGGAGAGAGGAAGGAGGAGGCCAAGAGCGGCGGCTGGCGGGGGGAGTGGCGGGCAATAAAGATCGCGTCCCCCGTCTCGTCGGCTTCGATTCCGCCCTTCCCATCCCGCAGCCCCCCGGCCCCGTCTTCTTCTCCCCCCCTAGCTCTGTAGCTCCCTGCCCCCCACTCCCCGGCCTCGGAGAAAGGAAGGCCGCCCTGGCACCGGCTCCTCCTCCTCCCCCTGCTTCGCCTTCCCGTCCCGGTACGTACGTCGCGGTGCCTCCCCGTCCCCGTTCGTTCTTTCCCGCTTGCCAAGATGTCGCCTTTTTCTTCGACCCGCCGCCGGCGAGATTGCTTCGTCGGTTCTTCCGCATTGGGAGATTTTTCTTGTTGGGGATGGCGCTTTGCCTGGTTAAGCCCGATTATTGGGTGCGTTCAGTTTTGAATTCTTTTTGTTTCCTCTGTTTATTGACGGTCTGTTCAAAACGCGCAAATCTGGGAGTCGGTTCTACATGCCATACATCGAGGTTTTGGTCTTCAGGCGTGGCGTTCTGTTTCTTGATGTGCAACAATCATTGCCATGTCCAGCCTAGTTTGAAGCCGGGAAATTAAAATGAGAGAGGGAAGACAGACGAAGTTTGAATTTTGTCCGCGGTGTTTATCTGTTCGACTGGGTGGGTAGTTTGCAGAACGAAGAATAGTGTAGGAGTAGGACCACTAGGCCGCCTTACCTATAGGATTTGCAGGGTTTATGAATTCAAAATGCGCGGTGTTGCTGCATCCATCCGCAAACGCCAGATGTAACTTTTTTTTTTCGGTTGGTGCCGTCTCTTTCTCGGCCTCTTTGTCTGTACGTGGATTATGGGGAGCTAAACTCTCCCTTCTTTTTTCCGGGAACGTGCGAGAGATTCGCTCGCAGACGGTATATTCAATGTTGATTCTATTCATTATTCAGTTTGGTTGAGCACGTTGCTCAGTAATTTGCGCTATCTTTGTTCGTTTTTTGAAAAACTGAGCTGAAACGTTTGTTTATTCCTATGTTGAGTTAGAAGACAAAACAGTCATGCATTTTTTTTCGAGGCTTTTGGAGTAGGAAAGTAGTAGGGAACAAGTTTGCTGTGCAAAGGGTGGTATATACTTGGTAAAGATCAATTTGACGAAGCATTTGCTCACTGTTCCACCTTTTTTCTGCAATTTGTGCCTCAGGTCTGGAGCAGAGATGGGTGTCTTCGGTGGAACACCTCCTCCAACCTGCCCCTCGTCGCGGCACTGCGCAGAATGGGCCCGAACCTACCTGAAGTATTGCTTGTGCAGCCAGAAGGACAGTGCTGCCCTGGCACTTGGGCTGATCAGTGTCATAAGCTGGGGCGTCGCCGAGGTGCCACAGATAATAACAAATTACAGACAGAAGTCAACTGAAGGGCTTTCTATCGCTTTTCTAATGACCTGGATAGTTGGGTATGCTGTTCCACATGTCTTCTGCTCCTCGGATGTGATTATTGTTGTTTCACATGTCTTCTGTTCTTTGGATGCGATTATATTGCATCATGATAATTGTAGTTGTACACCGGTGTTATGTGCGATACCCTGTCTAATGTTCCTTCTTATTCTTCTATAATTGTACAGGGATTTGTTTAACCTTGTCGGCTGCTTCCTGGAACCTGCTACTGTAAGATCTGTTTCTTGTCCTTTTTCTGAGCCATCTTCAACAATAACTTGACACATCGATATTGTAGGGCATTAACAATTTTTTATCCGATTTAATGAATAATAGTTTTGTCTTTGATGGAATACCTGTTTCTCATTAAATATAATATCATTATTTGGTATAGTGTAATGAGGTGTTATCATTCCTACATATGGGGATTATTCCACTCATTTCTGCCAGCCTGTGCTATTCCCTGAAGGCGTGAACCAGCATTATTAAGCTCAGATAATACCTTTGCAATTATCTGTGAACCAGCATACTGTTGTCCTATGAAATAGGGACACTTTGACAAGAATTCCAATTCTAGGTCTGAAAGACGTGTTCCCATAGATCTATTGTGTTCTCTGTAATCATGTGGCATCTACTGCTCTGATGTTTGCTTGCCAATAAGTTGCTCTACTATGAATTTATATACTCAACCTTTTCCTGTTTGATGAGATGAAATCTAACCATGAGATTACACGAGCTTCAGTTTTTGAAATATGTGTCTATTTTAATATTTTCACTTTATTTATGTTGCAGCTGCCGACCCAGTTTTACATGGCATTGGTAAGGCATAATACCAAGTTTTTGGACTTGAATTATTTTGATTCCTGCAGCCGAATGATTAAACCTAGCTTTCGTAATGCAGCTGTATACAATAACTACTGTGATCCTAACTGGACAGACAATATACTATAGCCACATCTACCACCATCTTAAAGCGAAGAAATCCAGGGCAACCAGCAAGGTGACTACCTCAAAATTTGTGTAGATAATCTGCATCCACTTTGCATGGATAACTTTTTTAGTATATTAGGAAAATAATGCAACAATCTGTTGACAATTGTAACACTGCAACCACATATATCTTGTACTTATGGATTCATTTATTCATAGATTGTCTCACCCATAGTAGTTTATTAGTGCTCTTCATTGCTGTGAGGCGCCCTGGTAGGACATTGCTGTCAGTTGTCTTATTATATTATTCTTAATGAAATGCGAAATTTATTTGTTTTTAGGCCAGATTCACTTGATATTGTCACAGAACTTTAACTACAACTGTCTTCTAAATAAATTCTCTCATCTATTTTTGGGGATCCTCATGATTTTCAGCCTCAGAAGCATCAGCGAGGGGATACTTCATTACTTGAGAAGCTTTTGGGTGCCAAGGATGGTGGGGTATCCAGAAACAACAACCAGTCAAATGCTACAATTCCTATTCCAAGCTCACCTATTCCTGTTAATACGAAATTTGCCGAACAATACCATACTCCAAGCAGCCCCACCTCAGACTACTACTATATGTAATGTTCTTGAGCTACTAATGTTCGAACAATGTTAGATGCATTATTTCTTTTCTTTACTTGTATGGTACTGATAGGCCAGTAGAGTATGCTCTTAAGTGGCTACTGTGCTGGATGATGCTGTTTTTCCTATTGCTTGTCAACTAAGAAATATGCAAACAAACACAAATTGATCAGGAGCGTTTAACTTTTAGTTGATTTTACAGGTCAGCTAGATCTTTATCAAGGAGTCCAGTGCCAACTGCTGGTACATGGTTGGGCAATAGTCGTCAGTCATCAAAGACGCCTCCACAAACGAATGGCCAAAGCGAACCTTTAATTGGTGAGATCACTACAGCACAATCTGCATCACCTACTAGAACGAAAAATACCCTCTCAGTGGTAAGTTAATCTGCGACCAACTTTTTACTTTATTTCCTGAGGTTGGAGCTACAAAAGTGTTTATCAATGTAATTCAGGTACCGTGGCTGGGTCTTCTGTTCAGCATGTGTCTCTTGCACCTTTTAGTTGGAAGCACACATAGGGAAGTGCCAAGTGGAACTGTCATACCAGTGGGACGAAGGCTTTTACTGTTTAATGTAAGCTGATATTTGCTCTCCAGTTTCAGACTTATGGGTTGTGGCAGAACCCAGTATCCGAAGCATTTTGCACCAAGTATATTTACTGATTTAAAAGACCTGTAATTTGAATGACGATTAACATGACTAATTAATTTGTTCGTTCATCACAGGATGATCAAGGACATTCATCTCTCAGCCATGGCAATGGAAGTGAAATTGGAATCTTTCTTGGTTGGGCAATGGCAATAATCTATATGGGTGGACGGCTGCCCCAGATTTTCTTAAATGTGAGTCACCACAAACAATTGAACACTTTTCCTATTATAACTTTTTTTTATGGAAAATACATCTTTGGCACTACATTACCAGGATGGCTGTGCCACATAGTTGCTATAGTTCAGTACTTCTGTGGGATGATGGGTGGAAAATGTCTATGTGAGGAAATCGTAGCCAATCATTCACCTACATTCTCTTACTGGTTTCCTGTTATCAATAGATAGCTGTTCTAGTTAAAATTAGGCAAGTCTCTGTCTGAATGATTGCACCATGTTCTGACTTCTGACCTTTCTTTATTACCCTGCAGATGCAAAGAGGCCATGTTGAGGCAAGTTTGATTCACCTCCTATATTCTCCAATTTGTTGCTCCTGCAGGCGATACCTTATACCTCCACCTTTTCTTATGCTGTTTGTAATTTTGAGCATTTCACTAACACTTCATGTCATAGAGATAACAAAAAAAACGTACAAATCATCCAAATAAAGTTAGGTGAAAAGATAATTACATAAATTTATCCAATTGTCACCTGCTATGGTAGGTCAGTTGGTATGTTTTTTTTTCATATGATGGTTAACTAATTTGGCTTGTAATTCTGTTCAGGGGCTCAATCCATTAATGTTTACCTTTGCTTTATTGGGGAATTCGACATATGTAGGAAGGTAACTCATGATTCATGAACCCAACTTTCACATATTTATTCCATTTTTTCAATAGTATCTCACCAATCTAATATGAGTAATCCATCTTTTCTTCTGATGTGATCCTGAAACTTACTGGCATGTTGTACCGTCCTCACAGTTCTTCTTTTCCAATGCAGTATACTTGTAAATAGCCTGGAATGGTCAAAACTTAGACCAAATCTGCCTTGGCTTGTAGATGCTGGAGGATGTGTTTTACTGGATTTTTTTGTATCCTTTTCGCCTGTTCTCCTATGAGCATCAAGCTGTTTCTAGCTACTTTTTAATCCTAGTGTGTCTATTCTGCATTAAATATCTGAACAACTGTACATCCGAGACCCTTAACTATGTTTCACAGATTATTCTTCAGTTCCTTTATTTTCATTACCAGAAGCAAAATGAGCCTTCAGATGAGCACGAACACAATGCAGATAAAGCTTAGTCGACAGCAAGAGATAAATCCCTTTCCTTCTTCAGGGCAAAAGGTAGATTCTTTGTTGTTATGAATATTTGTTATACTCTAATTCTTATTTGGTGGAGCCTTAATGCATCTGCCATTTTCTGCTGCACGTATATTTTATTACCAGTACACACACACACACACACAAATAGAACTTGTTAAACTGGATAGAAATAGGTCATGCAGCTAGGGATTCTGATAAGACTGCACACTTGGATTCATAGGGCTAATCTGAAAACTAGCACATGTTACATGTTACTCTGATAAGTTGTTCGGTCATTGCAGTCAGCAGATGTACGGATGGGTCGTCTACCCTCCCCAGTTGGTGGGTTTTTTTTATCGGGTTTCCACACAGAAACAAGGCGGGCACTTGCTTTTTTATTTTTCTTCTAATAAAGTTTACGGCAAATCTTTGCCACCCTTTCGAAAAAGAGAACCTAGTGCAGCCTAAAACCAAGTGTCGAACTCCTATCTGGAGATTGAACATGCACATTCAGCAACTCATTTCGTTGTATTTCTGCATTTTCAGACCTGAAGGTACCTCCCATACTCCAGCGGCCCCGCATTTCTGAGATGCGCTAGCGTTCATTGTTCCTCGGAAGAACCCAGGGCATTTTCTGGGGCGTTGTTTCAGAAGTTGGTGCCTGGAGGGTGACTCGGAGCGAGCGTCATGTGGAGACGCTTCTGGCAGTTTTTCTGTTCTGTAGTATACCAGAATGTCTCGTTTTTCTGTTCTGTAGTACATCAAATGTTGACTCGCTTTCTTCCGTTTTCTGTTCTTTTCGTAGCTTCTTTTCCCTTGGAACGGTCTGTATATTCGAGACGGTATCATCGGACAACAAAGTGTTGATTATTAATACGAATTTTTTATCAGCCTGCTAGGCTCCCCTCGTGTGTGACCCCGTACATAGGTTCCTTGTGAGTTAGCATCGACTCTGTTTTTTTTTCTTATTATAAATGAGGTGTCACATAGAAAAAAATGATGACATGCACCAAAAGAAGAAGAAAAAATGATGACATGGCACCAACTCAATTATTCTCTCAAACTTGTAGCTTCTTGTTTTTGGATGGTGAAAGTGGGCCTGGACAGATGCAAAGTTGCACTTGTGCATCCACAGTGGGCCTAGACCGAAATTAACCTCCTTTTTCTTCCAACGGCAGCCCAAATCATTCTGAGATCCAACGGGCAGCATTGTTAGCCTGCCTGTCAGTCACGGAGCACCTCCCCATCTTCTCGCCGCTGAGAGCCTGAGAGACGACGTCACGAGAGTCGCAGCAGGAAAAAAAAAAAGGAATCTATGGCGTCGGCGCTGGCGAGGAGGGCGAGGGGCTCCGCCGCGGTGCTGTGGGGCGCGACGAGGGGGTTCGCGTCGGTGGGGTCCGACATCATCTCGGCGGCGCCCGGCGTGTCGCTGCAGAAGGCGCGGTCCTGGGACGAGGGCGTCGCCACCAAGTTCTCCACCACGCCTCTCAAGGACATCTTCTACGTACGCAACGCCGCCTCGCCCCCAACCGCACCAGTCTCCTTTTCCGCTCCCTACCGAGCACCGCCTTCCATCGTCTAATAGTGTGCTGACCGGGAATCCTTGGCGTGTGCTCCTTGTGTTTGCAGGGGAAGAAGGTGGTCATCTTCGGCTTGCCTGTGAGTTCCCCTCCCCAACTTTGTTCTTCATGTATATGCTTGGTCATCTTAGGGTTTCTAGATTAGGCCTTTGTCTACATTGCTGCAGAACTGTTGCTTTAGATGTGCTGGTGCTGAACTTGCATTTGGGGAATAGGGAATGGCTGCTGGTTTTTTATTTGTAGGACGTTGATTGGGGAATTGGCGTAGGGATTGGCAAGTTCGGTCGTCTCAGTGGCCTATGTGGAATCTGAGATGACTCTTCTACTGTCTCTATTTGGGCTTTGGTGCTTGTTGAAGAGTATATGTCAGATTGTGCTTCTACAAAATGGAGATGCTTACCTCTAATTCCTAGGATAGCGGACTCATACTTGAACCTGGTACTAGGCTTTGAATAAAGCAGGGGATAGTTATTGTCCCCAAAAAAAATCATTTCATGGCATTGAGGTGAAGATATGAGTACTCTAGGATAATAAATGAGCATTGGACATAATCTATGTTTCATTTTTTATGACCATTGGAATTCATTGTAAAATATCTCATCCTGCACTCAGAACTTCTAGGCATTGTTGTTGATCTTCCTTGGTAATCCTTGACTCGATCCATTGGATTTGTAGATTTCTACTTTGGATATTGTTTGTGTTTTGATCTGCCTTCTCCATCCTTCATTCTGAAACAAGACTTAACCCTCTTACTTGAACGATTTACTAAACATATGTTTTGGCAACAACATTTTCAATTTATTTCAGGGGGCATATACAGGAGTTTGTTCACAATCACATGTTCCTAGTTACAAGAACAACATTGATAAGTTGAAAGCAAAAGGGGTTGACTCTGTTATCTGTGTAGCTGTGAATGATCCATATGTCATGAATGGATGGGCAGAAAAGCTACAGGCTAAAGATGCAGTAAGTAATCACCCTTTAGTCTTCACTATTTACATGATTACCATTTTAGCTGAAAATAAAAATTCTAATATGGTATGTAATGAATGTAATGAATGTATCTGGATAGGAGCAATTAACGTACCTGAACCGTGACCTTTGTTACTGTTTGTTTAACCCCTAACTCTTTCTTTGGCTTGTGCCCTTTTTGTGTTTTTTATTTTTGTTTTCTGTGGGTTTCATCTCTAGCCTACCCCAACTTGCTTGGGACAAAAGGCTAAGTTGTTGTTGTTATTGTTGTTGGTATGTAATGAATGTATCCAAGATCGTGCTATTGTCAATGAGATATGACTATCTGCCTTATGCCGTCAAGCGTTTATACTTATTTGATGTTCAGTCATTGTATTCCGCTCCCACCTATCTCACTAATACGTTTACTATTGATAATTGTGTTCCATATAAAAACAAGATGCGATATTTTCCTTGTTCTCCTGCCTGATATGGCAATTTCACCCCCAACTTGAACTTGTTGAGACTATGCATGAATGTGGTGCTTCTGCAAGTTTCATGTCATATGTCTCATAGAAGTTCAACCTAAGTTTCTCTAGAGTGATTGTGCAGAATGAATTAAATTTTCGATCCAGATCTGAGTTTAGGAGTTTTTTTTTGCATATTTCATCCATTTTCATGATTTTGGAAATTTTATATCAGATTGAGTTCTATGGCGACTTTGATGGGAGCTTCCACAAAAGCTTGGATTTGGAGATAGACCTGTCTGCTGCTTTGCTCGGCCGCCGATCTCACAGGTCAGTGGAAGTCAACTCTCTACTGTTCTGAAGCTGACCTTTATATTACAGTTGGACGAAGGTGTGATGTAGCTTAGCTCGAGTGACCTATCACATAGCCTGATAGTTAAATTGCCCTAGTCCTCTGATTAAATTTGGTTTCGTTGAGTTGAGCTTCTCTTAGGACCGTTTATGCAAGTTATTTCCTAGCGATTCGCATATCACCCGCAAAACTTGCTGCAGCTGCATGCAAAATGAAACTATCCACCATCTGCTGAAATGTTGCTTTCATTTCAGTACGTTCAAAATAGTATAGAAGGCATCATGTGGTGGTGACAAGGCAACAACAGCTTTAAGAGTACCTTTTTTCTTTAATTCCATTGTACAAGGAGCATGAAATATATGCCTTAATTCTAGTACTCATTGCCGCAAAACATACAGCTTGATGACTGATTTGTAATTCTTTTCTTCTGTCATCGATTTGAAATCTTGACAACATTTTCAGGTGGTCGGCTTTCGTTGATGATGGCAAGATCAAGTCATTCAATGTTGAGGAAGCACCCTCCAATTTCAAGGTTTCTAGCGCGGAGGTGATTCTTGACCAGATCTGAGCGTACCAATGAACCTGGGCAACCTTCAGCTTGCTCATGCGGCATGCTTGCTCAGCTGCAGCGAATAAATGAAAATCTCCTTTTTACCATTGTAGAGATGTTAGATGCTCTACTTCCAGACTATGGTATGAAGAGTGTTGTGAGATTATTTTCATGGAGTGATTCAATAAAGTGTCCCATATTAATGCCTGGGGTAGTACACTGCACAGTCTTAAGTAGTTAAGTCTTAACTGGACCGTGAAGGGCCTGAGTATTTCTGTATTTGATGCCCAAGTGAACATCTGGCTATGCACGGCTCCGTTTCAAGTTCGGCATCTCGCCACGCTGCAATGCAATTCCCGTGCGATTTCTCACCGTTCCAAACATTAGCAGGCTCGGCAGCATTGTGTGCAGGTAGTTCATATCTTTTTCTTTATGAAAAATAGGGTAGTTTATTATCTTGGCCCCATTGGAGTAGTCTCCAACTCTCCACGAGGAACAGGACACATTGAATGTCGTCACTGCTGACTACTGCACTCGACGGTCAGCACAGCAGTCAGCACGACGCCACGACCACGACGCACTCACATAAGCGAAACCTCGAACCTGAAGGCTATCCGCCGCTCCACGCAAAATTGCCGGAGCAGCAGCCGACGACGGCGACAGCACAGAGCCCCGGTGTACTCGTCGTCGCAAGAATGGCCAAGAGTGGCATCCAGTACGCCGTGGTCAGTACTGCTCTGCTCTGCACTCTCCTGAAGCAGCCTTCTCTTCTCGATTTGCACGGGGCGTGACGTGGCGCTGTCGCCTGTGCGGTCGCCGCAGGTGGACGCCTTCACGGCGGAGCCGTTCAAGGGCAACCCGGCCGCGGTCTGCCTCCTCCAGGACGCCGCCAAGGCCGCGGACGAGCGGTGGATGCAGTCCGTCGCCGCCGAGTTCAACCTCTCCGAGACCGCCTTCCTGCTCCGGGACTCCTCCCCCGCCGCCGCCGCCGCCCCGCGGTTCCAGCTCCGATGGTTCACTCCCGTCGCCGAGGTACCCACCCGCCTCACCATCACGCAGTCGCTTGTTACTCAATCTTGACACGAACCCTTCGTGCCGCCGCCCCAGGTCAAGCTCTGCGGCCACGCGACGCTGGCCTCCGCCCACTTCCTCTTCACATCCGTTCTCGCGGAGCACGAGACGCTCGTCGAATTCGCGACCAAATCGGGGATTCTCACCGCCAAAAAGGTCGCTGCACCGGCGAGTGCGGTGGCCTCAGGGGAAGGGAAGCTGTTCATCGAGCTGGATTTCCCCATGATTGACCTTGTCGATTGCCATCCGGCCGAGCTGCCGTCCATCCCCGAGACCCTGAACGGAGCCTCTGTTGTCAGCGTCCACAAATCGGCGACAGCTGGTGACCTCATTGTAATTCCTCTACTCCTTACTTCAGTTGTTCCCTGCTTCAATGTCTAGATTTCCCTTGATCATGACTGTAGATGTAACATATTCCAAACAGTTGCTCAACAACATCATATTTCTATGTAAAATAAGAGAAACTATTTTTAGGCGGTCTGAACTTAAAGTAAATGTGAAAACACAAATATAAACAAGAGTGATAACGAGGGAGTTCCATTTGTTCAGGTGTAACTCACAAAAAGAAAATCTGATTGGCTTTCAGGTGGAGCTTTCATCAGGAAAAGAGGTTGCCGATATCATTCCTAACATTCATGAGATTGAAAAATGTTCTGGCAGAGGAGTTATTGTTACGGGGCCAGCACCTGCTGGATCTGGCTTTGACTTCTTCACACGTTTCTTCTGCCCAAAATTTGGGGTAGATGAGGTGATGTCATACTCTTTTTCAAAATATACATTGGAGGAATGGAGGAGCTAAGATTGCTTAACATAAATCTTAAAAAGGGAACATTATCCATTTTAGTATCAAATAAGTGTACAGACTTTGTAACACCCTCTCATGGTGTAATCTCATCGTACCTCATGGATGCTTTGTTTTTCTGCCTGTCTACCATGGATACTGCATAGTTTTCTTACAGTTACAACATGTAATGACCCCCCAAAGTTGTCCATATGCTTATGAATTATTCTTCTCAACTAGAAACATATATTTGTCCCAAGTGTGATATTAGAAAGTCATCTTCTTTTGACTAGAAGCCGTACATACTGTGTACATGAAGAATAACCTATTAGAATAGCTATGCTTTATTTGATACAATCGTATTCCACTTATCTAATAACACATTTAGCACATTACTAATATATTTCACTTATTTTGTTTAAATCAGTCCCCACCTCACCGAAATTATGTTAGCATGGAACTCAAATATTTTATGTTTGGGCTTGTTGGAAACATTCACTACTTTGTGCAAATTAACACCTTGTTTCTTTTGAGGGTCGCGGGGGGGGGAGCATCCTCACCTGATTCATTTCATTATGGGCCCTAAAGGCCCGCATGATAATCGAATTTTTACATCATTTGCCTAGCATAAGGCGATTTGTTGCATGACCACATATAACATGTCCTAGCTCAAGGACTCAAACGTGGCATAACCACTGATAGAAGAACTACAACTCACGGCATCAGACATCGAGTTTGGAAGCGGCGAGCCTGCAATAAACTTGATGTGCAGAGGTGGGCACCACCCTACGCACCGGGCGCAATGCTTTCACTGCACATCAGTCGTCGCTTTCGAAGCACCGGCCAAGTGTAGGAGGGATAGAACCGCAGCAACAACGCCTCCAAGGAGGTGAACGGCGCCAAGGACGCCGTCATCGTCGAGACCGGCTAGATTCTGGCAAGGCTTTCGCCAGCGAATCCACCAACCACGTACCTCGTTGCTTGAGCTCGTATCGGCTCGCGCGATGCAGCGAGGCATGCCACCATTGACCATTGCCGCGCCTAGGCCGCACCTCGCCATTTGAATCCTTGGTGATTCGCACGAACAACAAGGCACGGTGTCTTGGGTTGTAGCCATGGCACCGCCCTGGGTAGAGAGCAGCACGCCATGGCCGAGCAGGGTAGCCTTTGTCCTGTCGTCACGAAGACCAACGTTGTTGTCCCGTCACCCCACGGAAGGCTCTTCAGAGGGGCATCAACGCGCCGGCTGCACGCTGCAGCCGCACAGCTGCGTTGGCCACCCCCTCCGGCCAGGCGGCGACACATGGGGTCGGACCTTGGCTCCACTGCTCGCGTCACCCCGCCGCACGTCGAGGCCGTCGCCGACCACCGCTGCCGGCACTAGCACCCCCCGCAGCCGTTGTAGATCCGATGCCCGCCGGAGCGCCCGCGCACCAATCGTGATGTCGTGTTTGCCACGAGCCGCGGTTGCAACAGCAGAGGTGGCCGCCGGCCACCATGGGCACCCGCCCGCGCGCCACGACGGACGCCCTCGCGTGGGTGATGCCGCCGCTGCCGCAACGTGTACATTCGGACCTAGGGGCGTCGGATCCGGCCATCGGCCCGTGGCGGTCACGTGCCGTGACGGACGCTCCCGCGTGGGGGAAGCCACCGCCGCTCCGCGTAGATCCGGCCCGGGGGGTGCCGGATCCATCCTCGGGGAGCACTGCCAGAAGACCCGCCGCCGTCGCCATTGGGGCCGAGCGTGCGTCGGCGAGATCTCGCGCTCGCCAGAAAGCACGGCCATGAGATCCCCCCACACGGGCAAGAGCGGAGTGCCCAGTGAGATCCGGCCAGGGGTTCGTCGGATCTGCCCTCAGGGACGCCGGATCCGGCCACGGATGTGCCGAGTCGAGCCGCGGGCGGACCGCCGCCCCGAGCTGCAGAACGTGAAGGGGCGTCACAGAACTCGAGGAAGAGGAAGAAGAGGCCTCGTTGCCGCCGTCCCTGCAGCCGAGCGGGCTTCCGCTGGCCTGCTCGAGCGGCGGCGAGTGGGAGGTACGGGGGAGGAAGGGGCTCGCGGCGGCGGCGGCGGCTAGGGTGCCGCCCGAGTCGCCCGCTAAGAGCGACGCTAAGAGCGATGCGGGGGCCTTTGGTCTAAAAATTAATACCTTGGCTAGCAACTTCTTTTGGTAGAAGGAAACTTCACTTTTAGGACTATTAATGTTATGAAAATATATTTAAAAAATAATGAATTTTTATTTGAAAAAAAATAATATGTGCAAAACTATAATATCTTGAACATACAGGATTTTTCATGAAGAATAATTGTGACTAGTACAGTGTCCTGACTTCTTCCTTGACCATTCCGGAATTCTGTTTTGGTTTCTGTGCTTGTGTTAACTTCGCAAATTTCCTATGGCCTACCCTCTAATCACTATGTTTTAACAGGATCCCGTTTGTGGCAGCGCACATTGTGTTTTAGCACCCTACTGGGGTGGGAAGCTGGGGAAACAAAGACTGACAGCATTTCAAGTATGTTCTTGTAGAAGTACTTTAGTGCTTCCTCAATCAACTGTCAAATTGGTCTTTGATTCTTCTTCTTCTTCTTCTTCTTTTTGAATAAATGTCTTTGATTCTTCTCTATGTCACCAGGCATCTCCACGGAGCGGAATATTACACTTGGAGTTGGAACCTGCAAGCAGTAGAGTGCGAATTCAGGGGGAAGCTGTTACAGTGATGACTGGTACCCTCCTAGGCTCCGAGCGTAACAGTTCCCCATGCTTTGAGGGTTGAAGGGCAGCGGTTGGTGAACTTGCCGGCAATTCTGTTTGTTACAACAGGCTTCCTCACCATTATTAATTTATGGAAACAAAAAGATCCTGAACTTTTCTGGAGCATCAAAATAAATTTGCAGTGAAAGCATGATGGCATAAAACACCATGTCATTTTGGTTTGTCATTTCTAAAGATCCTAGACCAAGAATGGCTTTTATTAAGAAGAATTATTTGCCATTTCTCAATCCTACTACCTTGTTGAAATTAAATGCAATAAAATATGGATAGGAATTTAAAATGAGCTGTGGCTGGAGACAAGGAAAATCATGCTACAGGTTACTCCAAATTGTGGGCTTGGAAAAATATCTCTTTTCTGCTTTGCTTGGATGCCACCACTATGGACTCGGACTCTACTACCGTCAATTCCTTTACTTTTCTCACAACTGTTATCTTTATACAAAATATGTAATGTAGTTTTGGGTTACTTTTTACACAGCTAGCTGATTTTTTTAAGTGGTGCTGTTATCCTCCTCTTCCTTGTGCTAATTAAACATGTCTTCCTTCTGCAGTTTTGACTAGGCATGATGTTAACTTACACTTAAATTAGGCATATCGTTAAGCCATTTTCATGTTCCTCAAATCCTGAAGTTATTCAGAACTATGCATTTCTTGAAAGGACTGCATTTCGCAGCATGATGGTTTAAGCATTGTCAATCTACTCTTGTGTACTGTTTAGACTGTAAAGAAATCCATTACCATGAAATTATTTTATTCTGATAATTTTGGGTGCATTGAGGTGAATGCCTTTCAGGACCCATTTTTTGAATTAATACCTGCTCTTGACAACGGTGAAAAAATTAGACTGTAAGAATGGGGCGAGAGGATGGAATTTGAGGTTCTGCATGGGGAAGAATGTATCTTTGCAATTTGAAAATTCAGAATTTAAAATTGCAGCACCAAAAAATAAAAAAAATAGTGGTAAGAGTTGGCGAGGGGAGTTCGAGATGCGTGAACCCAGAAATTCCCGGTTGGATTAACAGACTGGTGGTTTTATTTTTTACATACCACAAAAACATGGGGTGGCACCCCCGCGGCTCCACACACCCACACAACCACCCCGGGCGGCTGCCTCTCCTTCCAAACGGGAAAGCCCCAGCCCAAGTTTTTTTTACATGGGTTCTATGCCGAAGACCATTTCCACCACGTTTCATCAAACCAGGGTGTGGTGCAATGCGTTCTTGCACCAACAAACCACAACACAAAAGGCCTCAACGTCTGGAATTATTCTTTATTCTGTTTAGTTGGTTGCTGCTGCTCTCTGCGTTCCGGCCGCTGCCGCGTGTCTGCCGCCGGCTGTCGGATCAGGGATTTGGAGCCTGGAAGATCGGAGAGAGAGGGTCGAGAAAGCACAAAACCTTCCGCAAGATAGTTAGCTTGTACATCTTTAAATCCAACAACCGCCTAGCAGATCAATATGACATGCCTAGACCGGCCTATAAAAGCACAAAACCAGTCCAACGTCTTCGCTTTCACGTCCGCGCGCTATGTGCAGACAGCAAGAGCAGGCAGGATGCAGGTGCTCCGTCGGTGAGTTGACCTGTATGTCGTTGCCCAGCATCGCATCAGCACGGTTGCTACTTTTTCTTTTTTTTCTAATCTGTACAGCTAAAGGTGGTGAAATTCACTTTCTTTTTTGCCAAAAAAAGTTGATTAAATATGGTGTTGTTATATTCAACATTTTAAAATACAAAATTTAACATTATGAAATACTAGATTCAACATTTCTTCAAATATAGTTCAACACTACGAATAAGCTAGTTCAATATTTTATACAGCAACATTGAAATAGTATATCTAAAATGTTGAACTATACATTTGAAGTGTTGATATTAAAAAGTTTTGAAAATATACTCATATTGGATCTCATATTGTTAAGATAATCGTAAGAAATCTATTGGTTCAAACGGAAAAAAAATTGAATGTACCGTTAGAGAGAAAAATAAGATTGAAATTTCTAAATGGAACCCCCCATCAGCCAACAGTAGCTTGCCACCTGTCCATCCATCAAGCCTGTCTACCACGCTCGCACCAGCGCCGCACGCAGTCCTTCTTTGCTTGCATCCGCACCATCCATTTAACTATAGCACGAATCCTAAAGTGGAAGATGAATAAACTCTTCTGGAAGATATATAGGAACCACGAAGGAGATAGAGGCGAAGCGAGTCGGACAGGGGAGGTGGGCATTAGCCCATTGGGACCCTCGGGCCGGGCCGTCAGCGAGTGGGACAGCCCAACTCCTACTCTCCGCCTGGGCTTTAGCATCCAAACAGCAAGCCCAGCCTGTGCAGCCCGTTAAGTCAGAATCCCGAAGGGAGGGAGAGAGAAACCCTACTACCGGTGCCACGCTTGGCGGCTCCCTCCCACCGTCGGCCGTCGCTGCGAGTCCGGGCCACACCCGTCGCCGCCGGGGCACCGCCTCCTCTGAGACCCAGTCGCCCACTCCCTCCCGCCTCCGTCTCCCCTCGTCCCTGGCCACGCCGGGGTGCGT
This sequence comes from Panicum hallii, assembly GCF_002211085.1. Lineage (NCBI taxonomy): Eukaryota > Viridiplantae > Streptophyta > Magnoliopsida > Poales > Poaceae > Panicum > Panicum hallii. Next base: position 51,602,959 of record NC_038046.1, read on the forward strand.
TCGCTCCACCCCCTGTCGGCCTGCTGCCGTCCTCTGCGTTGCGGCCTCGCCATGGCACCGGCGCGGGTGAATGCTGAAAAAGTAATTAAGAGATTCGCTTCCTCTTTTTTTTAACCTATATAAGAGATTCGCTTGTTTTTCTCCCCATCCATGCGGTCGTCTTATGCTTCTCTATCATTCGCTGCATCGATGGCGCTAGCAGGACGCTGAGGACGAGCTGGAGATGAAGGTGGAGAAGTATTCGCGGGGGAAGGGTGCCGACTTGAAGGTAATCCGTTACTGTGCTCTTACAAGTTACAAGTGCTAATCATGCTACTTTAGCGTGATTTTGTTGGCCAGCTATGCTACTAATGTTGCTCCTCTTGAAACTGCGCATTGACTTGTCTGGTTTTGGAATGGCTCCGTAGGCGCTGAGGGACAAGAAGTTGAAAGGCCAGCTCGCTGTAAAAGAGAAGCTCTATGGCCAGTCTGCGAAAGTTGCTGCAAAGGCTGAAAAGGTCGCCCTTCTTTTTCTTGCGTGCTTGTGGATTTTCTGCAAAATGTCAACAAATTTATACTTAGATTGCAAAATATGCAAGTTAGTGTCTCACAAGAAATCTTAATTGTTATAGTTTGTTTTTGTACCACCCAACTGATGTTTAGCTGCTCCAAGGGAATCCTGTTTGGATGAACTGATGAAGTGAGTAGTTGCACATACAGGGTTAGCATTCTAAGTATTATATGAGCCACTGAAACATTACTGGAAAAAAGGACAAAGCCTCAGGAAGATCTATTTGTAGTATTTTATGCATTGACCTGAAAGTACTCTTGCTAAGCTTAAAACATACTTGCTTTGGAGCACAATTTTTGTTGGCTTAGATCAGCTTCTAGCTCTTAGCCAATTGTCACACCAAATTACTATCATTGTGAATCAAGTCCTAGGGACTCTCTTGCATAACTTAAATATGTTTGTTAAAACAGCTATAAAGCGCTAGGATTTTAATTCCTTAGTTTGACTTGCTATGCTCATAATCTTCTTTCTTGATGGGTATACTCTTGAATTAGCTGTTGTTTATTTCAAGATTTGTCCTTTTCTGATTTCTGTTGCTCCGTTTACAGTGGCTTATGCCTAGTGAGGAGGGTTTCTTAGAGCCTGACAATTTGGAGAAGACATATAGATTTCCACAAGAATCGATTGTGCAAGAGGTGGATCTTTTGAGTTCAAGAAAACCATTTGATATGATCTTACCTGGTAAACCTGTTAACCGATTTTAGTGTTCTATGAATTTCTGACAACATAATTTGTCTGTTGCTCTTATCAAGTCCAGTTGCTAACTGTTTGATATTATTTCCTTGTTGATCTTACATGATCCTGTAGAATTAAGAAATCCCCGAATATTTGTATTTATGTTCGCTGATACTTCTACAAAATACTGTTCCAAATCCTACATGCATGTCCAGTGCAATTATGGTTGATCCATAAATCTGTATATTCTATATTGTTCGCTTTCCTTACTATTAACTTTTGTGATTATGATCACTGAGGACTATGGGTTACTGGCTCTCGTTTTGTGCAGTACTTGGTCCTTATACTATAGAGTACACATCAAATGGTCGCTACATGCTAGTAGGTGGACGAAAAGGCCATCTTGCTATGATGGATATGCTGAATATGGATCTCATCAAGGAATTTCAGGTCAATTCTTATACTATTGAAGCATTTAAACTTCCCCTTGTTTAGTTCACGTTCTCATTCTGCTACTTTGGAAGAGTTGTTTTTTCTTTTAGTGTGGGAATGATGCTAGAGAAGACTAAAACTATAATGAGGGATAGGAGCGAAATATAAAGTATCCTAGAAATGGCAATTTTTTATGTTGTCAAATTTTGATGATGAAATTCAATCTTATCAGTTGTGCGAAGGTGGAGCTCACAGAACTTATAGTTTATATTGGTCGTTTGCACCATGTTACACGGTATAAGAACTTGATAGATGCAAATGCAACTAGATCAAGGATCTTGACCCAGTTAGTCAAAGTTATTCGGAATTTCTTTCTGTTATCCTCTACAGGCCAAAAAAAAAGCATATGTTGGCCTGCTCACGCCATTGTTCTTAAGGTGGTACAGAGAGGTGTGTGACCATAGCAAAATAGCAGCAGCCCACCAGCCAGTCCATATCCCTTCCTCTGCCTTGTCACATCCATGATGCAGCTTCCCTTGGCTTGACCAGATCAATTCTACACCGCCATTGCTCCCTTCTCTCTCGTAACACTCTGTCCTTGCTTCCTTTCTTAGCTTGATAGTGGTACCACCTGGGAGGGAGGGTGGGGGATGGATGGATATGGAGGTTGAGTCATATCTGAGTATCAAGGTGCTGTTACAAATTTACAATAGTTATGCTGGTCAAGCTCTCCTTTATCACACTGATAACTTAGTAAGCACTAAACCATCAATCCTGTCTGCTGGGTTAACAATTAACTTGGCAAATTTAAAGAGTTATCAAGATGCAAGTTCTACATGTGATGCAATCAGTAGCTTACACTTGTATATTGTGGTTTTTTTTCGTTTCATATACTTCGATTGGTTGCAGCTAAGGTTGGACCAACTTTGATTATTGATTATCATAGTCTAGGCTGTTCATTTTCTTAGAACAGTAGAGGTTATATGAGGCTATTCCTCTATTTTATCATTTGTATTTTTATGTGGAGCTATGTTTGGCGGCCTTAGGCTAATGGCATGCATCTCTAATTTTTTGTCAAAATATTTTCCATGCCACCCATTTTTGGGTACTTCCACCTGCCTTTAATAATCACAACTGTTTGCTAGATGTCTCTTTTCTTTTTAATGTGCTTCATGCATTACACTCTCTGATCTGGTTTTTATTTCTTCAGGTGAGGGAAACTGTTCGTGATGTGGCATTTTTACATAATGAGCAGATGTATGCAGTCGCTCAAAAAAAGTAAGTTTTTGACTTTTCTTGAACTGTGTAGCATGTTGTTGTTGCTCAGAGTCTCAGAAATAAGACCATATATATGGTTAAATTTATTGATGAACCAGGCTATAAAATTATTCAAAATGCTGCATTTTCCTAAAGAAATACCCTGGAGATTATCTCATGCAAACAGCATTTGTGAACAATAAGCACATTAGACTTCTTGTATATAATCTGAATATTAATGATATCCTGGGGCATATTATGCGAACAGCATTTGTGATCAATAAGCCTATTTTTTGCATCACATTAGACTTCTAGTACATAATCTAAATATTAATGACATGATGTAGGAGCAGCTGAGAATTGCCCTCCGAGTTTGGAGCTCTGACTGCTTTGAATTACTTGTCTGCAACTGTTCGTGATTGCTTTTCGGAGGCATTTAACGATTCGGTGCATCAAAATGTTTACACTAGACTAGATCAAGCAAAGTGTATATGCTTCGTCAATACTTTATTCGTTGCGGCAGTTGTATAAGGCTGTTGATCTTTGTTTCCTGTGTTATACTGTTAACATTTCATAGTTACTCATAGGAATATTTTGAAACAGGTACCCTTACATATATAATCAACATGGTGCAGAAATTCATTGTCTGAAGGTAAAGCACAGGGGATTTATTTTCTTTGAGAATGTTGTTGATATTTCTGTGGTATTGTTATTTACATTTTGATTTTTCACTTGCTTATTGGGAAAATTGTAGAAAAAATAGAAAAGAATGTAAATATTCCTATTTTCTATGTTCATATCATTACGATGATCCCACTGAACAAAAATATGGCACTTGAGCTAATTGTGAAGTATACGCTCATTGATTATTAATATATGCACACTTCTATATTCAGTATTGCTGGGAAAATTAACAGCACTACAGATCACGTGCTCTTGGAAAATATGTACCATTGTCTGCGAGATTCACATGTGGCTATGGTCCACTTGTCCGTTTGACTTATAATGAAGTTTTCATGAATGCAAACTGTTCAGTGGTAAAAATGCCCTGCATCCAGGAGATTATCTCACTGAAAGTGTATTCTTTTGCTAGTCTGATCATTTTTTTTCTCCTGTGTTGACAGGAACATGGCAAAGCATTGAAACTCCAGTTTCTGACTAAACAATTCCTCTTGGCTTCAATAAACAGCTTTGGGCAGCTCCACTACCAAGATGTGAGCACTGGTGAGATGATTGCAAATTACAGGACAGGTCTGGGGCGAACTGATGTTATGCGGGCCAATCCCTATAATGCTGTCATAGGCCTCGGACATGCTGCTGGCAAAGTTACCATGTGGAAGCCAACAAGTGTGAAACCCCTGGTCACCATGCTGTGCCATCATGGCCCTGTAACTGCTCTTGCATTCGACAGGGGTGGCCATCTTATGGCAACGGCAGGTGTTGACAGGAAGATAAAAATCTGGGACCTGAGAAAGTATGAGGTTGTAAAGTCGTATGCAGCGCGTGGTCAATCCTTGGATTTTAGCCAGAAGGGGCTATTGGCCTGCAGCAACGGATCTCAAGTAGAGATCTACAGGGATTTCGGTGGGCATGATTATAGGCTTTACATGAAGCACAGAATGCTGAAGGGCTATCAGGTTGGGAAAGTTTTGTTCCGGCCCTACGAAGATATTCTGGGGATTGGGCACTCGATGGGCCTTTCGTCCATCCTTGTTCCAGGATCCGGTGAACCGAACTTTGATACCTTTATTGACAATCCCATGGAGACTACCAAGCAGAAGCGGGAGAAGGAGATTCATGCTCTCCTTGACAAGCTCCCGCCGGACACTATCATGCTTAATCCAAATTTGATAGCCACTGTAAGAGCTCCGAAGAAGAAAGAGAAGAAGACCAAGAAGGAGATCGAGGAAGAGATGGAAGAGGCTATTGAGGCCGCGAAGAACACTGAGCACAAGAAGAAGACCAAGGGCAGGAGCAAGCCCAGCAAGCGGGCCAAGAAGAAAGAGGAGGGTGTTTTCAGAGCCAAAAGGCCCTTCTTGGAGCAATCAAAGGAGGTTGTCGGGCGACCTGACAAGAAGCAGCGGATAGGCGAAGAGGTGGAACTCCCAAAAGCCTTGCAGCGGTTTGCCAAGAAGCCGCAGTCATGATCATAACACAAAGAGTTGGGGTTTCACTGTGGTTTGTAATGCATCGTTAGTAACCTTTATCTTTTAGCTGGCCAATATGTAAAATTTCTGCGTGAGGAATTGGTGCACAAGAATGCGCCAAAATTTTGTTCTAACCGTGGGCATTCCAGTGAGCATGGGCCATAGCCCCTGTGGGCTGAAACTCTTCCATTCACGTAGTTTAATGTTTTATCTTTTCATTCAGATAGTGAAGGTGACAGTTCCTAGGTTGTTCTTGGTCCACCTAAAGCACTCTTGAGTAGAACCTAGGTGCCTTTGTGGTCAAGTACTGAAGAGAATTAGAACTTTGAAGCAGAAGCATTCATTCGCTGGCCCTTTATGCTGCGGCGAATGTATTGGGTCACTTTCTTGTGAGGTTTGGCTCTCGATGGTGACTATGTTTGGAAAGGAGTTGCTTGTACATAATTGCAGTCAGCATTATGTACTAGTTTTGTGTGTGGTTAGCCCGCAAGGAAACGTGGAACGTGTAGCCAGTAGCCGGAAGGGTTTGAACTAAAAGCATTTGTATTTGTTACTCCCACTTTCTTTTTAAGGCGTGCAAGTAACTCAGCGTATAAACCTTCTATTCTTTTCTTCAACAATTAGTTTAAAAATATATAGACAATACTAATAAATTTAGTATTTTTTGGTACATAATATAATTTGAAGGTACTTGCATAAAATGCGAATTTCGTGGTACAGTATCTAAGACCGCCGTGCGAAATATAGCACCTTGCATTGCAGACTGCATCGAATCCAAATCGTGTCTAAACTTTGTTGCAAGCATAGAAAAGCAGAACGCAACTAGCTGGTGCAACAGTAACAACAGACCAGGTCCCATGTTCTGCTAGTCACTACAGAACCAGGAGCAGAACTGCAGCGCCACTGTCCTCTCAGGACACTGATAACAAATTAACAACCACGGAAGCACTTGACAAACATCAACAAAGATGTGCTTCTTGGCCAGGTTGGATCCATTGTTTTCAGACCCTCGTAAGGTCCTCTTGGTTCCTCCAGATTAAAGTTGAGTCATGTTTAGACGTCCATTAGAAGTATTAAATATAAAGTTGAATCATATTTAGACGTCCATTAGAAGTATTAAATATAGACTAATTATAAAATTAATTATATAAATGGAAATTAATTTACGAGATGAATCCATAAGCCTAATTAGTCCATAATTTGGCAATATTGTGCTACAATAAACATATGTTAATAATAGATTAATTAGGCTTAATAGATTCGTTTCGTAAATTAGTTTCCATTTATGCAATTGGTTTTATAGTTAGCTCATATTTAATTTCTCTAATTGATATCTAAATATCCGATGTGACTCGGACTAAAAATTAGTCCCGATCCAAACACCTCATAAGGTCCTGGATCCACACAACCCCTAACTTTTTGACGAAATGATATGGGCATTTTCTATAAAAAATGACAGGTGCATATTGCAGCCAGTCACTCAAGGATTCCTTTTAGGCCCTATTTGGATCCGGCAAGGCTAAACTTTACCTCTATCACATCGAATGTTTAGTTGCTAATTAGAAGTATTAAACGTAAATTAATGATAAAACTAATTGCATAACATCTATGCTAATTCGTGAGATGAATCTATTAAACCTAATTAATACATAATTAGCCCATTAGGCTTAATAGATTCATTTCACGAATTAGTCCTAACTTCTAAAATTAGTTTTATAATTAGCACATATTTAGTTTTCTAATTAGTATCGAAACATAATACGATGTGATAGCACTAAATTTTAACCCTTACGATCAAACAGGCCTTTATGCCTGGATGGAATAAATCTAAGAAAGTGTCTTAGTGAGTGCCATTGGCACTTTGGCAGTGCTGCTCCTGATATATCGGCTCAGTGCACCAGCTAGATTGCTCCTGTTCAGTGTTCAGACTTCAGAGACAACTGAGCACAGAGCCCAGAGCTCAGGAGCTTGGTCTCGTCGGACGATGGCCAAGAAACCCATCCGATACACCGTGGTCAGTGTAGAATAATAAAATTGGTGTATAATGGATTGAATATGCATTGAGCCTCTCGAATGATATATATGAGAGTTACAAGACTTGGGATCAAGATATTATAAGGAATCGTAATTCTAACTAACTCTATCTAATCCTGTACCGTGATATACTCTAACATCCTTCGCAATCACAGTGGGAGCACTGCAGATGGTGAGACTAGAGAAGAAGTCGAAGGCAAAAGCCAATGGACTAACATCCACCCACAGCTATAATATCGGCGCGGTGTGGATGCTGCGACTAGAGAGAAAAATCGACGAGTAACTCATACGGATGATAGCCCTTTGTGCCAATGTCAAGGTAGCCTAGATGAGGGTGAATAGCCATGATTGATGATGCCGTGCATAGGGTAGCCGTGGTCGACGTAGCTATCGAGGTTGCTGAAGACGAGGGAGCCATATATGAAGCCGCGGGCGCACAAGGAGGCGCTATAGCGATGGTGGCGAAATGGGAAGACGCCGGAGACAAAGACGGTGACGCGTCGAGGCAGTCATCAGGGAGGAAGATGGACGCTGAGGACGAGGTCAAGGCCACCATGGCGACGTGTGCGCCGGGTTTGCCAGACCCGAGAAAGAGTCGACGATGAAGGCATGCACCGAGGTCGCCAATATCGGACGTGCAAGATAGAGGGTACGACTAGACACGTCATTGTTTGAGGGACCAGCAGAGAAAGCATCCACAGTGGTCGCAGGCGCAGAAGAACGACGGGGCAGAAGATATCGATGCAGCCTGCTTGCCGAAGTAGACGAAGTAGTTGGGGAAGAGACGGCGACGCTGGCAATGAGGTTGTGCTAGACGAAACGAGTCAGAGAGGGGAGGCGGACGGTTAACGGTAGGGCCGGGCAATCCATGGGTAGCGGCAGCGGTGCTCGAAAAAGACGGCGCAATGCTCGATTAGCTTGACGAAGACCATATGCGCGATGCACAACGACGCGTAATCGACAATGAGGTTGTGGACGTGGTTGGCGGTGGTGAGGATGCAACAGCAAAGGAGACCACGGGTGGCGCCGCTGCTGCCCGAAGAGGCGACGCAGCAGCAGCCCCCCATGCTCGGGGTGGAGGCGCGCATGACGAGGATGGACATCACGAGAGCTAGGTGGATCACACATGTCGGTTGATCAGATCGAATGTGCGCGAGGTGAGACGACGATGTGCGAAGTCGGTGGAGTTGTCCCGATCAGTGGAGGCGACGATGAGACAGTGAAGATCGACGTGCGGACGAAGCGGCTAGGTGGGTGGTGCAACGGGGCGTCCTCTAAGGCGCCATCCATCTCGCCATGCCACATAATCGTAGACGAGAAAAAAGCCGGTGAAGTCGATCCCGATGTCAAAATAGAGGTGTAAGGTCGACGGGCGACGGGCGGTGGATGACGCAATCCTAATCTCTGATCGGGCGAAGAAGAAAAACCATACAGCGGCGGCAGTAAATCTATGTTCAAACCCCGGTGCATGTAGCTTTATGCTTCGTCCATGCACTGAGCGGATTAACTCCTAATCTCCTCTCTCATGTTGCATGAAAAGCATGGAGCAGAGAGAGAGTAGAAGATGAGAATCTGCAGCTTGGTCGTTGGAGTAGTCGTCGGAGCAGGGAGGCCACCTAGCAGTACGGCCCAACCAGCAGATGCCAATGGGGTTGCACCAGCGCGGCCACCGGCAGGGCACGGTGCCCCTCGCATAGGGTTGGAGAGGCTCAGCCACGGCGGAGCCCGACAAGAGCCGCCACGGAACCTGACGAGGACCCAAGCAAAGTAGAGCCACCAATAGATAGCAACATGACTTCAGAGATCGGAGAAGACAAACTGCTTTGGTAGATGACACTATAACGACGACGGCGTCCAGAACAATGTGATCCGCCTTAAGACAAGGGCGCTGCCCCCAGCGGAGATCGATCTTCCCAGAGGCGCGCGACACGGAAGCAAGCGGTGTGTAGAATTTATCACCTTGGATTAAACCTAAACTCATGATATTATGTAGAATAATAGAATTGATGTGTAATGGATTGATTATGCATTGAATCTTTCGGGCAGTATATATAAGAGTTAGAAGATTTGAGGATCAAGACATTACAGGGAAGCGTAATCCCAACTAACTCTATCTAATGCCGCATGGTGATATACTCTGACAGTCAGTGCTGCTCTACCCCCTTCGCCAGCCGTGTTCCCTCGTGCTCATGACCGGCATCACCCGTGACGTCGTCGTCGTCGCAGGTGGACGCCTTCGCGGCGGGGCCGTTCAAGGGCAACCCGGCCGCGGTGTGCCTCCTCGAGGCCGCCGCGGACGAGTGGTGGATGCATGCCGTCGCCGCCGAGTTCAACCTCTCAGAGACCGCCTTCCTCCTCCGCGACGACGGTGGCTCTTTATCCCCCGCCGCCGCCGCCCCGCGGTTCCAGCTCCGATGATTCACCCCCGCCGCCGAGGTCACCCCACCCTCCTTATCCACGGTCCCCCCTGCAACTTCTCGCGTCAGAGTTTATCCTTCTTTGATTCCTCCTGATATGGGAGCCCGCGCCGCCGCTCCAGGTCGATCTCTGCGGCCACGCGACGCTGGCCTCGGCGCACTTCCTCTTCACCTCTGTCCTCGCGGAGCACAACGCGGCCGTCGAGTTCGCGACCAAATCCGGGGTGTTCATCGCCAAGAAGGTTCCTGCGGCGACGGGCGTCTCCGGCGAGGGGAAGCTGTTCATCGAGCTGGATTTCCCCATGATCGATTTTGTCGAGTGCCATCCTTCCGAGCTGCGCTCCATCCCCGAGACCCTCAACGGAGCTACCGCTGTCAGCGTTCACAAATCCGCGGCCGGTGATCTCATTGTAATTGCTCTCATTCTCATTATAGCTGCTCGCATTAATTAATGTTTATATTCCAGTGCTTATTGCTGAAATATTGAACTATTTCCCACCATGAAAATGGATGTGATCAAATATATTAGTGATACCTTGACCAATTTCCTTTATTTGACAAGGCAAGTATTCTCTTGCCAAAAAAAAACACTCAACATTATGCTCTGGCTATTTATCTTTGTATGATTGTGCTAACTTCATGGTAGGCTGCACAAACTTTAAGTGAAAAATACAGAAACAGAGAAAAATAAGAAGAGATGAGGAGGTCTTGTTTGCTTAGGATGTTACTAAAAGTATCTGATCGGTTTTACAGGTGGAGCTTTCCTCAGGAAAAGAGGTTGCCGATATCCATCCCAATATCAGTGAAATTAAAGAATGTTCCGGCACAGGTATCATGATTACCGGGCCAGCGCCTGCTGGATCCGGTTATGACTTCTTCACACGTTATTTCTGCCCAAAATTTGGCAATTGGCATAGACGAGGTACGTCGTAATCGTTGTCCCAAACTGTATATGGAGCATTCAAAAATTTTATCAGCCTCTGAAGAAGTACTCAAGGTGTGTTCGTTTCCTACCCTCTAAATTTTAGACCCATCATATCAAAAAGAATCTTATCATTTAGAAGTATTAAATAAAGTCTAATTATAAAACTTTTTGCACAGATGGGTGCTAATTCGCGAGACAAATTTAATGAGCCTAATTAATCCATAATTTGCTACAGTGATGCTACAGTAATCATCCGCTAATCATGGACTAATATACCTCATTAGATTCGTCTCGCGAATTAGCCCTGGGGTTCTGCAATTAGTTTTGTAATTAGACTTTATTTAATACTTCTACATGATAAGATTCTCTTTGATATGACCCCTCTAAAATTTAGACCCCAGGAAACGAACACACCCTCAGTCATGCATTTTTCAGCCTTTAAACCCTGGATAGTTAGATACTGCAAACTTAGCTTCACAGCATGTCATCAACCCCGTGTGTCCTAAAGGAAAACAATCAAAATCTCTTTACTTCTTTCTTCTTAATTACAAACACGCTGAATCCTTATATGAGAGTACGAGACTACAAGTCATAGTACTCTGTGACTATTCTAATATCATTCCATCCGGTAAGGAGTTTAGGGTCTGTTTGGGACCGCTCTGCTTCACAAATCGCAGCTCAGCTTCATGAACTTCACAGCAAAGCAGCTCAGCTTTGAAGTTGCAGAGTTTTTGAATGTGTTTGGCTGGTAGACCAACTTCAGCTTCAGAAAAAAGAGATTCGGATTGGAAAAGTCCCTTATGCTCTTGAACGATGTATGAGAGGATTTCATTTATGATTTTTCATCTAAACGCTTAACTAAAAAATAACAGTATATTATAAATAGATAATAAAGTACAAATATTCCAAAATAATTTCATTACATATCAAGTCTCAATGATCTACTACTCATACTACATCCAACTTTGAGAAATAGCCGTTGCTAATGCATCACGAAAAACATCCATAGTAGGCGCATTGGGTACTGGAGATGATCCATCCGAGAACACTACATACTTGTTATACCTTTCCGGTATTGTAGGCTCATAATTTTCATCATGCTCCACACGTTCAAAGTCTAAATCACCACTGTTATGCTCACGGATGAAATTATGGATCACCATGAGTCTTATCGATATCATCTTTTGCTTCCATAATGGATACATCTGCATTTTATAGAGAATTTGCCACTTTATTTTCAAGACTCCAAATGACCCTCAATAACACTACGAACTCGTGCATGAATACGATTGAACTTTTTCTTAGGAGACCTTGGTTCTACACCTCTATGCCATTCGGGTAAGTGATACCTCTCACCCTTGTATGGTGCTAAGTATCCCGGTCTATTAGGATATCCGGCATCAACAACATAATACTTACCTATAAATAAAAAATATATGATATGTTTAGATAATAAAGAATTAGAGTTGCAAAATTGAAAATGTAGAAACCAGCCATAAATTACCTACCCTTGGGAGGGTGTGGGAAGAACTTTCGATCCAACTTCATTGCATTATACAACACAGTGGTGTCATGCACAGAACCCGACTGCCCCACAGAAACATAAGTGAATGTCATGTCAAAGTCGCAAATTGCTAGGATATTTTGAGTCGGTATCCCTGTTTTTCCAATATACCTTACTTGTTCACTAGGGGGTAGAGATACCCTAATGTGTGTCCCATCTAGAGCACCAATACAATCTTTGAAGTGTGGAAATGCCCTTCTATCATCTGCTATCTTTTTGTGGACGGTAGGAAAGTTTGCATCTTTTGGAACAAGAAAATATTTTGCCATTTCCATCAAAGATTCTAGAACCCCAAGAAGGTATTGTGAACACAGATGAACAGCTAAAATTTGTGAACAAAACAATACTTACCACTTTCATTTTTTTCCACCATTCATTGTCCATGTTAATTACTCCTCTTGTATTGTCCCAACCGGTTTCGGTTTGATTCCACAGAAACTTTTGCCAAATTGACCGATCATTCTTCGACCTATCCCACTTGTTCTTTTTGTGTCTTTGATAACTCGATTCCGGTCATTTGGTAAAATCTTCCCGACACTTCAGTGTAACCTAAAGTGTTCAAATGTGTATTTGGCATATTCCCTCTCCTTACTTGTTCAGCGAATAACTCACATACAATACGATTATAATCATCTGTCCATTCCATAGAATCACCCTAATCAACAATTATGTGGAGCAATATTTTGAAGCATACATGACAAGACAAATTATCTAATTGACTAGCATACATACACTCAGCAGCAATGGAATTGACCAGCAGCCATAGAAGAAATCGAGCGAAAAAATTATACCGATTTCGGAAGACTAGAGATGCGGGCATGACCCCTGCTGCCTCCCGCGCCGCCCCTGCCCGCGCCGCCCCTCCCAGCGCCTCCCCTACTTCCTTTCGGCGCCGGCCGCGCCCTGGGCCGCGTGGCCCGCGCCGCGCGTGCCATGGCCGGCAGCTAGGGTTTTGAGGGAGCAGACAGAGGGAGGAAGAGGGGGGGGGGTCGCAGGTACGGGAGAGAACAGAAGAAAAATGTTTCATTCCAGGTGTGTAATCAGTAGCATTGGTGGGTAATTTTCCTCCAACTTCACGAGGGAGTTCAAAACGACTATTCGTGAAGTACCATTTTGGCTGCTTCATGGATTTCGTGAAGTTGGGGCCAACTTCACGTTTTTTGGTGAAGCTGAGCTGGTGAAGCTGTGGGTGTTTGGCTACAGTTTCACGAAGCAAAGTTGAATTTGGTGAAGTGAAGCAGTCCCAGACAGGCCCTTAGTACCTCTGCAAACATAACAGGTTCAAACAGTTCTTGTCACTGTAAACCATGTGTAATTGGGCACCTTAGAACATGGAGGATCCATTTATTATGAATATTTGGATAAAGTTCGTTCGAAAGAAATTGGATAAAGTTCTTTTGGGTATTTGGAATTCAGGAAATCTGTTGTGGTTGCTCTGTAAATATCTTCTGTCCTGACTCCTTTTTAGAAAAGGGAAATCGTTTACGGTCTGACTCCTGACACCTAATTAACTTTTGGCAGGACCCTGTTACCGGTAGTGCACATTGGGTTCTAGCAACCTATAGGGTTGAGAAGCTGGGGAAACAAAAATTGACAGCGCTTCAAGTATATCCGCCAAAATACTTTAAAATTTCCTCGATCAACCATCAAACTGGTTTTCTTTTCTGAACTTATCCATATATCATCAGGTCTCTCCACGAAGCGGAACCCTGTACCTGGAGCTGGAAGCTGCATCCAGGAGAGTGCGAATTCAGGGAGAAGCTGTCACTACGATGATCGGCACCCTCCTAGCCTAGCATCATCCCCATGTAAGCTTGGAGATCCGAAGGACGGTAGTTGATGAATCTGGGTGCAGGTTCAACACTATTAGTTTATGAATATAAAAGCTCCTGAACTTTTCTGGAGCGTCGAAAAATAGTTTCAGTACAGCCATGTTGGCGAAAATTACCAGCCCCTTCTGCTTTGTCATTTCTCAGTGTACAATAAGCAGGTTAGCAGGATGGAGCTGTGGACTACTTGCATCACCGTTCGAGATTCTTGCTATGTTGAAATTTGGGCATTTTCGAAACAAATAGAACAGCGCGGAAACAATCCAGCAATCCTTTTTATATACTATGTACGTACACATGTGTGTTCAATCGAAAGAAGAACCGGAAGCAACGAGCAGAAGAACATGTACAGTACGTGTCTGTCGGGCAACGAATCAACACAACAATCGGCGCGTCCCGTGTCCGTGTCCCAGGGACAGCCCAGAGGCCAGCATGACGTCGACCTCTATCCTGGACGCCGCAAGGTCCTCGAACGACTCGTCATCCCTCTCCTCCCCCCGCCGTTCGTTCTGCTTGGCGGCCGGCGCCGCCGACGCCTCGGTCACGGCGGGGCGGAGGAGCTCCCTCGGGCTGGGACGGCCGCCGCCCGTGATGTAGCGCTCGGCGGCCAGCACGCCGGCGCTGTCCCCGCCCAGCAGCTCCGACAGCAGCAGCGCGATGGACGCCATGGGACGAAGACGAAGACGAGCAGCGAGCAGGCAGCAGCGCCCCCGATGGATCGCTCGCACGAGTGGGATCGGACGGAGCAGGCAAGCAGGGATGCTCCTGACGGCCGGAACGGAACTCTGGTTGGTGGTTGTGTGCTGGAGTTAGTACGTCGTGGTACGGCGACGATGGTACGGGTGGGAGGCGGGAGATTTATATATATGCAAAGCTGCGTGGCGGCCGGCCGGACGCGGAACCGGATGAAGGCTGACCGAGGCGCGGGCGTCAGGTGGCTGCGCACGGCGCTGGGTCTGACGACCAAAAAACAGCGTGCCTTCACTGCTTGCTCCGCACGGTCGCAGCAACCAGGAAACTGACGGAGCGTCGGACGGTTGGAGCCTGCCTGGGGCGCGGGCGAGCGGGGCCACACCCACCCACTGATTGCGTCGTGGTCAACTTGGCCCGGCCCAGGCGGGCGTGCAGAGGCCGCAGAACAGATCCTCTCCCCTGGCGGCGTTTGGTGTTTTGCTACCGCGTGTTAAGAGCATCCCCAGCAAGTTTCTACTCATAGAGCAGGGGCTGAGAGTGAAAAAACACACTCCATGTCTCCGTGAAGTGGTCGGCTGGTTCGTCGTGCACAGCGGGCTGATCAGCCGGAGGAAATCAGCGGATCCCAGCCCACAGCAGCACTCGCCCGGTCGGCAACCTGCTGGCCCGGTTCGGTGGGCGGCCTTGCGGCGGCCCGGTTCGGTGTCGGTGCGGTGCAGTGCAGGTAGGCCTAAGTGCAGGTGCATCCAGCTGCGCAGCCCCAGGTTTATCGCCGCCGCCGCGGCGCGCGCGGCCTGGAAAGAGTCGCCGCCGTCGAGCCCCTTTGCGTGCACGCTCGGGGATTGGAATGCTGAGCTCGCTCATCAGGGCACTGACGGGTTCGTAGTATGATTCGTATTGCGCATGCGCGTGCGTGATCATCGTCACGGCCCGGTGGGTCAAGGACGACACCCAGTCCAGCGGTATCAGCGGGGATGGGGATTTATCCCCTGTGGGTAGACCGGGGCGGGGCGGGTCGCGGATTTGCCCCGTGGGGGCCCATTGGGTAATCACTCTCCCTGTTCGTTCTCACTTTCTCAGTCTCTCCCTGTCCTCCCCTTCCGCGGCCATCGCCCGTCCCCAACTCCTCATCCTCCACAGCTCCTCCCCATCCGCCACCGCCGCTCAGGGCTCCACCGCTCCGACTTCGTCATCTCCGTCCGACACCGGTGCACCTCCCGTGCCTCGGCGCACCTCCCGCACCCCGACACCGGCGGCGCGGCTCCGGAGCTTGGCCGCCCGAGTCCCGACGGCGTGCCTCGTCGCTGCGCCCGGATCCTCCTCCACCTCCCCGTCAGGACTCAGGAGCTCGTCCACCCATCCCCAACTCCTCGTCCTCCACGGCTCCACCCCGTCCGGCCGTCCTCGCCAAGCCGCCGGTCGCCGGCTCACCTTGATATGCCATCCTCACGGGCCCCGTCAGGGATCGGGGATCCACGGGGAACGAGACGATTTCGGGGCCGGGGCGGGGAATGCGAATCGGGGATCGGGTCGAGGACGGGGATCGCTCCCCCGGCCCCGCCCCGGCCCGTTGCCAACGGAGCGAGCACTGATGCGTGGGTCTGTCGGTGATCTGGGAGTACGTTAGACCATCTCGTTCCGTTGCCAACCTGACCTGCAGCAGCTGGTCCGAGGCGCGAGGAGGTGGAGTGGAGGAATCAAGGCTACCTGTCGGACGCGCTGCGTCTGGGAATTTGGGAATCGAATACGTTTTGATTTATCAACTGGCTATCTGTTTATCAACTGTTGCGATGATAGAAATCGAAGAAATTTTTAGCTCGTCGTCGGTCGAGTACTGGTAGTCTGGTACGACCCCTTCTGATTGGAAACGATGGTCAGGTTTTGGTTGTCCGCCTGCCCGTTCTGCTACCTACTAGCAGTTCCTAGTTGTAAACGAGATAGAAGCGTGACAGGGGAAAATTCTCAGGACAAATCCCTGACATTTGAGGAATACTTTTACATATTTACATGAGCGGAGTGCGCGTTGCAACGCAGCAAGCAGCAATCTCCATCCCCCATCTCCAAAGCCTGGACGGATGATGACTCCTCGCTCGAGGAGAAGCTCTCACTCTCAAGGCCACATGACGTCGACCGCGATCCTGGACACCGCGAGGTCCTCGAACGACTCCTCCTTCCTCCCCTGCTGCTTCTCCTCCCGCGCCCCTTCCGTCCCGGCGCCCACCACCCGGCCGTCCCGCTTCGCCTCCGTCACGGCGGGGCGGAACTCCCCCAGGCTGAGACGTCCGCCCGTGATGTAGCGGTCGGCCGCCAGCACGCTGGCGCTCTCCCCGCCCAGGAGCTCCGACAGCAGCAGCACGATGGACGCCATGGGCGAGCCGCGCGCCTCGATCGATCACACGAGCGGAGCACGAGGTGCTGGAAACTAGCAGCGGAGCTGGAATTTGGAAACTAGCAGTGGCAGCAGCAGCTTGGAATCGTGTGGCGCCAGGCGGCGGATGGCTGGGAAGGGAGGACGGAGCCGGAAGATTTAAGCATGGCGCGCCGCTGCAGCTGCGAGCGGACGGTGGGCGGCGCGCGGTTTTCGACCCGTGCGGCGCGCCATGAATGGCATGGCGGCAGCCTACCGGGCCCGCCTGTTGGGTGGATGGCCGCCGGGTTTGGGGAGAAACAGCATGCCGGGCACCCGGGATTGGGGAGGCGGCGGGGCCACGGCGCCAACCTGACAGACAACTTGGCTCGCCGCGGTGCCGTGCAGCCGCACGTCAATGTGAGACGTGACGGATGTTTTGTGCTTGTCCCCAGCCCGAACCGTACTACTTCTTCCTTCTGAAGGTTTGGAGGATTTTTTTAGAAGAAAAATAAAGGCCTTTTCCTTTCTTATACGGTCGACCACTGCTCATCATTCCATAAGGAACGAAGGACTGGAGCACGGGAAAATTGAAAGAAAAGTTGCTGTTCATTTCACGTAAACCCTCCTAGCTGACCTCCATTTTTCAAATTACAAGCAAGCAGGGCAGGGCATATGCCCCTCCTTAGCTGCCTCTTTCCTGAGTTCGCTCGCGCGGTAGTGTTTGCTACCTCATGATACATTGACAACACGATAAAGTAGTGCGCGTGGCTTCTGAATATGTAGCTATATATTTTCGTCACGGTTGATGAAATCGGTCACACAGATGGAGCATGCCGTGTGTCATCATGGCGTGTGACCTCTAGCATTATCAATGCGAATGGCTTGGTGTATCTAGGTCTTCTAATGATACTTTTCTAGTAATTGTGTCTTGTAACCATTTAGATCATTAGATCAAACTCGGTTAATTTTCTGTAGGTTTAAATATCTAGTTTTACTATCCAATTACTATGTACACACAGGGGCGAAGCCATGTTGGGCTTGCCGAGTGCACATGCACCAGAGAAAAAATAAAGATTCAGTGATTAGCATCTAAATACTGTGGCTAGCATGACCAACATTCTTTTTTTCATTTTGTTGGGGATTTGCCTGACCAACAATTAGTAGTCGGTTCCAAGTTGCAACGCATGGCACCGTTTCGATTGGAGTGGCGGGCGGGCACCCCAGGTCCGTTGGCACAGGCCTCGCCTCCCTAGCTACCGCGGCCACCGCGCGCTTGATTCATCGTCATGGGGTGGTGGAAGCGAATCAAGAGGAAGAGACGACACGGCAACAGCAAGACTGGTGTATTTACCAGGAGGGATACAGGTCACTACAGAGTACAGAGCTGCATGCACCGTCGGTCGGACAAGAGACGGATGATCCATCGATCGAGCAGAGCTAGCAGTAGCTCGATCGTAAGAGGACCATGGATTAGCTACAAGTAATAACAACCAAAAAGAAGGCAGGGGATGTGTTCACGTCATGTGCCAGAGCGCGCCGCCGTGGGCGTGGACGGACGAGGAGAGCGAGCCGCCGCCGTGGACGCCGAAATCGAAGCCGTGGACGGTGGTGTCGGCGTCGGCGCTGCGGGCGGGGCGGGGTGTGTCCGCGGGGAGGAGGCGGTCGCGGCAGAGCGGGCAGGTGGCGCGCGGGCGGACGAGCCAGGCGTCGAGGCAGCCGCGGTGGAACACGTGGCGGCACTGCAGCTCGCGCACCTCCTCGCCGTCGCCGACCGCGGACAGGCAGAACACGCACTCCGGGTCGGGGCCGTCGGCCCGCCCCTGCTGGCCGCGCCGGTACACCGCGACGGCGAGGCGGTCGCAGCACTCGAGCGGCAGCGGCGGCTCGTCGTCGTCGCGGAACACCGAGGCCGGGTGGTAGGCCGAAGCGCCGCCGGGGCGCGTGGGCCAGGCGTGCCCGCCCCTTCCCCTGGCCCCGCAGAGCGCGGCCGCGGCCGCCGCGACGCGGAGGCCCGCCTTGCCGAGCGCGAGGAGGAGGAGGACGACGACGCACGGCAGGGAGAGGGCCGCGAGGAGCACGGGCGCCAGCGCGCCGCCCGCATCCATGTCGCTTCTTGGGCTTGGCTGCGCCGCTCTCTCTTCTCGCTTGCTGTTGGCTGTGGCCGCGCAGGCAGTGGAGTGAGTGGCCGCCGGGGCGCGGGCGGGGGGCGCTCGGGTCGCTAGGCAGTTCGGTGGCGACGTGGCGCCTGTTTGGCTCAGTTGGCTTGTCTGGCGCGGTTAGGTGCCACGCTGCCGGGCTCGGTGGGAAGCGCCGGCGGGCGGTGGAGCGGCGCGCCGGAATGGGTCTCGGGATGACGCGCCGGCTGTCGTGCGTGCGCCCCGGATGCCCGTCACGGCAGCACGTGCCACCCTCTTGGCTTGTGGCGTGCGGGGTCGGTCGGGGAAACGGCCGCACCGCACGCAGGGCTTGCTCGACCGCCTGGGTCATGGGACGGCCAGGAGCCGGTCTCGGTCTCGTGGCCGTTGCATGAATTTCCTTCCGTTCGATCGTGCCCGGCGTCGAGATCTTTTCTGATCGGAACCTGCGGCGTGCGCGCCCAAGGAGGCATTGTGGGCACAGCATTCCGCTGATCCATCCACAATTTGGATAATGACTGTGGACAAAGAGAGACTGCCGGCTAGGTTTGCAATTTGGTCCTCGTAGTATTTCCTTTCGTTATCCTTCTCCGGAACAGGGAAGAGAGGGGCCAGTTGCGCCTCGATGGAAGAGCAGAGATGGTCTGCCAAGTGTTGGAAATTCAGGCAGCAAATGCGAAGCTCTATAAAAGTAGGAGTTAGGAAAATTGAGCTTACTTTACATTGGAAGGGTACATGTCCTTTTATAGGACCCTCTAAGGTGGTTGCTACAGTAACCGCCCTGCTACAGTGCTGTTTTACAGCTAGGGGACAGCTTGCTAAACAGCAGGCCAAAACCAATTTGAACCCCTACTCCTAAATACCTAGAAGGATAAAGATCCTCTACTTTCCTTAACCACTAAGGAACTTAATAGAATCTAAAAACTTGTGAACATACAAAGTTTACAACTAACATTCTCCCCCTAAACCTTGTATGGTTAATTTACTTGACGTATCCCAATCTTATCTTTTAACTCCTGAAACTTAACCCTTCCAAGTGGCTTTGTAAGTATGTCACCCAGCTGCTCAGCTGTTCTAATAAACTTGACCTCTATTTGCCCTGTCTCTGCATATTCTCTAACCACATGAAACTTCACATCAATGTGCTTACTCCTATCATTCAGCACAGGATTTTTGATAAGAGAGATAGCAGACTTGTTGTCAATCCTCAGTAATGGCTTTCCCACTTTAGTACCTAAGATGTTAGCTTGTATCCTTGCCAACCACACATCTTGACAAGCTGCATTAGCAGCAGCTATGTATTCAGCTTCACAGCTTGAGTTTGCCACTACCTTTTGCTTCACCGACTGCCATGACACGGCCCCATCACCCAAGAAGAAGATTATCCCAGATGTGCTTTTTCTATCCTCCACATCTCCTGCATAGTCCCTATCACTGAAACCAGTTAGAAGTGGTTCAGTCCCTCTTCCTCATGCATAGAACAGCCCAATATCCTGAGTACTAGCCACATATCTCAGAATTTGTTTTACTGCACTCCAATGCTTCTCATGAGGCTCCTCCATAAACCTACTTACATATCCCACAACAAAAGCAATATCTGGCCTAGTATGGACCAAATACCTGAGGCTTCCCACAGCACTTCTGTATTTGGTAGCATCAACTAGGGGACTTGTACATTCCTTGCTTAGCTTCAGCCTTGTCACCATGGGAGTCTGACATGAGTTGCAGCCTGACATCCCTGTCTTCTCCAAAATTTTTCCTGCATAAACCTTTTGACACAATGAAATGCCCTGTTCCTGCTGCTTCACTTCTATACCCAGGTAGTAGTGCAGTAAGCCAAGATCACTCATTTTGAACCTGAGTGTCATCTCCTCCTTGAACTGCTGAATGATCTTGCTGCTAGTCCCTGTAATGACAAGGTCATCAACATATACTCCCACTACTAACCTGTCAGCACCATCACCCTTGCAGTAGATAGCATGTTCAGATGGACTCTTCTTAAAACCCAAAGCAATCAGATTTTCATCCAGCTTCATGTTCCAGGTTCTAGGAGCTTGATGTAAACCATACAAAGCTTTATGCAGCCTATATACCTTGTGCTGATTGTTGACATCCCAAAAACCTGGTGGTTGTTCTACATACACCTCCTCCTTCAAATTCCCATTCAAGAAGGCAGATTTTACATCCTGTGGTGGACTTCCCAACGTTGATGAGCAGCCATCGCAATTAGCAGTCTAATAGCTTCCATTCTTGCAACAGAGGCAAAAACTTCATCAAAATCAACACCCTCCCTCTGAGCATATCCCTTGACCACTAGCCTTGCTTTGTGCCTTACTATTGTTCCCTGCTCATCCCTTTTTACTTTGAACACCCATTTCAATCCAATTGCCTTGCGTCCAACCGGCAAACTGGTCAATGTCCAAGTATTGTTCTCCTCAATGGTTGTCAGCTCCTCAACCATTGCATTTTTCCAGCACTCATGCTTCAGAGCTTCTGTCAGAGACACAGATTCCTCAGCACTAACTGCCAGGAGCTCCACATCCTCTAGAAATCGCTGAGCATAACCCGGTGGATTTGCTGGCCCAAGCAAGTTATCAACAGTTCGGAAACGGAGAGGTGTGTCACCGGTATGTTCATCATCCAGCTGCTCTTCATCTATAACACCAGGAGGTGAAACAAATTGAGCAGGTGACATAACAGCAGCAGGGGAATTTGGTGCTGCCGGTGGTGTCCCAAATTCTGCCGGTGGTATACCTTGATCCGGCTGTGGTGTACCCTGCTCCGCTTCTTGCTCTGCACCTCCAGCTGCGCCCTGCACCACTGGTTCCTCTCTTCTTCCAATTTCTTTGTATTCCCTGTTCCTCTCCACTGGGTACAGAATGGTAAAGATGCCACTTCCATCACTACTGCCACCAGCTTCCTTTTCCCTTGTTTCTGCCCAATCCCACTGGGCTCCTTCATCAAATACAGCATCCCGAGTGATGTCCACTCGACCAGAGATAGGATCATAAGCACGATAGGCCTTAGAACCCTTCTCATACCCGATGAACACCATCCGCCTCCCCCTGTTCTCTAATTTCTTCAGATTCGGCCTAGTGTTCCTCACATACACCACACATCCAAAAGTCCGCAGGTGATGAACTGCAGGCTTCTTCCCACACCACGCCTCATAAGGTGTCATCCCCTCAACACCCTTCGTCGGCGCCTGTTCAACAAATACACCGCCGTTGCAACTGCTTCTCCCCACAGCCACCCCGGCAAATTCTTTGCCTTCAGCAAACTTTGAGTAGTCGCCACTATTGTCGCATTCTGGCGTTCCACAACACCGTTCTGCTGCGGCGAGTATGGCGCTGTCAGTTGCCTTTGCATCCCGACCTCCGCACAGAACTCCATGAAATCAACAGAGGTGAATTCTCCTCCCCTGTCTGTGCGCAACATCCTCAATTTTCTCCCTGTTTCTGTTCTGCCTCGGCTGCAAGCTTGAATTGCTTAACCGAATCTGCTGCCTGGTCCTTTGAGCGCAGAATCGACACCCACATGAATCTGCTCCTATCATCAACCATCAACAGAAAATACTTGCTGCCACCTGCAGTTGGAGGAGAGATTGGCCCGCACAAATCACCATGGACCAGATCAAGCACCTCCTCTGCCCTGAATTCTGCCTTCTGCGGAAAAGACAGCCGCCGCTGCTTCCCCGCCATGCACCCTTCACAAAGCTGGTTCACATGAGACAGCAATGGAAGCCCGCGCACCATTCCACGGCGCGCCAATGTCCTCAAGGCCTGAAAATTCAGGTGTCCGAACCTTGCATGCCACCTCCATGCCTCATCTTCTGTGCACGACGCCAAGCACACCGGCTGTGTGACAGGAATGTCCAGCACAAACAACCGATTTCCCTTGCGAGGCGCATGCGCCAGCAGCACGCCACTCGGATCCCACACCTTCATCACTCCATCCTTGATCACAACCTCATGTCCAGTCTCATCCAACAGACCCACGCTCACAATGTTTGTAGTAAGACGCGGTATGTAGTACACATTAGACAGGATCTTGTGTTCACCGGTTTTGCAGACAAAGAGAATAGTGCTACATCCTTCAATCTTCGCTGTAGAGCTGTCACCAAAGCGGACAGAACCGACCACATTCATGTCAAGTTCAGCAAATGCTGCACGAGAACCAGACATGTGGTTCGTCGCCCCGGTGTCCAGCACCCAGCTCCTCACATCTCGTACACCACCTTCATTCAGCTGGGCAAACACCTTCTCCTCTCTCAACTGGACATCCCTTACAACCTCCTCTTCAGCGGCAGTCACCATCAGCAGCGCCCCTTCCTCCTTCTGGACAAGATTCGCCGCCGCCGCCGCTTCCTTCTCTTTCTCCCTTCTACGGCACTCCCTCGCCCAGTGCCCTTTCTTGCCACAGCGGTTGCAAACGTTGTCCGGTTTTGGACCGAACTTGTTGCTAGGTTCGCCCTTCCCCTTGTGCGACCTTGCTTGGCTGTTGCCTCGGCCTCGACCTCCCCCGCGACCTCTTCCTCTGCTGCTGCCACCACGCCCACCACTGCTGGAGCTACCACGCGCTTCTTGGTTATTTAGACGCACCCGCCACTCTTCCTCCGTGAGGAGGAGGCGGCCGGCATCATCTCTCACCGGCGCCGGCTTCTTCCTTTGCTCCACAGCACGTAGTCGACCAGTGGCTTCTTCAATGGAGATCTTACTCAGATCAAGTAACGTCTCGATAGAGATCGCCACCTGCTCCAAGCTCTCCGGCACCGAATGCAACAGCCGCTTCACAACTTCCTTCTCCGTCACCATATCACCTAGAGATCGCAGTTGGTGTGCTAACGTGTTGAGCCTGAGTGAGAACTCCTCAACACTCTCCCCGGGCTTGAAACGGAGATTACTGAACTCCCTCCTCAGCTGCTCCGCATTAGCCTCCTTTACCCGCTCAACACCAACACGCACTTCCCTAATCGCCTCCCATGCCTCCTTGGCTGTTTCTTTAGTTGCCAGCCCGGTGTGCATGTCTTGCGGCACCGCTCGAAGCAATGCCGCCAAAGCAGCCCGATCATCCCGGTATTCCCCCTCACCGGTCTCGATGATCTCCCATAGCCCCGCTGCCTGCAGGTTAACCTTCATCACCAAGAACCACTCCGTGTAATTTGTCCGGGTCAACATGGGGTAGACCACTGCTGCTGCTGTTCTTTCCACAACCCTCTCCAGAATCACCTCGCGGCCACCCATGGTGCGGCCTCGATGGCGACGTGCTGGTGGAGACAGCGATACCCTTCGATCACGCCGTGGAGACGGCGTTCGCCCAGCACGTTGTTGCCTTCCGGGAGCTGATGCAGCAGCCATGGATCAACCCAACCTGGCTCTTGATACCAAGTGTTGAAAATTCAGGCAGTAAATGAGGAGCTCTCTAAAGTAGGAGTTAGGAAAACTGAGCTTACTTTACATTGGAGGGGTACATGTCCTTTTATAGGACCCTCTAAGGCGGTTGCTACAGTTACAGTTAGGGGACAGCTTGCTAGCTGTAAACAGCAGACCAAAACCAATTTGAACCCTACTCCTAAATACCTAGAAGGCAGGCCAAAACCAATTTGAACCCTACTCCTAAATACCTAGAAGGATAAAGATCCTCTACTTTCCTTAGCCACTAAGGAACCTAATAGAATCTAAAAACTTGTGAACATACAACTAACACCAAGAACTTGACTTGCAAATCGAGGGGAAGGCCAAAAAAGCCATTAAAACTTTCTTGGGTTGTAGCTTGACTTCTGGTTTTCAAAAGGAGTGCGATTGTCGCAATATTCTCTTGAAATGAGTGCGAATGTTGCGTCACTTTTAGTTGTCCAAATGATCCTGACATCACATTTGTTCAAGCACAAGTTTGGGACGAAACTCAGGAAAAGATCCAAAAATTACGAGTTGTGCCATCATTTTCATTTTCATTTTCAAAATACGCTTCAAGAAAGAATAAGAAAAGTCTTCAAAATGATATTCAACACAACATTCGGCTGCAAAACCAAACAAACTCTAAACCCTATTAACGACAGATGACGGCTTTAAACTCCATGCTCTATTATTTGTCTATTTAATAACAAGGAAAAAATTATCATCTATGTACAGCTCCCACATTGATGCCAGGAAGGTAATGAAAAAAAGGGAGGAAAAATTCCTGGGCAGCCACAGCACAAGTACTGGCAGAGGGTATAGCAAAATCTGCACAGATGTCTACTCAAATCCTTACTCCTCAGCAAACGAAAAAAAAGGCTAATTTCTCCTTTCCGGGGCGACCGCAAAATTTTCATGCCAAGCTTGGACCTACTTAGTCTCAGCCTTGCTATGTGCGGCCACCGCCACGGTGCTGCCACCGCCGCCTGTCTGTTTCTCTGCCGCCTCGTGGGCTTTCTCCTTCGCCTTGAAGTCATCCAAGGTCCGGAACTCCTCCCCAAGGAGCCTCTCCAACTCTGGATGCTTATCTACAGGACCGCTCTCTGGATTTCGGTAATGGTGAAATGCCCTGGTCCAATCAACAAAAAGAAAATATGTCAGTGACTAAGCATCATAATCCTACAGCTGCCGGTTTGGACAAGTTCATCTGGCCAATGTTTGAACCAAATTTGCAGTTCTCAATTTAAGTTAGGCTTGCAGTTTTCCAGTTTCGAGTACAAATTTTACACCCTTTTTCTCGAAGAAAGCACAAGCTTAACCATTTATAGGAATTTGCATAAACTTTAGCATCCGTGCAGCAAGTCATAGGGTGACTCAAGAACAGCAAGTTACAGCAACAGTCTGTTCCTTCATTAAAGAGAAATAAATAAATCTCCAGCAACAATTTCACATATGTATGGGATTGCAGTAACTAGAGAGCAGCAGCTAATAGAGTAATGCAAAAATTTAAGAAGCTAAAAGTTACCAGTATTTTTCGAGTCCATAAAGATCACCATTATGGTAGAATTCGAGCGTAAGCTTCTCGAAATCTTCATATACATTAGGTTGGAAGTTTTTCTCCAAACCATAACTGCAAAGAGAGTAATAGGCAGTAAATGATGCTGCTTTATTGCAAAAAGGATATTGCAGATGTTGATAAAGAATGATGCGAAGCTTATTCCTGAAATTTCCATGTCATACCTATAAAATCTGAAGAGACACTCAAGTCCATATCTGTAGCTTGCTGCTGCATCCTCCAGTGCAAATTTCTTAAAATGCTTGTACATATCTTCATTAAAATTATCTCTCAGATAGTATGACCAAAAGCGATACAGCGAGTTCATTTGCTGCAGACCGTTGAAAGCACACATGTCAATAATAATGAAAAATACTAACATTAAGTTCATGATACAAGGGCATATGTAAAATCTAATCATAACTATCCAACAATCCAATAGGTAATGCATATGCAGCGGCACATAAAAATTAAACCTGATCAGCTTTATTTTCTTTCCTCTATATAGTTATTACAAAGTTGCAATTGCAAGATAAATATATAAGAAGAAGACTGCACCTCGCTGTGACCAGTGCCTAGCTTCTTACGCTCCATAAGGCAGTGATGTTTGAACTTATTGTACCTTCACACAGAAAAGAATGTCAACACATCAGTTTAAAGGTGGGAATGAATGTAGTGGAGGGCACTAATGAATGATGTTTTCAAGGACATTAGAACTTAAAAAGTTTGCCATCATACAGGCAGCTGTTTACCTCTGCTGCTGGAGTTTATTTTTTTCTAGAAGATGATAAGTTAGATGCTGAGATTGTGGAGAAGATTTGGGCATAGATCCAACAGGTGAGCTCCCAGTTGGAATTCCGTGAGGAGAAGAACTCAGCTTTGAACTCTTATAGCTAATCATCATTGGGATCATCAAAACACCAACAATTTGAGACAGTAAATAGTTAAGTTTTACTGTTAGTGAACATGGATCAACTATTAACCTACCTGTGATTTTCTGGAGTAGATCCGTAGAAATACCCAACTGAATTGCCCGGAGGGCTTTCTGATACACCACCATATTGGTCAGGGTTACTCATGAAATTACCAGCAAAGAACCTCTGTTTACGTGAGTTGTGTGCTTTTCTGTTGCCTCTACTTTGGCGCTTACGTGGAATAGGCTGTCCAGTTTCTTCAGTACCATTTGGTCCACTGCTAATGTGGTTCTCCTTTGAACCACCAGGTGGTTTAGAATCGGTGTCTGGAGTATCAGCCTGGGAACCTCTTTGATTATTAGTGCGCCGACCATGCAGTGCCTAAAGTCAAAATTGATATCATAATATTAACATGAGAACAGAACAAAATGTAAAATTACAGAATTTGGTAGCGTATAAAATATTCATACACATCGTCTAAGTCTCAGTGTGGCTTTTGAGAGAGAGAAAAAGGCTAGCATAACACTCCCATGTGTCTAGTCTGAGCTCAAGCCAACTTGATGCAAACGTAACCCCCCCCCCAAAAAAAAAAACACACACACACACACGGTATGTCCTTGGACCTTCATTTCAACACACTTGTTTCAAATGGTTCCAAAATTTAAATAATAAACATGTGGATTAATTATACAGCTAGTCGGAATCTAAGACTCGAAATAGCAACAGGAAACTCATACCAGGCGAGTTGACATTAAAACTAGGTTAAAAAGTGTTTTTTACTTCTCCTGGATGAAAAGTTGAACGGATGTGCAGCCAATCAATTATTGGTTAGCAGGCAAATGGAGAGCAACGCATAAGGTTACTGCTATGTCCTTTGGGCATTGGCCAGTGTCATATGAACTGTAACGTGTCACCTCATAATGATATAAGGCATCGCTTATTCTTGATGCTTCCTCTGTTGAAAATGCCTGGGGTATGCTTGTGCGGCTTTTGTCATCCTTTGCTAACCTAGGATCCTGCGAGATGCAAAATTGAAACAAGATCTCAGTGAAACATACTCGAAATGTTAATAAATGATGCTAGCATAATACTAGCTGCGGTCACAATAAGTTTCATTTCAAACATTTGTTCGATCTGCAAAACACTTTGACTGCCGATTTCTATGATAAAAGCTAATGAATTCTAATGTATGGAAATACTTTTCAAGAAATTCAGTCCATCTCATTTCATATGCCCAATCCAAACATTTAAAAGGACAGTCACTTATTTTAACTGTTCTAAGTGTTCTACTACAACAATCGTGCACGATCTGAAAGAAACAGAAGAAATGAACAATTTATTCCTGAACGATAAATGATTATCCGAAAAACAGACAAATCATTGCAGTACACATAAACATGATTTTGGAGGATAAAAATACTGAAAGGCATCAAAGTCTATCTCAATCACATAAGCCTGGTGATTGAGCTAAACCTTTAAGGGCCTGTTGGGATAGGGGGGTGATCAGCCCCCTCCCTCCCTCCCAACAGGCACCAAGAAATTTTTGGTGAGAAAAAATCTTATAAGTGCAAGCAGAATAGAAAAATGCTGTGTTCCTCAAAAGCATAAAGTTTCTTCAGAAGCCCATAAATACGATTGAATATAACTGATTAAGCTAAACCGTTAAATTGTCATCATACGAATGCTTTGCGATGGACCAAAAGTTCACCACAACCTTATCAAAAATGACAATATAACCTCCTCCTGATGGTCAGTAGCAAATAAATAAATAAAATTTACATGTGTGAATGAAATTAAGAGCATTAGAATCTAGAGATTCACCAAGTAGATGCATAGCTTTTGGCCTACTAGGAGAGTAGTATCAGATCTGTGTCATGTTAGTGCATTACACATAGAAAACAAGTAATTGTATTTCTTGGTTCCACAAAAAATTTTATCAAAGAATTACTTTCTACTCAACAATAAATTTGCTCTCCTTTACGGTACCAGTAGCAATGAGAATGCTAAGACCAGCAATTTAGGCCAATAAACCCTAAGGGTGAAGCACTGCCTCTTTATAACCTCAAAGAAAATTAAAGCATACAGGCATACATCACATACTAATTGAAAAAAATACAATGTGACAAGTACAAGTCAGATATGATATGAAAAAGGTGCATCAAACAAAAGAATGTTATACACAGGGTCCACATAAAAAACGATCTTCTAATCGTAATTACCCAAAATTGTTCAACCATTGCCCATAAGATATTAAGAAACTATAATAGAGCTAAATCAAGTGCATTATTGGTTATGACAGCAAGCAGGGAAATTAGAGGCATCATATCGCTATAAATAGCAAGGAACAGAAAAAACATATTGAAGTCCAACCTGTGTGACAATTATTAGCCTATTAACATCTTGGTCGTCAACAAAAAAGTCCTCATCCTCATCATCGCCCCTGCTTAAAACAAACATATTACAAAAAAAAAGCATTTGTAGTCCCCGCAGCATAGAATATTGAGCGATGGAACACTATGAGGTATACACAAACATCATCAACCTGACTTTCGATCTTTATGGTAATGCATGCCATAAATTTAGTGTACACTAAAATTCTTTTATAAGATGTAGAGATGTACTGTTCTACTAAGGATACAAAATATTAGTTCGTGGAAAGAGTATATTATGCATAACACAACTTAAACACACTATTGTAGTGTTATAATGCCATTAAAATACAGCATAATGCCCTAACATATATCCTGACATTACATATATTGACATATATGCATGATACAATTGAAACACACTGTTGTGACTTCAACAGCTAGTTTGCTTATTGACTATCACACATTGATTTAGCATTATTGCTCATTGATCAAATATCACATACACTGATACATATCAGTTGTCTTCACAAACTCAAAGAAACTCCAAGATATATCCTAGTCCTACCACATGCATGCATACTTAGAAAAGAATTAGTAATGTGTGAAACATAGACTTATACTGGCTGTAATTTACCTTTTATGGCCATCACGTGAATGGTCCGCATGTTCCAATTCCAATTCCTCATCAAGCATGAAAGTGCTTTGGTCACCACCAAAGCTAGAAAAGTCATTTTGAGAATCAGGTATGTGTGTCTTTGACTTCACTTTCTGAACTTTGAAATCACCAGATCTAAAAGAAGGTTCATGTTTGCTTGACTTTATAGGGTGTGCAGCAAGACTCTTAGGCTTTTCATAAATACTAAGGGCAGATAAGTCCCTATTCAATGAACAGCTATGTGAGTCTTGGACTTGTTCATCAGCAACTTTTGCATTAAAAAAACCATGCTTCTTTTGATCTTCAGAATCAGCATCCTTATTTGAAAAGCCACCAATATTCCTCTCACCCATGCTGCTATCCATACTCGCAGATGATGGGCTTGCAATAGATGATGTTCCAGATAAAGAGACCCACTTTGACCAGTCAGAACGCCTTCTAATTTTATCGTCCTGGTAAAAGACAAGCAAAGGATAAGATAAACCAAGCACCTCAGCAGAACAAGAAAATTGAGCGATAACAATTGAAATAAACAGAGAAACCTGGACTTCTAGAAGACTTGAGTTTGCCAATGCATCTACAATCAGGTGTATATCCGTGGTCATTTTCTTAAGCTGCAGACGAACCAGAAACCAAAATGTTACTTCCTAGCACAAGGGCAAAATAATATAGATCCAATTTCTGAGAGATCTGCAAAGAAATCACACCCTATTGAAGTCTGCAACTTTTGAAACTGGAACCCAGCCATTCTCATCCATTAAAGATTTCAAGAAATCATCGCGATCCAGATTTGTATCACTGAAACACATCATACAAATAAACAAAGGTTGCATGCCAAAGCATGTCTTTCACTCATAATGTTATGAAAACATATAAAGTTCTCAATTGTAGGCTGTATTGGTATTTGCATGCATGTTGAAGCAATATTAAACTGATTTTCTTGCAGGTCGTGTTTCTGAAGAACAGTGGATTTCCAGTGAAAATAAATTATCCAGTACCAACTGAAATTAAGTGAAAATTTACCAATATATTGTTACAAACCCACATGCCCATTTTATAGGTATCACACTTTCATGTAGCTTCAACAGAAGATAATAAAATTTACCTGAAATAGTACTCCACCTGAGTAAGTATATTAGATCTTAACTCAGCATCTTCAGGGGATAAAACAGGGCTAGGCACTGGTCGGTTTTGGATGTAGCGCAGTGGGCCTCTCATCGACTCCATAGGTACAGCAGGCATGTAATAGTACATCGGATGCATAGGCCCTGAGTTTAAAGAATTCATCGATGTTAGTGCACAAAAAGCTTCAAAATACCAAACATGTCATAGCCAGTGAGTAGAGAATTACCAGGATATGGTGGTCCATTGATGTACCCAAGAGGAGGCACCATTGGTCTGACAAAAGCTCTCGGCCCAACACCTTGTGGCAAACTTGTGTTTTCTCTTGTACCAAACACCTGAGGGTTTTGCCAAGTCTGACTAAAATGGCCATGACCTTCAGGACCAGGATGGGGCCTAACACCAACAGGAGGCCTCCAAGCATGAGGATCTCCTCTCGGATGAGGAGGCATTGGCCTGTTACCTTCATTGGTACCAACTTGATCTACTGGAACAAAAGGAGGCACAGAGTTCTCATACCCAGATTTTCCAACATGTCGCTCATGATTCGGGACTGGAACAGGAAATGGCTGGTAAGGATATTCTTGCAGCAGCATCGGACTGGGAAGCACAGGGACAGGGTAAAAAATAGGTTGTCCCGGATGTTGGTGATACGGCATTGCTGGAGGGTAGGATGGTGCACCATTAGCTGCAGGAAAACGCCGCTTCGGCCCATTTTTATGGTGTGCTTGGTGATTTCTGTTGGGATTTCCATGGCCATCAAACTTGTGCGTACGACTAGCCACCTAAAAAGTTTTCCACGTTTTTATCAAACTGAAGCAAAGTATGAATAGTACAGGAAAATGCTTTTAGGATTTAAGCAAGGAAGAGTGAGTCTATGCAACAGTGGTACAAACACTATAACTTCTGTCCACAAACCAAGATGCTCTCATCAGATCCATAGAGGGAGATACAGGGATGTGATGAAGCAAAACCAAACCCAAAAAAAATGTTACATTTTTACACTGTAGAGGAAGTATATAATGGGAACAACACAATCTTTCAAGATGTCTATCGCCCTTCAGAACAGTGCTTGCCTCAAAATTGTTCGACAGGATTACGCACTCATGCAATCCAACAAACTAGATCATGAACATGACGACAGCACAAGACTACAGCATTTGAAATGACTTACAATTTGGACATGAGATGCTCTAAATGAGGCAAGTCATGCAAAAATTATTATCTAATTGCATTCCATAAGGTGTTTTTCAGCTGTGCAGGTAGGCGACAACCGACAAACTGGCATTACCATGGAAAATGTAACCCACCTCAAATATAGCGCAACCTGGTTAGCAAGCACGGCATCTAACATGAATGCACCCGACAAAGTTGGACTCACTCTAAAAGTAGCAAAGCCTTGCAACTTACCAATGAAACGACAAACACCTAGACCCTGATGTTACCCACGTTATTAGTTATTACAATGGAATATGTAATCTACTTCGAACATTGCACAACCTGGTCGGCAGGAACCCTACATACAACATGAATCTCCACGACAAAGTTGCAACCAGTCTAAATTAGCAAAGATTCACTACCCACCAACGAAAACGACAAACACCTACACCCTGCCAGTTAGCATAAAAAGGTGATAATGATGCATGTCTACGAAAACGAGTAATCGCTACTACTTGCGCAAAAATTGCCTTAAAAACAGTTACCCCGTAAATAAAACCATGCACATGAGCATATCACCACCAGCGCCAGATTATACCTGCGATGAAGGAGGAGGCGGCGGAGGAGACCCCTCCGGCCCCTTTGCCGAGTCTCCAGCACCAGCATTGCCAGCCCCTGCCTTCGCAGGGGACTCCGGGGCGACCTTCTGCCTCGCCTCCTCCAGCGCGGGCCAAGACTCGGCCCCCATGACCGCCGCCTGCCCAGCCGGCGGCGGCGGCGTGGTCTTCCTCCAGGGCGATGGGCCAGCCCCGACTCCGGCGCCGCCACCAGCCGGATCCGCCGCCGCCGCCGCCGCGGCACCTCCGCCCACATTCGGCTCCTCCATCGCCGACGCCAACGCACCCGATCGGGGCAAAAATCAGAGGCTACCTTGATGTCGCGCTTCTATCCCCGCCGCCGCCGCCGCCGCGGCCGAGAGCGAGAGACACGAGAGCAGGATTCGGACCAGACCAACGAGGGAGTTGTCTTAGCTCAGCCGGAGATTGGTGCGGCCATGGAGCCGCCGGCGGCGACCGCGACGACGAGGTGCGGGGCGGCGGCGCGTGGGTAGGGTTTTGGGCGGCGAGAGGGGCGACTAGGGTTTTTGGGGTTGGGGGAAGTAGGAGGCGAGCGAGAGCGCTGAGTGAGAGACGGGAGAGGCCGATAGGGACAGGGAGGGGTGGACTGGGGGGAGGCTGTGTGCGTGTGTCTGCGTGCGCGGAGCGCGTGAGGTCAGAGAGAGAGAGAGAGAGACGATGGGCAATGGCTGCGTGCTGCGGCTGCCGGTGCCGGGATTTCGTGCCCGGGAGCGGTTTTATCCGGAAACCCGGTTTTTTTGTGTGTGTGTGTGCCAGTCGCGGCGCCGGCAGCGGTGGACTGCAAAACCGCGGCTGCCCAGGTCACCGATTAGTCCGTGGAGCATGGCCACATCAAATCCCAACAGAAAACAAATATACTGCAAATTTATAAACCTCAATTGTAATGTGATGTAAAATAAGATCTAGATCTAGACATGTGTGTTAAATGTAGAATTTTATTCTAAAAAAGATATGGTGGCTAATCATATAAGAAAGATATATTACTCCGTATTTGATAAATTTATTAGTACTGGTCGAGTAATAATCTATGTGCTAGTTTTATTATCTACACCGATCGGTACGTACCAGTAAGAATCAAAGTGGTAAGATCATCATCACAATTATATATTTCAATCATCTAAACGAGTAGAAAGAAGACTACATTATACTCTACAAGAGGCAACAATACAGGTTAGAGTACACCAACATCCTCCATATGATCTTAAGGTAGCATAAAAGATTAGTATAATCATGTATGATGTAGCAAAAATTCCAAACTACAACGATAAAAGTAGAATACTAAATGAAGAGAAAGATGCAAGAAGATAAATAAGGAGAAAATGGTAAACTATAAAAGATACTTTTTAAATTCTCGAACGGATAATTATTATTTTAAAGAAAATATGTACCTTTGAATACATTTTGCTTCTGCTATAGAGATTACTTCTTCTCCCGCATAATGTTCATGTATATGCCATTCATACTTTTTGATTTCTCGCTACACCATTCATGTATGTACCATCCATTTTCTTAAAATAAAAATCAGAAATTACACTACTACCATACATGTTATTCAGTTTTTACAAAAGAACAAAATATCTTTCGCCTCTGTACTATTGCTCCCGTGTAGGTTGTCACTCTTTTCATCAACTTATTATTCTCAGACTTATTAAATCCTTAACATAGAGAAACTACTGTTCTCAAACTCATAGGATCGGCATCCCATATATCTCACCAGCAATATATCGACGAGTTGCATCATCATTGACCTCTTATTACATCATCGCTCACGGATTAACGAACCGTATTGACTCCTCCATGCTCCTTCACACATGCAGCCCGTCTTCAAGAACGTCATGGACCTGCACAACCTCGGCTTCATCTTTCCCAACATTAAGATCCACACCAAAGTCTCATCCAATACACTAGGTCTATGTTGGAAATGTGGTTTTCCGACACCTGCAGCTGATGCATGGGTGCTAGCAGCGTTGCAGTGAGTCAACTGCACCAGCATTCATGACTGGTGCGATGGACGATAACTAGGAGGAAGCATAGATTATGGATAGTGCTAACATCGCGGTGTGTTTGCTAAAATGCTTACATGTATAATAAATTTATTTATGTTGACCATTGTGCAGTTTTGATCTAAGATTGGATCATATGGAAGCTTTGAAATAGCATAGGGGAGAGGTCATCACTAGGTAGAGTTCGTTGCTAGCTGCGTGATATAGGTATAGATCTAGTGATCAGTCTCGGAAAGTTTATTCTAGCTTCAACTTTACCTATTTTGTGTAAATCGAGGCAATAGCAGGCTAAAATGAACTAAAAATCGAATGGAGCTAGTTTTTCCTTATTCATCAGTTTTAAGGATAAGTATACTAGAGTTGCCTAATAGGCGGTCTCTCATGCAATGACACGTCATCTTGAGACGACTTAACAGACAACTGAAAATGCATCTAGGCCCTTAATAGGTTTTGGTGAATTGGATGACAATGCGATTAAAGGACTAACATGTTTGTTAAAGAGCTGTTGAGCAGGAATTATTTGAAAATCAATTCATTATGTTAGCTCATGTGATATGCAATCAAATGAAGGGGTATATTGAAGAATGACAAGCAATATGCAATGGGAAATAGAAACAAATGGTGATGAATATCTATAGTGGTTTCTATTTATGCCTTGGCATCATGAAAAATGGTTCGGTAAATATGTGTGATTGCAAAAGAAAGTTAAGTATATAAAGATATGGATTTAAAGTTATGTCGTTGTTTAACCTCTAAGCCTACCGAGGGATACCCCCGAGGCGGTAGATTGTAGGTAGGGTGTCGCCGAGATCAGAAACTCAAAGATGCAAGGAACACGAAACTTTAGACAGGTTCACACCGTAGTATGCGTAATACCGTACGTTCTGTGTGGTGCTTTGTATTGTATTAGATGATGATTGATGTGTGATGGAGGTAGACCCCCGGGTACCTTGACAGAGGGCCCGACCAGCAACCAGATGGGCTGGGCCGACTACACAAGGAAGGCATATTCAGCCCAAACACCGTTGTAAACTGATTAGATCTTTTATATAGTAACCGACTAGGGGACTTACCATGTAAACCATATCCCCTAAAGTATATAAGGAGGGGTAGGAGTACCTCTAGGTCAACACACATCATACCAGCCACGAGGGCCTCCCACTATAGGCCTCGACGACTTCTCATCTCGCACACAAAGCAATACAGATCCACCCCCAACAGGACGTACAGTATTACGCGCTTCGCGGTCCGAACCTGTCTAAATCGCTGTCTTGTGTTACCATCGACTTCATGGTTCTGCGATCTCCCTCACCTTAAATCTACCGCCAAGCATACTGCTAGTGGACTTGCAGGAATCCCAATCCAACAATGTGTCTTGGTTTGGAGAGAATCTCTGTCCGCCCTTATGTAGTCTGGGGATAGAGTTATATGAAAATCCTAGCCCAATACAAGCTTAGGAGTCCTACCGGAGTACTACTCGGGTAGTTTCCTTCTGTTCCGACTAGTCCTACTCTGTACGAATAGTTACAACTGGTGTAGGGTATGGACCATGTCCCATCCTTTATCCTAAAACATGTACGCCATATGCACAGTCTCGTGATCTCGGATCTGACAAGCCCCGAGCTTTTCGTAGTCGAGTATTGCAAGTTTCCGAGTACTTCTGAAGGCGTCTTCAAGTTCTTCCGAACTTCATCTTGAAGGTGTCTTCCGAGTACTTCCTTAGTTGCATCGAGACTGTGAGATGCTCATGCCTCGAGTAGTTTTTAAGTCTTCTTTTATATGGGGTGGGATGAAACTCACACTTTATATGAAGTAGCTCCCGAGCCTTAGGTTGAATCAAAGAATTAGGTTGAGGGTCAAAATAGTCTTGAATCTTCTGCTCTCGTTGTCCAAAAATTTAAAAACTAAGCTGTCGATGATACGTGTTATACAGCCATGGAGCCTTAAATCCAAATTTCAAGATTTGGAAAAAACATCCAAAAAATCATGCCATGCATTGTGTAATAAGTTAAGAGTTTGAATTGATGGTTAAAATGGGCAAATTAGCTTAGAAATTTAAAAATATCTTTTTTCGGAATGATTCGGAATGAGATCCTTGAAAAAATGGTTAAACAAATAACTTCTCCAAATGAACCCTAAATTACCCGTCAAAATAAATCTTATCCCAAGATAATCTCTTCTCGCGCATAGCTCCCGAGCATGGGATCCAGACGAGTCGCATGAGATACGCCAAGTTGTTTTCTGCACCCAACTTCGAGCATAGGAGCCAGGCGAGCCATCACAAACACGCTCAATGCCTTATTGCGCTCAGCCCCGAGCATAGGAGCTTGACGAGTCGCCGAAGGCACGACGAGCGCTCTAAATACCAGCGGCATGGTCCTTGTCTGGTCCTCTAAACAAAAAATATATTGTAATTGATATACATGATATCGAGTTGGGAATGAATCCCAGCATTGTAAAATGAATGTAAAATTTTTCACGTCTTGCTCTTGATAGGTCACATAATTTCCCCTCCCCAGGTAGGTAACCTAGGGCCTGTTTGGATCCAACGGAAAGAGAAAGAGAAAGAGCAAAACTTTTGCTCTTTTGCACTTTTTTTGCACTTTTGGATCCAAACACCCCAAAGTGCAAAAGGGCAAATGCTACCGTAATTTTGCTAATTATGGATTAATTAGGCTTAATAGATTCATCTCATTATTTAGTCCTCATCTATGTAATTAGTTTTTTAATTAAACTATATTTAAAACTTCTAATTAGCATCCAAACATCTGATGTGACAGGAGTAAAAATTTTGCCATTTGACCTTTTGCCATTTGCCCTTGGATCCAAACATAGCCCTAATACGTTTAAGCACCTGATCCCTGATAGCCATGGCCCATAGTGCAGGGAGTACGACCGCATGCACGCATAGAAACATAGA
The DNA here is from genome assembly GCF_002211085.1 of Panicum hallii. Lineage (NCBI taxonomy): Eukaryota > Viridiplantae > Streptophyta > Magnoliopsida > Poales > Poaceae > Panicum > Panicum hallii. The sequence continues at coordinate 51,640,700 of NC_038046.1, forward strand.
TGTACAAAAGAGTCGAGGTCTTACAGATTAAAGCGTGTGCTACCTGGATATTTTAGCGACAGTTAAGAGAAAACTGGAGCAGTCAGCGCTGCACGAAAAAAAGAACGCTCGCGAAGCGCATATTATACACCCGTTAGATGTAGGCACGACTACAATCCCGAAGCTACATGAATAGTTGGGAACACAAGTATGGTGTGGCCGCGGAGGCACATGGTTAATGTTCAGAGATATAAATAATTAAAGCATGGCTTAACTTGATTCATGGGCGATTTATCTATGAAGCTGTAGCGCTCATCGATGGAGCCGTGACGGTTTGTTGATGAAGCCCGACTAGTCGGAGTCAATTCCAGCTCGTTATTGATGGTGTGAGGCCCGCTCCCGACTAGTTTCTAGTCGCGACGAGTAGTCGAAGTAGTCGTCGGTGGGTCACCGAGCGTCCTCGCTAATTCGAAGTAGTAGCGGTGTGTCGATGTTGTGGCGCGAGCTGAGGTCGGAGTCCGAGTTGAAATAGATCATCCAAGTACTTTTCCCATGTGGATAGGGACTCGGACTGTAGCGGCTCACGATAAACGGTGGCTGTGATGTGAAATCCGAAGGGAGACTCAAATTCGGACCCTCCACGAGTAGGAGCTGAGTTGGACACGGATTTTCTCTCACAATTTCTCATTAGATTGAAAATTTTTATCTCGCCGAGAATGTCGGCGAGTTCGTAGATGTTGCAGTTGGAGGTTGGCGTTGATGCCCCCGACTCTTGGAGTTGGTGAGGTGGCTGCCAAAGTCACCTGAGCCATTGGTGATGCAGATCCAGAGAGTCGACGACGAAAGTTGTGCCTTCTTCTAGCACGACGGTGAGGTTGAAATGATGCCACTAAGCTCGTCAGGGGATCTTCAATGAACACTCCTACCTAGTACGCCAGCTGAAAACCTCCAAGTCCACTGAGGGATACCTCCGAGGTGGTAGATTGTTGGTAGCGTGTCAGCGAGATCAGGAACTCGAAGGTGCAAGAAACACGAAACTTTGGATAGGTTCGGACCGTAGTATGCGTAGTACCCTACGTACTGTGTAGTGGTTTGTATTGTCTTAGATGATGATTGATATGTCTTGGTTGGAGGGGTCCCCGCCCACTCTTATATAGTCTTGGTGGATAAGGTTGGAAATGGAAATTCTAACCCGATAGTAGCTTATGAGTTCTACCAAGTACTACTCAGGTAGTTTACTTCTGTTCCGACTAGTTCTACTTCTATATGAGTAGTTACAACTTATGTAGGGTGTGGGCCATATCCTATCGCTTATCTTAGAATATGTACGCCATGTGCATAGTCTCATGGTCCCGAATCTAACAAGTTGGCTATTCATTGTTGATGACAAAACAAAGCTAAGCTCAACACAGGCAAGACAGGATGAAAGAATCAAGCAAGTGACTATGCAACGAGCAACTAAGCAAAGTGTGGTCAAGTGATGACCTGGATCGTAATATCTTTGCAAGAGTGAAGTAGCTAGTATTTGAAGTATTTTAAAGCATCAAGTCAAGTTAAACCTTAAAAGAGCAAAGCAATGTGAAGCATCAAATCTTTATTGAATCACATGAAATTTTTTAAGTCACTAGCTCAAGTTGGAAATGCTCAAAATGATAAGAAACGTTGATCCTAAGGTTGAGAAAGATAAAGTATGACAAAATAATTCAAGCTCAAGCAATTGAATTAGATTTCATATTTGATCTTGAGTATAGATATGTCGTACTATCAAGAGAGATGCAATATTGGTTGATTGACAATATCCAAAAGTGCTCATAGATTTACCCATGTGATAATCCTTGAGAGAAACCATGATTACTAACTGTGAGAAACCTGGTCGACCAAATTTTGAGTTGGTCCATTAGGTGAAGCTCTATGTTTTGGAAGTATTTTACTCTGGCTCACAACGGTCTAACCGATGTGAGGACCAGTCTGCGTGCTAACGGCTAGTTGAGTTTGAAATCAGATCTGATCGGTTTGCCTTTGATACAACAACAGCTAGTTTTGGGAAGTTAGCTATTTATACCCTTTGACCCCCTCCTTCGTGGAAGGCTGGTTCCTTCTGCATCCTGAGCTTTCTAAAGTCATTCCTTTGCCCAGCAAGCTCTCCCCAACCTCTGTTTATAAATTGTGCTAACTAGATTGCAAATCCTTGAGTTGAGTTGAGAGATTGAGTGTGTGAGCTATAGAGAGCATTCCATAGCTTGAGCACTTGTGGTTGACGTCAAGGCAACTCGTAAGGCATTTGTTACTCTTGGAGGCATATACGATTAGGCGTCGCCGGCTAGCTCCCAAACTTGTGGTGAGCAGCGGCAAGTTTGTGAAGGTTGGAATCTTGCCTCCGTAATGAAAAGGATTATATCTAGTGGAAACGAGGAGCGGTTGAAATAGACCGAGCTCAAGGGACTGAGTTGAAATAGACTCAAGCCCTTTGAGGTCCTCAACGGAGACGTAGGGTTCACAGTGGTGAATCTGAATTTCGGGAAACAAATCATCGTGTCTACATTTTGTTTGTCTTGATTCTTCACTCTCTAGCATTCACTTGTTAATTCTGCATCGATCTACTTGGTTATGCTTGTTCTGTGTGTAGTGACTTGGTAGAAACATCAGAAAATATCTACAAAAGTACTCCACCAAGTTTAGTTAGTGCTAGAGCTCCAGGAGGAAAGTATCTCTATTTTTCATATGCATTCTGTCTTGGACCGGTCTGCCCAACCGGTCTGACCTGTCGATGCATTGACAGCTGTTTCAAGTGTTGTAATTTGCAGAAAAGACTATTCACCTCCCTCTAGGTGACATCAAGATCGTTTCAACAACCTTTACGATGAGTTGTCTTTTTTTATCTCATAGTATACCATATTCCTTAATTTATGGAATGAAAAAAATATTGTAAGTAGTATGACGATAACAACTCGTACAATGGTGAGAAAATAGTCTCATAGTCTTTAATTTTAGCTTATAAAGCGGTTATTTCGTGAAGCAACCGCCTCATTCTATCTTCTACCCCTTCTGCTCCATATTATCAAAAAGTTTACGTGAAATTACATCAGACACATTATAAGACTGCTAACGTGTAGTGCTCTTTACTAGTAAAATCGTTTTTAAGAATCGCTTTTAAGGCCAATCTCAGTGCACAGTTTTATGGCACAGTTATCAATACTGAGAACTAGATAACTGTGCCGGTTAAGTTTTATAGGGATGAAACTTCTCTCTCATTCCATAAAACTCGTTTTCTCGTCGCCATGTCAACAAAATTGATAATGTGGCATATAATTTACTACCATTAAACTCTGCATGAAACCATTAAATCTGGTCTAAAGAAATTCTTCCAAACAACTTTTAAATATGTAAATATGTACACGAAAGAATACATTGCAATTAGCCACACTAGAGGGGAGCATCTATTCACCACGGGCGAAGTTCGTGTTATGCTGTCGCATAAGGGCAGCATGCAGCACGGCTTCCCACCGCTGCGGCACTTGCATCAAGAAATGGAGACATCAGCCATATGATTCCAAGCACTCGCGAAAAGAGAATATTTAGGATTTGTTTGGATTCAGTTGATTAACTTTACTTCCATCATATGTTCGAACACCAATTAACTATATTAAATATAGATTAATTATAAAAATAATTATATAAATGAAGACTAATTTACGAGATGAATGTATTAAACCTAATTAATCCACTATTAGCACATATTTACTGTAGCATAATATTGCCAAATTATGGATTAATTAGACTTAATAGATTCATCTCACAAATTAGACTCCATTTATTCAACTGATTTTATAATTAATCTAAATTTAATACTTCTAATCGGTCCAAACGTTCGATGTAATAGGGATTAAAATTTAATCCGGGATATCAAACACCCCCTTAATGATAAAGCTATTATAAAGCTGGAACAAATTGTATATTTGTTATCACTATAATTTAGATGGGCCAGAAAGGTGGGCCGAAGAGTAGGGTGGGCTCGAAGGATAGCCATAATGGGCTTGCGAATCGGACCTTAGGCAGGTGTTTGAGGCCAAGGTTGGCCGTGTATCTAGATAGGCATGTGTGTTTAAACAGTTTATATAGAGATAGTTAAGATTTATGTCGTGTTTAGTTAGGATTTGTTACAAAAGGCAAGTCTACGGGCTATAAATATGTACCCTGGATGAACAATTAAAAAATCAATCATTCATCAACAACTCTCGGCGCATTGCCACCCCTGTTCTAGGGTTTCTTGGGTAAGTGTCATGCGGCCCCGATCACGCCTCGCGTGATCAGGGCAGCATTTTCCTCGCTTGTTTACCTTTCGTATTTCTCGTTCTGAAGCGTTATTGATGACGAGTAGCACTAGTTATCTTGACGTTTATAGAGTAATATTAGCTCTTCCGTGCTTTAATCGTGCTTTGCTTGTTATCTGTGAACGTCTAGCCGTCCTTTTATTCGATCTCGGGTATAGGGATGGCGCTTTGCTCTGTTCTCATTTAGTAGATCTAATCTGTTACAGTTAATCTTTGTCAACCGAAGATTCAGTTTAATATCTGTTTGATTAGGCTCTTCAAACGGGTTGAATGTTCCGGCAGTATGCTTGGTACTTTATAACAGCTTAAATAGGGATTGTTCTAGGAATCGGCTTTTGGTTGGTTTTTAGACCTCTGTTTAGTTTGTTGTTTCGTTACCTTCCGTATTTGTTAGGCTCAATTACGTGCAGGATGTTCCGATTACGCAGTGAAAGTTTTAATTGTCGTAGATTGGATTAGCTTAATATTTACAGAGCAAGATTTATATTACCATTGGGCATATTTGCTTTATTTATAGATCCGATCCGGTATTGAACACAATCGGCTCTTTACAGCCGATACCGGGAAACATCCGATGAGTCGATCACGGCTCGGACTAATGTTTATACGTGTCTATGCATGCAGGAAACTAACACATAACACCTTCCTAATCAGGTACAAGGTCAGGTAGCACGCCTAGCGATCTAGAAGGCAGGATGTGTGCCGGATCTCGGGCCGTTGACCTAGGAACCGGGCCCACCAGCAGTCCCGGGAGCCTCCTGGCTCCTCGTGTTGCCTGTCGTTGCTGGCCGGTGGGTTTTGACTAACAACACATTCTGGCACGTCCAGTGGGACCATCTTCGCCATCTTCATCATCTTCATCATCTTCTTCGACTCCATCAACTGCCGTTGACGGGATGGCGAGGGATGAACCGATCACCTGCTGAAAATAAGCAGAGATATGACGAGATTAAGGCTCTCTTCGATAGCGATCTCATCGGCTCTTTCGAGAGGACCCGCCACCATGGCGTCAGGTGGAAGGGGTTTTCACCCGAAAGCGCCCTTGATGGAGTGGATCTGTCCACCCCGTCAGAGGACCGTACCAGAGCTCTACGGCAGGAAGTAAACTACGTGGTGGCTCACTCGCTACACCGACATTCCGAGAGCTTGGTTAATGCTTTCGAGCGTGTTGCGCTGCGAGTGGTCCAGGAAATTATGAAGCATCAATACTCTCCAACAGGATCTACCTTGGGGAGTTACAAGGGAGAATTGCCATTCCAGGCTAGGCCACCACTGCCTTATGCGCTTGCAGCTCAAGGAGATCCCGTAGATCACCAATTTTTCGGCGAGCCGCTCAAGGAGATCCCGCATGGATATATGTGTGCTTATGTATCGGATAGTAATAATCCGGTACATTCAGTACAGAGGACGGCTGGAGGAGTTTCTGGTGCGGATGCAGACAAACAAGCGTGGCTAGCTGCCTATGCTACCGGGCCGAGTCATGATAGTGCGCACTCGGCCCCAGGAGCGTAAACAGTAGATCAAATCAGTGCCATCTTAAGAGATCAATTTGGCATTTTACCAAAGAGTAGGGTGTGGCAGAACCAATCTGAATTACACCGGCTCAAGTACGCGAGTCCACTCTTGAGGGCTCCCACGTGCTTCAAACGGTATAATCTCTTGGCTTGTCGGGTAACGTCCCGATAAACCACCGAATGCAGGATCAAACAAGGTACCTCGCACGAAGGCGAGTCCAGAGATACAAATGCCATCACATTTTACATCACAGGCAGTATATTACATGAGTGTTCAAAAGTAACATAAGTTCGCAACAGAGGGAAGTTATTACAAACGGTTTAAGTTTCAAGTCATGCAGCGGAGTTTAAGGCACGGGCACTGTACACGTCGTCAGTTCAGATATCATGCTAGCCCTGGCATGATATCACTCGGAGGGGTCTGCGTTGGCCGGGGACGGGTCCCACTCCACGGATCAACCATCAGGCAGAGGGTAGGGGCACGGTACAGGCAGAACTGAGTCATCAGGGGGATTACCTGAACAAAAGTTACAAGGCAAGACTGAGTATTCTAATACTCAGCAAGGCTTACCCGTTTGTGGTATAATTAGCCACGTAACTAGACTTATGAAGGCTTTTCGGGTTTTTGGGTAGAGTTTTCAGCTGAAAAGCAACAAAGAGTAGGTCCTTAATTTCAACTTTTAGCTTTCAAGTTCTATGTGATTATCCATTCTAGATAAGCACCTATAGCTATTCAAGCATGGTAGAATTTTCAGCCAAACTTCATCTTTGATAACCGTATAATTGCTCTTGTTACTCTATGTGGTAAAGGGATCAAGCAGTCTCAATCTCCGCGAGAAACGGACGATTCCTGAATCGAATTTCAGCCTTGCAAGGGTAAACCTAACTCACACGCTTGGAACATCCAACGATTGTTCCGAAGCAACCGTTTGCTTTTCATTCCGACTCGTGGATCAGAGCCACCACAAGCGACTGCAGGACCATACGCACATCCAATGTGTAGGACATACGCCTGTAGAGCGACTACACGGCCGTACTCCTGGTTGCCCGGCAACACGTATTCCCACACGTCGAATCGAGTAACAGGAAAAACCAAAATACGAGTGGTGGGAGGTATGTCCACTCCTCGGGCGATTGGTTACTACGCTTACCGCTTACCATATTTGGCGGCATGTGGCTAGTACTTTCAAACGCTTAACCACCGCTACCACACACTGCGACCTTATCAAATTCATCAACACAGACGGGGTATCATCTCAATCATGATACCTCACATAATTCCCGTCCGTCATCCTTAAAGTGATTACAGGAATGTAAACATTACAACTCCTATATCGCGCGAGTGACAGGAAATCACCCGACTTCTACCGGTCCTATTAGCAGAGCGGCTATTCGGACTCAAATGCTAGTATTCAATACATTGGTTCTTAGAAAAATGTAATTAGGGTTTCTCATTCAATTCCTAAAAACGTAATGCATAGATAAATATAAATAATATAGGTTGCAGTGTAAATAAAAGTAGGGGTTATGTCCGGGGCTCGCCTTCTTGGGTGGGGTTAGGGGCAGTAGTGTCAAAGTTTTCCGAACTTTGATTCGGAGCTTCAGTTAGACCTTCGACGGCGTTCCCGGGGTCTTCAGCTGATTCCACTCCTTGCTCCGGGATGAGTTCGTAGTCACCTTCGGCGAGAGTAGTCGAGTCTACATGATATCCAAAGTTTTAAGTTAAGGATGCATATTATTTTATTTTATTTCACGATAAAGTTTCAATCCAACGAAAATATAATTTACTTATTGCACATATCATTTACTTCTCTAATGGGCAGTCATTTATCGGGTATTAATTATTTTATCTAGTTACATTAAGCAACAGGGTTGGTTACCCTAATTATTTAATTAATCGCATGGGGTAACATGTTGAGTTGATTTTAAATACTAAAATAACTATTTTGAATAGCTTTATTTATTTGCTTTGCTAATTATTTATACTACCTCTAAGTTATTATTAAACTATGGACTTATTATAGCATGTTCTAATTATTTTGGGTTGATTTGCACTTGACCTGTGGCAGAACCAACCTGAATTATACCGGCTCAAGTACGCGAGTCCACTTCCGAGGGCTCCAACGTGCTTCAAACGGTATAATCCCTTGGCCTGTCGGGTAACGTCCCGATAAACCACCGATACACAGGATCAAATAAGGTTACCTCACACGAAGGTGAGTCCAGAGATACAGTCACCATCATATTTTACATCACAGGGATTACATTACAAGAGTTTCCAAAAGTAGTACGAAGTTTCAATTTTAGAAAAGTTATTACAAACTGTTAGAGTTATGGTTTTTAGCAGCGGAAAAACATACGCGATGATTACAGCACGTCGTCAAGACGGATGTCATGCTAAGCCCGGGCACGACATCACTCGGTATCACCAATGTTGGTCGGGGACGGATCCTATTCCACGGACCAATCATCTGGACGAGCACAGGGCCAAAACAGGGGAAGAGTAGGGTCTTCAAAGGCTTTACCTGAAAAATATATAACTAGCAAGGCTGAGTATACTAATACTCAGCAAGGCTTACCCGGGATTGGGTATAATTTAGCCCATAACTAGACTCATGAAGGCATTTCAAGGGTTCTGGGTTTATTTTCAGCTGAAAAGCAACAAAGAGTATGAACTACTTTCAAATTTTAGCTTTCACATTCTAGTTGATTATCCATTCTAGGTTAGCACCTACACTAAGCAAGCAAGGTAGAGATTATCATCCATCAAGATTGTTCCATCATTAGTTACACTTCTTACTCTATGTGGTAAAAGGGATAAAGAGTCTCATTCATCGTGAGAGGCGGACGATTCCTGAATCGAAATTCAACCTTGCAAGGTAAACCTAACACACACGCTTGGAATACCAACAGGGCATTCCGAAGCAACCATTTCCCTCATATTCCGGGTTATGGATCAGGGCCACCACAAGCGACTGCAGTACCGTACGCACACCAATTGTGCAGGACATACGTCTGTAGCGCGACTACAAAACCCGTATTCCCGTCTGCCATGCAGAACGTACTCCCACACGTCGGTGCGTGTAAACATAAAATAAAAGTCGAGTGGTGGAAACGCGTCCATTTGCCGGGCCATTCGGGTACTAGGCTTACCGCTTACCATATTTCGCGGCATGTGGCTAGTACTTTCAAACGCTTAACCACCACTACCATACATTTCGACCTTAACCACTTTTTGACAAAACAGACAGGGTAAATCTCCGGGTCATGATACAGCACATGACCCTGTCCATTATCATTGTAGTGATTGTAGAATTGTAAGCAAGCAACTCCTATATCGCGCGAGTGATAGAAAATCACCCGACTTTTACCGGTCCTATTTAGCAGAGCATCTAAGCGATAAGGACTCGGGTACAATACATTGGATTCCTAAGATTCATGCATCTAGGATTTCAGTACAACTCCTAGACTTAATGCAAGATATAATATAAATAGACATAGATTGCAGTGTAAATAAAGTAGTGGGATATGTCCGGGGCTTGCCTTTACTGCTGGGGCTCAAGTCAGTAAAGTTAAGATCTTCCAAACTTTGGTTCGGGGCTTTCGATAAACCCTTGGTGACGTTCACTTGGTCTTCAGGAACATCCTCCACAGACTCCTGGGAGATCTTGTAGGTACCGTCTGCGGAAGTAGTCGTATCTATATGCAATGCAACATTACATTCAAAGTGTGCACATAAAACTATCTTACTTCACAATACAGTTGCAATTCAGCACTCATTTAACATATTATTCACAAAACAACCAAAAAGATCTAAAACTAAACTTAGACAGAGCTTTAGGTGACAACTAATTAGAATCGGCTACTCGTTGAAGATTACAACAAAGCCGATTGGAAACAACAGAGGTTTAGTCGATTGAAAGGTGCATCGGGTTCCTAATTGATCGATGAAAGCATCGATTACTTTAGCAGAGGGGTGATTTCTAAAGCAGTTGTGTCTTAACTGAGATGTGCTTAAGTGTTATTCTAGGTAACTAAGTGTGGTTGTGTCGGCTCGAAATTTCGTCAGGACAACAATTGAGTGACGTACAGCCGATTGGAGTGTGGTTTAGGGTATGTGACCGATAGACGTATAGCCGATCTCTCAGTCGATAAATCGGCTGATGGAAGTGTGTGGATAAGGATGGGAAAACTAAGGATTGATCGGTCATAACCGATATGGAAAACATCTAGAATCGAGAACCTTAAGATCGTGTGTGCATCTCCGATGCATCGACTATGTGCAGTCGATGTAGGACAGAACAAAAGAATTGTATCGGCAATAGCCGACATTAGAAGGGTAACAACCGGATCAGCTAACCAACCAATGGTAGAAGCATATCAAAACAAATGCATCGGCCGACAGCTGTTACACAGAAACACCATAGACTCAAAGGAAACAGATGTTAGCGGCTGAGCTAATAGCCGCCACTGAAGCATAGCGACAGAGATGTATTAGCTAAGCAGCAAATACACCTGAAATAACAAGGATCTTTATACGGAAAGGACATTAAGAAGACCGCAATCAAGACCAGAATAATGTCTTGATGGCAGGGATATGAGTACTCGTGTGATAAGATTAACTAAATATCACACATCCCTACTGGAGACATACATCCTATGATTAACCCTTTAGCTACAACACATGCATACAATATAAGGTACAAATAAAGCACTCATTCCCTAATATTTAACCTAGATCACAAATCAAAGACTTTCAATTCAAGAGCACAACATAAACTTGTAGATCTTGACCTAAAGGTTCAAACAAAACTGATTTTGTATTTTTATGAACTTCTTATGAAAATCTATGAAATGTAGAAGTTTACTGATTTGAAATAAAGAAAGCTGTGGAAATTTTATAAAGAACACCCTAGAACTTTCTAAATTAAAGCAATTAAGTCCCTGGTCGGGGAAAACAGATAACAGGAAGATAATGACGATATTCCGGCAAAGGAGTCGCCGGCATTAAGAAGATTCAGTGAATCAGGGCAAACCTTGGGGTAACTTTGGTCATGGAGAAGAATGGGCGGAAAGTGAATTCCCGTGATGAACAAGATTGACGATGAGAAGTGCTCGACGATGTCGCGATTTCGTGGGTGACGAAGAAGTTTGCCGGGAATTGTAGTGGGTGGAAGATGGCCGAAGGAGTAGTCTCCATGGTGAATCGTGGTGATAGCGGTTGAGCGATCCACGAGAGGTAAGAACTGTTGGACGTCATGGACCATGGAACGAGACGATAGAGCCGGATTGGTTCGCTATACCGCTTCCTTTGCGAACCTCCGGGTTTTCCTGCTCACGGGTTGAATTTCCTCTGCTCACGCACGTGTGCCACTGAAACACGGCCGGCACACTCGCGTAGCCTCTTGCAGAACCGTCACGCTAAGTTGCATCTCCGGTGCGCCGCTTCTGCTCTGCTCCCGCACCAACGGCCCCCAGCCTGCATGCGCGTGGTCGGTTGCCTTGCATACGCACGCGCCTGCGGAAACGAACTGAGTCGGCCGTCAGTCCTGCGTCGCGCGTCGAACCCGCGTCGCGCTGCTCCTGTTTCGACCTCTGCATGGGTGGAGGGAGCTCGCCGTGCGTGGCTCCTCCGAGCTCGTCGCATCCGGTCGCCACCCCGCACATCATCGCTCAGCACATCGTCGCCCAGCACGGTTACTTTTCTTCCTCCTGTTGCCGGACCCGTACTCGCCTCGGCCTTGCCGTGCCTCAGCGCCATCCGTGCACGCCCGTGCCGCGTGCGTGCCGCAACTGCCAGCCCCGCAGCCGTCGCCGCAGCTCCTCCCGCGCACGCGCGCTTGTGCGTCGTCGCTGCTTGCCACAGGGAAAGAAGCCCTGGGCGCTGCCGTCGTTAGCTGACTCTCCCAAGCCGACCCTTCCGCAGCACGAGACCTGCCGGCGCCGTGGCTCCACCCGCGCTCACGCACCTGCGCGCCGTTGCTGCTGGCCCACATCTGCGCTACCACCTGGAGCCGCGCGCACTGCCTGCCGCTCGGGCTGCCCGCGCCAGAGCGTTTGTTCTAGCGCCTGCCAGTGCTCCGCGCCACCTACGCGCTCCCCAACGCCGCCAGTCGATCGCCCGCGCGCCACCACGCCTCCCGCGCGCGCTTGCCCGCGCCTGCTCGCGCCGCACGCACTCCGGCGCTGCCGCACGCTTGCGACGAGCCGAGCCGCCGCTGCTCGCGCGCCTGCCTCCGCGCCCGAGCCGAGCCGCGCCTGCGTCCACTCGCCCCTGCGCCGGCCCCAGCCGCCCGCTCGCGCTGCGCCTCCGCTCGCTCGCGCTGCCGCCCGCTGCCTGGCTCCCGCGCTAGCACCCGTGCCAGCTCGCCCGCAGCCTCCTGAGCCGCACCCACGCGCCAGCGCTGCAGCTCCCGCGCGCCGCCGTCTGGCGCAGCTGCGCGCCTGAGCGCCGCCTGGAGCCGAGCCGTGCCAAGGGAGGGGGCAGGGAAAGGCTCCCCAGGAAGAGTGCCGCCCGTGGAGAAGAAAGGAACCGGAGAAGGAAGAACAGAGAGAGGAAAAACAGAGGAGAAAGGGAAATAGGATTTCCCAAGGACCATTGCGTAAATTTAGAAAACTGCAGGGACCTTTCTGTAAAGTCAAATTTCCCATCAATTTAAAACCCTAATGAGGAAATGCCCAAAACGAAAGTTGGAGGGTTTTTCAAACCCTACAACATTGCTTTAGGGCTCAAGTTCAAAAATTCAAAATTTATATCTTAACACATGAAATTTTGAACAGAGGTTGGATTTGAGTTACTTTTATCCTAAAGAGTATAACTTTATAAAATCTAGGACCTAAATGCAAGCATTTATGACACGTCATGATGACGGGATAGACTCGTCATAATGATTGGATAGACATGTCATGATGACTTGCATCTTTTACACTTTAGTCCTGAGTAATTTTGAATTTACTTTTGTAAATCAAATACTTGCGTAAAAGGACTTGTACTTTTATAAAATTACATAAATACCCTTATTCTCACCACTTTACCCAAAATTTTATACAATTCAACATACACATTTCAAATTAAACTTTTGGATAAATAAATATATATTTTTACAAGACATAAAGTAAGAAAACATATTTGCAAAACTACCTTTCGCTTATTTTGAAATTACCTCCTATCCAAACACATTTTACAAAAACAACCCTAGTTTTTTTTCTATAATTATAAAAATACCCTTTTTACTTGCACTTTAAATTTTCAAAAGCTTCACACAAACACACACAAGCTTTACACTAACAAGCACATACTTCACACTAACAAATATTGCGCCTAGTTTACAAGTACATGAACTGTCACATGACCCTATGTTGGAAATTTAGGGATAGGCTATACTACTCAAGAATATTACCTCAAAATATTCTCATGATTTTTGAGCATTTAGAACTACATATAATAAATGCATTAAGTCTTTTAAGCTTTATTTAAGTTTAAACTCAAACATTACAAGAGTATTAGATAAAAAGTAGGCTAAATATTTTTCCTAAGTACTACATGTCAAAACAAGATTAACACAATTGGTTTCACATTTTTACAATTTTTCTACTATTTACTATGTATTTTATTAGCCTACAACTAATTAAACTTAGCATTTAATTAAAGCACACACTATTCAGAAACTAAAAGTCAACCTATAAGGAAAATTATAGATCTTAAAATGAGGATTCTAACAAATTTTAGTTTGCATTTTTATGACTTTTCCTTGAATTAATATAGAATTTTCAATTTGACAGCATAAATAACAAAAAGGTCCTAAGTGGCACTATTTCTCTGAGTCACATGCTTTGCAAACAGCCCCCTGGGCTTTTGCATCTTCCAACCCGTGGTCCTCAGCCTCGGTCAGAGAGGGGGCGTGAGGTTTGACCGACCAGTCCCGGCGACGGCGATCGCCGGCGGCGAGGATGGGGGGTAGGGAAGCACCACGAGGTCCTTGCGCACCTGTGGTTGCTCGCGATCGGGTGGGGGCAGCCTGTAGCGGCGGCGCGGCAGAGACAGGGGGCCGCGGCGGAGGGGAACGGCCGGGGGGGGGGCAATGCTCCGGTGGTCGTGGGCGGCGAGGAAGTGGTCTGGGAGCTTCCGGACGGTGTGAGGAAGCTCAGTGTGGGGTCAATTGGGGTCGAGGAAGGCCGGAGAGGGGTGCCCCACGGCGAGCAGGAGGTGGCGGCGAGCGGCGCTCGTTGGCAATGGTGTTCCGGCCGGAATTGGAGGGCGATTGGGGGTCGGTGAGCACGAGCAGAGGTCGGGGAAGCTTGTTAGGGGGTTGATGGGGGCGAGGGGCGCTCGGTGGCGGCTGTCCACAGCGAGGCCGAGCGGCGGCGGGTGGAGTTCGCCGGCGCGCGTTGGGAAGCCGGTGTGGCGCCTAAAGGGACTAATTGAGAGGTTGCAAAGCTTTACGGGGTCACGAGGAGATGAGCTAAAGGGTCGTCATGTTGCGGGGACGCAGAGGTGAATGGCCCACGGTGAGCAAGCACCGCCGGAGCGGAAGTAGGGGAAGGGTGGCAGTGGAGCTCGGGTCTAGCGTTGGGGAAACGGCAAAAGCGCAAGAGGAACAGTTTGCTGGGGTGCTTGTGGTGCTAATGCGCGTGGAAGTTAAGGCTCTGGGTTCTGCACTGAGCTATCCACGGCGGCAATGATGTGGCGGCCGGCGGCAACTCGGGAGTTCGTGGCGCGCGCGGAGAAGGGCAGCAAGGAAGGGAAATAGGGCCGGGGCGAGGGGAGGGGGACGCGTGGAGGGAGGGGAAGCAGGAGGTGGGCGGCGGAGGCCGGGGGAGATGCACCGGCGGCAGAGCAGGGGAGGCAGGGGAGCAGAGGGGGCTCAGAAGAAGAAGAGAGGGAAAAGGTCCGAAGGACCTATTTGAAAATTCCAGAATTCTTAGGGACCTCTCGGTAAACTAAAATTTTCCCCTGATCTAGAGGTCTAATGATGAAATGTCCAAAATGAAAGTTGTAGAGTTTTTCAAACTCTACAACATTGCTTTAGGGTTTAAGTTCAAAAACTCAAATTTTATAGCTTTACATATTAAATTTTTAAGTAAAGGTAGAATTTGAATTCTTTTGTCCTTATCAAAGTGGATTTGACGAAATTTTGGATATGTTTACAAGTTTTCATGGGATGTCATGATAACTTGTATTCTTATATGTTAGCCCTTAAGTAAACATGAAAGTTACTTTTACACTTCAACTATTTTACATAAAAGACCCTATGATTTTTGTTTGAATCACACATAGGTCCCTGTTTTTACTTAAAGGCTCATTTTCCCTAGGATTTAACCTATCTTTTACACTTTCTTTCCTATGGTAATATAAATTTGACACCTAATATTATATTTATCCTAGGTTTTAATGCTATCTTCCATTTCACCCAATTAACACTCAAGGACTTATATTTTATAGAAATTACAATTATACCCCTAGTCTTTTGTACTACTCACATATACCATAGCAAGCATACATATTTCACACTAAAACCTAGTGTCTATATTTCTAATTACCTGAATGTCACAGAGGGTGATCGGCTATACCAAGCCGTATCCTAGTGATTACGATTTAATTCCTTACAGCCTAAGTATCGGCTTCCTGAGTTTACCAAGTTCCACGGAGCAGAAGGATCTAGCTCTATCGAGCACGTGAGCCGATACTTAGTGCAATTAGGGATGATCTCGGCATCGGATCCCTTGCGAGTAAGTTTTTTCTCGCAATCTCTCATAGGGCCAGCCTTTGGGTGGTATACATCATTAGACCCAGATTCGATCCGCACCTGAAAGTAGCTGGAGGAGCAATTTCATATTCAGTATCACTCGGAAGCTGCAGAAGCAGGAATTGCTGACTTGGCACAAGTGCGGCAGAAGCATGGGGAGACTGTGGCAGAATACATCCAACGCTTTAGAGAGATGAAAAACCGGTGTTACTCGACCCGGATTTCGGAGAAGGAGGCAGTCGAGCTAGCATCTTTGGGATTATTAAAGCCGATCAGGGATCTGGCTTTTCAATTGGAGTGTAATTTTTTGGCGCATTTGATACAGAAGTTAACAACGTATGAGCAGCGCCACCCAGAGATATACCAGGATAAGTTCAAGCGTCAAGTGATGATGATCGCACAGAGAAAGCTGAAGACTCTGGGGATAATCAGGAGGTGGCAGTCGAAGAATGGACTCGGGGGGGCAAACCCCGTGTCCTGTAAATGGGTGAAACAAACAGGGCCTGCGGAAGGGTTCGACTTCGACATGAGCGAAGTTGAACAGATATTCGATCTATTATTAAAAGAAAAATAGTTGAAGTTTCCTGAAGGTTATAAGCCTCCTACAGCGCAGGAACTGAAGGGGAGATCATATTGCAACTGGCATGACTCTTTCACCCACAACACAAGCGACTCCAAGGAACTCCATCGGCAGATCCAATCGGCTATCGAGCAGGGCCGATTGATCTTGGGCCAAACCGCCATGAAGGTTGATACCCAGCCTTTCCCAAGTGTGAACATGGTAGAAGGTTACGACCGGTCTGCGAGGCGGCAATTGGATTTCGTGCTCGACATCAATATGGCAAGGTTGGCATCACACCGCCAAACCAAGAATAAAGAGGCTAATCCTAGCGATCGGCCCCAAAAAGAAGAAAAAGGATATGTCACAGAGGAACAAGTGAGGCATATCAGGAATCAGCGACCAACTTCTTCTGATCTCCTCAGAAAGTACGAGTACCAGTACCAACAACGTCTCCGGCATGAGTCAGAAGAAGAGGAGTATGAGCGCCATACTGGAAAGCGTTTGAAGAGACAAGAAGACGCGCGTGATCATTGGCATTGCCCGTTCTTTAGGTATTGTTAGGATTCCGGTATGAGTCGATTGCCTACTAACAAGGACTGCCCAGAGTGTGGACCTGAGAGGCAAGATGCAAAGGGGGGCTCGGTCTTCCGGCATTTGGGACCAGTGCCGTCTCAGCAAGAGCAAATTCAACCACCACAAAGAAGGGTGGATTTTGGAGAAGAAGAGGATAAGTATCACCGTCTGCGCTGGTGCCCTGATGGACTTAACCATTCTCAGAAACGCAGGGTTCAGCGGTTGCACGGCCTAGAAGAAACTAAGGCTAGATATCTTGAGTCATTAAGGAAAGCGCGCCCGGATCTGGCGGATAAAGTCCACTATGTGCAGAAAAGGGAGTCGCGCCCTTCCAGGAAGGAGTGGCGGCCAAAGTCAACAAGAGCCGATGTGAGGACATCGGCTGATATGCATATGGTGTTTGTTCTCCCTGCAGAATTCCACGCTCGAGCCCATGAGGAGTCATCAGTAGCCCAACTTGACATGGGGCCCCGGCCGGTAATTTTTGAGAAACCACAAGCAAAGAATTACAAGCAGTTGAAGGCTTTATATCTCAAGGATTACATAAACGGCCAGCCTGTTAACAAAATATTGGTGGACATAGGAGCGGCAGTTAACATAATGCCGTACTCAATTCTGCGCCGCTTGGGGCGGTCCACCGGAGATCTGATCAAGACTAACATCATGCTAAGTGACTTCAACGAGCAGACTTCAGAAGCTCAAGGCATCCTCAGTGTGGATCTGACCATCGGAAACAAGACCGTCCCGACCTCTATCTTCATCGTCAATAGCAAGAGCACATACAACGTCCTACCTGGCAGGGATTGGATTCATACCAACTGTTGCATCCCTTCCACAAAGCATCAATGTCTAATCCAGTGGGATGGAGATGAGGTAGAGGTGGTTCATGCAGATGACTCGATCGAGATCTCACATGCTGCTATGAGCATTTGTGACACGGAGGACCAAGAGTCGATCTTAGGGATGAGTTTGGAAGGCTACGATCGCATTGAAGCTACAAAAAACGGGGCGAGGCTGGTCTTATCCACTGGCCTTACAGAGTAGAGGAGTCGCAAAGAACAAACCGCTCCGGTGCATTTGATGAGGCCGATCCCCACGATCGGCCCCAAAAAGTAAAGTACAAACCTCTGATGTCAAGTGTTTTACATAATCATAGCTGTTACAGAAAGGCCAGCTTTGACAGCCGACCTTACTCTTTTTGTAAAGTTTCAAAAAGCAATAAAAGACATGGAGCGGCCGATCTCAACGATCGGTCAAAATTCTTTTTATTATCTTCTTTGTCCATCTGCAGTGTTGACTTAACAGATGATAGGAAACTAGGATATGGGTTGACATCGGCTGACGAGCTCGAAGAAGTAGATATTGGTCCTAGGGATAAGCCACGACCAACGTTTGTTAGCAAAAAGTTACGGCCATGTTTACCAGAGCTGATGATCGCTTTGCTAAAACAATATGCAGACTGCTTCGCCTGGGATTACACGGAGATGCTTGGGTTGGACAGACGCATAGTCGAGCATCGGCTCCCTCTCAAGAATGGATTTCGGCCGTTCCAGCAGCGAGCACGACAGATGAAGGCTAAGGTCTTGGTTGAAGTCAAAAAGGAAGTAGAGAAAATGCTAGAAGCAGGGTTTATCAGGCCTTGCAGGTATGCCGAGTCGATTTTAAGTGTTGTGCCTGTGCAAAAGAAGGACGGCCGATGGCGAGTCTGCGTGGACTTCGGAGACCTCAACAGGGCTACTCCAAAGGATGAGTATCCAATGCCTGTTGCAGAAACGTTGATCAACGCGGCTGCTGGTTATAAGATCTTGAGTTTCATGGATGGCAACGCTGGTTATAACCAGATCTTTATGGCTTCCGAAGGTATACACAAGACTGCATTCAGAGTACCTGGGGCAGTGGGTCTTTTCAAGTATGTGGTTATGACTTTTGGTTTGAAGAATGCTGGCGCTACGTATCAGCGTGCCATGAACTACATTTTCCACGACTTGATCGGCAAGCTAGTGGAAATTCATATTGATGATGTCGTAGTGAAGTCTGTGTTGGTTGAAGGGCACCTGGAGGACTTACGACGAGTTCTGGAATGAACCAGAAGGTTCGGGCTCAGAATGAATCCAAAGAAGTGCACTTTTGGCATCTCGGCCGGTCAGTTTTTTTGGTTCATGAAAGGGGAATCGAGATCGGTCTAAAAAGTCAAGAAGATGTGCGCACCATGGTGCCACCTACTATGAAGAGGGAGCTCCAGCAGCTCATTAGCAAGATCAACTTTGTCAGAAGGTTTATTTCCAATCTCTCTGGACGGATTGAGCCTTCTATGGAGTTGGTGAAAATTAGAGCCAATGAAGAGTTTCGCTAGGGGGCAGAGCAGCAACAGTTATTTGAAGAGATTAAGGAGTATCTGTCAAAACCACCTGTGCTTGTTCCACCCCAACAAGATAGGCCATTTTACGTGTACCTATCAGTTGGTGACACCTCCATCGCGTCGGTAGTGATACAAGTGCATGACAACAAAAAGAGGGTTGTATTCTACCTCAGCAGAAGGATGCTGGATGCGGAGACAAAGTATCCTGACATCGAAAAGTTATGCCTTTGTCTATTCTTTACATGCATCAAGCTTCGTCATATCCTACTATCAGCCAAGATAATTATCATCTGCAAATCGCATGTCATAAAGCACATGCTATCGGTTCCTGTGTTGAAAGGCAGATTGGGAAAATGGATGTTTGCATTGTCAGAGTTTGACATCCGATATCAACTCGCGAAGGTGGTTAAAGGGCAAGCGTTAGCAGATCTTATTGCAGAAAGGGTTAGTACTAACATAGCAGCGCTTTCCATACGTGCATGAGACATGTACTTGGACGGGTCAGTTTGCGGAGATGGATGTGGCATAGGTATCCTGCTGGTATTGCCTCGGGAGGCAACGTATTCTTTCTCAATCAGATTGCCTACCGCTTGCACCAATAACCTTCAGAATATGAGGCGGTGCATAAAGGTATGGAGTTGCTTCTTGAGGCCGGAGCTGAAGCAGTAGAAATTTTCGGGGATTCGAAATTGGTGATCTCTCAGTTCATAGAAGAATACAGGTGTGAGAGCGAATCACTCTTCCCGTTGTGGGTATAGTGTCAAGAGCTGATGGCCTAATTTAGGTACATAAATTTCTATTGGATACTTAGGGCTCGGAATTCGGAGGCCAATGATTTGGCACAGATGGCTTCAGGATACAAGGCTATAGTAGACGGAACCGATCATCAGGTGCACCTACTGGACCAGGGAGATTGGAGAGCTGATATCTTCAATTACTTGAAGGATTCGGCTCGGGGGGCACCTAAGAAGATACGCTATAAAACCATGAGATATGTCCTGACTGGAGATGACATGTTCTACAGGACTTTAGAAGGACTGCTGCTCAAATGTCTAGGGCCGGTTGAGTCCAATCGGCTCTTACATGAAGTCCACGAAGGAACCTGTGGGACTCACCAATCGGCTCACAAGATGACGTGGCTGATTAGGCGATCAGGGTACTACTGGCCCACCATACTTGAAGATTGTTTCAAGTATTATAAAGGATGTCAAGCGTGTCAGAGGTTCGGGAAGATTCAGATGGTACCACCGTCAGTGATGAACCCCATTATTAAACCATGGCCGTTCAGAGGCTGGGACATGGACATGATTGGCAAAATTAATCCTCCATCCAGCAAAGGCCACCAGTTCATTTTGACCATCACAGACTACTTTACCAAGTGGGTAGAGGCGATCCCTATGAAGTCGGTAGCATCCAGAGATGTTATTAAGTTCGTCAAGAAACATGTCATTCATAGGTTCGGGATCCCTCAGACCATTACAACAGATGTAAATTCGGTCTTTATTTCAGAGGAATTAAAGAAATTCGCCGTGGACATGGGCATCAAGCTGATCAGGTCATCTCCATATTATGCCCAAGCAAACGGGCAAGCTGAAGTATCCAATCAGAGCCTTATCAAGTTGATCAAGAGGAAGATTGATGAATATCCTAGGCGTTGGCATAAGGTCTTATCAGAGGCATTATGGGCAATACCGTATCTCTTGCCATGGAGCGACGAAAACTTTCCCTTATCACCTAGTGTATGAGTAGGAGGCTGTTTTACCGTGGAAAATTACGGCCGAGGCGTGTAGAGTTCCAGAATTACTTAACAGCTGAAGAGTATGATACTTTGATGAATGATAATGTTGAGGACCTCACGGAGCTCAGGCTTTGGTCACTTGTAAAGATCAAAGAAAATAAGGCCAAAGTAGCCCGCGCGTACAACAAGAAGGTCAAGCCGAAGGAATTCCAAGTTGGAGACCTGGTTTGCGAAGCAGTGCTACCATTGGGAACTAAAGATGCAGCGTATGGCAAGTGGTCCCCAAACTGGCACGGGCTGTATAGGGTTGACCAAGTCCTATCTGGGAATGCGTATATGCTTGAAGAGTTGGATGGCATCAAGTTTCCAGTGGCGGTCAACGGTCAACATCTCAAGAAGTACTTTCCGAGCATGTGGGATAGTGAACACTAAAGCTGATGCTACACATCAGGCTGTAAACCAACCGACGGGCCCGAACAAGAGAAAGTCGACGCTGTGCGGAAGGATATGAGCCGACAGAACCCGATGGCGATATATCCCAGGACACGTACAAGGAAAGAAGGCCGATGCGTGCAGTCGGCCCACGTATATAAAAGAAAAGAAGAGTACCTCACACCCAACACATTGAGACGATCAAATAGCCGATGTGTGACCATCGACTTTAGATTTTTAAAGCTATACATACAGGTTTATTTGTTAGAAGTAGACCTGCTGAAGAAACGTGTCGATGACAGCAATGGCCTCAAGGCAAACACGATCAGCTTCAGCAATCATTGCTTCGTCTTCCCCGTCGACTCCTGGCACCACTTGCTTGCTCAAAGTGCTCAGCTCCGCAAGATCTACCTTCAGTTGAGCGGTCAAGGCTTCTACTTCCTGTTTGGAGTTGGCAATAAGGTCTTTCTCTTCTTGGATGCGCTGCTCGGTGGCCCGGACCCTAGCTTTGAGGTCTTCTAATTCCTTCTGTAGAAGATGAAGCTGTTGAGAATGCACAGATGTATCAGCCTTGGCATCTAGAATCACCTTCTTCTCATTAAGAGACCAGCACCGCTCGGCAATATTGGCCTTCAAGGGGGCTTGAGAGCGACGGATCTCAATCCTATGATGAGCCTGTTCTATTCTTGCCCGAAAGCAAGGGAGGTGCCCGGTCGGCCAGAGCTTGATCTGCAGAGCTATAGGAAGTTGAGAATTGATTTCCTCGAGAATATGCCTTACTGCACTGGAGTCCTGGACCAAGGTGTCGATCGGAGCCGATAGAAAGTCCTTCACGTGAATAAGTTGATTGACGACACTGGACGAGTCCGGTTGAGGATGGTCAACTTCTAGTATGGCCGAGCCGACAGATGCAGGATCAAATGCAAGCAACTCCGAGAGGTTTAGGCCCTGAAAGAAGGCATGTGAGTAGGGCAGCATAAGCAAGGATGTAAGCAATCTGGTGATAAAATATACCTGTTCTGGACGAGGAGTAACGACAGCCGATAAAGTAGTGATCGGCTCCTCAGGACGCATCCTTTCTGAAGGAGGAGCGATGACAGTGGGAGGAGCGATGGTCGGCTCTTGGGGACCAACCCTTACAAAAGGAGGAGTGACGACCGACGAAGTAGCGGTCGGCTCTTGCAGGCGCGCCCCTGTCAAAGGAAGGCTGACAGCCGATGAAGCAGCGGTCGGCTCCTGCAGACCTTGGATCAAAACATCAACCGGCATTGCAGGGCCTTCCAGAGCTTTCAGGATGGGATCCTGAAGGGTGACCAGGGCGCTAACCGGTGCTAGAAAATCTTCCAGAGCCTCTGCAGCTGAGTCCTTATTGCACGTGAGTTCCTCCCCACTAGAAATGTCCACAATGACGGACTGCAAGAAAGGGGAGCGTAGTCAAAGTAAAATGTATATGCGCAGAGGATCAATTATGAGAAAGGTGATCCAAACCTGGCTAGCAATCGGAGCTTCTTGACTGGTAGAAGATGGCCCAGTTTCCTTCCGAATTTTCCTGACAAGCATTTTCCTCACCTTAGTGTGATCTCGGGGGGCAAGAGCGTCAGAAGACCGTTTCCGCTTGGGGGTCAACTTCGCGATGCTGGACTGGATCCGCATGATGCCTTTTGACGGGGGAGGTGCGTTTTTGCCGAAGAGTACTACAGGAGCAACTAGCAGGAAAAGGAAGTCGGATCCATCATCATTCTTGGGCTTCGGACCATCCTCCTGCTACAAAAAGCGAGTGGGATCATAAAAGGAATTCAGCAAAATCAAGAGGAAGAGCGATGGGTTGACGGTGATACCTCTTCTTCAGGGACTTCATACTCGGCATGAATTTGCTGCAGCATCGGCCCCAGGGCTTTCCGGAAGACCGGAAGACATGGGTCTTCCACATCGACCACCAGATCTCGAAGTCAATGGCTGAAGAAGTGAATATGAGGTCAGCAGGGATTGGGATGAGAAGGTCTGAAAATAGGCTATAGCATCTTTGGGTGGTGATGGCATCAGGCAGGTCGACCCTGTTGATTGTTAGACAATGAAGGAGGAAGTGGGGAGGAACTTGCCCAAGGCCGAACTGCCGGGCTGCTACGACCGGCTGATAGAATTCATATCCTGGTTTGATGATACGGTTGGAAGTATTCATGCCGACTGGGAGGAGACGAGGACGAATCATGATAGAATAAAGACGCCGGGTGTCGATATCATTGGCGAAGTCAACCAATCTGAAGGTGGCCGGGCTCTCAAAAATTTCAGACTCAGTGTAAGGGAGGAAGATTGGGTTGTCCAGGCCTCTATAGAAAATCCTAAACCACTGCGAAGCATCTGAAGGATTTAATTTACCACCAGGGAGGCTGTACAAGGCCTGATCGAAGCTGGTGCATCGAATCTACCTCCCACTTAAAGATGGCAACGGATAAACTATCCGCGGTTACTCACTCCCGACATCCGTACCCGCAACTAATATTTCATACCCGAACCCATACCCGATATCCGTCGTGGATAGAAAACTTTGCCCGCATCCGTTACCCGCGGGTAACGGATACCCGCGGATACATCCGTTCGTCCGCTGGCAGAGGCTTCTCGGGGGCACCGACGGATCTGAGGGGCGGCCGATGGAGGTTGGAGAAGGGGCGGCGCGGGCGACGACTGGAGGTTGGAGAAGGGTCGGCAGCCGCATCGGCCGCGGGGTTGCCGCGCACGCACCGCCGCGCCGCGCGCTCGCTCCTCCACGGCGGGTTGGCCGCGCCGCTCGATCGCTCCTCCGCGGCGCCGGTCGTGCGTCTCAGCAGCACTGCCGCTAGCGTGAGGGAAGAGTCGAGTGGAGATGGGACCACGGGAAAGCTGATAAGATTGGGCAACATGGTGGCTGGTGGTGCTTTGGTTTTATTCGGTGGGGTTCACTGCTCGTGCATGGAAAAGAGATGCATGCAATTGTTTATTGCTTGGACGGAGAAGGGCTGCGGTGTACAGACAAATTGATTTTTATCACGGCACATGCCCACTTGCATGCGGCAGGCCAGCAGTGGGTTTCAAACAGGCCGGGCGCGCACGTCAAAAATTTGGAATCAGCCTGCTTACGTGCGTATACACTGAAGTGAGTCTCGGGTTTCGGGTAACGGGTATGGATATGACTTTTTTTATGCCCGTTTTTATTTTACCCGTGGATATGAAATCAAATCCATACCCATACCTACGGGTGAAGAATGGTATCCATATCCGTACCCATGGGGTCGGGTATCCACAGGTACGCGGATAACGGATATCCATTGCCATCTTTACTCCCACTTTGGTCCGGGAAAGAATTATTGGCCAAGAAGGGGAAATTTTGGATGAAATCCTGAAAGTAAAGGTGAGCCCATAATTGGATGAACCACCAGGGACCACCGGTCCTGAGTTTCTTCTAGGAAAGGAGGCTCAAAGACATCAGATGAAGATATCTGTAAATTTCTCGAAGAAATAATTTACCAAGGCCAATGGTGTGACCTTTGGTCAGCTCATATGCTAGAGGGAGGTAATTTTTTGTTGGAGCAAGGGAAGGACCGTAGAATAGAAAGTGCTCTAACCAAAGATTCAAGAAAGCTGTGTGTTCCTTCTCTATCACAGGGCCTTTGGTTTTTTGGTGTTGATTCAGATATGCACCCCAGTTCGTGCACCCTGCTTTAGAAGATAACTTGAAAGGAACTTTAGATAATCTGTAAGCAGAGGGACAGGTTGATGAGATGTCCAGGCCAGTGATCATCATCACGTCCAGAAGAGTTGGAGTCATTGGTCCATGACCAAAGAGAAAACAGTTTAAGGCATCGGACCAAAAGTAGCTGATGGTCTTCAGAAGGTTCTCATCTTTTTCAAGAGGGGATAGAGATCGGCACAGAGCATCGACTATCCCTATGGACTCCCATGTGGGTGAAGCGTCCCTTCATCCGAGGTGACTTAAATATGATATAAAAATCAGTCCCAGGAGGCTGATACATATTTATTACATCAGATGGTACATTACCATACAAACCTCCGAGGAGGCGGGCACTCGATACAAACGATAACTAGTAATAGAACAGCTATGGTAATACACCAAAGCGTGACCCACATGGGATCTAGCTCGGGCTCAGAGTAACACGCTAGCAGAAGCATCTTGCGGAGGGCCAACACCACAGGCAAAGTTGGGCGCGGACACAACCTCTATTCGACGTCTTCGATCACGTAGTCCGTGTCTTCCTCTGAGAAAACCACAAATATATATAGGGTGAGTACAAAGGTACTCAACAAGTCCAACCACACCCGCGGAGGGGAGATAACAGAGATCATGCATGGTTATATCAAGGGTGAGGTTAGGGTTTATTTGCGATAAAGCGAGGTTTTACACATGCAAGGGTTCATTTAACAAAAGCGTTTTCTCAAGACGTTTTTATAGTAATCGAATCATACATGGAGTTGATCCTACACAAAGGATCCAGGTTTTAGTGCCACCGGACTCCGCGTCCACAGTAGCCTACTGCACAACTGCCGAGTACTTTCAAAACAACTCACGCCACAAAACCAATCATCTCGAAACATCTATTGAAGTGACCATGCCGTAACGCGTCCAATACCGTGGACACGGCTATTCGAATAGATTTTTCACTCTGCAGAGGGGGTACACATTACCCACAAGTAGGGTACCGCACTACGAACACCTTAATGTCGCGGCGGATCCTAACAAAGCCATTACCCACCTTAGCTGAATCTAACTAGCCAACGCGGCAGCTACCATGGGGTTAATGACCTATCAACAAGGTCATAACCGGGACATAACTCACACAGATTGTATTCCTTCTCCATGGTCTCCCGTTGCTCACCCGCCCTCCTTTTGGCTAGTAGGACAACTAGTGGGGTTTATGCTAAGCCGTTGCCCACACAACGGTCGAGTGGTTGTACGATTAATGGGTTAGGCAAGATGACACCTCAGTTCATCCTTATATTGACCAGACGGACATCTCCCGTCCATGCTCAACCACAAAGGTACAAGCACACTAGTGGCATTTCACACAGAAAACGCCGTCCATCTCGTCAGATTATGTCTTTCTTTTATTTTCTCAAAATCCCATTTTATCTTTTTAAAACCCTCGTACCCTTATTTTTGGTAAAGCGCTTGTGGCCATGGTTTAAAATAAAATCAAGGGGATAACAAGTAATAAGTATCTCTAGTGGTAGGTAGCGTCTAACAGAGCAATTCCTAGGTCATCAAGGAATAGTCATAGCAATCAAGGGGTGGCTATCCAACCATGTCTTGCAATAAAATGATGCATTTTATAAATCAGGCCAATAGGTTGCATTTATAAAACTGGGATAAATATGCATCAAAGGATGGGATTGGACTTGCCATTCACAAGGCCTTCCGGTAGGTCCTGATCGAGGTACTGTCCTTCAGGTTCGGGCTCGCGGTACTGGTCCTCGGACTCCTGCTCGCAGTACTGCTCGTCGACGTGTTCTCCCTCGGTCACTTCGTGATCTACGACGCACACGAACAAACATTCAATAAAGAAAAAGAAACAAAGGTTTTATCTACAAGCCCGAATCGGGAATAACTTAAGAAACAATGGTAGAAAGAATATTTTTGGGGGATTTCTTGATGGCATGGCCGACATTATGATAGAAATGGCGTGGTAAAGTTTCGGGGCAAACGGAAGGTTTTTGGCGCATGAAATGATAGGCCGAACGGGGTTTTAGGGAAGGGATAAGGGTCCAAAGACCTATTTGTAACTACTGTTGGGAGGGGAGGGCTTGATTAGAATTTCTGGAAATACCTAGGGTACCTTGGAAAAGGTCGGGGGTTTATCCGTAATTATTTTGTATAGGAGGGGGGTTCACTTCCTAAATAGAATGAGCATGGGGGTTTATTTGGAAAAAGGGATTAAGGAGGAGTGGGGCTCTTAAGGGGATAGGCAGAAGGGCAGGGGGCTCAGGGCAAATGTGCCCTTCTTCCTCCTCCCGTTACCAGAAACAGAGGAGGGGGAGAGGGGCCGGCGGCGGCGCCGATTCCGGCATCTCCGGGGCACGGCGGCGGCCGGGGGCAGGGGCAAAACGGAGAGGGGAGCACGGGGGACCTATTCCTCTACTCACCACGGGTCGGGGTGGCGCGAGGCGGTCTGCCCACGAGGGCCAGGGGCGGCGGGCGGAGGGCCTGGCGGCAGCGGCAACGCAGGGCCGGGGAGGGGCTAGGGGCTGCGGGGGGAGGTTGTGGTGGTGGCGGGGCGCGTCGTGGAGGTATTTGTAGGCCGGCGAGGGCGGAAAGGAGGGGGGCGCGGTGGAGGCCGGTGGCGGCCAGTAATGGCGGTGGGGGCGGCGGTGGTGCAGGGTCGCTGCTGCACAGGGCGGCCGGTGGCGCTGGGTCGCCGCTGCGCAGGGCGGGTGGTGGCGCGTAGCGGGGAGGGGCAGCTTGGGGACGTGCTGCGCAGGGGAAAGCGGCCCGTGGTGAGGCGACGCGCGGCGGCCGGTTCTGCTCTGCCGCGGCACGCCGGGGCAAGCGCGAGCGCCGAGGCGGCCAGAGGGTACAGCACGCGCAGAGGAGGGCCAAGTTAGGCAGCTCCTGTGGAGTCGTCAATGGGCGGGGGTGGTGGTGGCCGGGCGCCCGGCGTCGAGCTCTGCTCGGTGTCGTGCTGCGCGTGCAGGGAATCGAGGGAAGGAGCAGGAAAGGAGAAAAGAGAAAGGGGAAAAAGAGAAAGGAAAAAAAAGAGAAACAGGGGAGAAAGGAAGGGAGAGGGGGGGGCTACGTCGGCGGGATTCGCGGCGACGGTCGCGAGAGTGCGGCGCGACGCGCGAGGTTGAGCACGCGGGGGAGATGCGTCGGCGGAATTCGCGGCGACGGTCGCGAGCGTGCGGCGCGACGCTCGAGGTTGAGCACGCGGCACGGCGCGGGGGTCGAGGAAAAGAAAGGATGGCGGTTAATTTCGGATGTCAGACGGCAAAAGGTCGGGAAATGTTTTGGGCGATTAGGAGTTCGGACGGTAAGGGTTTAGGGGCGATCTGAGCTTGATGAAAGAATTTTTCTAGCGAGCAATTTGTGTTGTAATTTAAATAGGGTGAAAACGCGGGCGTTACAGTGGGCTGGTAGGTGTTCGCCACTCTGTTATACCAAGTTACCCAGCCCTCAGGAGGGTTCGCCTAGGCACGAAGGCTGTCGGACCAGGAATCTAGATCTATATTTTGCCTCACAAATGGAATTCGATTGGCTTCACAAGAAATCAGATCTACGGGTTTCTCGTAAGAACGAGGCCCGAGACAGAAAGAATTGGGGGAAGAAGGATGCGGCAAGAGGATATCGGAAACCTAAAGAAATCCAAAAAAGCCAAATAATCGGAGAGAGATCATTTAATGGTGCAGAAAATCTCGTAATTGCTGTATTAAATTAGCAAGGGTCGAAGTCTTACCTTCAGACCAAAGATGTTTGCATCGGTGTTTGAAGACTCCGCCATCGGAAACCCTGATGAAGATCGAGGATTCAGGAGATAGATCTAGGGTTGGCAGCGCAAACTCGAGTTTGTGTTCTAAGGCTCAGGCGCGTGTTTTGTGGCTAGGGTTTATGAGCAAAGGGTTTTTTGGAGGATAACTTGGATTCGAGGAATCTTCAGAGATCTATTTGGGGAAGCATCTGGATTTAAGCAGAAAATAAAATGAATTGAAGAGTTGGTTTGAATCCGGATCGACTTATTTTGAGAAAAGGGACCGATGCGTTGCTATCGGCTCTTAATGGATCGGCTTTAAAACGGGTCGTGGTAGGAAAAGAAGATCTTATTTACAATAAGGAGTAAGTACAAAAGGGGAGCCGATTGCTCCTAGGGCCGATCTATCGGCTTAATGCTACAGTCTACTACCAGAAGATGCCGGAGGTCTTGCGGCGCTAGATTGGTGGAGCTGTGCTGATGTCGCTTTCACCACCGCTGCCGTCGTCGTCGCTACCGTTGCCTCCACTGCTGCTACTGGTGAAGCCGTCGTTGCCTTCGGTTTCTTCGTCCTCATCATCGTCATCATCCTCCAATGACCCGCCAAGAAGGAAGTTTCCTGCTACTAAATCCTCCTCGGTTGAGGAGGAATCGGCTTCTGCTTCCGAAGAAGAGGAGAAGTCTTCTTCCCAGGACTCATCGTCTTCGTCATCCTCCTCCAGTTTATCGCCAAAGAATAGGAGGAGGTCTTCGCCGTCGGTCAGGGACTCGTCATCCTCTGACCAAAATTGGAAGTCCCATTCCTCTGCATCCCAATGCAGGGGGGCAAGGATTTCGTAGGCGGCTATGGGGTCATGTTCTAGAGTAAGCTCTCGAGTGGAGTCGGATTCGAAGGAGATGGCGGAAGAATCAGAGGAAGAAGAGGAAGCCATTACTAGAGGAAGGAAATTGAGTTAGGTATGGTTGCTAATGGCTGAAGAAAGAAGATGATTAAAAGAAAGTTACTAGGGATAGGTTTATAAAGACAAAGTGGAAGGTGAATCGGCACCATAACGGTTTCTAAGGAGCCTGATGCAGAGCAGTCACATCCCCTGGAAGTTGAAGAGGCACGCTTGTACGGATTTTAGAAGTCGAAGAGACAAGGCGATTAAAAGGAAAATGGTTTCGGAATAATTATTGCCGAAACAAGGGGGGCATGTGTTATCACCATAATTTAGACGGGCCAGAAATGTGGGCCAAAGAGCAAGGTGAGTTCGAAGGATAGCCATAATGGGCTTGCGAATCGGACCTTAGGCAGGTGTTTGAGGCTAAGGTTGGCCGTGTATCTAGATAGGCATGTGTGTTTAAACAGTTTAGATAGAGATAGTTAAGATTTGTGTCGTGTTTAGTTAGGATTGGTTAGGAAAGGCAAGTCTACGGACTATAAATACGTACCCTGGGTGAACAATTAAAAAAAATCAATCATTCATCAACAACTCTCGGCGCATCGCCACCCCTATTCTAGGGTTTCTCGGGTAAGTGTCGTGCGGCCCCGATCGCGCCTCGCGTGATCGGGGTAGCATTGTCCTCGCTTGTTTACCTTTCGTGTTTCTCGTTCTGAAGCGTTATTGATGACGAGTAGCACTGGTTATCTTGACGTTTATAGAGTAACATTAGCTCTTCCGTGCTTTAATCGTGCTTTGCTTGTTATCTGTGAACGTCTAGCCGTCCTTGTATTCGATCTCGGGTATAGGGATGGCGCTTTGCTCTGTTCTCGTAAAGTAGATCTAATCTGTTACGGTTAATCTTTGTCAACAGAAGATTCAGTTTAATATCTGTTTGATTAGTCTCTTCAAACGGGTTGAATGTTCCGACAGTATGCTTGGTACTTTATACCAGCTTAAAAAGGGATTGTTCTAGGAATCGGCATTTGGTTGGTTTTTAGGCCTCTGATTAGGTTGTTGTTTCGTTACCTTCCGTATTTGTTAGGCTCAATTACATGCAGGATGTTCCGATTACGCAGTGAAAACTTTAATTGTCGTAGATTGGATTAGCTCCGATTCGTTATTGAACACAATCGGCTCTTTACAGCCGATACTGGGAAACATCCGATGAGCCGATCACAGCTCGGACTAATGTTTATACGTGTCTATGCATGCAGAAAACTAACACATAACACCTTCCTGATCAGGTACAAGGTCAGGTGGCACACCTAGCGATCCAGAAGGCAGGACGTGTGCCGGATCTCGGGCCGTTGACCGAGGGACCGGAGCCCACCAGCACTCCCGGGAGCCTCCCGGCTCCTCGTGTTGCCTGCCGCTGCTCGCCGGTGGGTTTTGACCGACAACAATATTCCATCTAAAAAATCTAAATTGTCCTAGAACAAATTAAATGTTCCATATGTATTCTATAAAAATAAAATTTATTCAAGAATAAAACAAAATATTCCAAAATAAGATCAAAATATTCTAGAGAAAGAAATTATTCTGGAATAAATAAAAATATTATAGAAAATAATATTTTAATATAATTAAGTGTGGTCTAGTCTTAAAAATCTCGCTGTAAGAAACACAACGGTGCAATCGAAGTTTAATTTGGATAATTAATTTGGGAGATAGAGCAATTTTTATTTAAACGTGGGTCGTTGCACGTAACTGGAGGCACGTGTGCTGCGGTAGTTTCTTTCTGCGACGCGTCGGCGTCCACTCGCTTGCGCGATCAATAGAAATCACCCAAACCTCCTCCGAAAGACCGAAACCCTCCCCAAAACGGGGACACGCTAGATGGTGCCCCTGCGCTGCTGCCACCGCTTCGCCCTCCTGCGCCTGTTCTCCTTCCTCTCCATGGCGGCGTCCCAGCAACCCGGCAAAACCCTCCTCCGCCCCAACCCCTCGCGTACGGTCTCCCTCCACGTCTTAACCCCCTCATTCCCTGCGTGTCTCACCCCCGCACCCCCTTCGCTTCCGCTCCTCCGCTCGCGCTCTCACTTCGTCCTGCTCTCTCTCCAGCTTCCCCCGCCGGCTCGGCGCCCAAGAGGTCCAGGACGATGGCCACGGACACGGCGGCGGCGGCGGCGGCTGGTCCTCCGGCCTCCAAGGGATGCCCGGCGATGAAGGCCGAGTTCGCTAAGCACGCCGAGTACCTCAATGCCCTGGTACGGTGCCTCGTTTCGTATCTTTAATTTGGCTCCTCGCTGGACTTTAGTTGGATCCGCCGCTTTGATTCAACTATTTGGGGGTGCTTTCTCTTCTCGAGTTCTTGTCCCGCAGGATGCGCTCGGAGATCGGATGCTAGAGTAGCGTTCTCCTGGTTAGTGCTTGTAATTTCGGCGCAGGATCTTATGCGTTCTAGGTGTTTGGAGAAATGCTGACGAACCCAACGCCACGTTTGTAGCCCTGGATGCTGTGCGGCCTCTATATGAGTGCCGATTTCGGATTATGTGGGTTATTTTACTGATAGTGATAGGTTCACATTCAAGCTGAGGTTAGTTGAATTGTGTTGAATGATAATATTTTCAATCTAGGAGCGCATCGATTCATCTGTGTTGGACTAACCTGATGTCTTCTCCCCTGGTTGGTGTCAGACTTTGGTTTAGCATGTTGTTTTGATATGCAAATGAGCCATACTTGTATAGGAGCTTCATGGTCATACCTGTGCATGCATATTTGCTGCAAAATTTATGGCAATATTGCAACTCTGTCATATGGCCCCTTTTCTTGACTGAGTTAGCTGCATTTGCATATACAAGATTGGCTTAACTGTAAAAGGTCATGTATTACTGGGAAGGTGGAGTCATGCCGTGATCCTCGTCCAAGGAATGTCGTCCTTGTCCTAGGAAGCGGGAACACCTGTTTCCTGCCTCATAAAAACTTTTCGCGAGTAACATACCATGTTCCCTGTCCTGTTCCTTGACCCCATTGATTCAGAAATTTGGTAACTATGGTCATGCTTCTTGAGGGCCACTTGAAGTATATGTTACAAGTTCGGTTAACTTTGCTTTTAAATTGATTTCAGTCTTAAGTTAAGTGTATCAAGCAGTTGTCATCATCATTAGTTTTATGTCAACACTTTTCTTCCTCTTAACAGATACAAATCATTGCTGTATAGTAGGTTTGGAGATCCTTACTCATCTACTTAATTTATGGGCTTTTGATCTTTCCTCTCCATTCGTTGCAGAATGATAAGAGAGAAAGGCTTGTGAAAGCAAGTCGGGATATTACAATGAATAGCAAAAAGGTCATCTTTCAGGTTCACAGGTAAGCAGTACAACTGTGGCTGCTATATTGCATTATTTCTGTGAAAAAGGGGAAGACATGGAGCATGTACGTTTTCTTGGCAGGAAATTGTGATTCCCAGAATCATTTTTATTGAGGAAGTACAGTAAGGGAGAATCATTAAGATATATCAGTTACTCAATTTGAGGCATTAGACTATTGTGGTGCAGTGCTGCCTTCTATGCTGTATTTTGTTCCAAAAAAGAAATGCATGTACATTTTCTTGGTGGATATTTTGATTTGTACAGTCACTTAGATCACTATGAACCTTGATCCATAATATAGCAGTATTTGAAATCTTTAGTAATGTAGTATGTCTATGTACCAATTTGATTTTGTTTGCCTACTGTAAAATCATTCTCTGGTTTTACAATCTACCCTGAGCTGCTCTTCACTGTACATTCAATCAAGAAGTCCACACAGTTAAGCTTAAGCAGTTTGGAGCATAAGTTTTCCTCAAATGAAGATGATTGAATCATGATTTTAGTTGAAAGTTAACTTTCACTGCACAGCATGTTTTGGTAAATTTTATATATGCCCCAGGAATTGATTGAATTCACATTTCAAATGACCGGCTGTTAAACTGCGAGCTGTTATTTCGTCATCATCCTTAATTATCCTTAATTGTTGAGATTTTTTCCATGTTGCTGAGTGCTGATAGTTATGGCATTGTAGAATAATACATATGCATCTCAAGAAGCTCTTTGAGCAAGGCTTCGTCATACCAAAGTTGTGTAACTGCTTTACCAGTTCCTTTGCTGTTACACTTCATGAGCATTCATAAACTGTTGATTTGTTTCAGAATCAGTAAAGTTAACAAGGAAGAGGTTCTGTCCAAGGCAGAAAATGATCTTGCTGCAGTGGTTAACCAATACATTGGAAAGTTAGTAAAAGAATTACAAGGAACTGACTTCTGGAAGCTCAGAAGAGCCTACACCTTTGGTGTCAGTACCAACCTTACTAACTTTCTACATTTGTTTATAAGCTTAAATAGATCTGATAATGTTTTATGTGACTTTTGTAGGTACAAGAATATGTCGAAGCTGCAACGCTATGTAGATTTTGCAAGACTGGCACACTATTAAGTCTTGCTGAAATCAATGCTTCTTTACTAGCACTAAGTGATAAATCTGTTGAGCCCTTACAAATAAATGTACTTGACTATCTTTTAGGGGTAAATACACTTACACATGTGTAATCCAACTCTGCTAAATCCCCCACCCCTTTCCTATTTGAAGCCTACTAACTATTTTCTGCATTTACCATGTGTTAGGTTGCTGATTTGTCAGGAGAGCTAATGAGGCTTGCGATAGGCCGAATATCTGATGGGGAAGTTGAATATGCAAAAAAGATCTGTGCATTTGTGCGTGACATTTACAGGGAGCTGACCCTTGTGGTGCCTCTAATAGATGACAATAGCGAGATGAAGAAGAAAATGGAGGTTATGCTGCAAAGTGTTGTGAAAATAGAGAACGGTATTGTTTCCTTTATGCCAACATATCAATATTGTGATTTGTTGTCTATAAGACTTTAACCTTGTTGAGAAAACATGAGGCACACCTCAAATTAGAAGATGATACTAAAAAATGTCTCTGCCTTTAGTTAAGCTGCATATACTATATAGCTTAAACAGCATAATGATCCCTTCATTATGCACCAGTCTGTATCTCCTCGACCTGTCTTGAGTGCTGATGCTGACTAAGTAATAAAAGAAACCAAGGAAAAAGAGGATTGTGTGAAAATTTGCTGAAATAGGCCATTTTGGAATCTTCGTCCTGCTGGAGATGCGATATACAGCGCCACCTCCTTTTCTTTTTATTTGATGTTTTGTACTTTTACACATGTATTAAGAAATAACACAACAGGAAATGCCTACTAAAGTTGTTTCTTTCTACATGATTGACTTCGTAGGTGGGTCCTCAATCACCCATTGTGTCCAATGAACAATGGAATTTTAGTCTTATATAAACATAGCAGTTTAGCAAAGGGGTAGGGAATTGTTTCCTGCATGGCTGCATCATCATTTACTTATAATTATTTGTTTCACTACTGAATTCTTATTGTGCCCATCTTTGTATCTTTGCTTTTAACTCTTCAATTGCCCTTATTTTAATGACCCCTCATGTTTAGATTTATGAACAAATATCTTTGTTGGCTAGTGTTATCCTAGACACCGCCTTTTTATTTAGTACCTTTTTTACAAAAAACAATCGAACTTAGTACAGATAACCTGCTTGATAAATGTTTTAACCGGTGCTTAATGGAAGTTTCTTTCCATCTCAAAAAGAAAATAATAAAAGAAAAAAGAAATATTTGGACGTGATTAGTTGCAGTAAAATGAAGATGCACATTTGTGCCATCTTTTCGAAAAGATGATCCTTTGCACTATCTTTTTGAAAAGGATTATCAGATTTGCGAATGTCGATATCACCATCTTCTTAGGCATGTGGTTGAAGGTCGCTATTATTGTATTACCTTTTGTTTTTCAGACTCGTGATATCTTGCTGGCATACATTTTTCACAGAAGATAATCATTACATGCTTGGAAATGTCTAACTTTGTGTATGCTTGTGTTTCAGCTTGCTTCAGTGTTCATGTGAGAGGTTCTGAGTACATTCCTCTACTTGGATCATCTGCAGATCCATACTCCTTTTTTGGTGCCTCAGACTTTGACCAATGAAGGCTCGAAGCAAGAGTGCCTAACTGAGTGTTAAATGAGCAACTTCCGAAGAGAATAGTTATGTCAAGGCTAGTTTTAGGTTCCATCCTGTTTATTGTTTTATTTTATTGCAGGTTTATGTTGCACGCCCTAGAGTCTGCAAATCTTGGCTCTACCTGGTAATCTTGAGAATCATGTTGCAAGACTGCCTTTTGTGTTTAAATTGTGGCTGTTGACGGCAGCCTTCTTGGCCTGCGCCAACATGATGCTATTACTGCGGTCAAACTACTGAGTATGTCATGGTCACCATTCGCCAACGTGTGTATTTGATCACTATTTTCTAAAAAAATATGTTTATTAGATCCAACAATTTTTGTGAGGTCATGAAAATGGAGCTGCTAGCGCTCGGACATCTGATGGGAAATTTTTCATCCGACGCTCTATCACAACATTGAAAATTAACTACTGCAACATTCAATGCTATATTCATGATCACTGCTTGCAACATTAAAAAACATAGATAAGAATAGCTCTATCATCCGATGCTATAATAGAAAAATTCCTATCGCAATATTTCATGCAACATCTAATGAGAACAATAATATGTAGAAATAGAGTTCTTTTGCAATATTTAAAATTATGATTGTGATATTTTTAACTACAATTGCAACATTCCAAACAAATATTTTTAAAAAAGATAATAAAATAATTAGAATTAGTCGATTAGATTAAAAAGGTGCAACATGACAAATCAATTATTAAAACATTTAAAATAAATTTTGCAACGTTCTAAAATAGTTGTTGCAGCATCACATCGCATCTCAAACATACTGAAAATGATTATTGCAACATCACAAAATCGACCCATCGAACGTCAATAATAAATTGAAAAATCAACTTAAACTTATGTTGCAACATCATCATATCCCTACCGTAACAAAAAAAAATGTGCAAAAAGTTCATTGCAACATCGGTCATTAAGGTTGGAGTGTCTTTTCCGCTGTAACATCATCGTATATCTAGCGTAATAAAACTATATGTAAAAAATTTCCATTGCACAATTAGTGCGTTAGACTGGGGGAAGCAAACGAGCGGAGGGGAAGCCTCCGATGTTTTATTTGCATCGGACCCTCGAGTCGGAGCATTACTGTAAGTGTTAGGTTCCGTTTGGCAACCTGTTTAGTACGGTGTGGCTCCTCCATGAACAGCTTCAGCTCCGGCTCTTTTGGTAGAGCGGCTTCTTCAGTGGAGTTGAAACCGTTTTAGAAAAAGGTTCGGCAAAACGACTTCTACGACTGTCAATGTCCATATTACCCTCATATTTTTTCTTTTTACCTATTTATATTCTTTTTTCCTTTTCTTCGTGTTCTCCCTCCTCTTATCCATTCCCGCTCCACGGAACGGAGGATCCTCGTCACCTGCTGTTGTTGCTCCTGCAGTCGCCCGCTGCCCGCCGTCTCTTCGCCTCCCCCGCCATCGGCCGCCTCCGCTGCGGCCTCCGACGTTGTGGCCTCACACGCGGCTACCAGTAGGCCTCTCAGGCGGCTGCCCGCTGCCCGCCACCATTTTCCCGCCGTCCCCCCATCTCTCAGCCTTCCGCAGTAGGTCACGCCCGCCGCCACCATGAGCTCCGGCGCAGTCTCGAGCTCAGCCGAGGAGCAGTGGCCGGGCAAAGGTAGCCGAGGAGCGGTGGCAGGACGAGGGTAGCTGAGGAGCAGCGGCGGAGCGAGGCCGGGCGCCACAAGGAGGCGGAGCGCGTGAAGAGGAGCGTCGTATGCGAGGAGGTAAAGATGGCGGGCGAGGTGGAGGAGCCGCGGGAGCCAGTTTTTCTGGCTCCCCCTCCATCTTCCAGCTCCTCTCAGCAGGAAATCCGGGGCTTTACGTGGCTTCGACGACGAAACCGGTTTGAAAATCACCGTTTGGTAAGGCTCGAGCTGAAGCTGTCGTTGGTGCTGTTTCTGGAGCCCAACAGCTCTGTAGACTGTAGTCTTCTCTGCCCAGTGCCCCAGTCGCCTGAAAAAACAAAAACAAGGCCAGTCCAGGCCCACGACGCGGCTGCTAGGGCCTGTTTGTTTGGGCTTATAGATTATACTATCCAGCTTATTTGGTAGCTTATATAATCTAGCTTATTTTTTCTGGATTAAATAAGCTGAGTCTTGCTGTTTGTTTGCGTAGCTTATTTGGGCCCAGCTTATTTGTCCTAGACGTGTAAAGACAACAATGCCCTTAGGTACTAGACTTATTCATTTGCTTACTATTTTCATAATATTAGCAGTTTTAAATCACCACCACGCGTGGGGAGGGGAGGAGGGAGCGAGCCAGAGAGAGGGGCGCGTGGGGAGCCAGCCAGGGAGAGGGGCGCGTGGGGAGGGGAGGAGGGAGTGGGCTGGTGGGATCCAATGGCAATTGCAGGTAATTTGCTCCTCTTTGCCATGGGTAGTGGGTCTTTTGGTAGAAATAAGTTGAAATAAGCTCCACTTGACTAGCTTATGAGATTATGGTGTTTTTGACTCTAGATTATATAATCTGAGCAAATAAGCTGCCTGTTTGTTTCCTTTACAGATTATTTAAGTTGGTTTGTATAATCTACAGCTTATTTAAGCTCAAACAAACAGGCCCTTAGTAATTTTGCCGTGACATGTGCGAATGGGCAAGTGACAGGCTGACAGCCCGTCTGACGCCGCCGTTAACTTCGCGTCCGTCACCCGTCCGTCTCGGCGTCTCGCATCCTCCATCCCCAACCCGTCGAAACCCTAGCCCGCAATCCCCGCAAAAGTCTCGCTCTCGCCGCCTCCCCGGCGCCATGGGCAAGAAGCGGAAGCTGGAGACCAAATCCGCGGCAGCCGCTAAGTCTACCCCGGCCGCTGCAGCCAGGTCCGCCACCGCTATGGCCGCCGGCCTATCCGAGGTCACCGCTCCCGTCGTGGCGCCGAGGGAGGAGAAGCTGTCCGAGGAGGCAGGCGTCAAGGAGGAAGTCGAGGAGGAGGTGGAGGTCGAGGAGGAAGTGGAGGTCGAGGAGGAGGAGGAGGAGGTGGAGGAGGGCGAGAGCGACCCGGCCTCGATCCAGTCGCTGCTGGATTCCTTCCCCAAGGACCAGCTCGTCGAGCTGCTCCGCGACGCGGCCGTCGCGCACAGCGACGTGCTAAGCGCCGTCCGGCGCGTGGCCGACGCCGACCCGGCTCAGCGGAAGATCTTCGTCCACGGGCTCGGCTGGGACGCCACCGCCGACACCCTCACCGAGGCGTTCGGCCCCTACGGCGAGATCGAGGACCTCAGGGTCGTCACCGACCGCAACACCGGCAAGTGCAAGGGGTACGGCTTCATCCTTTTCCGCCACCGCTCGGGCGCCCGCGCCGCACTCCGTGAGCCCCAGAAGAAGATTGGGAACCGCAACACTGCCTGCCAGCTCGCCTCTGTCGGCCCTGTCCCTGCTGGTGGTGCGGCCAACAACTCTGCGCCAGCCCCAGCTCAATTGCAGCTGCCACCGGTTTCAGAGTACACGCAGCGCAAGATATTTGTCAGCAATGTTGGTGCAGATATCGATCCCCAGAAACTGCTTCAGTTCTTTGCAAGGTATGGTGAGATTGAGGAGGGTCCGCTTGGGCTTGACAAGGTCACTGGGAAACCCAAGGGATTTGCTCTTTTTGTCTACAAAACCATTGAGAGTGCCAAGAAGGCTCTTGAGGAGCCGCATAAGCATTTTGAAGGAGTTGTGCTCCACTGCCAGAAGGCGATTGATGGACCAAAGCCCAACAAATTGGCAGGACCTGGAGGCTTCTACGGTGCTGGGGCTTCAAGTGGCAGCAAGGGGGTTCCTGGTTATGGATCTACTAGTCATACTCTGCCCGGAAGTGTTGGTATTGGCCAGCCAATGTCACCTTTGGCTCCCAGCTTGGCTTCACTGCCTGGAGGTATTGCTGCCGCCCCAGGGGTGGATCCTGCTCTAGGACAGGCCTTGACAGCTTTGCTTGCCACCCAGGGTGCTGGACTGAATTTGAATAGCATCCTGGGAGTTGGTGCCAATGGCTCAGGGGTGCCTCCTCAGGGGGCATCTGGAGCACTGAGTGGTAGCAGTTTGCCGGGGATGCAAGGTGGTTATATGGGTGGCTATGGTGGTTCTGGTGGGTACGGGGGTGCACCGTGAGGAGGTCCTGGAAGAAATTACATGGGTCATTAGGTAAGATTTGGCAGGTGGATGTACCTTAACTGCAGGGAGCTACAAATACTTTATTTCTTTTTTACATAAAGAGAAGTCTTGGCATTTTTGCTTGTTTTAGAACAGAAACTAGTTTTGCATTTAAGTAGGTATTAGCCTCAGCACTATCCTTTTTATTCATTGCTATTTAACAATAATCGTTCATTTGCATTGATTTCAATGCTATATATTATGTTTTTCTGGTTAACAAAATAATTATGATAAAAATTTCATACCTTTGGTAGACGTTTAGTTATATGTTCATGTTTAGTTTTTAAAACTGCACACTGTAGGCCCGCAGCTAAGTCAGTGATCAGAGAGAGTATCTCAAATTTGCATCATGAGTTAAAAAAACTGTTAGTGCCTTCGACGAAGTCTATGAACAACTGTCAGTTGTCTTCCCATTTGCTGCATATGGGCTAGCTGTGCTGCTATTAGTACAGTGTTCTTCGTAGTTAATTATCATTTACAAGCATATATTTGAGGTTTGTGACAAGTACTACCATTTTCATGTGATCAGCTTTGCTTCCCTGCATTCAGCATGTAACCTGCATTGTAATACATTAATTCAGTTGTTGGCATACAGTATGCTTGGTAGGCAATTTTTATTTGCACTTTGCAAGCATAAATTTGAGGTTCATGCCAACACTCTTGTAGTGTAATGGTAAGCTCCCCAGTTGAGGGAGACACCAAGCAGGGTTCAAATCCTGGTGGCATAAAAAAAATTCCCTCGCTGGCCACCCAAAAAATACTGGCAGGGCGCTGGCCTGTGGCACCTGCGGTTGGTTTGGGCCCTCCTACCAGGGGTAGTTGCAATGGCCGCCAACCAAGTGCGTCATGGTCGGCCCAGGTTACGGTGCGGTCCTATAGGGTGAAGCTGGGGTTCGGTACTGTGGGGGCGGTCTTTCCCCCGCCAGTCGATTTTTCTTTTTTAAATTTGAGGTTCATGATAAGTCACAAGTCTTACATTTTCATGTGATTCAGTTTGCACTTAGTATTGTTTAACATGCATATGAGAGTCTGCATTGATCCTGTAACCTATTTTGTGTTGCTTTTCTTTCAACTGACAGTTGAGACCGCGAACCAAAACTATGTTTTATCGGAAAGGTTATCTTTGTTGCATACACAAATATTAGTTTTGAGAACTGTTTCACTTATTTTTATTCATGTTGCTATTTGACAGGATGGTTATAACTATTTTACTGTGGCCAGATGATTCTACATGTTCCTGCTTGGCACTTATAAACTTGCTTTTTTAAGCTGTTTCTGGCTACTTATGCTGTGGTCAAAGTTTTCATAAGGACTTTGATTTCCTCCACCTACCGTTTCGAAATGAAACAGTATTTCGTACAACTATTTAGATTTTCAAAAGGTCATCTTGTGGCTCGCAAGACTGTTGTAAAAGACTTAATTCATGTGGATTTAAAGCACTGCGGTATTTAACTACAATACTGTTTTCGTGTTTTCTGTCTACTTTTTTTCAAAAGGCCATCTTGTGGCTTGCGAGACAATTGTAAAAGACTTAATGTTGATTTAAAGCACTGTGGTATTTAAAGATAGTAATGTTTTCGTGTTCTTTTTATGTACGGTTTTTAAAAGGCCATCTTTTGGCTTGTGAGACCACTGTAAAATATTTCAATGTCAATTTAACTATTTTTTTTTCATTTTTTTATGTATGATAAACCTGTTGTTGTCATGGTTTTAAACATAACTTGTACTCTGCATTTGTAAGTGCCATTTTGTTACCATCCTTATTTTGAGGTAATGCAGATCTGTTTCTAAAAAAAAGGTGGGCATACTCCTTTTTTTTTATGAAGTAATACTTCCTAGTTTGTAAGTAATGTGCTTTATTGTGGATAAACTGATAAAGTTGGTTATAGAGTATTTCCGTGTTCAAGTGATTTACTCCCTCCGTTCCAATTTCCTGGTTCAAGTTGGTTTTAAAATTATGTATCTAGACATAGTCTATATCTAGGTGCATACCAAAATCGATGTACTTAGAAAAAGCCAAAACGTCCTATAATTTGGAATGAAGGGATACGATTTTTTTTTTAAAAAAGGGCTATAACATGCCAATCAAGTACTTGCTTTATCTATTTTTGTTGCTAGGCATTTCTGTACTGATGTCTGATGATCCTACATAAATAACAGTGCCGTGATTGTGATGGCAATGTGCAATTCTGTGAAATATTACCTGTAGTTGTTAAATCTTGGAAATAATTATTTAACGTATCTATGGTTTTGGAAGAGCCTTTTTTATTTATCTGTAATCATTCTGCAGCAGCATCTCCCTTCTATTGCCACTACAACTTGTACACTTTTTCAGAATTCATGCAAATGCATACACTTCATTCAGATGT
Source organism: Panicum hallii (assembly GCF_002211085.1). Taxonomy (NCBI): domain Eukaryota; kingdom Viridiplantae; phylum Streptophyta; class Magnoliopsida; order Poales; family Poaceae; genus Panicum; species Panicum hallii. The sequence continues at coordinate 51,682,852 of NC_038046.1, forward strand.
ATTGGTGTCCCTCTGGGGAATGATGGCTGATGAAATTTTATTTGCTGTTTTGCTTGTATGCTTGTATGAAACTGCACTCAGTTTCATCAGCAGCCTCTTTGTCTTGTTAGCATTCTTTTGGCTAATGGCTATCATGTAGAGACTAAGAATCTCCAAGGGTAGTCGTTTACTGGTTTGTTTTCTGTATAGTGGTTAAACACTGACTCTGCTTGATAGATCGTCTTCTCATATGTGACCAGACAACTGATTATGGGCAAATGCACATAAGTGTATACAATCTGACTTTTTAGGGACCCATTGGTTTGTTGTCAACAAAGGAAACATCAGTTTTGTTAATCATCTCAATTGCTTTTAGAAAGGAAGGGCTATTGCCATACTCCTTTGCATGACCACATGAGAATGCCAGTTTGGAACTATCACAAAAGGCGGCCTATTACTTGATTAGAATTACTGAGAGAAGTCTCTGTTATGTTACCTGAGAACTCCTAGGAATGTTTCTAAAGCTTTCTCTTTTCTTTTCCTTTTAACCATTGTTCTTATTGCTTTGATTGAGAATTTGCAACCATAGCTTCGGTATATATTTTGGTATTGTCGTGCTGTCATTTATTGCTTGAGTTCTTGGCCGTATATTACTTTCCGTAATGTACTACCTGCCTTTTTGGAATGATTTATTTCACATTGTTATTTTGTTCAATGCTTTTCAGTGCATTGTTAGCACAATTTATCCTTATTTTATGGCAGTATATGCTGATTGATAGGATCCATGCTGTTGAAGTGGCTGAGTAATTGTAGTATGACATGGATCATCCAATACCACTTGATTATTTCTTAAGTAGCTTTGATGCTCTGATTGGTTGAAAGAATCCATGCTTTTGATGTGGCTGAGTAGTTGTAGTTTCCGATGGACCATCCAATATCACTTGATTATTTCTTAGTTTTGATGCTTCTGTAGTCGATGCATTGTGTTCTCATAACCTCATGCTTTGCATCTGAGACGGGTAAGTAAGAAGCACTCATCCTTAACTCCAAGCGGAGCGTATATCGAAAGAAAGCTCTTCCGTTCTCAGACCAGGGGAGTGTTGCCAGCAAGGACCAAGGAGGCCGTGGTGATGGTGCTTCAGCTTCAAATGGTAACAGATGCAGGTGGACGGACATGTTGGGCGTGCTGTTGCAGCTTATAGAGTAATTGACTCTTATTCAGATGCTGTATGTTCAATTTTTTGTGCTGAATTATTGGGAGTGTACTCCATGTACTTGCAGACTGATTCATTTCATTAGCCACGCATTGTCATCTGGGAATTTCACGCTACATGAGTCTTTGCTGGCCTCTTCATCCCCATTTTTACATGGGACGTGTCTTTGGCGATGTCAACAGAAGCGAAAAGGTGATTGCAAAATGCTAAGGTGCTGTTTGGATCCAAGGGCAAATGGTAAAATTTTTGCTCCTGTCACATCAGATGTTTGGACGCTAATTAGAAGTATTAAATATAGTTTAATTAAAAAACTAATTACATAGATGAGGATTAAATGACGAGACGAATCTATTAAGCCTAATTAATCCATAATTAGTAAAATTACAATAGCATTTGCCCTTTTGCACTTTAGAGTGTTTGGATCCAAAAGTGCAAAAAAAGTGCAAAAGAGCAAAAGTTTTGCACTTTCTCTTTCTCTTTCCATTGGATCCGAACAGGCCCTAGGTTGCCAACTATCCATAGGATGGTTCATAGAGGGATCATCGGAACACCCATCCACTCTTCAGATTCTCTCTACCGATTTGCAGAGCTTAGTTACTTCGTGGAGTTCTGTAATTTGTACAATATATGCAAACAATAACTGCTCCAAGTCGGTCCTCAAAAAAAGAAAAAAAGAACTGTTACAAGCCCTGCCCACTTAACACAAGCGAGAACACGGAGTAGAAGGTGGGGGGAGAGAGCTTTCCCGCCGGTGATCTCGGCAGGCGGCGGCGATTCGAATCCTATTCTAAGTTGACACGGGGGGCTGTTTGGAGTGCCGCCTAACCTGCCACAGCGCGCCACACTTTTTTCGCCACAGGTGTGGCGGCCGTTTTAAGCGCCACAAGTTAGGCACGCTGTGGCGGGTTAGGCGGCACTCCAAACAGCCCCCTAGAGCGTCCCTGACTCTCGTTGACACGGAAGCCTCTCTCGGACTCCGGATCCAAATCGTCCGCCGCCGTCCAGAGGCTGCAGTGAGGAGACATAAAAGGAGAGGGGGAAGTGAGGACTCCGTGAAGGGAGAAGCCGCGGAGACGCAGCCGAGCAACGGCGGCCACATGGCGGAGGACCACCCGAAACAGGCTGCGACGGGCGCCGAGGACGCCGCCATGGACACGGAGGCCGGCGCCGGCGAGGGGCGGAGCGCCGCCGCGGTGGCGGGCCTCCTCCGCGGGTTTCTCGCTGTGCAGCAGCGCCGCGCCGAGGCCTACTCCACGCTGCGAAGGTACCGCTGCTGTGCTCCGGTGCGGCCGTGCCACTCCGGTTCCCAACCAAACCCTTATGATCTTACCAGAAATTTCTGGTGTGCTAAGACTGTTTGGATTGTGTAGTGCTGAAGGTCAGATTGGGCTTGAACTTTCTTATGATTTTTTCATTCGATTAGCTGTGTAAGGTTTGCTGGGCGTTAACAAACACGAGTGCATCCAGTTATTAGAACGGGATTCTTGATAGAGCTTTAGGATTTGTATGGGATGCAAAAAACCTTACAGGAGCTTCATATGGAACTGTTAAATTCCTGCCAGAACTGGGAAATTTCAGGCCAAACATGTGGAAATTTTTTTTCCACCTTTTTCCTGGCTTGTGACCAGCCTATCCCAGTCATGTTATGGACATCTGTGCTCCTGCCACCTCACTTAGTGATTTTGGTTGGTTTAGTTCACATATGTTGTTTCTTGGCATCCTTGCAGTCAGGTCGCTGTTACATGCGTGTCTTTTTAGGTTTTGTAGCACATTCTGGTTTCTGGATTTGAGTTCATTTGTTGGGGATGTTACGATCCTTGCACTATGTATTGAAAGTTTGTTATGTTTTAGGTAGAGCTGTTTCTTGAACTTTTCCATGGTTTGCAAGAGAACAACAATGTAAACCTTGAAGACCTCATGAATTAAGAATCCCAAAAAGTTGAATACGGTAAATTCATGGTTATCAGTTATCTGCTGTCACATTTGCAATAAGGTTATGATTTTGGTTTTGTTTGGAAGTTTTAGTAATGAATCCCCTGAAGTTGTCAATTGTCTGTTCGGGAAAAAAAAGGGTTATCAATTGCACATGGAGTTGTTTGTTGCTTGTTGCTTTCATTCAAAGCAGATGCCATAATAATAGGCCTAATTCTTCCATAACTTGGTCTAGGAAGACGATCAGATGCCATGTGAGCTTGTAAGAAATTCGAAAAGGGAAGGGATAAATGGATTAGAATGGACCAGTTTTCTTTAATCAGCAGTAGTCTCCTCAGCCATCGGGATATTAGATAAGGCTCATTTACATTTTTGATCTACTGCCGATTGTACACACAGGGTATTGTCTCTTTGTGATATTAAAGAAGCATATGCGATGCAGCAGTATGGGCTGAATGTGGCAGTGTAATTTCAATTGGTAGCCCTTTCCATCAGGACCACTGCTGAATATTTTTATGTGATTCCAATATGTATGTACACTTTCCAACAGAATATTTTTTATAACTTGCAGTCGTATTACACGGCATCAGAAAAAGGGCTGGGTGCCCTTCTAGTAAATAGTTCAAACTATTTTATCGATATGGGTGTGCTATATCAGATAAATTCCACACTAGATATTTCCCGTGGTCTGTAGCTACATCAATATGTTGACCTTGTGGTTGTTGGTTTGGCTGTAAAATATCTTTGCTTTGCACACCCACTAGGAAGTTAGCTCCCTGGTATGTAATTATTCACAAAAGGAGAAACCATTTCCTGGAGTATTAGCAATAGGATTTTTCCTATATACTCCCTCCATCCAAAAAAAAAGTCATTTTACCCTATTTATTACGTGCATGTGCATGCAACAATCAACCAGTGCCAACTATGGCTAATAAATTGGGGCAAGTAAGGTCATTTTACCTGCTTGTTAATCTGTCATAGAATTTCTAGAATGACCTTTTTTTTGGGACGGCAGGGCTCCGGCTCCTCAAAAATGGCTCCGGCTCCGGCTCCTCTGGTGGAGCGGTTTCTCTGATGGAGTGAAGCTGTTTTGGAAAATGTTTGGCAAAATGGCTTCATCCTGTCTTTCATGAATAGATTGGAGAGGTTAAATGTCCAATATGCCCATAGCTATTTGATGTGTTTGTGCTGCTTGAATTTTAGTAAGTAATTTTAAAAAAAGGAGCTAATCCTCACACAAATGATATAACCATGGATACATAGAGAAGATCAAATGACCATACTACCCTTATTTTTTTTCTCAATTCTTCCTATTTCTTTCCTACTCATTTTTTCTTCACTCCTATTCTCTCTCCTTATCCTCTTCTTCCCCGTGTAAATCGGCTGCAGGCTCCTACGGGCAGCGGCGCTGGCCGTCCCCCATGGCCATGAGCTGCTGCCGGCCTACTGCAGGTCCAGCCGCGAGCTCCCACCAGCCAGGCGTCCGCCACGAGCTCCCACCGCGCTACCGGCCGCCGCTTGGGCTCTTGCGCAGCCGGCTGTCACCCACTACCACCTGCCACGCCCGCCGCCGCTTGGGCTCCCGCGCAGCCGGCCGTCGCCCACCGCCACCTGCCACGCCCGTCGCCGCTCGCGCAGCCGGCCGCCGCCTGCCCCGCCCGCGCAGCCTGCAGCCGATGCGTTTTTTTTCGTTGTGTGCGGGCTAGGATGGTAAAACAGGGGAGTGGCAAAATCCTTGTAAATACGTCAAAGTCCGGGGGTAAGCTGGGACAAGCGGACGCGGGCCTGCAGCCGGAGCCGCGTGGAGCCTCGTTTCGTGGCTCCACCTTCTGCGTGGAAGCCGCAAGGGGCTCCAGGTGTGGCTCCTGGCCCGGAGCTGCTGCATTTTGCACCCTTTGGCAGGGCTCCGACTGGAGCCGGTTCTGGAGCCCGTTTTGGAGCCCTGCCAAAGAGGCTCATTATATGTTCATGTTAGAATGGTTCAGATGGTAAGGCCAAAAACCATATCACTCTGCTTTTTTGCTAATGACTGTAGTAAATCAGGAACGTGGTTGTTTGCTACTTTGGTTAATGTATTTTCTCAGCAAAGTTAAACCTCAAATGTCATTTTTATCACTTGATTTCGACATACAACCTAAATGTTCGTTCATCCTCAATTCTGGTTCTGCATTAGCATATCTTGTCTAAGCCTATCATTTTGTGTTGTCATTGATTCACTGCAATAATATGGCAGGGGGTTTTCTGAATATATGGCTAATGGAGGTGAATTGGCCTATCAACAGCTGTGTGGCAATATTACAGCGGAGTTCAATGATTGCTCAAAACAAGTTAGCTCTGTTTGACTCATCTTCTTCTTATCCATAAAAAATTCTTGCATCTTATAATTTTTTCCCCCTTCAGGTGCTTGAAATGATTTCGGTCCTCTCAATGCCAGAATTTTATCGTAGTGATCTTGTCGATTTACTGAAGGGTGTTCAAGCACACGAGAAAGAGAAGTTGCATTTGGTAAGCTATCTCGGGCACATGTTGTGTTGTCCTGTGGACCATGAAATAATGCTTCCTTAAAATAACTAGAGTTCATGTATTCGGCTCTAGAGTGAAAACTTCTTTCATAGTTAAACTGTAATGATTTGTTTTTAAATTTCATTTATCCTAGGAAAACCATGATTAGAGGAATTATTAGCACACATAGATCATAGTTAGGTTTTCTTATGCTTTATACAAGTCAATTTCTTTTACCGAATGCTAAAGGAAACTAAGGTTTACCCTTTCACAATGCATTATAGCCCACGTCAAGTTCAAAACGCTCCCTACTTGCAATTCCCTGTATTCAGTGTAAGTTGTTCATTAAATTTTTAAAGTGGCAGGGATTGTTTGGTTTTTGCATGATAACTGTTTCAGGTTTGCTATATCTGTGTATTGCACCTGGTAGCTGCATCAGCCTTTTAGGCCTTTAGTAGTGACACCCGAATTTGTGTTGTAGTCTAGCTACTCATTACTCAACTGATTAACCATTTCTAATTATTTGGTTGCTTTAACTGATTCACCATGCCTGAATTTAAATGTAAGCTAGTTTGTGCTTGCAAAGTTTAAGATGCAACTTTGTTTCCATCATCTACTTTACATTTCTTCTATACCTTTATATTGGCATTTTCTTTTTCTTCAGTTGTTGATCATTTATGTCTCTTGTCTTCCTGTTTGGGTTCCCTGATTTCCGAAGACAGCGAAGATTCAGGTGCTCAAGAAAGCCGGCCGGCCTTCAGAACGCCTGGTGAACCATGCGGACTGCAGGTCGCGCAGCCTGACCCAGCACGTGTGCGTCCACGTCAAGGAGATCACGGAGGCCGCAGGCACGGAAGACGCTGAGGCGGATGCGGAATACGAGGCCGCCCTCAAGGAGGCCATACAGGGCGTGCAGGAGGCAGTGACCAGCATAAACGAGCACATGGAGGAGGTGCGCTACGAGATCGACGCTCTTGAGGCAGAGACGGTTGGGAGCAGGTTGATGGAAGTTGAGGAAGCGTTCCCTTCTACCCTGTCTATAAAGTAGAAGAGATGTTGCGCGCGGAGGTCTGAATAGTTGCAGGCAGAAGCTAGTCGCAGGTGAAATGTTTTGGATTCTGTTCAGTTCAGAACGCTTGGTAATGGAACCTGAATCAGATGATCTATATGTAGGTTAACTTATGAGTTATGATGTCCATGTTCCGGAAAGAATGAAATTTGAAGAACTGATGGACAATGTTGCAATGCTGTATTTTGTCTAGTTTTTGGAGCAGCGGTTTGCCATCTTTTTTAGCGATGCAGAGGAAGGAGATGGTACGAATATGTTGGGGATTTTTCAAGCGCCAAACCATCAGCAAGAACTCAAGAGCAGGGGCATGCTTAGATTTCCAGGCCGCGAGCGTGGCTCGCTAGGTCGTTCCTTTATCTGAGCTCTTTTGTCTTTTTTTATTATTGGAACTGAGTTCCATCGTTCAATTTAATTAGGAAAATTTGGTGCCTGCCTACTAGACTGTTAGGTGACTTGTCTCTGTTACATCAATTTCTAATCACTAATTTCTCCACGAGTCCAGCCACACAAGGGCACCTAATATAATTTTAAAGCGTCGTCCAACTGCACGTACACCGACGACCAAAAAAAGAACTTGTCCTTGGCAGATATGAGTCATGATCAAACAGTTACTGTTCGACCATCAATATACGTAGAAAACATGAAAGTTGTACCGTGGTACCAATAGATGCATTATGACAATAGTTTTATGCATATATACCGTACCAAAATTGCATCTTGCAGACTTGCACCCCCCCCCAAAAAAAAGAAAGAAAAAGAAAAAAAAAGGAGAGTTCGATTTGCAGTCTGAGTGATAAACATCTATTTTCATCCTCATTTACTGAAAAGGGTACTGATTTTTTCTTGTTGAATTCATGCATTATAATGATCCCTCTTAAGGTACAGTGACATGCTTGTCAGTGTCGTCGGTTGGTCGAGCTAAGTAGGAGAATAAACAATTGTCCTTTGAAAGCAACCCACCCCAACAACTAAAATAAAACATCCTTTGGTTTGATCTAATGTCTTTTTTATTGAAGGATGGTTTTATCTAATTGAAAGTAATGCATTTGGTTTTATCTAATGTCGAAACCCACTAACAGAAGTGAAGCCGTAGGTTTCATTTGCCCACTAACAACCTGGCATTGAACACAATTATTCATACAGTCCTAAAAATTTATGGTGTAAATGCACATACAAATAATGCTTCAAGTCATTGCCCCCCCTCCTCTAAAATTAAAATTACAAGACTTAGGTCCTAAGTTCCATTTAGATTCAAGTGCTAATGGTGAAAGTGATAAATTTTAGCACTAGCTCATCCAAATGGAAGTGTTAATAGGATGGACTAAACTTTAGCCAAAACTCAAAAACTTTAGTATGTGTATAACTGCTAATATATGCTAAAGTTTAGCAATTAATTTTAGCTCATCCAAACATACTCTTATTCTGCTTTCTTTGAACTCTTTTGACCAATACTTACTCTACTTATATATAATCTTTTCTGATATAGTTGATGCCACTATTTAAAATAGTTTATTTCAATTATACTTTTCTATGACATAAATAAATATTAATAGATCATATCTTTGTAAAAAAGAACATAGGAAGTAATATCCAAAGAGAGGTCGATCAATGAATTATTGGATTTAGATAAAATGTATTTTTTGAATTAATATATTTGGGTGGCAATATTTAAATCACAAAATTCTAAAAGTAACGGTTAACTTCCGATAAAGTAACGAATAGTCTTTGTATGGTTAATTAGTGAGATATTTGATCTTTTTTGCTGTTGTCACAGCGCCACCATTCACCATCTTTGGCTCTTCTGATTACCTCTTGCAGTTATGGCCTCCTCTAAAGACTTGTGCCACCGCGACACAACCAAGCGGTCTATCTTTTCTCCTTTTCCATGTTACTACACACGCATGGCCATCTATCACTAAATTACTACCGCTACCCTTCCTTTATTTAATCCTAATATTTTTTATTTTATCACGTGCTTGTTCATGCGGGGTCACTCTCATCTACTCTTCTACGCAAGAAGTTAATTAGGCATTGCCTACTAGCAAACTTGCGGGGATCGGTGAGAATATTCTTTCTTAGCAAGGGAGAAAAAAATATTAATTTGGATGTACTGTACAAGTAAGATTTCTTTGCTTGAAGTTTTCTCTAGTGTCTTACTCAAATCCACCGACATTGTAGAAGATAGCCTATATATTGTGAATTGTTAAAATTTGGATTATAAAAGTTGGAGAACTGTTTGGATCTATCAACCATTGATTGTGGGTTGAGTGGGTGATTGGATTACACAAGCTAGAAGCATATGTGAGGTGACTTGTGGAATACCACGACATGGAGACATGGAGTTGGGCATGCATCATGCCACAGCTCGAGAGAAGAACTAAACAGGGAAACCAAGGAAGAAAAGAGAAAAAAGAAGGCCAAGTAACCCAACAACGAGGAGGAAGGTAAGGTTGCCCTAAGCAAGGCGAGACCAAAGAAGAACCAAGCTACTTACTCCTGCTTTTGCTCATCTAGCCGTGAGCGCTTGCGAGGTAGCACAAGGTCTAGCGGAAAACCGTCGACACTGGAAACCGGCCTCGGTTCACTAGCACGGCACTCCCGCCGCTCCAAGCCTCAGGTGCACGGTGGCTTCCTGGCCTGATCAGCCGTTAGCGTTAAGCATGGCAACTAAACAAAGGAGCCCGCCCATGGCTATAAAGCGCTCGCACTAACCGCGCCCCGCCACTGGCATATCCCCCTTGCGCCCTCCTTATCCCCTCTCCCCGCTCCCACCCTTCTTCCCTTGCCCGCTCGCCCGCCTCGATTCATCCCTCTCGCCTCCCCTCCCCCTCTCCCGATTCCCGCGGGCGGGCTCGCGGATCCACGCGCCGCGCGCTCCCTTCCACACGATGAGCAGCCGGCGGAGGGTCGAGGCCTGCGACTCGTGGCGCCCGCCGCGGAGCCACGGCGGCCCCGCCATCCTCCTCCGCGCGGGGCCCCGGCTCCCGGCCTTCGCCTCGCTCTCCGTCAGCGAGGGCGGGGAGGCCGCGGCCGTCGCCAAGGCGGTGGAGGAGGCGGTCGTCGCCCGGGCCGGCGAGGGGAGGGAGGAGCAGCGGGCGGCCGCGGCGGCGGGGGCCGAGGATGCCAGTGGGAGGAAGGAGCGGAGGAGACTGCCCCCCGCGGCGCGGCTGGCGCGCCATCCGCTGGCGCTGCTCGCCCTGGTGCCCCACGGCGCCGCGCTCTTCGCCGCGGGGGCCGCCGCGGGCGCCGCCGCCAAGACCGTCACCGCGCCGCTCGACCGCGTCAAGATACTCATGCAGGTAGGCACGCCGCTATCTCTCTCTCTCTCGCTCGCTCCGGTTCCTCGCTCGTCCTCTTACTTCTGCCGTGCGGGCGTATGGCTGACGGGGTTTTCGTTGCTCTGTTCTCCTCTGCAGACGCACAGCGTGCGGGTGGCAGGAGAGAGCGCCAAGAAGGCGGTTGGATTCCTCGAGGTGGCAATGCGATCTATCGCTTCCCTTTCATCAATTTAATTTCACTCTGAATGCTGTGTATCCAGAAATGCACCTTCCAAAGTACATTCCCCGTGGAAAATTTTGAAATAAACTGGAATTCTGTGCAGCTTATCTTTAACAGAACATGAGGCTCGGCCCCTCGGAACATTTTCCATGAATGCTACAGAGACAGTTAGGGATGATCGTAAATAATTTGGGTCATTGGGTCCACCCAATAAGTTAATAAAATGAACTAGAATGACATTCTACATAATTAATTTGGAGGGAGAAAATAAACTAGAGTGGCATGCCATCGTAATTAATCAGCTGAACCAGAAAACGCCATTGGGTACCCACTTGCATCCGTAGAGGCAGTTATTAGTTGACAAAAATTTGCTGCATTGTAAGTAATCATAGACTTCGTGTAATAGGCACTGGTCAGAAAATTTGAGATAACAGTCACTGTTGGAAAAAAATAAACTTAACTGCATGGATCCTTGGATGGTTCTCTGTTTTGAGCCTTGACCATGATGCTTTGTGATATGTGCATGGAAAGTAGAGATCATCAGCATGATCAAATAGTTATTGTGGTAAGCAAACATGGGTATTAACCATCCTATTGGAATCAGAAATTCCAATCCTAGGTATGGGCTTGAATCATGTGCATACTCCCCTCTGGCCTCCATCCCTATCTCGGTTGGGTAAACGTGAAATTTCTACTTTAGAACATAATGGGAGGTGAAATAGCTCTCATTTGGTAGTTGCTACTTGGACTTGCATCTTTAGATAAAAGTGCAATCTGATACATCTGCAATTATGTAGGCTATTGCAGACATTGGAAAGGAGGAGGGTCTTAAGGGTTACTGGAAAGGCAACCTTCCACAGGTGCTTGATATTCTCCTTCATATGACTATGCATGGTTTATCTTGTAGTCCTGTGCTGATTCTTATTCTTCATAAATTGGTCCAGGTTATTCGCATAATTCCTTACAGTGCGGTGCAACTCTTCTCATATGAAGTTTACAAGGTCATAATTATTCCTTGTTCTTTTGGCCTTCAATATTTGTTTACGTTATTGTGAGTTCCATATCTTTGCTCTCTTACAATGTTACTGTTTTTGCATTCAGAAAATCTTCCGAAGGAAGGATGGGGAGCTTTCTGTATTTGGGAGACTTGCTGCTGGTGCTTGTGCGGGCATGACATCTACACTTGTAATTTATTTATTTGCTTACCTGCTAGCAGATGTCTATGCATTTCTAATTTTGTTCAATAGGGGAATTTGTATATACTTGGTTTATGCTTTGGCCTTTAATTAGTTGTGGCAGATAAACTTCAAAATATGTGGCAGGACATTGTTAGCACATTCTGAACTTTCTAATTGTACTTGCTGATAGGTAACTTACCCACTGGATGTTCTCCGGCTCAGGCTTGCAGTTCAATCTGGACACAGCACTATGTCTCAGGTAACAACTCTTGTAAGTGCAATTTTCTGTTTCTTGGAAATTGGCGTAACCTGATGACTTTGTAGGTTGCTCTTAACATGCTGAGAGAAGAAGGATTGGCCTCCTTCTACGGTGGTCTGGGTCCATCTCTTATAGGAATTGCACCTTACATTGCTGTGAACTTCTGTGTTTTTGACTTGTGAGATTCCCTCTATTGCATATCAAATACCATACATGAAAGGTCCTCTAAAAGTCTCCACCTCACATTTTTATATGGCATTCTTTTTGGTGTACAAGAATGAAGAAATCAGTACCAGAAAAGTACAAGAACAGACCAGAAACATCGCTAGCAACTGCTCTTCTCTCAGCAACATTTGCAACTTTGATGTGTTATCCCCTGGACACTGTTAGAAGACAGATGCAGATGAAAGGGACGCCATACAACACCATTTTCGATGCTATTCCAGGTATTGATAATGCATAATACTTGCTTGATGTCGCAATTTGAACTATGTTATTTGTGCATGCTCACTTGCTACTTTGATCATGCCCTTTGTGACCTAAAATACTAAAATGAAAAGTCTGTTTTGGTGCCAAACGCAGGCATTGTGGAGCGTGATGGTCTAGTTGGGCTTTATAGAGGTTTTGTGCCAAATGCGTTAAAAAATCTGCCAAATAGCAGGTACCCTTTTGCTCACTTATTTGGCAAAAACATTTGGTTTAGTTTTGACAATGCTGATAGCTTGTGGCGTGTCTTGCAATGCATGTAAATACTCTGCTCATAAGTTTATCATATCCATGCAGCATTAAACTGACTGCATTTGACACGGTGAAGACACTGCTAGCTACTGGACAGAAGGAGCTGGACAAATTAATACAAGAAAACGAGGAAAAAACAAGCTAGTGAAAGAGCTGTGCTCAATCTTTAAGGCTTCAGCAGAAGGCACACCGTTGCTATGTTTCCTCCTTTCCTGGGGTCATGCTTTAGGATTTAGGCAGCACATGTTTCTGTTTCTTTTGTCGCATTGGTCCTATTTATGTGTTTTCCTTAGCATAGATATTCATAGAGATAGAGGAGGATTGGAAGGAAATAAGGCAATGGATTGATATCTTTAGTGGGGGGACAGCTTTAGCTAGCATCAGTAGGAGAATGCACCATACAGATCTTATTTATGTTAATAGAATATAGCGCCTGTCCTCATAAGTTTTCATAATCTATCAATATACATCATATTCAGCACAGTAGAATAGCATGGTGCACCCTGGCTCTGTAACTCGCAAGCAGTTTCTCCTTGCCAACCGAGCAGGGTGGGGCGTGAGCGTGTGACTGCTACGTGCTACAGTACTATGGCAGTCTTTGTATTTCACATCATAGATTCTGTCTTGATTTTTGCTATCGATCCCAATTTTAAGCATGACTATGATTCTATGAACTGTCTATTTTTCATTGTTATTTTTATGCCAATCTGTCAGAGAAGTTGTCAGAGCATAATGTATCTGTGTGTGTGGTTTGGTGTGTGTGTAGGAGGGGAGGGGGTTGGGTTTCATTGGCACTTGATCCATCCTAAATTATTAGTTTTAATTTTTTTAATTAATAGATTTTGCTATGGAATGCATAGCAAAGTCTATGAATTTAAAAAAGTCAAAACGACGACTAAAGGGAGTAATCGGTAAGTAACCTTATATTACATGTTTATTTAAGTGAAGAGGAGACACTGTTGGAGAAATTATCCTGTTCTTTCATGGGCCTTTCATGGGCCTGGATGTGATTTTGTGGTATTTATTATCTCTCCGATCTAAATTATAGATTGTTTGAGTATTTTTAGATGCATAATATTTATTATATATCTAGATATATAACAAAAATTATGCATATAAAAATATCAAAATAATCTATAATTTAAAATTGAGGGAGTATGTCTCGTGGAGCGCACGTTGTACACGCCGAACTTAAAGTACCGATGATTGATTGAAGGTATAGACTTCACAGTTTTAAGCTGGCACAGCAGGGTTCTGATAAACGATGACCATTTTGAAAAACATTTTGCTATCAGAGCTCCTAACATGTTCGCGAGCAAGCCAGCCTACAGCCTCGGGCGAGAGCCTGAGGCAACATAGCAACTTATAAACATCGACTATAATATAAGTAAAATTAATTGCCACTCACATACCATGCTCCCACCTCTGTCACTCCGTTTGATCCCTGGCTGTTATGATGTTGTCCTGTGAAATTGTGTTCCATTCTATAGGCTTGTCCTGGCTCTCCAGCCTCTACTGCTCTACGTTTTGGGCTATGAGTACCCGTTTCGTTCTTTATGGTTTTACTTTGTGAATTCGTGTGCCTTGCCAAGTTACCGTCCATACCCGTGGATACTTTTTCTCCCAGCTAAACTGTGCAGCAGTGTACTTCCGCTCCCATTGGAGCCCGGGCACGTGCCCAGGGTCGGCGTGCCCTGGGTCCGCCCCTGACCCATAGTACTGCATTGCTGTTGTTTTTTATCAACGCCCATGCTTCGTGCTGAACTCTGTTTGATACTTTAAAGCTGAAGTTCTTCGGAATATGTGTTGCTGAGCTCTTTCCTAAAATATGTGTTGCAGCTATCTATCATACAAAGTTACATCTATGTTTTTGGTTTTTCACTGTGCATAATTTGCTTATTGAGCTCATATTACGAATTGAGTGTGTCTCAGCCGGTAAGATTTCTTATGATAGAATTTAACCACCTATATTTAAGTTTGGATGGATATGTGTATATTTAAGTTCTTGACTCAGTACAAGGATGGATATGTGTATATATATGTGTGTGTGACCGTCTGTGTCTGGACTATATTTTAAAAAAATAGAAAAATGAACACTATTAAACATAAAGTTATAAGTTATAAGGCAGGCAAAAGTATGAGCATATGTGTTAAGTGTGAGATCAAATCCAAATGAAATATTTCAGTTCCATCAGAAGGAACTTGACTAGCCGAGTTGCGCTCTGAGGCATTAAAGACCTGTTTGTTTGAGCTGCAATTTTTGGAGCTTTTCTAAAAAGCTGCTGATGGTTTTTTTCTTATGAAAAGCTAATAATAGCTTTTAGATGATGCTTTTAACTTTCTGGACTGAGGGCCTGTTCGGATCCAATGGAAAGAGAAAGAGAAAGTGCAAAACTTTTGCTCTTTTGCATTTTTTTTGCACTTTTGGATCCAAACACCCTAAAGTGCAAAAGGGCAAATGCTACCGTAATTTTGCTAATTATGGATTAATTAGGCTTAATAGATTCGTCTCGTCATTTAGTCTTCATCTATGTAATTAGTTTTTTAATTAAACTATATTTAATACTTATAATTAACGTCCAAACATCTGATGTGACAGGAGCAAAAATTTTACCATTTGCCCTTTTGCCATTTGCCCTTGGATCCGAACAACACCTGAAAAAGCTATGAAAAGGTGAGAAATTTCAGCTTTTCTAAGCTTTTAGCTTTTCAGAAGCTGCGCGAGAAATTCGTTGTTTGTTTGAGCTTCTGGCTTTTCAGGCTGAAAATCTTCCCAGAAGCTCAAACAAATTGGGCCTAAGTCTTACTGCCATCAGATTCTATTACTTCATAAATGAGCACCATTTTTTCGAAACACCATGTGAACACACACGACCTACCTCTATGAAGCTTACAAGAGATTGGGGCATAAATGTGAACACCTATGCTGTGTGGGAGACTCAAATCCAAACAGACAAATCTTGTTGCAACTTTCAAGTAAGCTTATTCGGATTATATGTCATTGGTAAAAAGTAGCACAACTTTAGACAGACTTATATTCTCAACCGGAAAAAAATATTAAATTTATATTTCAGACGGGAGGAAATATTGTCTTTGCAAAATCATCATTTGATGATGAGATGTTCACACGCTATTCATGTTTCCGCCTAATGCCAAGCCAACGTAGATGGTATACCTTTCGCAAAAAAAAAAAAACGTAGGTGGTATACGACATTAACAAATGGATAATACGGCTACATTTTATTGTAAACATACAAACTAAATATTGCTTCATTCCGAGCTTCCGCACAATTCACCAAATTTCGCCAAACTTCACCTTTCTGCCTGTCGCCTCTATGCGCGTGCCTACACGTGTAAATATTCATATCATACGACTTTCCTTTTCCGAAAAAGAGCTCGCGAAGCGTCGGTTGCACGTTGGAGCTTCAAACGAGGAGCGCACGCCCACCCCCTCCTGGACCCGTCCCACGTGCACCGGTGACTACCAGCGCGCCAACATCCCCGCAGGCCCACGTAGACCGGGTCCAGGCCCCGCCCCACCCACCCTGCCCTCGCCCACCTCTTGAAGCCCGGAGGCGCCCCCCGCATCAGCCACTTGTCTCTTTTTCTTCGCCCCGCCCGAAGCCGAGGAGGAGAGGGGAGGGGAGCAGCGAGATCGCGCGCGCCCGAGATCTCCAGGAAGGTTGGTGCGCCTGCCGAAATGCCCTTCTCTCTTGCACCCCCCAGATCTCGTTGCGATTTTGATTCGTAGGGGTAATGCGGAGGAGGGAGGATCTCGCCGCCGGTCTTCCGCGGGTTCCAGATCTGTCGTAGAATGGGGGCGTAGATCTGTGTTTGTGGCCTGTTGCGAGCGCGTAGAATGCTGCTCCTGGTGCTGTAGCGGTGGTTGTGTTGGTCCTGGCCGCTGTTCACGCCATTGGTCCTCGGATCTCGGGGTGGCGGTTCCGTGTGCTCTGTTGTTTTGAGCTGCATCGTTCGGTTTGATCCGCTGTTTCCCCCGAGAAATGGTTTGGCATTGTGATGTTTTGTGTAGATCTATCAGCATGGTATAGGTTTGTGCATGTTGCTGGCTTGGCGCGTTGTGTAGTCGTATGTGATCTTTTTGTCGGTGATCTCAGTCCCCTGAGGCGATCACATTGCTCGTGATCTGCTGGTAACTTGTTGGCATTCATTTGCGTAAAATCTCAATTGGTTTGAGTGGATGACAATTGGCCCAAATTTAATGTGCAACAAATTTATTCGAGAGCACAAGCTTTCATCTGGCGTTTCTCTGTGCAGAGATTTTCCATCGGTTGATTTCGTCCTTATGGTGGTTGCTTTTCCTCCCGTGTCATGCTGATAATTGTTGGTTAACGGCTTTCACAGCTGTGGCAACATGGGGCTCACCTTCACGAAGCTCTTCAGCCGCCTCTTCTCCAAGAAGGAGATGAGGATCCTTATGGTCGGTCTCGATGCAGCTGGTAAGACCACCATCCTCTACAAGTTGAAGCTCGGAGAGATCGTCACCACCATTCCCACAATAGGTGAGAACCTATCCTTCTTTTTTCTGACTTAGGTGGATCATTTATGTATAGTGGTTACAGGGAGCTCCATTTCTTTTGATATTGAAGTAAGGGACATGGGAAATGGATATATGGTCTGTGAAGGCCTCGTTGACTTAAAAAAAAATAATGTAAACTAGAGATGGAATCTTATATTTGCTTGCCAGGGGGTAATGACAAGGGAAAAACCGTGCATTGCAGCAGAGCTAAATACACCATTTTTTATGCTTATTGCTTGCTACATGCTTGTCATTTCCGTAGTAGCTATCATAAGCTGCACACTACCTACAACTCATTTGTCCATATGTTCATGCCAATGGGGCTAAGCTCTGTCCCACTTGTTTTATTACCGCATGCTCTTACTTCTTGGCTTACAGATGTAGTAGATGGTTGTTTGTACCATGGTCTAGTTAGATGGTGCAACCTACTAAAATTGGTAAAGGACAAATTAGATTAAGACACCTTATTTTTGCATCCATCTTCTTAGTTTCTTTGGTTTGACCTGTCAGCATTGTGAAGGTCAGATGCACGTGTATTTTCAGTAATACTTAATGTGAGCAAGAGTAATAAACATTATATTTCTTTTTTCCCTTTGATGTGAAGGGTTCAACGTGGAGACTGTCGAATACAAGAACATTAGCTTTACTGTCTGGGATGTCGGGGGTCAGGACAAGGTACATGCTTTACTGGACAATGCCTCTCTCCCTTGAATAAAGTGACCTATCTGCACTACTTGTTATTGCAGTGCCATGTCAAAAAGATTGTCAAAATCATCTGGGAATGCATCCAAGTATGCTTAGGGTTTGACATACCATTAACTCATAACGTTTAATTGTTCAAACTACAGATCAGACCACTGTGGAGGCACTACTTCCAGAACACACAAGGTCTTATCTTTGTTGTTGATAGCAACGACAGAGATCGTGTTGTTGAGGCAAGGGATGAGCTCCACAGGATGCTGAATGAGGTAAGTTCTATATAAATGGTTGCATTCATGTTTCTTGCTATCTGTTGCATGGTCGATCATGTGCAGACACCTCAAGTTTTCTCGGACAACGGCGATAAAATATTGTTGGAGTGTTTTCCTCTAGCTATGTTCAAAATGCCACCTTAATCTATAAGTATTAATTGATTCTAGAGTAGCAATATGCATGAACACTGACTTCTACACGCAAAAGTTGCGTAATGGGTTAAAGTTGTGTGCAGTACGGGCATCCTCTCTAGAATGAAGCTGGTAAATCGTTACGGAGTTCCACAACAAAGCATTGAAATTACTCGATATGAATGGTGGGAAACGCTAAACATTTTGTGCAACTGGAGATATTACCTATAGTTTAATAATCAATCTGCTAACACCAAAGTTTGCGACACCTAACTGACAAAAGGGCTAGTTTACATATTGAAGTCCATATTCTAACATCTACAGATATTAGGATTGTCATATTAGGTGTTAGAGCTTCGGACCTAACAATGAAATTGTTTCGATATCTTTCAATCTGACATACATATGTGTATGGGCAGTATTTTTGAAGGCAACAAATACACAGCTGTGACTGTTTTTTTAGAAATGAAGTAGTCCCTCCGTCCCAAAAAAACAAGTCATCCTAGGAATTCTAGGACAAATTAACAAGAAGGTAAAATGAACATGTTTGCCCCTATTTATTACCCATATTTGGCACTAATTGATTCTTGCATGCACATGCACTTTCTAAATAGGGTAAGATGACTTGTTTTTTGGACAAATTTTGAATCCTAGAATGACTTGTTTTTTTGGGACGGAGGGAGTATTGCCTAGGCAACCAGTAGGGAAAAGCAGTTATTCTTATATGGTTTATGAGTTTGTTGGTATGCTCATTTAAGAGTACTCATTCCATGGCTTGAATATCCTTCTAGGTTCTTGTATTTTGCAGTTACACTTGGACTATGCTGCATGCATCTAACAATCTATTTGAATAATTACTTTAAGAAAAAGAGTTATTATTTTGTTGGGATAAACTTTGAGTGTTCATCTACATGGCATTTGCAGGATGAGTTGAGGGATGCTGTCTTGCTCGTTTTTGCTAACAAGCAAGATCTGCCAAATGCAATGAATGCTGCTGAGATAACAGATAAGCTTGGTCTCCACTCCCTGCGCCAACGCCACTGGTAATATATTGTTTATATTTTTTGTTGAATGGGAAAACATAGTCCCAACTAAGTATATTACCCTCATCAAGGATATGTACAAGGATGCGATGACTTGTGTTCGAACATGTGATGGCGATGATGGCGATACTAGTGACTTTCCAATTAAAATAGGACTACATCAGGGGTTAGCATTGAGCCCTTATCTATTTGCTTTGGTGATGGATGAGGTCACAAGGGACATACAGGGTGATATCCCTTAGTGTATGCTCTTTGCTGATGATGTGGTGCTAGTTGACGAGAGTAGGGCAGGGGTTAATATGAAGTTAGAGCTGTGGAGACACACGTTAGAGTCGAGGGGGTTCAGACTGAGTAGGATCAAGACCGAGTATATGATGTGCGACTTTAGCCCGACTAGGCATGAGGATGGGGACGTTAGCCTCGAAGGTCAAGTGGTGGTCAAGAAGGATACTTTTCGGTATCTAGGATCAATGCTTTAGAAAGATGGAGACATTGATGAAGATGTTAGATATAGAATTTCAGCCGGTTGCTTTTTCTATTATTTCTTTCTACGCTATCCTTAATAGGGGGTTGGTTACATCTACAACCCAAATGGAAGCCAAGCCTTTCGTGGTTCAAAAACGTGTTGAAGCGGCGGCAGGTTTCGGGCATCCTCTGTGACAAGAAGGTACCACAGAGGTTAAAAGGTAAGTTTTATAGGACGGCGATTCGTCCGGCGATGCTATACGGTTCTGAATGTTGGCCTACAAAAAGGCGATATGTCCAGCAACTGAGCGTAGCAGAGATGCGTATGCTGCGTTGGTTCTGCGGGCATACAAGAAGGGATAGAGTTCGGAACGAAGAGATTCGAGATAGGGTCGGGGTGGCACCTATCGAGGAGAAGTTGATTCAACATTGGTTGAGATGGTTTGGACATGTACAACGGAGGCCTCCCGAGGCGCCGGTGCGTAGTGGAGTTTTAAAGCGGGGCGATAATGTAAAGAGAGGTAGAGGTAGACCTAGACTAACTTGGGACGAGAAGGTTAAGAGAGACCTTAAGGAGTGGAATATTGCTAAGTAATTAGCTATGGACAGGAGCGTTTGGAGATTAGCAATTAACGTACCTGAACCGTGACCTTTGTTACTTTTTATTTAACCCCTAACTCTTCCTTTGGCTTGTGCTCTTTTTGTGTTTCTTATTCTTGTTTTCTGTGGGTTTCATCTCTAGCCTACCCCAACTTGCTTGGGACAAAAGGCTAAGTTGTTGTAGTAGTAGTATTTTTTGTTGAATGGGAAAACTGTTTTTGCATGTATGAGATATTTCAGTAGTGATATTTTTTGGTGATTGGTTCTCTACACACTAATTGATCAGTGGCTTTGCCTAACCTGCTGAAATTTATTGTCACCTGTAGGTATATCCAGAGCACCTGTGCTACCACAGGAGAAGGTTTGTACGAGGGTCTGGACTGGCTCTCCAACAACATTGCAAACAAGGTACCTATTTCATTTCCTTGTGCCATTACCACACTTGTTTGCAAATGCATTGTAGTTTAATCTGCACTCATGATCTTGAAACAAATCAGATCATTTTTGTGAAAAGCAGCATCAATATGCGTCTGGTATACTGATATCCTTATTCCTGATGAATCCAGGCCTGATTGGACAATTCTGCGGTTTCGTGGAGTACATGGCGATTGCATCTTCCGCAGAAACAGGCCCATGGGTCATTTTGACCTTGAGACTTCATTATTATTTCGTTGGAATGTTTGTCAAGTATTGTATTTCTTTGCTAAGCCTTTCAGAGAGCTGGTTTGCTGTTGCGTTGCGTGATTATACCCTCTAAAAACCTGTTCTGATATCAAGACACTGTAATTGGCCATCGGCACTAGATCGTTTACTGAGTAATGCAGTTTATTCCAATGTATTTGTTATTGTGCAGTATTGATGTACCTGTAACCTATATGTTGAATTTGCCTACAAGGCTACAACTGTACCACTTGCCACACTGGTCCGTGGGGTGAGCCCCCTCAGGCTGTCTCCAACAAGACACGTTTTGCCTATCGGTTAGAGAATAGTTACGGTAGGCATTTTTTCTGATAAAAAGACGCCGGCGGTAAGAAATCTCTCCCACCGCTGCACAACCCCGATCCGAACCGACGAGTTCTCTTGTCGCACAACTTTCTCTTTCCTCCGCCCAATGGTCGAGCTGCGGATGGTTTGGCCTGGCCTCTCCTCCCGCCCATTGGTCGAGCCGTCCCGCCCATTGGTCGAGCCGTGGATGGCTTGATCTGGCAGAGCACATATTTTAGCTTCTCCCTCCCTTACTAGCCAAAATGCCTTTCTTTATGCCTACTCTTTATTTCTACTAGAGACGGATACTCTTTCTTTCTACTAAGACGGATGGCTGGTGCTGCAGTGCTTCCACAATAGCTATTTTGCCTTTGCCTAGCCGAATGGCTGGGAGACAGCCTCAGTACTGCACGGGAGACTCGTGTTCTGAGTCCGTCCGTGACTCGTGAGCAAGTCAGCAAAAGATTCACTGTTATGCTTGGAAAGGGAATATAAAATTGTAAATACATTCAGAAATCCATTGCAGCCGCCAATCGAACACAGCCACATTATTCAGCACAGTGCTAGGGACGCTCAGCTCACTCGCTCTAGGCTTGCAGCTCGAGGCGCCGCAGGCGCATTACCTCCCTGCCGATGACCCCGCAGCGCACCATGCTGGCCACCGTCCGCCACAGCAGCCGGAGGTCGCCCCACGGCTCGCCGGGCACCATCCGCTTGTACAGGTAGCTCTCGAACGTCCGCCGCTGCACGTACTCGTCGGCGCACATCTCCACCAGCGCCTCGCGCCCGGCGTTCCCGCCGTAGAACACGCGCTGCAGCAGGTCGAGGAACCGGAACATGAGCAGGAACTCGTCGTCCCACCGCCGGAGGTACCCGCGCCTCAGCCCGGCCTCCGTGACGGCGCCCGTGCGCGCCCACTCCTCCGCCATGGCCTGCCCGCACAGCCGCCCCGACTTGGCGGCGAAGTAGATTCCCTCGCCGGAGCACCGCGTGACGTACCCCGCCGCGTCGCCGACAAGGGCCACGCGCCCCACGACGCGGCGCGGGCGCGGGTGCTCCGGGACTGGGTGCGCCTCCACCTTGACCACGCGGCCGCCAGCGATCTTGGGCCCGGCGCGCGCGCGGATGCCCGACTGCAGGCGCTTGATCTCCGGCTTGGCGGCGACAGTGCCGGTCCCGACGGCGACGTGGTCGCACTTGGGGAACACCCAGCCGTAGAAGTCCGGGGACACGTCCCCGCCCACGTACACCTCCGCGAGGTCGTCGTAGTACGCCATGGCGGCGTCGGGGAGTCGGATGCGCTCCTGGAACGCGATGGCCGTCGAGTACCCCCCGGCGCCCACCTCGCGCGCCACGCGGCTGTTGGCGCCGTCCGCGCCCACGACGGCGTCCACCTCCAGCACGCCCCGGCCCTGGCCCTCCGCGGAGGAGATGTAGTGGACGCGGTAGGGGTCGGCGGGCCCCGCGGGGAGCGAGAGCGAGGTGACGAGGCCGGGGACGAGCTCCGCCCCGGCGTCCGCCGCGCGGCGGCGGAGGAAGGAGTCGAGCACCTCGCGGCGGAGCATGGGGATGTGCGCCCCGGGGGGCAGCGCGCGGGAGAAGTCGGCGGCGAGGTTGGACGGGGAGAGCACGCGCATCCGGGTCACGCGGCGGTCCACGAGGTCCCGCGGGATGGCGAACTCGTCGAGCATGCAGAGCGGGATGGCGCCGCCGCAGGGCTTGGCGCCCGCGGGGCTGCGCTCGAGGAGGAACGTCCGGGCGCCCGACGAGGCCAGCGCCTCCGCCGCCGAGGCGCCCGCGGGGCCGCCACCCACCACGGCCACGCGCAGCGGGCGTCCTGGCGCGGACGAGGAGGCGGCGGAGCAGGAGATGGCGAAGCGCGCTGGGGAGTGGCAGCTGGCGGCGGCGACCATGGTTGCCGTGGTTTGGGCGAATCGGGGAGCTCACGGATCGGCTAGAGATTTCCTTCACTTCGAGTGGAGCACTAGTTTAGTTTAGAGCTTGGAATTGGCGTGGAGTGGCGTGGCGCTCCAGTGACACTGTCGGGACAGGGGACGAGCTGGCCGTGGGCCCGTGGCCAGGTGCAAAGGATTCGGATCCAGGGTGTGTCTCCAAAGATGCTCTCTGAACCGTTCTCTACCCTATATAGATTCCGTTTTCTATTGCTCCAGCAGCGTTCTCTAAATGCTCGTTTAAAATAGAGAAGGCTACAGATTTCCTATATATATAGATTCTCTCTACTCTTCTCTATTTTTTCTTTACGTTTTAAACACTGAATTAAATAAAAATAAAATATATCCATAGCATTTTAGGTATGATAAATATGTACGTACAAAAATTTAGAACAAAATACGTTTCTAATATAGGGTTTAATGTATAGAGAACGAGATTTAGAGAACGTTGTTGGAGAAAAATAAGATATAGAGGAGAGAAATGAAGGATATAAAGAAGGATATAGACAACGACGGTTGGAGATAGACTTAGAATGGCGAGTTAGCTTTGGCGTACCTGTGCAAATTGGTATATAAATTTTAAATAACTAGGAGCTTCAAAATAGCACACTTACAGTTGTTTGCACATGCATTTGAAAGGAATCGAAATAGCAGTATAAGTTTGAATTGCAGCTCATAGGACTGGAGCAAATGGATAAACCACGATGTCAGGAGCTCGAAAAGTTCAACAAATAACTTCGCAAATCGGAAGTTCATACATCTTACGATGCAAAAGCACACAGACAGTAGCCTTTACAGGGTAAAAACGAAGGTAGGTCATCACAATCCTATGTGCCACTTTGTTGGTTGATCGTTAAGATGCTAGCCGATCTGAACAATATCTTCCATTGCTACTTACCCATGCATACGTAATAAAAAGAAAAACCATGCATACTAAGCATAAGCGTCATTCAAGCCCATTTGTTATGCGTCACCGTTCATGCAGATTTCATAGCAGGGATAGCAGAAATGAACGATTACACCCCTGAGAAGGCCTCCAACGATCTCGCATTAGATATGTTCAGAAACAAGCAAAACTTAACAGCAGAAGGCTTCAGGTAAAACAAAAACTCAAATGCTGTGCTACAAGTTTAAGCCACAAAAAGTCGACAAACTATTGCAATCGAAATAGACATACAAATGAGTGCTGTGTTACTCATACCACGGGTTAGGGCACTCCAATGGACAACAGATACACAAACTTAGACTCTTCCTCTTTGAGGCATTTTCAGCAGCACAGATCGCCTTCAAGTGATGGATCGCTAGGCACTGTCCACGAATATGTTTTCAATGTCAAACAGCCTGGTGGAATCGATAACTGTAAGTCACATAAGCAAAATGGCTAATGGAACCTCCAGCTCCCAATCTCATTGAAGTGCCGTACCTTCTTCCTTGCCACATCTGTATCTGTAGACGGCATCACTTTTAAACATAATAAAGGCAACAGCTGTCTCATGGCATCTGGATAGCAAGTAAAGAACAGTACCTCAAATCCCTCATGATGCTTGTGAATTGGTTCCAGTGTTGTCTTCCATGGGCATTCCCCTGTTAAGAAGTATTTTGTCACAACTCATCTGGAGGGAGAGGGAGAGGGAGGGAGGGAGAGAAGTATATATAGAGTGCACGTACAATTCTTTTGCTTCAAGTTTAACCTGATCAATCTGGTTCTGCAGGTCAACACAAGCAGCCTGAATAGCTATGTTTTTTTGACACAGCTCCTGCCATTCCATTGTCAGGGCATGGAGCTGACCTCCAGTGTGTTGCTGATAAAAAAATAGATTATGAGCTGAATGTGAAATATGATCATGATTCAAGTCCCAAATAAGGAGAGCAATGGATTATTACCTGGTGGAACTTCCTCTCACGATTGACAGTCTCTATCTTTTCATTGTATTCTACAGCCGTCTTTTGCATCCTGCATATAAGACAGTAGACCAATGTATCAAAACCATGTACACTATATTCCACCTATTTACAGTCATAGTGACTAGTAATGTTTGAAACCTAAAATATGGAGTGCTTCACTGGATTTTTAAGCTGGCACTATCGATGACATATCACACAAGTGACACAAATACAGTGATTTTTTTCGCCTCCAATACTCATAGCACAAGCCATAAACCAAACTAAGTTTCATATGAAATACAACGAAAATAGAGGCATAACACTGTCAAAGAACTCATGGACATAGGATAACTTACCTAGACAGAACTGATTCCATTTGTCGGTTCTGCAGCTTCCAAACCTCAACACCATATTTCAGCATAAGCTCAAGATTCTCTATCCTGCAATATTAGCTCTGTTTCAAAACAGATAAAAGTTTGTTTGGCAATAGAGTAATCATTATTCTATCAGTCCACTTTTATAAGACATGAAGGTTTCGGGATTTGAGCTTAGAACACTTTTAGTAAAACTAACAGTATATAGGTTTAATGACCCAAACAAGGTACAATTTGATACTTAGATTTATACCTTATGGCTATTATTTTTTAGCTATCACTTATCGACTTAGATTTATAACCATAGGCTATTATTTTTTAGCTATCACTCATCGACCATATATTTAAAGAAGTGAATGGTTAAAATTCAATTCTAGAGATCATGCCAAGTCAAAATGTGCGTTATAGGAACCATCGAAGAGAAGAATAAATACCATGCTAGGGATAAAGTTCATTAGCTCAGTATGCTGTGGTTACCTGTTAAGCTTTCCTTAGTTCCTCAGAGTCACATACGGCTGTAAATGGGAATCTACTATAGAATATGAATACATTACCCTTGATGCCCCAAAAGTAATAATCAGCCTTACCTTGTAATTTGATGCTGCAACTGGCTCTGTGCATTCCGTAGAGCCTGCCTCCAGGCAGCAACATCATTCCTCTTGTTCATTGGAGGCGGCTCCAAACCATAGCGAGACATATCTAACATGAAAGGAGGTTTGCCAGCCCTAACTCGTTCGTACTCTTTAGCAAGCATAGGATGATTCTGAAACAGAAGTAATAGCATACTTTATGCTAACAGCATCATTCATGGAATTTTAAATATCCAGTATCTTAGTACGCATCACCATTTGATATGGCATAATAATAATAAATTTAAGTACAGTACAGATATCTATGGAAGTAGAATAAATAAATAAAAATAGATAGTAGCTTCACAAGGTCCAATTTTAATAGCAGCGCTCATTAAACAGAACAAAATATTTTCTGTTATAAACTTAAAGATCGAACTAGGAAAATTTCCAGGTCATGTTCTTTAATTTGACATCCAACAAGAAAACCTTGATCTGTACAAGATTTCCACCTATAGTAATAAAAGGCAGACTACCCAAACATGATACCCCAGCTCAAAATGCACTATTACAGAAACGAACCACAAAAACTGTGTTATATGTTATACACATTACATACACAAATTAAATAGTTTAAAAGCTAAAATGTAAAGGGGTTATCAACTAAAACTTCTATTTCGTATAGAACAGTTCTAACGTTTCAACAATGCAAAGATACATTTATCCAGCAAGTTAGCTAACTTTTTTGACCTCTACAACTACAAATCCTAGCTCCCGCTCGTTTAGAACCCTAAACGCAGATCGCACCTGCCAGCAGCCAAAAAAACTTCAAGCCGATGCTAAGTCCCGAACGTAAAATCACTGCCCGTCGCGTCGCAAAACAAAGGTATGGAATCGAGCTACTTGGCTGCTTGAGACATTAAACAAAAATTGAAGGAGCTTAGAAATTTGTACCTCAAATCCGACGGTGGGGACTGGGGGCAGGTCCCGGAGGAAGTCGGCGGGCTTGCGCTGCCCGCGCCGCATCTCCTCCTCCACGAGGCGGTCGACCTCCCGCTTCACCGTCGGGTCGCCGTAGTCGCCGTCGATGTAGGGCAGCGCGTCGACGGCCTCCGCGTCCGGCGGCGAGCGCCACGGCGCCAGCGCGGGGTCGGAAGGCGGCGGGGCCTCCAGCATGAGCACCTCCCTCGTCTCCGACGACGAGGCCATCGCAGCGGCCGCGGAGGCTCGGGCGAGGCACAGGGAGAGGGGGAAGGTGTCGCGCCGGCGCGGAGGAGGAAGAGGAAGGAAGCGGCGGAGGCGGAAGTGGGCTGGAGTTGGAACTATGGAAGAAGCGCGGCTGCGCGCAGGGCGTGGGCCGTTTAGAGTTTTCTGGGCTGAAGCCCGGTTCCAAAGGCCCGTGATGGACACGTTGGACCGTACGAACGAGCCCAAGGCTCCCGAGTTTTTGCTTGAATTTTTTGTTTAGTGATGGAGATGCGCAACTAATTATTTGTGGCTGCTGACTAGGAAACGGGAACCTTTAAAAAGAAAAGGAAACAGACAAGGAAAAAGGCATTTGCGTTCCAAGCTCTGTCGCACACGCCTCTCACTCACTGGGGCTTTTTTTTTTTGAAGAACCTCTCTGGGGCGTTTGGGAGCCTGACGCCAGCCAGTTTTTTAAGTGGTGAACGGAATGGGTTAGTTTACCAAATTACCAACGCTCCAACACGTCATTACCTGTAAACACATGTTTTCTATGAAAATATATAAGAAATCCCATGGCATCACGTTGCTATTTATTGCCGGTTGTGTTGGTTTCTCCGTGAAAAGAAAAACAAAGAGCAAAGAGCACATGCTGACGACTCGTTCCACACTTCCACCGCGCACTGCCCGCCTGCCCCACTACAAAGCCAGTTGGTCCACTCCAGCCCTGCGAACAAAAAATATCTCTCGGAGAGTCGGAGGGCCGTCAGTGTCCACCACATGTCCGCATCCCCCGTACCCTGCCCTCCGGAGCACGGCCGGGAAGACGAAACGGTCGCCTCGCCGCGAGGCAGCATCCCCGGCCGGTGACACTTGACGCGCCACCGCACCACCGCCTCGGCTGCTGTTGGCACCCGCCTCGCCTTCCACGCGCGGGGACGGCGACCGGCGACTTTGCACCCCCGCCACCCGTCCCGCACGCCGAGCACCTGTTTGCTTTTTTTTTCCCGCTTTTCTTCATCACTCTCCCACGCCCTTTCCCCCCGATTCCTTTCCCCGCCGCCCAGCCCGCCCCGTTCCACACTTCCATTCCCACCAGGCCCGGGCCCTCGACTGCTCCTCCACCGTCCTCCGTTCTCCCGTGGACGCGCGCGGCGGTGCCGAAACGACCCAGGTGCGTGCCCTCCCTTCCTTCCCGCCGGCTGCCTCGCGGTTCTCGGCGATCGGTCCGACCGCTGCGAATTCCCGGTCGTTGGCGAGGTCGGTGTTTAGGCGCCGTGTTCGGCGGGTGGGATCAGATTCGTGGTCGCTAGTCCCACTCCGGGGGGCTTTGTTTCTTCGCCGGGAGATCGCTTGGTTTGGCTTTCCTCGTTTGATGTGATGCGGGGTGTGGTTTCGATCCGTTCCTCCTCGCGGTTCCCGGCTCCCGGAGGATCGGAGCTGCCTACTGGCAGTGGCCGCGTCGCGTTGACTTGATCTCGACCTGGCGGTGGGGAACGCCGTCAGGTGCTCAGATCCAGCCTTCCGTCATGTGAGGGCCGATTGCCTGTATCGTTCCTGCCGTGCTAGTGCCATGAATGCTGTTGCATCTTCATGTCTGCTCTCTGTCGGTCCTGGAGATCATGGATGACATTGACTTGCCTGCCGGCCTGCCCTATTTACTTCCCCCCATTTCGGAGATTTCGATGTTTGGCATTGCATTGATCATCAGTCGAAGCCTGCGGCTGTCTGTATATATTATTGCTAGATTGTTTTTCTTCTGTTTGCAGTGAGACCATGACTATGATGTGTATTTATGTGATTTTTATACTCGGTATGGCATTCATAAAGCTGCAGCCGAAATCTATAAAATACCTGTTCAAGTAGAGTATCACTGCACCAAAAATTATCCTTGCCATCCCCTCCCCTCCTGATCTGAAATCTGTAATGAGCATACGATTTCTTCTTTCATTATGTTCTTTTGCTAACTTGAGTTTTTTTTTGACTTTTTGCATAAAGTAGCTGATTGAAATTAGTTTTGCGTCTCATTCTTCTTATAATAGTATTTCTGCACGTCTTGCAGATACACATCTATTCGTGCTGCTTCACCAAGGTACTGAAATGTCCTTTCTGTTCAAGTCAAGCAACAGTGGTACAACTGAGAAAGGCTTGTCCCTAGAAGAACAGCAAGAAAAAGTAAGCGCGCAATACTGCCCAAACATCTCCGCTGGATTTCTTTTAGTAAATTATTTTCTTTGAAGGGCTAACTTGCTGTACCGTTTTATGGAGCAGATAAATGAATTACGCAAGGAGCTTGGTGAATACTCATCAGCAGCCATTCAGGGTTTCCTTTCAGATGCCTCGTTATCGAGATTTCTTCGAGCGAGGAACTGGAATGTGCAGAAAGCTAGTAAGATGATGAAAGCAGCTGTGAAGTGGCGGCTCGCGTTCAAGCCAGAAAACATTTGCTGGGTATGTTTATTTTCATTGAAGATACATGTGTTTACCGTCTATACATAGACTAGTAACTAGTTCATTCAAACATTGATGAGAAGTAGTCAGGCATGGGACCTTGTAGTTTGTGCAAACTGTATGCATATCTCCCTAAAGGGTATGGCATTCCCCTTGCGAAGTGTGTCAAATCTCTCTTCTGTAGGGTAGGAGTGTGTAATAGCAGTCTGTGTACCTGTTGTGTCTTGAGCTAGATAAGAATCTCCAAAGACGTGCAAGGATCACACAGTATGTATGGATCACCGAGCTCAGATGTGATGTGTGATAGTGTGTGGCCTACCTAGTTAGCTTGCATATGTAACCCTGCAGTTTTTGCTATTCTTTGAGCACAACAAATGTATCTTGCCGAAGTCAACAATAGTGTGGGCCCCAGGACCAGCCGGTAATAGCTATCACATAACACACAATGTTTACACATCGGTGGGGAATAAGGTGGATCTGCTAGAGAATTTCCTGTGACTCATTCCTGTGATTGCTAATTCTTCTCTCAACTCTCTCTCGTCATTGCCGCCAACTCAATTCCCCTCGACCCCCTTCATATCCACCACCGCACTCGAACCATGTAGACTGCCGGGTCTTCCTTCCTCGATTACATGGCATCAAGGTCCCCATCTCCTCTAGACCCACCTTCCTGAGCACCTCACTTGGACTGGGTGGCCCTCCAAAGATGGTGAGCACACGAGAGCCGGCGACTCTAGGGTTGGCAGCCACCGGGCTGGTGCCCCCTCACCCCATTCACTCCCTCCCATGGGCAACCGTGTGCTGCTTGGAGCAGCTCAGATTCAACCGGAGAGCCAAGGATGAGTGAAGATTGACAAGTAGTAACCATAGGTAATGGTAAGCTTCACTAGCTCTCTTTCGTGCTGGTTGTCCACCTGTCGGCCCGCCGCCCAACCACAGAATACTAGTATATGCATTTTGCAAGTGTTGTGCTTGTAACTCTGTACTGATGTTTGCTTATTTATTTATTTGCTGTAGTGTAAGACATGCAATGTATTAAAAGAGATTTTAGCTGATGACAAAGTCATAAATCTCAGTTATAAATACAAGTATTTTGATTAAAGCGCATCACCAGGCAGAGGCAACGACTGAAAACAAGGGCTACAAACAACGTCCAACAGCTCATCCATTTTTTAATCAAAATGTAAACACTAACATTGTGCAGATAATGTATTCCTTGCTGCCGGCATTTTAGTCAAAATGTAAACACTAACACTGTACAGCTAATGTATTCCTTGCTGCCGGCAGTAACGCTATTGCTGACTCCCATAGTGCTTCTCACCCGGTAGTAACGCAGCATTTATTGCTTCTTACCCACTTTTTATCTTCCTGTTAGTAAAAGACCATGGCAGTTCAGTATAAGCTATCTGGAAGTTCAGTATAAGAGGAATAAGCATGGCCAGTATTAGTTTGAGCACTAATTTAAGGATATTTTTCATTGATTGTTGGGAGAACAGCTTATAGTCCAAAAGCTTCCTGTATCTGTTCTTAAGAATTATCTCATATTTTCCTGTTCTACAACATAATAATTTGTTTCACCCTTTTACCACCTTCAGGAAGATATTGCACAGGAAGCAGAGACCGGAAAGATATATAGGGCAGATTACAAGGACAAACATGGGAGAACTGTTCTTGTATTGAGGCCTGGCTTAGAGGTTAGTTTAGATACTGCAGTAAATTTCTGGAAATGATCGAGTTGGCATCTTGAGATATTGAGATTGTGTTCGCCTTGCAGAGGTGTTTTGTATGACTCTGCATTGGATATGACTGCCTTTTCATACGCTTGGAAATTTGAATTTAATTATATGAGTATCTTACTATCTTGCTAAGTGCTTGTAAAAAACCATAATCCTAGTGTTCTCTTGCGAAGTGCTAAGCCTGCCCTTATGAGTATTAAGCTACGAATGCTGAATACGTGATCTGTCAACCCTTATGATGTAAGTATAAAATCAATCTATTGGGAGAAACAAAAGGAGAAGTTCAAGCTTTGCACTAAAAACTGTCTTTCTTTCCCTTAGTTATCATAATAACATTTTTATAATAACAATGGACTTTTAACTGTTGATTTTAGATGCTAATAATTTACTTCAGGGATTGCCTATGTATAAGCTGTTTGATATTTTTGTGTTGATTTGATGAACTGATATCATTGTGGAGCCTAGGTGCAAAAGTTTGTTGAACAAATGCAAAGCACCTATTTTTTTTTTAACTCTGTGTGCTTGTTTTTCTAAATGGAACAGAACACTACCTCAGCGACAGGGCAGATCAAATATCTAGTTTACTCTCTGGAGAAAGCGATTATGAACCTGACAGAAGATCAGGAGAAGATGGTGTGGCTGACAGATTTCCAGAGCTGGACATTGGGAAGCACACCACTGAAGGTGACCCGTGAGACTGTCAATGTCTTGCAAGACTGTTATCCTGAGAGGTTGGGGCTAGCAATCCTTTACAATCCTCCTAGGATATTTGAATCATTCTGGAAGGTGAGCGCAGCCGACTTTCTTCTGTTCACTTATTCCAGCATTTCATCTGTTTTTTTTTGCTGATCTATTCACCATATTTTAGTAGTTATGCATCTGTATTGGAGTGATTGCTACCAGCCTACCATGATTTTGTGGTATTGGTCCACATTGATGGGATATGGTCAACTACTTATTACACCTCCATTCTCTAGTTAGATTTATTTGTCAAATAGTTAAATAATTTTGTTGTCCCATCTAATATCATTCTCAATGAATTTAAACTATTAAAATTCAAATGTAATTGTCTTCATCTGTGTTCCATGATGTGTTCTGCAGTCTGCAGTTACCTAAACCTGAACCCAAACTGTGGAAATTGAACTCTATGAAATGCAACATATGCACACTGAAAATGCACTGTATTGAATCAATTTTTGGATGCGGCAGCAGCCTTCAGCCCTTTCGACCCTCGTCATGATACAATTTTCTCTGCTTTCATTCTTTCTACTCTCAAGTAAGTCATTCTAGGGATCAAAACACCAAACAGTCTAACCATAATTACAACTGACAGATAGTGAAGCCTTTCCTGGACCACGAGACCCGCAAGAAGGTGAAGTTTGTGTACTCCAACGACAAGGAGAGCCAGAAGATAATGGCAGAGGTCTTTGACATGGAGGAGCTTGACTCGGCATTCGGGGGAAAGAACCCAGCTACATTCGAGTACAACAGCTATGCAGAGCGAATGCAGGAGGACGACAAGAAGATGGGATCTTTGCACAGCTCAACTGATAGCTTCCTTGCATCATCTGAGAAGGAGGCTAATCGCGCAGACTCGGACGTCTCGAGCGAGGCCTCGTTCTACAGTGGAACCGACTCTCCCAGACATGACGCCGGTGAACATAGCACCCCAAAGAACGGCTGAGCTGGAATGCTTTGGCTGCTCGAGCTGAGAGATGGTATAGGTGGACAACTCGACATACAGTTATCTAAATGGAGCTATTGTCTGGACCGATGGGGCGCCAGTTTACAAGCTGGTCAGATCACGCTGTCGGGTCTAGAAGGAATGTATATTTTCTGCCCATGATAATGTAGAGAATATGGAAGAGAGTTTGGACCACCAGTGGCGATGTACTACATGAATTTCTCAATAAGATGACTTCTTCGAGCCATATGTTTGGTTACTCGTTGCAGGAGCCCTATATGTTTAATGTTTTGCACTAGCCGTATCCCGATTTTTCTAAATGCTGCCGAAAGACGTATGTCAACTTGAACAATTATAAAAGTTGTAACAGCCAACTACCGCAATTTACCTCGTATATAACTGATGATGTCGTTATAAGAACATAACCTTAGCTTACAAAACGGGTGTCTTTTATTATGCCCAACCCTAGATTACTCCCGTCGACATTTAGGATAAATTAGTTACTTCATTTGAGCTAATTAGCTTGCTCTAGTTTAGGATAAACAAGTTAGTTCATTTAGACTAATTAGCTTGTTCTAAACACTAAAAACTGGTAAAGTCAGTGTACAAACTTAAACTATGAAGTCCATGGAAAACGGTAATAGATGTTGCATTCGGCGCGCGCCAAACTAGGTGTGTAGGGGCCGAAACCGTCGGCGTGAGGAAGCAGATATATACAATTTGAAACACAATTGACACGTTCTACACAATGAAATGGAGGGAGAAGTGAATGTGGTCTCACCCCTACCGCGCACTAAAAATTTCAATCAAAATATGAACAAATAGAATGATAGATCATACAATTATCTATGTACATGTGCAAATTGAGATTGAACAAAAACTCTGTAGAGAGAGAGAGAGAGAGAACAGGAAAATGAATGGTTATGGATTAACTTGTTGCTCGCATTCATATGTCGATTTCTCATTTTGTTTCTGTAGAAGTTTTTGCTCAAACTCAAAAGTTGCATAGGCAGATTGTTACACGATCTATCCCATTCTTATTTTGTTGAATTTTTAATACAATCTTAGTAGCGTATTTTTGTGTGGTAGCCCAATAGCATCTCATCATATATAAGTATAGAAACTGTGGGTGTGTCCGAAATCCTCCCACGTTATCGGTATGTACCGCATTATTTTCCTTTGCTCGTTACGTTCTTATAAATTGCTAGCATAGGACGAATCGCCACGTATAAGGGTGCTCAATCAATTTGCATATTTTCTTAAAAAAAGGAAATTTTATTAATTTCAAGTAATGTTACACCAGGTTGATACAATCATACTCGGAAAATCCCGATCTCCGCCGAAACGCTCACAACCTAAATCAATTTGCATCTGAAGGACGATCATCTCTTCTTTCTCAACCCCGTGACGGATTGGAACGGCCGGGCCAGTCGTCGTGACTCATCCAGGCCCCGTTTAGATTGCAAAAAATTTGCAACAGTGCCACTGTAGCGCTTTCGTTTGTATTTGACAAATTTTATCTAATCATGGACTAACTAGGCTCAAAAGATTCGTCTCGTGATGTACAATTAAACTGTGCAATTAGTTATTTTTTTTACGTACATTTTATGCTCCATGCATGTGTCCCAAAATTGATGCGATGGAGAGAAAGTGTAAAAAGTTGGAATTTGAAGGTGATCTAAACAAGGCCCCAGTCTAACCTCTCATCCATACGCATCAGCTCCAATCCAACTGGCGAAGCTGGCCTCAGTCAGAAAAAAAAAAATCCAACTGACGAAGCAGCACGCACAAGCCCTTCAGAAACTTCAGCTCCGCTCCGCGTTCTGTTTCCCAGCGAGCTGAGGCACGCGACCACATCGGCCGCACATGGCCGGCCCATCCCGTGCTGCCTCTGCCTTGGAGGAGAGATTGGAAGGAACAGCGACCGATCGATATCCATCCAACTCGCTCGCGCGCATCGAACAAGCAGAGGCGATCAAACCCGTTGGCGTCGCGCGCGCGCGAGACGATTCAGATTTGCTCCGCGGCGGCGCGCGATGGATGTGGCGGCGGCGCGGCCACGTACGCGCGCTCGCAGGGTTTGCCTTGCCGGCCGGTCCAAAGCTTCTTCGGACAGGGCTGTACGCTCGATGCCTCGATCCGGTGTCTTTCATGTCCTGTTCCGGGCAGGGTGATGGGTGGGTGGGATCGTTGCTAGGGTTGCATACAGGGCCATACCGTACCAGGCCTGGCACAGGCACGATACACGCCTCACGACACTTGGTCATCTCTCGACGTCTTATCCTACGCCCACTACTGCTCCATGACGTGATTGACGGTGTTTCGTTTGTGACAAAATGCGGTGCTCCACGTGTTTGGTTTCTTTTTTCCCCTCTTTTTTAGTTATTAGGCGTGTTTCCATTTTATAATATTAAAAAGTTTTTAATATGGGAGAGAAAAAAATAGTGCAACAGATGCGGCTCTCGTGTTACGAGAAGAACATAGTTACATTCGTGCTTCAAAATTGCATTGCTCATTATTATCTAGCTCGCACGAGCATTACACCATAAGGGACCCATTGCAAAATCAGAAGCTACTGCAACACACACGCACACTTATTTTCTATAAAAGTTTACACACAATCCTACAATTATAAGCACATCTTAGAACGTCATCGTAATACTATCAAAGTTTATCGAAGGCGACTGACTAATGATACGAAGCTATATGTGTTTGCCGGTTTTTAATATTCTCTCATCTCTTCACCTTTCACTGTAGATTGGCGCCTAGAAAGGTAGGACCACTCTCCCGTTCGCACAAACCGAGGCTCCTAGCTAGTGTTTTTGCTAGTGATTTGTTTTTCTCTTGATTTTCCCATTCCATGTCATCCATGACTAGGTCAGCTAGCGACGTAGATAATTGTTGGAGAAGATCTTAGAAATTAAATCGGTAAATTTTGAGATTGACAAAGCCACCACAGAAGTTGTAATTGATAGTCATATCACCCACCATTGAAAAAATATGTAGAATAAATTATAAAATTCAGAAAAATGCAAGCACATGTACTTTCTGAACAGTCTTTTTTTTTCCATTTCCATCGCTTGCGCACCGGAGTGACCCTGCCTGCAATCTGCATCCATCGGATGAATAATCAGTGTGACAGGACGTCTCACTCGCCCTTTTCACGTTTGATCGTGGAGGCGATTTTGCCATGTCACCCACTGTTGAGAGGCAGACCACTCGATCGACCTGTCACCGGCATGTCAGACTCAAGAGAGGAACATTCATCCATTCTGCTGGCTGGAGGTAGCTTCTCTCCTCATCAATTCATCGATCATATGCCCAAAGCCCAATGCTAGCATCTACCTGTCTCCTCTTTTTTTCCGTGTTCAGAAAATCAGAATCTTCTCACTTGCATTATCAAATAAATTTCCGATTGGATTACAACTGTATCTGGCGAGAATCAATTCAATTCTGAACTGCAATAAGCTTGGTCATCTCTCAAATAGAGACTTTGTTGCTGGACTTTCGCATAACGCATGGTGGGTTCTATGGTTCAGAAAAGAGAAGTGAAGGAATGGATGAATATCTAGTGTTAGCTTTTAACTGTTCGAATTTTACATCGACTGGGGACCCCCTAGTGAACAAATAACCTGTTGCCATCAAGCCCTTGGCGACGAGCTTAATACGCTCCTAGCATGTCAAAGTTAACCTGGTAGATGGTTTGGCTTGTTCCTGCATATAGGTACGAGCTCGATACTGTAGGGGGCACATGAAGTGCACGTCGAGGTACCAGCAAGTTGTATCCACCTCATGCTAGATGAAGCCTAGAGCCATTCATATATGTGGCTCAAAACCAACATGGGCATGAGAAACATGTACACCCAAAGATAAAATAATTAATACCAACAATTTAAGCTCAATTATTAGCTAAACAAAGTTATCATCCCCTTTATTAAAAAGAGCAATCTAAATTCGGCTATGCGTGGTCTCCGAAATCAAATTACGACAATGTATACAAACTGAACGTGGCCTAGCTGGTAATGGACTTGTAAAATCTGTGCATCCAATTTTAAGTTCTCGACTCAGCGCAAAATTTTAGGAGAAAACGCACATCACCACTGTGAGCCCGAAGGAAACCGTCGTAAAACATGTCCATCTGGTCCTGATCTAGGTACCCTTGTCGAAATTAATTTATCCCTCCGGAGAAGAGGGTATAGATCAATTGTGGGTCCTAACATAATCTAGAATAGATTTATTATTTATTTTATTATAAAAATAGTGCTTGGTCCTATGTCGCGAGAACCACGTCAGAGAGAATCCGACCATTGACGATGTGGGTATAGAGGTGCCTTATTTTGTGCACTAGAAGAAATCAAAACAGCACGAGTGGGTGTATGATATTGTTACAAGCTATGCACCCACATTTGTACATAGTGACAACGTCGTGATCACGAATCTACCGGCATCATATTCATTTGCAAGATCTACCGACAAAAGATGACAACCTCGTGCGCGCCGCGCATGTACGTAGCTCACTAGCGCCGTCACCGCCGGTCGGCTAGTCGACGGCGTGTCACGTCCGGACCGGCACGTGTGCGCGGCCGCGGCCGGAGTGGTACCGTGCCGCGCCGTCACCGCCCATCTTCCTGGCGGCCGCGCCCGGGTGCGCCGGCGGCGGCCGGACCACCCGCACCGGCGTCGGCCCGACGCTGACCGCCTTCTCGCACCGGCAGCTGTTCAGGAACCCGCCGCTTTTCTTGCGGCCGGCGCTGCGGGACATGGCGGCGGTGAAGCCGGCCTCGGGGGACTCCGGGACCATGTAGCGGAGGTCGTCGACGCAGCACGCGGACGCCGCGCTGGAGAAGTTGGCCACGCTGGCCGCGTCGAAAGCGCCGCCCTCGGCCGTGACCACGCTCCACACCACGCTCGCCTCGCTCGCCGGGTACATGCACTCGCTCAGCGCCGGCTCGGCGGCGGCGGCCGCCGCCGCGGAGCCGTAGGGGAGGTCGTCGTCGGCCGAGTTGCGGCGGCTGCCCCGCCCGCGGTACGTGGTCGGGTACGACGAGGACGCCGCGAAGCTCTCCAGGTCGAACAGGTCCGAGCTCGCGTCGCTCATCGCCTCCTCGTCCGCCGGCGGCGGAGCGCGCGCCGGGAGCAGCCCGGCGCGGCCCGCCAGTGGCATGGTGGGCGGAGGGTCCGCGAGCATCACCGAGTCCTCGTCGATGGGGCGGAACACCTCCAGCGACACGCGCGGCGGCTCGTCCAACACGCCACCGCGCACGAACCTCCCCGCGGCGAGCGCTGTTGGGAACGTGAACCCCCCGGAGGTCACGACGCGGCGGTCGACCTCCGCCTTGTAAGCGGCGAACTCCACGCCGTCCGCGTTCCGGTTTGGCCCCGCCGCGAAGACGCTGTCAGCGGCAAGAGGGAACGCGCGGCTCCCCGGCGTTACGGTGACCTTCACTTTGGCGGGCTCCTGGTGATCACCTGCTGCAGCTTTTGGAGGAGACGGGTGCTTCGCCTTAAAGATGTCGCTCTCGAGGCACTCCTCGACGGCGGACTGCGGGCTGAACCTGGCGTTGAAATGCGCGGCCGCCGGGCTCCTCGGCTCGGACGCGACGTCGACGGTGACCGCCTTCCTGCCGGCGCAGGGGCAGTCGCGGCCGAACAGCGTCCATCGCTGGCCAGAACCACCGCCCGTCTTCCTGCCGCGCTGGTAACCCTGATCGCTCCCGTACGCCGCGCCGGCACCGGCCGCCTTCTGCTGCCTTGCCGCGGCCGAGTGGTGGGCCACGGACAGCAGCCCGGACCGGCTGTTCCAGCTGGCCTCGGACGACGCGGCGGTGCGCCCGCTCTGGCTGGCCGCGTCCGCCGCCGGGACGGACAGCCGCGGCAGCTCGTGACCAGGGATCGCCGGCGTCGGCGCGGCGGGGATGACGGCGGCGTCGCGCCGGACGACGTCGGCCGCTCTGAAGTATCGCTCGGCCGTGAAGATGCCTATCTCGGCTTCGCCCGACCGGCGCCCCGACGACAGCGCCGCCGGGCGGAGGTGCGCCCCGCCGGCGGCGGAGAGGCAGACCGGCCGCGCCGGCGCGATCCTGTACCTGTCCATGCCGCCGTATCGCACGATCTCCCCCCAGGGCGAGGCGGCGCCGCACTGTGTGCGTGA
Organism: Panicum hallii; assembly: GCF_002211085.1. Classification (NCBI taxonomy): domain Eukaryota; kingdom Viridiplantae; phylum Streptophyta; class Magnoliopsida; order Poales; family Poaceae; genus Panicum; species Panicum hallii. Next base: position 51,721,942 of record NC_038046.1, read on the forward strand.
TTAGGGATGATGAGGCGGGGGGAGAAGACGGTGGGAGGGAGCGTGATTTGTAGGAGCAGGAGCGCGGGTGGAGCCAAGCGAGTACAGACTGGAGGACAGGGATGGCGCGCCGGGGGGAGGAGTACGTGGCGAGCGAGGCGGCCGACGAGTGCAAGCGTCCGCGCCGCGGGAAATCCAATTTAAAAAGCGTGTGGCTCCGGTGGCGCGCGCGACGGCGGCATGTGTGGGACGGGGAAGCCGGGCCGCCCCGCCGCAGCGTGCCGGCGGCGGCTCACGCTGTCACGCCGGTAATCTTCTAATCCACAAGTGTCACGCTACAGTGATGAGCGCCTGTCTTCCCGAGGTTGATGGATTTGGGCCTAAGCGTGCAGAAGAGGCATGTCACACGCGCTGAGTGTTTGGATCCAAAGGCTAAACTTGAGCCCATATCATTAAATATATAGACTAATTATAAAACTAATTACACATATGGAGGCTATTTCGCGAGACGAATCTGTTAAACCTAATTAATCCATCATTACCGCATGTTTACTGTAGCATCACATTGTCAAATCACGTACTAATTACGCTTAATAGATTCGTCTCGTGAAATAGCCTCCATCTATGTAATTAGTTTTATAACTAGTCTATGTTTAATCTATACTATAAAAATTGAAACAATTGAAACCCATTCTCACCAAGATTAGGCCCACCGTACCCCTCACAAAGACCCCATTTGATAGCGCGGGAGGTTTGACATCACGCCGGTTTCCTTCTCCCATCACGCCGCACGCTCGCCATCACGCCGAACGCCTCCCCATCGCGCCGCACCACCACGCCTATCGGCGTCGAAGCGGAGGGCGGCGACTCGCGTCCATAGCGCGTGCCACCACCGCGAGAGCGCGCCGATGCGCACGGCATCCCTCTCGTCGGGCAGCAGCTCTCGAGGACGCGCACGAGCAAGTCGTCGCTGAGGTCGCTAATCAAGGCGCCGCCGCCGCAGTTGGGTGGAGGAGTCGCCCTGCGTCATTGGATCGCCGTGCCACCACGCCACGACGCCGCGCGACCACGCCGCGCAGCAGTTAGGTGACGTCACGCTATGCGCACCGCGCCAGACGACCACCTCGACCACCTCTCCTGATCCGCTAGACGGCCGCCACGCGCACGCGCGCCCAAGTTACCTCTCGCGACGTTAAGGTAAGTTGCCGCCGGCTGATCGGTTTCGCGAGGCACCGGATGGTCGGCACTACACTTCCTTCGTATATACATGAAATGTTAGCCGGTGGCCGACCGAACGTGAAAGTCCGGTCTCTTGGAAGTCCGAACGTCGGCCACCTTCTATGTGAAAAATCATTCGTTTGTGTGAATTAATATTAATTTCATTTACTGGGTTTGAATTGAATTGGACGGTTCGCTGGAGGAAAAAAAAGTAGATGGTCGTTCCCCACTTGGAGATATTACGGATACATGCGAAAATCGTAACAAACGAGCAACCTGTGATGAGTCTGATCCACATAATGGTAATAAGTATTGTATTTTTCTTAATGTACCATTACTATACTTTGTATACCTTGTATCATCAACTTAATATGATTCTGCTGAAGAAAAAATAATGATCTAAGAGAAGCGAAATGCCAAAGGGCAAGGGAAAAGTATACGGCCATGCCTGCTGAGAAAAAAGCTGAGTTGAATGCTAAAAAGAGAGAAAACTACCATCGGAGAAAGGCTGAGAAAGAAGCTGTTACCATGGTTGTGGAGACGTCAGGTAAAATTTGATATTTACTGCTGCAAATACCGCTGCAGATTTCAGTATATATATGTGAGGATGCTAATTGAAAATACACTACATGTGGATGTCATCAGTTATCAACCAAACAGATAGAAGCAGTGCTGTTCTAAATACACCAGGTATTCAGTTATCAACCAAACAGATGGAAGCAGTGCTGTTCTAAACACACCAGGTATTCAGTTGTAATCTATTTGGTAATTGTGTTTTTTGCTATTTTATATGATCTCCTTCTTTCCGAATGGCTTTCCATTAGTCATCATTGGAACAACAACAACTCCTCGTGTCACTTTTTTAGCAATTAGATGGTATTTACCGTATAATAATTTGCACATTGATATATATATACAGATGGATCAGGAACAAACAATCTTGATGATAGTTGGAGATCTAATAATGTGTCGTGGAGATCTAACTTTTGCTGTGAGTATTAATTTATGATGCAGCTTAATAATTAGGACATCACATTCATGTATACATCTCTGATTTTTCAACAATTACAGTTGGACGGCCTATAGAAACAGATTGATGAGGCGTTAAATGCCGTAAAGCTCACAGATTGCAAGTGGCCTGACCTAGACATGTCTTCGTGGCCAGTTGCTGAGCAATTTCATAATAGAATGCAGACTGATAGGTACTTTGTTATATGTTTTACTCTTATATATATATATATATAATAATATACCCTAAGCTTTATAATTTTTAATTATCTTATTATTATTATTATTGTTATTGTTATTGTGCTTGTAGAGTGTCCTATGGTCTGTTTTCTATTAAACTTCATGGAATACTGGACAGGGGAAAGATTATCTGACTCCTTTTCCAAGGTATAATGTATGTATATATACATATATACATATATACATGAGTAATTTGTTGGACTGCATGAGTTAGACATAACTACACTACATGAGTTACGATTGTGCAGGTCGACATGCAACATTTCAGATTGAAGCTAGCTGCCATCCTTTTCAATTCACTGTTTAACACGGCGAGGGACTGCATAGAAGAGCATGTCAGAGATGAAATATTCGATCCAAATGACTGTGTCATGATAGAACCAACACAGATGAGCCAGATGATATGCCGCAACTACAAAGATACAGCCTCAGCAATTTGCAATTTTATCTTGTCCATAACTGATGAAGAATCTCTAGGGTGAGTGTTGCCTTTATTCTTTATAGTACTTTTAGATTGGATTTGTAGACAGACAATATGGTGTTTTTGCGAGGTTCAATAAACAAAATGATGTTGGCAGGAAAGAATGGATGCGAAGTTCCAATCCGCACCCCATAAGCATAAATCTCAGGAAACTTCAAGAAATACTTGATCCGAACAAAATCATGGACCTTGATGTTTTCAATCTAGGAGTGCGTTTGATTGCTTGTGATGAGGCCGCAGTGTCACTTACTAGATCTGAAGTATTCCGTATGTTATTTAATTTGTTGGTATTATTATTACTTTTACATAACTAATATAGTTTATAATATAAATGTATCGTAAATTACTTAACAGCTTATCTCTTTACAATTCGCCTGCAATTACAGACGCCATCCTAAGTATCGTGTCAAGCAAAAACCCAAGGAACTGGCTACATTTTTCAATGACTGGCCCCTCGTTGGAATTGCATTCGCGGAATGTCAGTTTGTAAGTTCTACGCAAATTTCTTTTATGCTTCGTATGACACATCAAGCATGCGGATATATTAACATCTACCATTGTAGGTTATCGTGCCTTTCTATTCCTGCAGCACGTATGGCTTTTTTGCATTGGACAGGCATGCCAGAGTCATAGCTATAGTTGATCCTTCACCCGTGCGTGAATGCGCTGCATATAACCACCCCTATTTTTACTAACTTCCTCGGATACAAAAAGTTGCAAAAACATTTGATCGTTCCATGGAGGAAGTAGATCCCATTTGGAATGGCGACATTCATGATTGGCATCCCGTATTCCTAACTTTTATTCCTAGAACATTTGACGGGGTAAAAGTTATACTTTTACCTCAATGAAATATAAATATTTGGACGTGATAAATTTAAACCTACACGGAAATTCTTATGATGTGTAGGAACTTGACGGGGTATATAGTCTACGAGCTAATGAGAATGTGGGATGGTCAGCCATTTCAGCAAAGGTTCCGTGTGGTTAGTAAAACTTTCCATTAGATGCTCTCTGTTATCACTCAACTTCTTCTTTACTAATAATGTTAAAACATTGCTCTACAGGACTCAGATATACTCAGGAAATGGTTCCTAATTGAAGTCTTGAAATGTTATTCTAATGAGAGTGCAAACAGCATCCCAGAGGATATAAGAGCTGTTGTCCACTCCATAAGGAACATGGTGTTGGTGTTTTACCGCCACGCCCACCGAGGGATACCTCCGAGATGGTAAGTTTGTAGGTAGGGTGTTGCCGAGATCAGGAACTCGAAGGTGCAAGGAACACAAAATTTAGATAGGTTCGGGCCGTCGGGAGCGTAATACCCTACGTCCTATATGTTGTTTGTATTGCGTTGACGTTGTGTCTCCTGCATGAGGCACAAGTTATCCCTCATGCTCCTCTTTGGAGGGCGTCCCTGCCCGCTCTTATATAGTCTGCGAGATAAGATTGCATGGAAATCCTAGCCAGATACGAGCTCAGAAGTCCTACCCGAATACTTTTTGAGTAGTTTCCTTCTGTTCCGACTAGTTCTACTACTGTTCGATTAGTCCTACTATGGTACGAGTAGTTACAATAGATGTAGGGCGTAGACCATGTCCCATCCCTTAACTTAGAATATGTATGCTATGGGCATAATCCCGTGGGCCTTAGTCTGACAAGCCCCCGAGCTCTTCATAGTCAAGTACTACAGGCTTCCGAGTACTTCTGAAAGCGTCTTCGAGTTCTCCCGAACCCCATCTTGAAGGTGTCTTACGAGTATTTTCTTGACTGTATCAAGCCTATGAGGTGCTCATGCCCTGAGTAGTTGTCAAGTCTTCTTTTATATAGGGTGCAATTGAACCGCACTCCAAATGGAGTAGCCCCCGAGCCTTAGGTTAACTCGTAGAATCAGGCTGAGAGTCAATTTAGTCTTGAGTCTTCTATCCTTATCTTCCAAATGATTCAAAAAATAAGTCGCTGATGACACGTGTCCCGCAGCCTCCGAGGCTTGAATCCAAATCCCAAGGTTTGGAATAAAGGATCCAAAGAATCGTGGCATGCAATATATGACGCTAAATATTTGATGGTTAAGATGGGCAAATTGGTTCAGAAATTCGAAAACCTCTTTTTTCCGGATGAATTTTTTGAAAAAATGGTTAAACAAATAACTTCTCCAAAAAGCGCCCTAAATTACCGCTCAAATCATATCTTATTCCCTGAGTGCCGTGTCGTATCCAGCCCGTGAGCCTGGGAGCTAGATGAGTCGCAAGAGATACACTTAGTAGTCGGTGGCACCAGCCCCCGAGCCTAGGCTTTGGCCAAGTTGCCGTTGGATCTTGAACTGTCGATGAAGCCTACTAGTCGGAGTCGATTCTGACTAGTTTTGTAGACGAGACGAGTAGTCGAAGTAGCTGACGATGCGTAATACTAATCGGGAACTAGTAAACGTAATGTTATGTGAGCGAGGCCACTTTAGTAAACTGCACGTAGTACCAGTTGTGAACCAGTAGACGGAGTAGTACTTGAAGTATGGGAGTGAAGCCTCTTCAATGACATAGAATACTAGTCGAGGACTAGGAATCTGAACGTTACTGGAAGCATGGGAGTAAGACCTCTTCAGTAAACTTGCATGTAGTACTCGTCATGAACCAGTAAACGGAGTAATACTGAAAGTATGGGAGTGAAACCCCTTCAGTAACATAGAGTATTAGTCGAGAACTAGTAATCTGAACGTTACGGTAGGTACGGGAGCAAGGCCACTTTAGTAGACTTGCATGTAGTACTAATCGTGAACCGGTAAATGGAATATTACTCGAAGTATAGGAGTGAGGCTCCTGTTGTAACGTAGAGTACTAGTCGAGAACTAATAATCTGAGCGTTACTGGAAGTATGAGAACGACGCCCCATCACTAACATAGAATACTAGTCGCAAACTAGTAATCTGAACATTATTGGAAGTATGGGAGTGAGGCCCTTCAGTAAACTTGCACGTAGTACTAGTCGTGAACCAGTAAACGGAGTAGTACTGGAAGTATGGGAGCGAGGCACCTCCAGTAAACTTGCATGTAGTACCAGTCGTGAATCAGTAAACAGAGTAGTACTGGAAGTATGGGAGCGAGACCCCTTCAGTAAGATAGAATACTAGTCGGAAATTAGTAGTTTGGGCGTTACTGGAAGTATGGGAGCGAGTCCCCTTCATTAACATAGAATGCTAGTCGGAAACTAATCTGAGCATTACCGGAAGTATGGGAGTTTGACCCCTTCAGTAAACTTGCACATAGTACCAGTCGTGAACTGGTAGTATGGAGTAGTACTGGAAGTACGGCAGCGAAGGTGCTTCAGTAACATAGAGTAATAGTCGAGAACCAGTAATCTGAATGTTACTGGAAGTATGGGAGCAAGGCCCTTCAGTAGACTTGCACGTAGTACCAGTCGTAAGCCAGTAAACGGTAAACGGAATGTTACTGGAAGTATGGGAACGAGGCCCTTTCAGTAACATAGAGTACTAGTCAAGAACTAAATCTAAACGTTATTGGAAGTATAGGAGCAAGGCCCCTTCAGTAACATAGAATACTAGTCGAAAACTAGTAAGCTGACCATTACTAGAAGTATGGGAGCGAGGCCCCTTCAGTAAACTTGCACGTAGTACCAGTCGTGAACCGGTAAATGGAGTATTACTGAAAGTATGGGAGCGAGGCTCCTTAAGTAAACTTGCACGTAATACCAGTCGTGAACTAGTAAACGGAGTAGTACTGGAAGTGTGGGAGTGAAGTCCCTTCAGTAACATAGAATACTAGTCAGAAACTACTAGTATGGGCATTACTGAAAGTATGGGAGCGAGACCCCTTCAGTAACATAGAATACTAGTCAGAAACTAGTAATCTGAGCGTTACCGAAAGTATGGGAGTGAGGCCCGTTCACTAAACTTGCACGTAGTAATCTGAGCGTTACCGGAAGTATGGGAGCGAGGCCCGTTCAGTAAACTTGCACGTAGTACTGGAAGTATGTGAAGGTGACTGGAGGTCAACTAGCAAGGAAGAAATAAATCTTGCTGGTAGCTTCAGTCGATTCCTTGGGCAGACCATGAGAATTCACACGCTGCCATGCAAAAATATCATGGTTGGCCCGAAGGAATTGATGACGAGGTCCTTCACTTGATCTTGATCAGTTCCTTGGGCGGGCCAAGACAAGTCGTATGTTGCCATGCGAAGATGCCTAGGTTGGCCCAAAGAAAGTGACGACACAATCCTTCACTTGATCTTGATCAGCTCGTTGGGCGGGCCAAGACAAGTCGTATGTTACCATGCGAAGATGTCTCCGTTGGCCCGAAGGAAGTGACGACGCAATCCTTCACAAGCGTTGTTACGAAAGTGGTCGTCGTGCAAAGATGACCCGACTAGCCCAAAGGAATTCCTTGGGCGGGCCAAGACAGTTCGTCGACGCTGAAATATGGATGGACGACAAGCTCTATTTTGGGTAAATTCATTGATTCCCTGACCAGGTGGTTGAACGAATTATTTGAAAAAAAAACTCTTGTTTCGAGATAAAACTCAAGGAAATGGTTAAATAAGTTCCCTAAAGATCTCTGTAAAACCTCCATGAATCGGGTCTCAGTCTTCACGTGGGCAGCCGCCTTGTTGCGCCCAACCTCCGAGTGTAGAAACTAGACGAGCGTGGATAGTTGTCGATCTTGATTCGTAGGTGATTGCCGACGAAGCCGTATCACTCGTCGATGGAGCAGTGACGGTTTGTTGATGAGACCCGACTAGTCAGAATCAATTCCAACTACTCACTGACGGACTGAGTCCCGCTTTCGACTAGTTGTGTAGTCGAAGTAGTCATTGGCGGGTCGCTGAGTGCCCTCGCAAAGGTGAAGTAGTCGTCGAGTTGGACGCGATCCGATGCGTTCGCCTCCGTGAATGAGATTTCTTCAATGAAAACCACAAAGTCTCACGATCCGGCGAGGAGCTTTTGGCGATGCAACCCTCTTCGTCGGAGGAATCGAGGGTTGAAAGGATCTTGGTGATACCTAGAGGGGGGTGAATAGGCGTACCTGAAAAATCTAAAAAATTCTTCGCAGCAATTAAATGCGTCGTAACTTCCGACACTGGAGCGGAACTTCCGATAAAACTTAAGTCCTTATATGAAATTCAAAATTAAACTTGAAACTGCAGAACATGGCTGAATCAAAAGTTGCACAATAATACTAGTAGACTTTTGCACGTGATCTTTGCAAGCGCAACAACTCGAGTACGTAGATCGACACAAAACAAACTCCAGGTCAATAAGAACTAAATAGATACAATAAGCACAAGACACACGAGATTTGTTCCTGAAATTCACTTCCACTAAGGAAACTACGTCTCCGTTGAGGAGCTCACAAAGAGCCGGGTCTTCCACTAACCCTTTACCACACTCAATCAACCAGAAAGAAGGATTGAGTCACTTACTATGAAATCCATAAAGGATAGGGTAATACAAACATCCCGGGCGCACACACACGAGATGACGCTCCACGGGCGACACCAAACCGTCTAGAAGCAAGCTTCAAGAGTAACAAACGCGAATCAAAGGATGAAGATTCTTCAAGTGCTCTTGAGATAAACTTGGCTGCCCTTTCACTTAAAAGGTTGAGTCTTACATCTTAATCTTGCTCTCACTCAAGCCCTAGCTCAAATCAACTAAAGGATTAGCTCAATGAGGGATTGGGGAGGAGTAGTAAACGTTCTTGGAGGTGTTTGTCTCGAGTTAGGTCAGTAGCAAATAATTGGGGGCTGACGGGTATAAATACCCAAGCCCTAAAAACTAGCCGTTAGTATACTGGTTAAGTGATTGTCGGAACTTCCGGCACAGGGTCGGAACTTCCGACCAATTAAAAACAACTGGCCGAGGACCCCTTGTCGGAAGATTCCAGCTTCTTCCGATAAGTGTCGGAACTTCTGACCTAGGGTCGGAACTTCCGACACACACTAAAACAATCAGAAAACTAGATGCATAAATGTGTGACTTTGTATCTCTCTTTGATGGTTAACATCTCAAATAAGCACTTTGACACATTCATGCTATCCATTCGCATCCCTTTTAATAGTACGATGTTTTCTAAACTCAAATTCAAAATATAAAATAAGTAAGGATCTTCTTTTAAGTCCAACACCATCCTTTAAGAAAATTTGGTATCTTTTCTTGCTCTATTTCATTTCAATTAATTTTAACCTGTTCAAAACTTGATAAACTCATTAGCTCCTTAATTTTGTATGTCATCAACACCAAAATCTACTTAGGAGGCCAAATGCACTTTCAGTCTCCCCCTTTTTGGTTATTGATGACAACACAATTAAGCTCACAATAAATTCAGTAAAACATTTTGAATTCAATCATATAGTTAAACTCCCCCCTTAATATGTGTATTCATCAAGATAAATCCCTCATTGAGCACATGACAAGATATATCACAACAACAAAGTGGAAATAAACAAACACCAATTCATGAGCATCACAAAAGCAATAAGGTTCTAAGATCACACTAGCATAGAGAAACTCAATTAAGTCATACAACATTAAAAATCTCACTTGGCACACCACATATTACACAAATACAAGTTTCATTTGTCCACAAGCACAAGAGTTTGAAGTTCAACGTTTCAACGATGAAGCAAAGATAGATAAAGCAATCACAAAGCCTATGGTGAGCTCACGCCCCCTTTGGCAATAAGCACAAAAAAGGATAGGCCCTTCCATAGCCACTACTCGTCATCATCTTCAGCATCATCCTCTTCCTCATTGGTGGGTGTGTTGGCAACGGGAATGTCCTCTTCTTAATCCTCATCCGACGCCTCACGCCCACCCAAGTCTTCTTCAAGTTCATCCTCATCAACTTGAGGAGCACCAAACATCATGGAAGGTCCACCCATTTCTTCCCAAGGGTTGTAGAAGGTTGGTGGAGGAGGAGACTCCATGGGAGCATGAAGAGGTGAGTGAGGCATGTCATACTTGGCCATGATTTCTTTTTGTCTTGCCTCAATCTTGAGAAGCTTCTCATCCACATGCTTCTTGTGGTCATGGAGTTCTTGCGCATTGTAACGATCCACATTGAAGCATGCAAACAGTCCTTGAGAAATGAAATTTAGAATCTCTTTCGTTTGGGGCACGAGGAGGAGGGTCACGGGAGCTTGAAGGACCTTGAGAGCTAGATGCACCATGAGAACTTGAAGGATGATGGGAGCTTGAAGGACCATGAGAGCTCGAAGGACCATGGGAGGGTCCTTGAGTGGAGCGGCGAGGTGCATGTGCTCGAAGCTTGAGAAGGCGCTCAAGTCGGCCTTTCTTAGGCTTGTACACTTGATGGCCTTTGTCAGTCAAGATATTGACGCTGGTCACTTCTTTAATCATGGCAAAGATGTATGGTGCATAATGACAGCCTTTCTTTGGTGAGACAGAACAAATGATGATTTTCACCCAAATGAAATCAAAGACCCTGAACTCATTCTTGTTAGGAGCTATTCTTGCAAGGACCTGTTTGAGATGTTGTCCAAATCACCACTTTTGGGACACAGAGTGTAGCTGAAGAGTTGGTTGAGCAGCTTGTAGTAAGGTGTCAAACCATGTATTGTCCCAAATTTAATATCACCAAAAGCACTGTCATACATGAAGTGGAGTTCTCCATCATCAAGCACATTCTCCTCCTCATGGATCCTCTCTCTTGTAAGATCAGCATTGGAAAACCCAAGAATACTAGCAAAGTAAGCATATTCAACATAGAATGGCTTGCCTTGAATAGTCCAATGGAAGATCTTGGTTGAGCGGTTGACATAGATAGTGGAGTAGAACTGAGCAATGACTTCTCATTCCAATCACAGTTGAAGGACATGATTGATGTGAGATTCATCCTTCTACAAGCATCTTGGACTTCCCTCATCACCGGCAAGTCAATTTCAAACAGATACTCCCAGTTGATGGATTTCATCTCGGTGGTGGGATGAGACTTGCACATAATCACTGACGTATACCAATCTGCATGAAGGTTCATCCAAAATTGAACATCTCCTTGATGCTCTTTGCCATATTCAGATGGATCATCATATCTCAATGCATAGATATCATGCTTGCCCTTTTTGTAATCCACTGGACGAGTCCCATTGAACTATGCAGCAGTTAGCCTAATTGGGGGCTGCATCTGAAGGATGATCCTATCAAGATATTCTATCAACTCTCCAGCATCTGACATGTGAGTGCTTGGAGCAGAAGTGCGCTTCATGCGTGGATGAGCACCATGAGCTGAAGTACCATGTGGATTAGGTTTTCCACGACCACAAGAGCGCAAAGGAGCCTTGGCCACTACCTTTCGCTTGCCAGTACGATGAGCCATAAGCGAAGCTTCTTGAGTTTCTTCGGAATCAGAAGGAGAAGATTCAATCTCTGGTGAAGAAGCCCTCTGCTTCCCTCTCCTTTCATGAGCCATCTGAGTATGAAAGATGAAAATTAGGTTAGACACGATAGATGTGATCAGACTCAATCAAATGGGACCGTTAAGGCACCTGTCGAAACTTCCGACGTGGGGGCAAAACTTCCAACAGGGTCAGAACTTCCGACCCTTCGTTGGAACTTTCGACAGGGCCCGAGCAGACCCAAAAGATTATGAATCAAGAGATTTCGCCCACCAAATTTGATAACATTCTAGGCATATGATTGAAAGGACCGTGATGTCACCTAGAGGGGGGTGAATAGGCACACCTAAAAATTTTCACTCCAAAGCAGCGGACAAAATTCACTGCCTGCCAAACTCGGAACTTCCGGGTTAGCAAATTCAGAACTTCCAGATTTAAGCAGGATAGTAAATAAACGTGGAACTTTCAGGTTCTTCAAACCGGAACTTTCGGGTTCACACAAAGCAGAGTGAAGATAATAAATCTAGTGCGAGTAAATAGTTACAAGTTCAAACCCCAGATGTAGGGTAGGCTAAGTGGAGTTTTTGGAGCAGGTCCACACAGTCCCTATAATTATAAAAATAACAATCTCTCCAAGAACACAAGTGTTCAATGGAGAGCTCCTCAAATCTACGAGATAAAATCGAACACAATTGACATAAGGATTTTTACCGAAATTCGGATTCACCGCATGTGCTATGAATCCTACTCTCCATTGAGGAGCGCCGCGAAGCCTCCTTGCCAAAGTTATGCACAAGCACACCTTTGCCTTCCACTATCTTGATTTCCTTCCCTTGCGGAGGTGGAAACCGACCCTTACAAACTTCTTGCGATAGCCCACACTATTAGGTGCTCGCCGGGCAACACCTAGCCATCTAGGAGCCAAAGCTCCAAGAGTAACAAATGCGAAACACACCATTTCGGCTAAACTCAAGTGCTCAAGGTTTGCTGTGCTCTCTAGTGCTCTCAAGCTTTCACTCTCTCAAACCAATCTCAAAGATATTACAAGAATCACACAATCTCACAAAGAGAGGTTGGGAAAAGCTAAACAAGGTTACCAAGCTTTCTTAGGACAACCAGCAAGCAGCAGAAAAATGCCTAGAACCGCAGCCCACCAAGGAGGGTGCTCAAGGGTATAAATAGCTGGGTCGAAAGAAACTAGCCGTTATGTCACAGTTAGAACCCGGAACTTCCGGATTCTCATACCCGGAACCTCCGGATTTCAAAACTACTAGCTGTTAGTGCCGCGTAAGCAAAACCCAAAGCATGCCCTTGATATTTCTTCTTGTAGTCCTTGCTCTTCTCCTTGTACCTCTTCCCTTCCTTTTCTATGTTATTCAATTGTGGACGATCGGTAATGGAGTGATCAAATTCTTTGCACTCATAACATCTTCTTTGTGATGGCTTCTTCTTGTCATCACCACCTTTCTTGTAGTACTTCTTCTTCATGAATTTCTTAAATTTTCTTAATACCAAGGCCATCTCTTCATCGGTGGATCCTTTATCACTTGAATATTCTTTTCTTGACTTTAGACAAGTCTTGGAACTTGATTCAATCTTGTCACTGGAGCTAGCATTGAGTGCTACATTCTTGTTCACTTTGTGACTAAGTGACTTGGCCACATCCCTCTAAATCAACTCTTGATGAAGGATTTGACCAAGAACTTGATTAGGTGTCTTGATCTTAAATTTGGGATCTCTTCTAATTTTTTTTGCAAGAGTAAGGTTCCTTGGCGTGAAGGTCTTAAGAAACTTCTTTGTCACCTTGTGATCTCCCCATTCCGTGCATCCAAGAAATCTAATGTCTGATACAAGAATTATTAGTCTATCATACATTTGCCTCACGGTTTCTTCATCATGCATGACAAAATGCTCTAGCTCTCCTTGCAACAAGTCCATCTTGCCTTCTCTAACTTCATCGGTTCCCCCATGAGCTTCTCTTAGTGTGCCCCAAATTTTATTGGCTATTTCAATATTGCGGACTTTGTTAAATTCTTGGGCACAAAAAGAACTTGTCATGACCCTCACGGCTTGCGCATTGCGGAAATAGTCTTGAGCTTGTTCGGCCGTGGGCACACCGTTTGTGGGAGGAGTCACACCTACAACCACAACTTCCAAAATAGAGGGGTAAAGACCGTAGAGATGCATTTTCATATCATAAGACCACTTGGGATAATCCGTCCCATTAAATAAAGGAGGTTTTCCCAAGTGAACCGATTGAAATTAAGAAGTATGATATTGAGATGAAACATAGTTATGAGTAACTTGATTTATCCTGAAAAATGGATGTTTCTCCCTTTTTTTCCTTGATTCGCTTCATCATCAACTTCTAGGCCTTCTTCTCAATTTTGGCCTTTATCTTCTCTTTTCTGCTTCTTCTCGCTTCCGATGTCTTATCCTCGCTTTCATCACTTGAACTTGAGTCGGCATCATGAATGGAGGATGGATGGCTTACTTGCCCGAAAGGATTTCCAGCACCATCTAATCTGGTACCGGTATCGACTTGAACAGCGACGGTTTCGGCAACGTCGGCACCATCCCCAACTATAGAAATCTTGATATCCCTTAGCGGTTAAGGCTAAATCAAGAGATTAAGCTCTGATACCAATTGAAAGAATCTTGATGATGTATAAAGGGGGGTGAATAGGCGTACCTAAAAAAATTTCGCAGCAATTAAATGTGTCAGGACTTCTGACACTGGACTGGAATTTCCAACAAAACTAAAGTCGTTATACGAAATTCAAAATTAAACTTGAAACTGCAGAACCTGGCTGAATCAAAAGTTGCGCAATGGTACTAGTAGACTTCTGCAGGTGATCTTTACAAGCACAACAACTCGAGTACATAGATCGACACAAAATAAACTCTAGGTCAATAAGAACTAAATAAATGCAATAAGCACAAGACATAAGAGATTTGTTCCTGAAGTTCACTTCCACTAAGGAAGCTACGTCTCCGTTGAAGAGCTCACAAAGAGCCAGATTTTCAACTATCCCTTTACCTCACTCAATCAACCACAAAGGAGGATTAAGTCACTTACTATAAAATCCACAAAGGATAGGGTAATACAAAGTTCTTGGAGCGCGCACACACGAGAGAACGCTCCAAGGGCGACACCAAACCGTCTAGAAGCAAGCTTCAAGAGTAACAAACGTGAATAAGCTGCGCATTACAGCTCCTAATTCAAGCACAATTTATATTTATTCCGAACAAACATCCTCCTTTTTTGTTTTTATCTAGCTTATCCTCAAAGGATGAAGATGCTTCAAGTGCTCTTAAGATGAACTTGGCCGCCCTTTCACTTAAAAGGTTGAATCTCACAACTCAATCTTGCTCTCCCTCAAGACCTAGCTCAAATCAACTAAAGGATTAGCTCAAAGAGGGATTTGGGAGGAGTATTAAATGCTCTTGGAGGTATTTATCTCGGGTTAGGTCAGCAGCAAATCAAGGGGGGCTGACGAGTATAAATACCCAAGCTCCAAAAACTAGCTGTTAGTGCACTGGTTAAGTGATTGTCGGAATTTCCGACACAGGGTCGGAACTTCCGACCAATTAAAAACAGCTGGCCGAGGACCCCTTGTCGGAAGATTCCAGCTTCTTCCGACAAGTGTCGGAACTTCCGACACACACTGAAACAGTCAGAAAACTAGATGCACAAATATGTGATTTTGTGTTTCTCCTTGATGGTTAGCATCTCAAATAAGCACTTTGATACCTTCATGATATCCATTCGTATCCCTCTTAATTGTACGGTGTTTCCTAAACACAAATTCAAAATATAAAATAAGTAAGGATCTTCTTTTAAGTCCAACACCATCCTTTAAGCAAATTTGACGTCTTTTCTTGCTCTATTTTATTTTATTGAATTTTAACCTGTCCAAAACTTGATAAACTCATTAGCTCCTTCATTTTGTATGTCATCAACATCAAAACCCACTTAGGGGGCCAAATGCACTTTCAAGGGTCCTGCCTTCCTGGAACCGTTCTAGGCCCGACAGGTTGTCGGGGTTGATGACGCGGAAAAGTGGGCGGAGGTCAAGTAGCTTGGAGGACTCCGTGTCCTTCCGATGCCCGAGCCCGTTCGACCAAGTTGAAAGCATAGAAAGGTGGGCTGAGCCGGGTAGCTTGAGGACGACGTGCCCTTCCGATGCCCGGGCCTGCCCGACCAAGTTGGAAGCGCAGAAAGGTGGACTGAGCCGGGTAGGTTGGAGGACTCCGTGCCCTTCCGATGCCCGAGCCCGCCCATCCAAGTTGGAGGCGCCCTCAGGCCCTGGTGGCCGTTTGATAAGGGTGGTGCGTCGTTGATGATGTCCGAGTAGTCAGCGAAGATGGGAGCCCTTCGATGGACGGTGGCTAGTCTCCGACTTGTGGTAGACGATCCAAATCCTCCTTCGACTCAAAGAAGGACTTGTGGTACAGGACCTCAGACCGAGGCAGAATCGGTTCGAGGGGTCCGGGTTAATGATCAAGTCGTCGATTGCATGGTTGACATCCATGGCGGGTGGTACATGTGCTTCAGGCTGCTTCTGGTCGGAAAATTGATTTCCGCCAAGACCATTGGAGAAACGGGGGCAAGGGCCCTTCAGTAACCTACGCATAATACTAGTCGAAAACTAGTAAACGGAGTGTTACTGAAAGTTTGAGAGCAAGGCCCCTTCAGTAACATTGAAAACTAGTCGAGAACTAGTAATCTAAGCGTTACTGGAAGTATAGGATCAAGACCCCTTCAGTAACATAGAAAACTAGTCGGGAACTAGTAATCTGAGCATTACTAGAAATATTTGATTAGATAATCACGTAAGTGCTTCATTTGGCTAATTAATGGGTTCCACTAGTCATTGCCAAACGAGGCGACCACTTTTAGCAGTCGCATAGCTCGGCTGTGGTAGGGTTCCCTAAGCTTAGCCTTGAAGAAATTGAATCAGTTTCTTCTTTCCCAAGCCTATCCCCACTGGCCCTATCCTAGCCCCGAGCGTTAGTAAAAAAGGCTCGTGACATGAGAAATAGGTGACAGGAGATCAGCTGGAAAAAGGTTGCACTAGTTAGGCTGGACGTTCATTGGGCACGTCTCAAAGTAGTATAGCGAGGAAGTCATGATTAACCCGAATAATAAACATAAATGGCGACCCTGACTAAGTTGTAAAACGGGGGTGCTTTTTAGGTGTACAGAACCCCTTATTTCGAGATATAGTCCCAAAATAATAGTTTAAACAAATGAAACACCTAAAAGACCCTCAGAAAATATCCTTAAATCGGGTACTTAATTTATGAATAAATTATTATTCGGGTAGTCCCGTTGCTTTTCTTCGTCGAGTGGATCAAGGAGGTAGTCGTCGTAGTCATCTAGGTGGACCCGCTCTACACCTTCTCAATTGAAGGCGAAGCGTTTGGCACTACGCACCACCTGGCCCTCGTCTTCATCGTCGAAAGGAGGGAGGGATCTGCCTTCTTGAGAAGGGAGTTCGTCGGGTGTGGTAATGGAACATGGTGGAACTTGATTTGAGGAATCTGGAGGGTTTTATGCCCTTTCGATGCTCAAACCTGCCCGACCAATCTGATCCCCTTACCAAACTGTGGGGTTAATTATTATAGGTGTCGTATGAGCAGCCGAATCCGAATAGTTATCGGAAGCCCCGACGCACGGTGGCTTCTTCTTCTTCGAGTGGTAGTAGATAATCCAAATCCTCTTCCAATGCGGAGAGGGTCTTTGATTCGTGGATGATTTGTCGACAAAGCCGACTAGTCGGAGCTGATTCCGACTAGTCAACAGTTTTAGTTTTCTATTGCAGATGTTAGAGTTGGCATACGTACGGAACTGTTTTGCGTGATCGCATCAAAGTTGCCATTGTCACTCGAAGAGCTAAAGAAGTTCCGTGAAGTACCACGCTTGGGTGCTGAAAATCATAAATATACAATGAAATACGTGTACGAGTACGTGAGATGTTGCACGAGTCTTCAAGGAATCAAAACTGAAGAAACTTCGTATGAGAACGTGGATTAGTTTAGATTTAGAATGGAGTGGTTTGCTATATTATTAATTATTAATATATAATTTAGTTATTTTAGTAGAATTTAGCTGTTTTAGTAGTCTTTACGATTACAATGTAATCCAACTTTGATTGTTTTGTTATATCTTGTTATATTATTATATTATATAATTAGTGCATTTGTTAAATATATATAATTTTGATTTGCATGTATTGTTGGTTGAAGTTGATTGAAGAAAATAAAATAAAATCTTGGTTATTTATGGAACCTAAAGCATTCCTTTCAAATCTTGAAAACACGCATATAGCTCCCATGTATGGAACTACTTGGTGCAACGAAACTTTATTATTTATTAATGATATTTTTCTAGTAGTAATTCGACGCAATCCAATCATTTTTAAATAATTTAACTTTCAACACGTGCCTGTGGCACGTGCACATCCACTGGTACTCCTAACTAATAATGAAACACTTGATATCACGTGGGCTAAAGTTTAACGCTACCATCCAAGCACCCCCTGAATCGAATCCTATAGAACAGGGCAGAGGTCGCTGCATCAGCTAGCTACTTGCGTGCGTGAAGCAGATGATCGAGCATTCTCCACGCGGGCGACAAAGATCCATGGCGTCCAGAGCAAATTCCGAAGAGATTCTTCGTTGCACAGTTCCGAGTTCCTGTAGATCGCCGCGTACAAGTACAGCACTGGGCACACAGGGTAAAGGCTCGACGCGCCGGAGAGCTTAGAAGGCAAAGGGTTTAGCATTGCCAGTTACACCACCCTCCTCGTCCCAGCACCATTCTTCTACTGGCTACTGCACGCCTCGTGTCGCCCGAGCAGTGAACATTCTTGGCAAAGCTGTACGTTTCCCGACCAGTGAACATTCTGCGACGGCGTGCTTCAATTCGGCAGTCCTACCCGAGGAACTCCAGCTCATCCACTTACAGGCAAGCTAGAAACGATACCGTCATAGAAGCATCCATTCACAGAAAGAACTACACCGGGTTTAGATCACTGGAGAGCACGAACGGGGTCATCTTACTTGATGCCAAGATCAATGTGCTCCTGGGTACCAAGCTCTACAACTCGCATGGCTTGCAGAGTGCGAGGTGCTTCGAGGGTGAATCTATTAACTCGAAAAGGAAACAGCAATATTTCAGTAGAACCACATGATTCACCCGTTACTGTGCAGTTGTGCCGACACCAACATAGGCAACATCATTATATAAAAGAAAAACATAGAAAACATCCATACATGCTACAATAGCACAGATTGCAAATAAACCAGTGAAGCGCCCGAAAACATCACGGCAAATAAGTTGGAGTACTAAATATATAGGGTCCATGAAATAAAGTTCAAGTCAGCTTCACCTGACCCTGACAACCACAGATACCGAAGTTCAGGAGTTACAACAGGTTCTGATAAACGGCAAGGATAGATCACCAGGCTGCTTGACTCAGTTCCAAATGGTGGAGCCATAGTGCATTTGCTCACAACTAAAAGTCTAGGGTAGCTGGTATTCAGAAGATTACTGGACCAAAAGCTAGAGCTAGTTAACCTAAGCATGGTTAATCATCCTGCTCCACCTGTACGTTCTGCAGCTTCGAATCCAGCCCGTCCTCATCGTCATCATCCTTGGCATCTTCATCATCCTCCTCATCATCATCGTCATCAGGATCCCCCTCAGGATCGTTCTCATCTAGTGAGCCCAGAACATCCAGCGAATTCTTACCAGCCTTCAAAATATCTTTCACCTCATCAATCCCTTCATCGGAGATGAAATTACCATTGATGTTCAGTTGCACAAAACCAGGTTTATTTGCAACTGCCCGTGCAAAGCAGCGTGCTCCAGCCCTCTGAAACATGTTTGTGCTTACATCAAGTTCCTTCAGATGTGCATGGCCATCTTCCAAAGATTTTGCAATAATCACAGCACCGGCATCCTTGAGTTCATTCTCAGCCAAGGTCAGCTTCTTGAGTGACTGCATGGCTGTTAGGAATTCTGCTAAAGCTGGGGCTGCTTTGGCATTTATTTCGTTTCCAGCCATTTCAAGGACTTCCAACTGAGGTGCTAACTGTTTGAGGGCATTGACAATTGCTACTGTACCCTTATTCTCAAGATTGAGGTCACTGAGGTAAAGCTCAACGAGATCAGGAAGCTTTGGAAGGGTTTTGCTGAGAGCAATCCCTGCATCAACACCGAACAAGTTATCCCTAAGATCCAGTTTCTTCAGATGTGTACATGTCCCCAATGCCTCGGACAACGCAACACCACCATCAGATCCTATCCTTGTTGCTGAGCACCTGAAACTCTCCAGATTTGGAGACCGCTTAACCATTTCAGCAACATACACAGCACCTTCATCTCCAGTCATGTTGTTGTGGAAGTGAAGAACCTTAAGCTTCTCAGTTGAAGGAATAAGCTCAGAAAGAGCTTTTGCAGCATCTTCTGATATGCCATCGTTCATGACATAGAGTTCCTCCAGATTTTCCTGTGACTTCAGGAGCTCACTGAATGCCCTGACACCCTTCTCACCTAGTGCGTTGTCGGATATGTTTAGATATCTCAGTACAGAGCCCTCTAGTGCTTTGGAGAATATGCGCATCACATCAAGAGCTTCGTCCTCTGGCCTTCCTGCAACAAAATCGGATATATCTACCTCTGTAAGCTGATTCTTAACTGACTCGAGAATAGGTCCAGCAACATTAGCAGCATCAATACCAAAGCTCCTGTTGCTAAAGCAAATCCTTTTATATGAGTTTCCTGGTTTGGTAAGTGGACTCAGCAGTTCCTTTGCTTCATCTGCCTCGATAAAGGCACGCTTGCCACCAGATATATCTAATACAGTATCACCAGGCCCAAGAGGTGCATCAGCTACTGGTGCTTCTAATTCTGCAGTGATCCTTGGGCCTTTCTTAAGAACTTCCAACATCATCTTGCTAGTTTCTTTAGCATACAGCTGGACAGCAGAACTCCCATCACCATCAGGTTCTTTCTTGAAATGCTCATCTGCAGATGCAAAGCACAGTTGTTCAATCCTTTTAGCATTCTCATGAGCCTCTTCCTTGCCCAAAAGTCCATACTTGCGGGAAAATATGGACTCAGTGGACAGGTTCTTGGTCATCCTCTCTACAAGCATGAGGCGTGTGCTTTCACTTGGTGGCCACAGCTTGATGGAGAATGTCCTGGGTTGGAAGTCTTGTGCTGCTGAATCCATGTGAAAAGCTTCAAAATTGACACGGCACCCTAATAGTACAGAATGAATTATTAGCTTTTCTGAGACAAGATATCATAGTAGCCAAAAGAGCAATATATCAACTACAGTATGCACTAAATGAAGAGAAGAGTCTCCTGGACTCCTGGAGGAACCAAACTTCAGTACAGTCGTGAAAAAACACATAAAACTAAGCATGGTTAATTGACCAAAATCTACATTAAAGTACCGACATCAATTGATTAAATAAAGACATAGGCCGACAAACAATTCATTCAAGTGGTTTGCTTACAATCTTGCATGTACGAGACTAACAAATCATTTACACGTGAGAATAGCATGAAGAGCTTCGCGAGTTCCATCAAAAGAAAAATAAAGCTCTATCAGCGTTGTACGAGAAAAATAAAATTCGCAGAAAAAACAGGAAATTGATCAAAGTTACATTGGACAAGGATCAATGAGCTCCTGAATGTTGCAGTGAATCGGATCTTGAGCAAAAAAAGCTGCAGTAAATCACAGGGAAGGAAAAGATCTTGCAAACGCAGGGGCGGACCTAGCATAGGACATGGGTGTACACATGTACACCCGATATTTTTTGCAAACGAAATCGAAATTTGTAGGTAATGTATTGTAACTGGATTCAGATCCGAATACAAATAGTTTTGGGGTTTGGGGTGCTCCGTCTCGCACAGCAGAAGAAAAGAGAAGGGGCGGGCATACCTGGTTGATGCTCTTCGCCGGCAAAGGGCTGGGCGAAGACGTTACAAATGGCGCCGCCGCTCGCCCAGTCGTCGCCGCCAGGGAAGGAAGAGCAAGGGAGGCGAGAGTCCGAGGGAAGGGGAAGGTTTAAGAAACAGGGGGCGAGCTGAGGGAGGGGAGCCAGAACTGGTCAGGTTAGGGTTAAGATAATGGGCTTTGGTATTGTGGGCTGTTGGGCCGAATTTTGAAACTTTTACTATGCTTAATCGGGTCCGCGGGGAATCGACGACGGGGATGAAGTTCAGCCCATTTCATTTCTCGCGGGGATTAAATTTTTGGAGGCTATTCCCAGTCACATATGTGACTAGGATCTGATCCACCGGAGAAGGCCGGCCGATGGGCTCCCTTCTTCCTATCTTCTTCCTTCCGACGCCGTTCTCCTCTCCATATCTTTTTCCTCCCGCACCATCCCCTCCTACATAGCCCCAGCCGGCGGTTGCCACCCACCCACCCACCCACCCACCACCCACGGGCGCGCCACCGCAGCGCTGGCCTTCTTCTTGCCTCCGGCGGCGGCACTCCCGCGCCGTCTCGCCTCCGCCGCCGTCCGAACCGCTATCACCGCTGGACCGCCGCTGCCCCCGATCTTCCCTCTAGAGTCGCCAGCTATGGAAGCTGCCTCCACCCTAGGAAATCCGAAACCCTAAAACCGCCACCTTGACAACTACCACGCGCGGCGCCGACCTCGCCACCGGCAACTCCCCCCACCTCCCACCCCCAGCGGCCGCTCCAACCCCTCCCCCTCCCCTCCCCTACCTCGGCGGCGTGGCGACCGGTGGCGGCAGCGGTAAACGGTAGATGGGCCTTCTGTGACTGGTCCGTACGCAGTCGCGCGTGTGACTCTAATTATTCCTGTAAATTTTTACCAACCTCGTCCTCTAATGGAGAGCAGAAATAAGGAATGGCTCGCTCATCAGGCCATAGTGTCGGAACGTGCTGTGATTATATATCACGCAGGTTGCAAATCCTTTTTCCCATCGCCTGAAGAATTAATTATACGCATCTTGTACTGGTCCAACAACTTTTGGCCTACTATAATATACTAGTCCAACAACTTTTGGCTTGCTACGTGGATGTATAACTGTATATCACACCACACAGTCCTTCAAGTAGTGTGGCCCACGTATATATGACATGTGCTGCGTGGTTAGTGCACACCATTAATTTTAGCTTGCTACGTAGATGTACTCAGGCCACACGGTTGCCACACGGTCCTTCAGATAGTATGGTTCAGTGTGTTTCTTTTTTTTCTTCCCCGCGTGTGTTTTTTTATTTTCTTTTCCTTCCCTTCTTTTCCTTTTTTCAATCCTATTTCTTTCCTTTTCTTTCTTATAAGATTCTCTTGTTCTTTTCTATCTATTTTCTTCTTATGTTTATTTCTCTTATTCTTTTCTTCTCTTTCCTATTTCTATTTTCCTTTTTTTCCAGTCGTTTGTATCTATTTATTTATTTATTCTCTCTCTTTTGTTGTTTTCTGATTATAAATCTCATGTACGTAATCTTTGTTTGAATTTATAATTTATTATTTTTTAATTTTCATCAACCTGTTTATTTTTATATAATCAGATGTTAACAGACCTATACTTATTCGTTAAGTATCAAATTATTTGTTCACATTTAGTAGCGATTCATGTTCAGTGTATATCAATTTATTTGAATTGTAGGCTCATAAGTTGGGATGTGAAATAATTTCTTTCTTTATATGTTATTTAGCACGTGTACATATATTTATAAAAATAACCTTTTTGCAATGTAGATGTACTTGTTCTTATGTAAAATTATTTGTCTGTGTGTTTCGCAACGCAAAATCATTTGTTCTCTTCTCTAAATTGTTCGGTGATATTGACTCATTTATTCGTGATATTTATTTTCTATTATTTATCATATGCAATTAAATGTTTGTGATGATTAATATATTATTCGCACTACATTATTATTTGTTCGTCATGTTTAATTTATTTGTTCATGTTGTTAAAATATTTGTTTCCAGTAGCCGAAATTAATTTTTTAGTATTAAAAAATATTTTTTCAAAATATCGTACAAACATAGGCAAGTAGGGTCTTGTCTTAAAGATCTTGTCACGAGAAAGATAATGGTGCAACCTAAATTTAATCTGGATGTTTGGTTTAATAGTTATAGTATTTTTTTAAGTTTTGAATTTTCATGCATGTGGGTGATGTCAGCATCGTTATCCTCTTCTTCATGCACATAATTTTTCTCCTATTTAGCTGAAATTATCAGCCTTGCGCTTAACGTGGAACCGTTCCACAATTGAGCTGATGATGGTCTATTAATATTCAATGCGATGGTTCCTGCAGTCGTCACCTCAAGTGATGTACAGACTCACCCGTCGGTAGAAACACATATGCTAATATGGTGGGTATCATCATCATTGCTAAGGTTAAGATCACGATAGCCAGCACCGTGAAGGATGGCGGGAAGATTTTTTAGGAAGGATAATGGGTGGCATCAGGGGTGGACCTACGCCTAGGGCCACCCGGGCCGTGGCCCTAGTCGTGGCCCATTAACATCCACTGCCACCTTTAGTTTATGCTCAAAATCATACAGCCCAATCCATAAACTAGGGGAAGCAAACTGCACTCGTTCCCAGCAGGCAAAGGTTAGCAGCATGGGATAACTCTCGCGACGGCACTACCGCCCGCCTGATACTACCGTCGCTGCCAGCCAGGCTGGTTCGCATCGTTTGGCCACAATTTTGGCCCTAGTCTCCATGATTCCTGGGTCCACCCATTGGTGGTATATATGAAAATATTAAGAAGTGATAGGGATCGAAACTTTACTTGAAAGGATTTTGAACAAGTTGTTATCATATGGAATTTAATTATATCATGATATCATATGGAATTTAATTATATCGTGATGATATTTAAGCAGATAAGGTTATAAAATGCTTCACAGTATTACCCGTAGCAACGCACAAGCGTATTTCCTTGTATTATAACAAATTATACTAGCTAAAAAGTCTAATTCTACCTCAGCGTTAGAAAACATGCCCTATAACATTTCAAATCAGGTAGTGGAGCAAAAAATCACATTGATAAATATTTTATATGCTAGCCATCTACCAACTAACAGAAGTTATAAATAAAGTATTGGATGACCATACATAAGATATGTGGAATCTTTATTATCTGATCTTAAGAAATTATTATCTAAAGAGGGATGGAATGTAGTGAACCATTTCAGATAGAACCGACACCTAGAAAAACATAATTTAGAAGCTCCGTAGAATTGGAAGATTCGAAAGAATAATACACAATATATAAACATATATATATATTGATTTGTACATTTTACATATAAATACCTTATTTCTAAATTTAAATAACTATATCATAACCATGTAAAAATAATATTTATGTAATAATACACAAAATTCATAAGAAAAATACGCCCTACAACATTTCAAATTAGGTAGTGGAGCAAATAATCATATTGATAGATATTCGATATGCTAGCTATGTAACAACTAACACAAGCTATAAATAAAGTATTGGACGACTAAATACAAGACATATGAAATCTTTATTATCTAATTTTAAGAAGTTATTGTCTAAAAAGGGATGAAATGTAGTGAACCATACCAAACTTTTCAGATAGAATCAACACAAGAAAAAATAATCTAGAAGCTCTATAGAATCGGAAGATTTGAAGGAATAATACACATTATATACAACATATATACTGACTTGTATATTTTATATCTAAAATACTCTATTCCTCAATTTAAATGATCATATCATAACCACGTAAAAATAATATTTATGTAATTATACACAAAAGTCATAAGAAAAATAATCATTTAATTTGTGAAATAATTTATATTTCAATCTGGTCATAAAGACTTTTATTTAGAATCTGATGAAGTACAAAAATATTTTTAGAGGTCATGTACACCCAACTTTTAAAGCCTAGATCCACCACTGTGCAAACAAATGAGCAAGGGATGATTGTTACCAAGCAAAAGGAGTCTGCGCAGGCCTAACTTATCTCCGCCCCACGCAAGTCCGATGGTGGAAGGAGGAGCTGCTTTGAGGTGGGTGGCGACGACACGGTGATTTCTTGGAGACAGCTCGTGCTCCCTCGACGAGTGCCACCCCCCAAGTGCGAGACCTCCTTCCCACATTGAGCTGCTTCGAGTTTGGCTCGGTACCAACAACGCGTAGAGCCACGGATGTCGGAGTTGTGCACCACTGTCTTGCAGTGCTGCCGCGCCCTCAACCCTCAACGCAGCAGCCCTAGTGCGCGACATGGTGGAGGACTCGTCTAGAAGCTCGCTGCTAGCCTAGCCCTTTCATAACGATCCATGGGTCAGCCTTTCTCACAATCCACACATCCTTTACTTGTAGAGAGCCTATATGGGCCCATAAACAACTTCAGTCGAGTGCCTGTACGGCCCTCGGGTCTATGCATTCCATTACATTAAATAAATAGGAAAAAAAGAGTCGATTCTGCTTCTGTGTTTGTGTGTTTCGATGTAGCTAGTGAGTTTTAGGCCAAGCAGATGAATAGTTTTCAAAGCTTTGGGATAATGTTAAGCAATGGAGTGAAAAACTCTAGTGGTGGCGACCAATTAGCTTTTGGTAGTACTTCATGAAAAAGACATGTGAGTTGTGCATATTGAAGTTTAAGGCGCTGGTGCCATATTTGTGCTGCAAAGGGCAAACCCATATTTGAACCCTTTACGGTCCTATTGCGATGCATTAGACTGCCTCCAACAATGGGCAGGCAAATTGGCTATGCATTTCAACGTTTAGCTACCCCCCTGCAATTTGCTTGGCCAGCTAAAACCTTCTGCACCCAACAAAGCAGCTAAAATAGTTGTGGCCGTTGGCCCTATTTAATTTCACGCCAAAGAATGGACGCGTTTTGTTTTCCCGCTTCAACGTCAATTTTTACCCCGCGCGAGGCACACAACGACAGAACGCCTGGCTTCATCCTCCTCCCTGTTTTCTCGTCCAGGATTGCCGTGGAGCCCGTGGAGCGAGACCCATCCAAATCTGGGACTGATCGGTGGGCGCGTGAGGATTTTGGCAGCGTCAGGTGGTGGATTTGGTGAGTAACCCCCCTTCTTCGTCTGATGAGTCTGGTAGCTACGTGTGCCGTGAGGATTAGGGCTGCAAAATAAAAAACTGTTGCCGCATGTGAGAGAGAACAGCAGGTCCGTTGATATCATTATCTTAATACCGTGATAGGCAACTTTAACTGCCTTTTTTTTCCCATATGCACATGGAGAGCTTGAATTTAGCAAGTGAAAATGGCCGCTTATTACACTCCTTCCAGTTTTATTACACTCCTTTTTTGAAGTCTGTTTGTTTAATCGCACCTAGACACTCTCAGTTTGTTTAATACCATTGCTCTCGGATGTGTTTTGTTTGATAGTGATTGCAAATATGTGATACTTGCTTTTGGGAATTGGAATAAACTACATTTTAATGTGTACTTTAGCTAGTATCTTTATTTCTGTTTGCATGGTTAAACTGAAACATTCCTCCTTACTTTAACTGAACGCTTTGAACATAGCCCCAATTGCTTATGATTTCAGAAAAGCATTTTTGTTATCTGTGTACTAAAACTTTATGTCTAATCTATGTTGTTCAGACTTGTCAAACATGACAGCTTGGTCCTGCCTAAAAGACTCACATTTTAGGCAGAATAAACGGAAGAAAGATGAAAAATGCATGTTAACTTCAATTATCGCAGCTTTGGAACCTTCTAAACGTAGGAGGGGTGGTTCAGTTTCAGGACATAAATTTAAGCGTCGTGATAGAGAAGCAGCTTTTGCGCAAATTATGAGGGATTACTTTGTTGATAATCCTTTGTACAGCGAAGAGGACTTTCGGCGACGGTATGCAACTCTTCATTGTTGCCCCTTTTAATGTGTAACAATTCTATAAAATAATTGCTAATATATTGTCTTCTCATGCATAGATTTAGAATGAAGAAGTCGCTATTCCTTGACATGGTCCACAAGATTACCGAGAAGAATTCTTATTTTCGTCAACGCGAGAATGCTTGTGGGCACAAGGGCTTCCATCCCATACATAAATGTCTGGTGGCTATAAGGATGCTTGCATATGGCAGTCCAGCTGATTCGTTTGATGACATGTATCGTATGGCCGAGTCAATAGTTCTAGAGACCGTGAAGCAATTTGCAAGAACCATCATTTCTGTTTATGAGAGTGAATTTTTGCGGCCACCGACAAAAACTGAGCTTGACACCATTTTACAGGTCAATGAGGCTAGAGGCTTTCCTGGGATGATCGGCAGCATTGATTGTATGCATTGGGAATGGTCTAATTGTCCGACTGCATGGCATGGTCAGTTCAAGGGACGCAAAGGCAAACCGACCATAATCTTGGAGGCCGTTGCTACGCAGGACCTACGCATATGGCATGCATTTTTTGGATTGCCTGGCTCCCTTAACGACATCAATGTGCTCCATAGCTCTCCGGTGTTTGATGATCTTGCTGCTGGAGAGAGACCAAAAACTGAATTCCGTGTTAATGGAACCAAGTATGACATGTGTTATTATCTTGCTGACGGAATATACCCTGATTGGGCTACATTGGTAAAAACATATAGCGAGCCAGTTAGTCAAAAGGAAAGAATATATGCAAAGACACAGGAATCAGCAAGGAAGGATGTTGAACGCGCTTTTGGGGTGCTTCGGTCCAAATTCAGGATAATTTATAACCCTGCTAGGTTGTGGAGCCAAAGGGATCAAAATGACATCATGCGTGCATATGTTATTCTACACAACATGGTGATCGAAGATCAAAGAAATTTGTATAGTGATCACCGAGAGTTTGAGAGGTCTTCCAGACCCTCCAATTTCTCAAAATAGAGATGTGCCCGAAATTTCTGAATTGATTAAGTCATATTCCAGAATTCGTGACAAGGTTGTGTCTAATTCTTTGCAAAAAGATCTCATGGAACATATTTGGCAGCTGTATGGCAACGGTGCAGGACCTTTTGTAAATAGACAAGGCTTCTGTTGGTACATGGAAACACAGATCCTGGAGAACTACTTTTGTTGGTTCTGAGATGGAGTTCCTGGCGAACAGCAGCAGTCTCTTTTGTTAGCGAACAGCAGCGGTCTCTTTTGTTAGCGAACAGCAGCAGTCCCTTTTGTTAGCAAACAGCAGCAGTCTCTTTTGTTGGTAGTATAAGTTATAAATAGTTAGTGAACAGCAGCAGTTTCTTTTGTTGCTAAAGCTGCTTTGAATTATAATTGTACTGATGGACACCCAATGACATTCATGATATGATATCTAGTCTCAATGATATATATGATCCTATCCATAACTTGTCAGATATAAATAAGCACTCAATCACTGGTACATAATTCAATTTAGAGATGATATTATTATTGTACATAAGTCACAAACAGCTTACAAAGGATGGTCCAGATACACATCAGAAATTAAGTCTGATACACGTGCCACAAACTGGTGAAACAAGTTTGCGGAAATAGTTTTAAAACTCAAATATGTTCGTAGAAAAAATTACACAAACACAACTCTCATACAACAACTTAGGATTCACTAGTTGGGGGAGTGTTGATGCCTCTTCTCTTCATGATTTCCATCTATTTCTACTCGTACATCGCACGCAACGGTGGAGTCAACTTCTCAAGATCCTGTGACATGACTATAAGATCTGCATTCCACTGATTTAACTCATACTCCTCCTGTCGCAACTTGGAATCGGACTCCATTATTGCCCATTTCTTCTCCCAGGCAGCCCACTTCTTCTGCCAGTTCAGCTTCTGCAAATCGAGCCTCTCTCTTTCCATCTGGAACATTTCCTGCCTCAACTGATCTTCCGTCTCATCATTCTTCTCTCCTCTTTCATGCATTTTCTGTAACATTTCCACAGCTGTACTTGACGATGAGGTATAACCCATCATCCGGGATCTCTTCTTGGCGCTATCCCATCCTTCAGGTCGTTCAGGGAGTGCACTGCCGGTGTGCATAGTATTTATTTCTATTTTAGAGTCTTGGGAATGCTTTTGGTTAGCTTTTTGTTCCATGTTAGTTTCCGCCATCTTCTCATGCCACTTCAGCTCTCCTCGAAGAACCACCCAACAGTGATCGAATTGACATGGCTCTGTATCCTCATACATCCGAATGGAATCATTAATCTGTCCAAACAAAAAAAACATTCATTGATGCAAAAATCAAGAACAAAATGTGTAAAGATAGGACTCATGTATAAAATGGTGTACCCTATCCTGCTCATTCTTGCCACTTTCATTCCTCCTTTCAATTGCAGCATAGAAACCACAAAATTTGCTGACAGCCTTCTGTATTATGGTCCAGCGATTTTCTATGGAAATCTTAGTCCTACTGCTCGCTCCAATATTCTCAGTGAAGTGTTGTTGCATTCTTGCATACTACCCAGCAGCAGATTGGTTAGCTCCTATAATAGGATCTGTGCTAACATGCAGAAACGCTGAGCAAATTGCCCTATCTTCCTCGTTGGAAAATGCCTTTCCTTGCTGGGAAACCTTCTTCTTTTTCTTATTGTTTGCGACTGCACTCTTGTCGACTTCTTGAACCTCCGGGTCCTCAGTGGGGTGTTGATGAAATGATGCAGTAACAGCAAGGTTGACAGGCTGAATTGGTACACTCATGTTATGCATTGATCCAGAAAATGCACCAGTAAGATGGTACTGAAAATAAATTAAATTTGGATTAATGAAGCATAAAAATTACTGTAACAATAACCCAAAATAAATAAAGCAAACATACCTTCTCAAGTTCCTTCATGGTTGAGGCCCCGGGGAGCGACCACTCTTGGGAGTTGAACTTGTTATCCATCCTGAAATATTGGTGTATCATTAGTTAAACAAGTTTTTGTTTCTTAAAAAATTCTCTAACTTCATAACTGGGAGCAAGTGAATAAGATTTTATGATTATTTTGCCGTGAAAGAAACACTTTCAGGATCAGCTGTTATAGTAGGAAGGCGTTTTCCCTGATGCATGCAGGTTTCAGAAAAGATCTACGACTACTTGGGAGGCATTGAAGATATTAAAGAAAGCTCAGGTCTGTATGTTTGCTTAATTCATATTTGACTCAGATCATCACCATCTAATTTTTGTGTTCTAATTATGGGACCTTCTCACTCCTTTCACTAGGTTTGTACTGTAATTCCTACCGGCATGTAATCAACAGCTTGTATTCTGTGCACAATCAGACTTGCAGCTCGTTTATGATTTAGCTTTTTCAAAGAAACAGCAGGACATAGCAACCAAAGTGAGGTCGTAGCTAGGCACTAGCTACTACATCAGAACTGCAGTATAGAAAGAAATTAATCTAGATGGTGCTGGTGGCAAAATGCAATCTAGATCGGTATAGAAAGAAATCGAATCTGCAGGTGCAGCTTCGGCCAATACAAGAGCGGCGCCCCCGCGTGCTTGCCACCTGCACTAATCCTAAACCCAACTGCTAATCTGATAAAAACAGAGCAAGGGAAACATGGATTGAAGGCCATAGCCAGTTGAATCGTGGATCTCGCCCGCAATAGGACTTAACACCTACATCTACAGACCAGCCTTCATGGACGAGATGGGGATTCGGGAGGAGAAGATGGGAGAGCAGAGCCTCTGCGGCGCCATGCCCAGTGCCTGCCGTCAAGACCTCCTGGGAGACGGATCCATGGGAAAAGAGGAGGAAGGGAATTGGGGACGCACCTCGTCGCCGACAGAGCCGCGCCGCTGCAGAGCTTGTCCGGGGGAAGCACCTCGTCGCCGACGGAGCCGCGCCGCTGCAGAGCTTGTCTGCGTCGACCGTTTGAAGATGAGGTCTTGACGTTTGTGGACGGGGCAAATGCCTCGCATGCTCCCACCAGCCAGTTTGGCTGTTCTCTTTCTTCCCATGTATTTTGCCTGGCCTGAGGCTGTCTCCACCCATATCCTCCAAATCCCATCCTCTACATCCTTTATTTACAGAATTCTCTACAAGATTCTCTCCTCTATATTTCATTTCTCTCCAACAACGTTCTCTAAATCTCGTTCTCTATACATTAAACCCTATATTAGAAACGTATTTTGTTCCAAATTTTTGTACGTACGTATTTATCATACCTCAAACGCTATGGACATATTTTATTTTTATTTAATTCAGTGTTTGAAATGTAAAGAAAAAATAGAGAAGAGGAGAGAGAATCTCTATATATAGAGGAAACCTGTAACGTTCTCTATTTTAGAGGACCATTTAGAGAACGCTGCTGGAGTAATAGAGAATGGAATCTTCCTCTATATATAGAGTACAGGACGTTTTAGGGAACGCCGCTGGAGACAGTCTGAATACATGGCCCATTGGAGATGCTACAGTACCCGTCGGCCAGCTAAATTGCCTTTGCCTGTCCAAATACCTGGCCTGTTGGAGCCAGTCTTAGGTATAAAAATAGGTGATAATTTTTCCTTCAAATTCTAAAAAAATCATACACATTAAATACTTGCCAGGTAAAATTTTCCTGACACGTCAAGGACTTGAAAAGAAGAAAGAGGAAACTAATCCGGACATCCTAGCCATTGGAGTTTGCATGATACCGCACTATGGCATGAAGTAGTATCACTTGAAGTAAACACTTTGTAGTTGATTTGGAAGTCCTGATAAAACAACATGATATAATGCACTAGAAGTACTTGTATTGTGATATGAATTTATTGCCCCTAGCCTGACGTAGCAGTCTTTGATATAGCACCATAATACTATCTTTTGGGAGTGGTCTTATACTAGTTAGTATATGTTGCCGGTTAATGTCACTGCTAAATTACTATGGCAACTTTGATCGCTCTTTTTTTATTCCTAGAAAAAAGTTCATAGATACATAAAAAATGTGCAATAACAGTAAAGCACTACTATGTTTCAGGATGGTGTATTTGTAGGGAAATTTCACGCATTTGTTATTTTTAATAGAAAAGGACATATGGTAAAATTGCTCCCGCACATTGTCAGTGACAATTAAACGGAAACGGATATTAGTATGTATACTTTAGAGTTTGTTTTGGGATCAAAGAAAGCTCGTAGCACCATCTGCATTTTCATGATCGACGTGTACACATCTTTAGTTCTGGTAAAATGGAATGATGTCGCAAATAACACCCTGAAATACCTGCCTGAATTTGCTGCATGTCACATTCGAGATCCCCTCCTCCATTTCCACCAGGGACGGTGCACTGCTCTGCTCCGGCTCTACCCATTTACGGTCAACGCCACACCATCAGTCCTACACCTACGCCCTGAGGGCAACATGGCCCACCACTTGACCCCACATTCCCACCGATCCCTGTTCCGTGTAATGGTGTCCAGCTTGCTCGCGTCGCATCGCAAAAGAAGCATACAATCATAGGAACCCTACTCCTGTGTTCCCGACTCCCGAGCATATCCTATTTGAGCACCGGTAGAATAAGGGTGTGTTCGTAAATTTTAAACCCATCACATCAAAAAGAATCTTATCATTTAGAAGTATTAAATAAAATCTAATTATAAAACTTTTTGCACAGATGGATGCTAATTCACGAGACAAATTTAATGAGCCTAATTAATCCATAATTTGCCATAGTGATGCTACAGTAATCATCCGCTAATCATGGGCTAATATACCTCATTAGATTCGTCTCGCGAATTAGGCCTGAGGTTCTGCAATTAGTTTTATAATTAGACTTTATTTAATACTTCTAAATGATAAGATTCTCTTTAATGTAACCTCTCTAATCCCCAGGAAACGAACACACCCTAACGAAAAAGGCAATCATTCGAGCTCGCTGATGAGAACTGAATCGCAGGCGACGCAGCGGCAGGATTAAATTTAAATCGGGAGAAAGAATGTTTTTATAGGACGCGAAATTCGTCCCAGGTCAGCAAATATTTTAAATAGCTGGAAAACTTAATTGCTCCTATTAGAATTTCTTTTAAATAGCCATTGGAATCTTGATGATTGGAATGGATTCGTGAGGAAAATTATCACGAATTCTTGATGTTGCTACTAAACACAGCAAGAGAACAATCCGGGCTAGTCAATGCAGTCTCCATATTGGACTGGACTACTGAATACAGCTGATTCCCGCAGGGAGCTACAAGGGAAGGGATGGACGAGTCAAGGTCGGCAAGCAAAGCTGCTACGAGTCAGGCAAACGTCGTTGTGAGCATGCACATTCACGGAACAGCTTTGCTTGCAGCATGCGAATTGCAAGTACTCCTCCCCAGCATCGGGTTTCAGCAGAGAAAGCAGCGGTGGCTGGCAGAAGGAAAAGAACACGGCCGCCTTGCAGGGGCGGTTCAGAATTTGGAACGTGGGTATTCAAAATTTCAAGGTATAAAATTTGTTTTGTCAGCGCAAAATACATATTAATAGCACATAATTGAGTAATGATAATATAAATCATTCATAATTTGAAATTATTGAATATATAGATAACAATTGTACTAAATGGTCAACATATCAAAGTGGGAACATCTGAAATAAATAGAGAATAAAATTATAAAATAACAAATGATATTTGTCGGAGGAATTCTCCAGCCGGGTGGCGGAAAGCACCCGCCTAATCCTAGTTAAGGATGGGTTTGGAGGGGACTCAGGAGCGCTCGATCGGTGGACCGATGAACGCAGGAAGGACACGCAGATTTAGAGTGGTTCGGGCCGCCGTAGCGTAATACCCTACGTCCACTTTGGTGTTGTATTGGCTGCGTGAGCCTGAATGGAAAGCAGTCTAAGCTTGTGTGTGTGCAACCTGGAACTTGGAACGTCTAGTGTGAGTGTTTTTGTTTCTGTGTTCTAACGAGTGCATTCTCCCTTTTATAGTCCAAGAGGAGTGCTTACACTGAGCGGAATCCCGACATGTGGGTCCGGCCGACAGGAGCTTGTTCTACGAGAGATATGGAGGTCATCTCCTCGAGCTCCTCTCCGTAGTCCTCTCGATCGGGGAGTTGATGTGTGTATCCACAGTCGGGATATGGCCGTGTACAGCCTTGTCTTGTACAGTGTTCGGTGTCAGCGTTGCCCAACAGTGAAGCCGTGCTGTCACTGTTGGGATGGAACCTCCAGTCAGGGGGCGAGCCAGCGCTGGCTCGTGCCATGCGCACTGTTACAGCGCAAGCCTTAGCACGCCTATTACAGACCATCATCACGCGCGCAGTACCGTGACGGGACTGCACACAGTCCGCGCACTGTGCGCGGTGATACGACGCGTCGCCTTCAGATCAGGCGGGCTTACCGTGATGTCAGCTTACCTGCCCCGTGTGTCAGTGGCAGGCCGCACCTTTTGACCTTGGCGCGCCCAACTCTGCTACCGCATTAAATGCTGGTAGGTGGAGAGGCGACCCGTAAGGGGCCTCCGGCCGCAGGCACGCGGCGGGGTCAGCCCCGCTCCTCCCGCCGGGCAGCATATGGCGGCACCGGACCCCTTCCCGGGGGAAAGAGGGGTCCGGGGCCCCCGTGGCCGGCCGGAGCGGGCTGGCCTGTGATGGTCTGGCCATCACACGTGGCGGCCCCGGACCTCCCAGGAGAGGCCGGGTCCGCAGGGGTTACCCGAGAGCACTCCCGCCCACGTGGGTGTGCAGAGGCCCCGGACCTCACGGAGCTCGGGGAGGGTCCGGAGACCGTGGTCCCAGCTGTCAGGCCCGTAGGCCGTATGCCACGTGGCCCAGAGGCGAGGGGGAGCGTGGACTATGAGAAGTCCCAGGGCCTGGACACCCTAGCAGGAGGTACCCCTATCTGTATGTACCGACAGAGGCCCCCGGGCCCACCTCGGGAGAGGGATGAACCCGCAGGTGGGGCCAAATCCCAGCATCGCGCCGGGTGTACAGCTCGTTCCCGCCAGGCGAGGGCACAGATGTCCTTTCGCCCGTAGCGGGATCCCCGAGGGACCCGTCTTCCGCGCGCACCGTGCGCGTCAGACGGTTCAGATTCTTGTCTCATTCGAGCCCGCCGCACGGCTCGGGCGGTTCGGATTCCGCCCTTCCCACGATCCTCCAGCGCCCACGCCAATGACTGGTGGACCCGAGCCCACCGGTCATTGAGTGTGAGGGTAGGGGAAGGCGTCGCTGGCGATCGCTCGGCTTCCCCTCGGTCGCCGCGGGACGCTAAGGGGGGAGCAGTCTTTTGCATAAAAGGTATGCGCCGAAGGGAACGGCTACCTTTTCGCTCTCGCCAACAACAGACGCCGTAGCGCCCCTTCGTCTCCGCATCCCTTCTCGCGATCAGCTTCCTTGCGCCCGGCTCCTCTCTCTTCCTTGCTCCTTCGCGATCCACCCCAACAATTTCCATGGCTTCACTTCCTTTCCCGCGCCGCTTCCAGACCCAGGATCAGCTGGACGCGGTGCGGCGCCTTCTAGGGTGGACCGCGTCGGCGAATGCCGGGAAGGTCAAGGCCGGCGAGGTTCCCCTCCGCGACCTTGCCGCGGGGGAGTTCGTCCTCTTCAACTCGTACATTATGTGCGGGTTGGTTCTTCCGATCTCCTCCTTCTTCCTCCTACTCCTGGAGGAGTTTGGTCTCCCACTTCATCATCTCACCCCCCACTCCGTCCTCCTCGCGGCGGTCTTCGCCCATTTCATGGAGATGTTCGTGGGGGTGCGTCCCTGCACCACCATCTTCAAACACTTCTACTCCCTGGTCGGGACCGGGAAGAAGCGCGGCGAGATCGGCGCTTACTACTTCCAACTCCGGCACGGGATGTCGAGCGCCTACATCGCCGCCTTCTCCAGCTCCAAATGGGAGGACTGGCGTGAAGGCTGGGTCATTGCGGTGACGGACCCCCACGACCGCCTAGAACTGCCAGAAGGGGGCCCCCAGAGCGACCGGAGCACTTGGAAGGCCAGGCCGTCAATACCGGTAGAGCTCGATCCAGTCCTGAACCGGATCAAGAAGCTGGCAAGGAGCGGCCTGACTTCCATGATGGTGCTGGGCGACTT
Source organism: Panicum hallii (assembly GCF_002211085.1). NCBI lineage: Eukaryota > Viridiplantae > Streptophyta > Magnoliopsida > Poales > Poaceae > Panicum > Panicum hallii. The sequence continues at coordinate 51,758,180 of NC_038046.1, forward strand.
CCTGAAGCGACGAATCGCCCCCCTGCAGCATCGGTCCCGGATGGCCTACGTGTACACGGGGCTAAACGACTGCTGTAGGATCGCGCGGGGGCCCGGCGGCGACTTCACCCGGGCGGAGCTGGAGGCGGCGATCCGCGCGATGACCGGCGAGGCGTTCGTTCCAGAGTCCCTGGTCCTCCCGAGCGGGGTGAAGGCCCTGTGCGAGGACCAGGCTCTGCGGTCAACGGTCCTGGCGTCGATGCCGACCCTGGACGAGGGCGGCCTGGCAGTCCGGCAACTGGGGGGCGACCCCAACCGCAGGCTCCAGATCCCTGGCGCCACACCGGACCGCCAGCAACGCCCCAGCGGAGGTGCCGGGGAGCCGGGACCCAGAGGTCCGGCCCCCGACGGGAAGGGAAAAGAGAAAGCGCCGGTGCCAGAGCACCGGCAGAAAGACTGTGCGGGTGCTGCCCCGGCCCAAAGGAGCGGCGAAGCTCAGGGGGCGGCACCCGAGCGGCGCAGCCAAGCCGAAGGGAGCAAGTCCCGGAGGCTCCAGCGAGGCGATGGCTCCTTGGTGGGGGAGCCGGCGCCCAAGCGCCAGAAGACAACGGGGGTGGAGAAACAGAGCGGAGCTGCACCACCTCCACCACAGTACCGGCCTCCGCCGGGACAACAGACTCCTCCGCCACCACCACCAGGGCCGCGGCCAGCGACACCACCGCCTCCGTCCGAGACCAGACCACCGTCCCCAACGCCGCCGCCAGGAGGCTCAAAGGTCGGGGACGGCCCCCAGAGGTCCGGGGGGTCCTCGGCAGGGAGGAAGGTCCCCCCGGCCGCCCGGGGCAGATGGGAGTGGTACGACTTCCCGTAAGTGGTTTTATCAAGGTTTTTCATTTCCTTTCACGGCTTCTGGTGCTTAACCAAACAGGTGGTACGGCAGGCCGCAACCTTTAAATGCTCCAACTGGGGGACCCGGCCCCCAGCCAGCGCCGGAGTCCTCGGCATCGGCTCCAGCAGGGCCTCCGCCAGGAGCAGCCCCAGAAGCCTCCGGACCCAGTGGTCCGGAGCTGGAGGCTACCATGCCGCCACGTCCAGAAGCCGCCCCCCAGGAGGAGGCGATCAGGCCCACTGCGGCGGCAGAGGCCCCCGCAACAGCGCCGGGCGCCGAGGTCGGGCCTTCCCCAGCCGAACCGGCAGCTGAGGGGGTCGCTGCTACGGCGGAGGTTGCTAGGCCAGAGGCAGCGGCAACGGCGGCACCGGAGGCAGCGGAGGTGGCGGCTTCGGTGGCAGCGGAGGTGGCGGCTCCGGAGGCAGCAGAGGTGGCGGCTCCGGAGGCAGCAGAGGCTGCAGCTCCGGAGGCCGCCGAAGTCGCCAGTAGCGCCGCCCCACCAGCGGAGGAGGAGGAACCGGAGGTGGTACTGGGAAGGCGTCTCCTCCCGAGCACAGCGGAGGTCCCACTCCCCCGGCTCATAGCCAAATGCCAACAAGCTCAACTGGAGCTAGAGGCTGGCATGCGCCGGGAGTGGGAGAAGCTGGAGGCGGAGCGCCAGCGGCTCTCCGACTGGGAGGTCCGCCTGGGGGACCGCATCAACACCGCCTCCGCCCGCCACGCCAAGGAGCGCGCCAAGCTCGTGTTGGAGCGCGAGCTCCTTCAGGAGGGGCTGGAGGAGGCGCGCGACCGAGAGGTAGCGGCGCTCCAGCGGGAGAAGGCGGCCAACCGGCGGGAAAAGGAGGCCCTCGAGGCGCAGATCGTCGCGGAGAGGCTGAAGGAGGCGGCGACGGCCAGGGAGCGGGCCGCCCAGGAGCTGGCGGAGCCGGCGAGGGAGGCGTTTACAACGGCCGAGGCGCAACAGGCCTCCCTCGCAGAACAGGTGGCGGCGGCAGCGAAGAAAGAAGAAGAGCTGGCCGCCCGAGAGGCAGAGGAGGTGGCCCGGCTGCAGGAGCTCCAGAAGCGGGAAGAGGCCGTGGAGGAGGAGCTGGCAGCCAGGTACCAGAGGCTCCAGGAGCGCGAGGCAGCGCTCCAGGAGAGGGAGGCCAAGGTGGAGGGGCTCCTGGCAGAGCAGCACGCCGGCGCCAACCGATTAACAAGATGGGTTGGCGCGGTGAACCCTCTGCTAGAGGCGCTCGAGGCCAACCCCATCTGGATGCCGGAGGCCTCTTCACCATACGGTGCCGCACTCCATCTGCTGGACTCCACCGCCAGGCGGCTGCAAGATGCGGAGGCCGGCCTACAGGACCTCCTAGAGGCAGAAGGACGAGTAATTGCCCGGGAGATGGCGGAGTACATCCTCACCAGCTTCCGGAGCCATGATCCTGGCGTCCAGCTGACTCCCGTACTGGTCGGACCCCTCCGGGCAACGGCAGCCGTTGCGCGGGAAGGAGTCCAGGAGGTAGTAGACCTGGTCGCGGCCCGCCTCCGGCGACGTCCCGAACCTGCAGAGAGTGGAAGTGCCTCCGGACCTCCAGAGCAGTAGTGCTAGTATCTTTTTGTTATTTCTTTTGTAATATAATTTTTGTTATTGTAAAATAACTTCGTAATGTTGTGCATATTATCAGAGATGCATTTAAACATTTCGTGCGTCTACTTTTTTGAAAAACCTAGCTGTTTTCCTGGTTGTCGGTCCGGAAAGTGTTTTCGAGTCCACCGAGGTCCCCTGGCCCCCTGGGAGGTAGTCGCGATAAGTCGGGTCTAGCTGCCATAGAACCGAGGTCCTGCACATGACTTAGGATCGACATTTAGTAGACGTCCCCACAGGTTCCTGGTCTGGCCAGTAGAGGCCTCCTAAGTTGTGTAGCGAGTCAGAGCTCTAGGACCCATGTTTAAGGGCTAAAAAGAGGTCCCGGTCCCCTGGTACATGGTTCGAGGTGCAACGGCGCTCACCCTAGGAGGGCAAGGCGTGTAGGCTTAGGGTACGGAACCAGGCTAAGTGGCTACACAACCCTGGACCCCAGCAAAGGGCGAGCGCGTTTCCCTGAAGCCAGTTAACAGGAGTCCGGTGCCTTTTTTCCTTTGAGACAGAGGTCCGGGGCAGGGACGTAGCTACGCAACTTAAGAGGAACCTTGGCCATGACACAGACGCAGAAAACATGTGAGGGGTTAGCGTAATCAAGAAGCGAAAAAATGTAGAATCGTATAGACTTCAAGGACGCATTCGAGAACAAACTTTCCCTTAATGAATTGGTACAGAAGAGTTGTGCGATGTACGCCAGGGACCGGGTTTACGAGGGCGGACCTCCACCGCCCTGGTCCGCACGTTGATGCTACCAATTACAAAGAAAAAATTCTCTCTCGATCGGGTCCTAGGGATAGAACTTACGGAGGTGCTCAATGTTCCACGGATTGGGTAGTTGCATTCCATCCTCCGCAGCCAAACGAACAGATCCGGGTCGGCACACCTTTGTCACCTTGAAGGGCCCCTCCCAGCTGGGGGAGAGCTTGTGCATACCCTCTCGGTTCAGGATCCGCCTTAGGACTAGGTCCCCGACCCGGAGCTCCCTACTGCGCACAAACCGTTGGTGGTAGCGCCGGAGCGCTTGGTTGTACCGTGCGTTTCGGACTGCTGCTCGCCATCTGCGCTCGTCGACGAGGTCCACATCTTGGCGACGCTCCTGTTCCTGCATTCCCTCATCAAAAGACCGGAATCGCAGAGAGCCCATGGTGATCTCCAGGGGAAGGCACGCCTCGGCCCCGTAAACCAAGAAGAAAGGGGTTTCCCCTGTTGCCCGGCTAGGTGTGGTCCGGTTCCCCCATAACACACTTGGGAGTTCTTCAATCCACCTTGCGCCATGCTTCTCAAGGTCACAGTAGGTCCGGATCTTGAGCCCTCTGAGGATCTCAGCGTTGGCCCGCTCAACCTGGCCATTACTCCTGGGGTGCGCCACTGAGGCGAAACAGAGCTGAATGCCCATATCCTCACAGTACTCCTGGAAGTACTGGCTCGTGAACTGGGTCCCATTGTCTGTGATGACGCGGTTCGGGACCCCGAACCGGCACACAATTGACCTGAGAAAAGCAGTTGCTGACGCCTTGGTGATGTTGACCACTGGGGTTGCCTCCGGCCACTTAGTGAATTTGTCAATGGCAACATAGAGGTACCGGTACCCGCCAACGGCCCTAGGGAAAGGTCCCAAGATATCCAACCCCCATACCGCAAAGGGCCAAGAGGGAGGAATCATCTGCAGAGCCTGAGCTGGAGTGTGTATTTGCTTTGCGTAGAACTGACACGCTTTGCAGGACCTTACCAACTCAGCTGCATCCTGGAGTGCTGTCGGCCAGTAAAAGCCATGCCGGAAAGCTTTACCAACCAGCGTGCGGGATGAAGAATGACTTCCGCACTTGCCTCCGTGGATCTCCGCAAGCAAGTCGCGGCCCTCTTCCTGGGTGATGCACCGCATGAGGACGCCGTTGGCGCCACGGCGGTAGAGATCCCCTTCTACCACTGTGTATCGCTTAGCCATCCGGACAATGCGCTCAGCAGATGCTTGATCTTCAGGAAGGGAATTATCTTTCAGGTAGTCCCGGACCTTAGAGATCCATGCATCGGGACCTTTCTGAGAAACTGGGCGTGGCTCCCCGAGGTCTCCGGGACCCTCAAGGGAGCACATGACCCTTGGCGGGCTCCACGGATGGAGCGCCGCCGGGACCGCCAGCTTCGAGGTGCTAGTCCGACCCCCTTCGCCCAGGTCGGCAGGCTGGGCGGAAGGCTTCAGCAGACGTCTCTGGAAGACGCCCTCAGGCACGGGTGCCTGGGTCGATGCGCTCGCGGAGAGTGCATCAGCTGCTGTGTTGCCTTCGCGTGGAACATGTTGCAGTTCCAGCACAACGAAGTCCTTCTTGAGCCTCTTCACATGAATGAGGTAGGCCGCGAGCTGAGGGTTGTTGCAGCAACACTCCCCCCGGACTTGCCTGATGATGAGTTGGGAGTCCCCTTTGACCAGTAGCTCTCGGACCCCCAGGGACAGAGCCGCTGTAAGTCCGAAGATTAAGGCCTCATACTCCGCCATGTTGTTGGTGGCCTCAAAATCAAGGTGCACCATGTACTTTAGCTGCTCGCCACGTGGGTCGATGAGGACCACGCCAGCCCCGGCCCTCTTGCTGCGGGCGGACCCGTCAAAGAAGAGGGTCCAGTGAGGCCTGGTGAAGACCGGAGCCCTGTCCTCCGGACGCGGGGGGTCCATCCCTTGGTCCGGACCCCCGGAGGCGCTTGGTGCCGGCGTCCATTCCGCGATGAAGTCAGCAAGGATCTGGCTCTTGACGGCGTGACGCGGCTGGAAGTCAAGCTGGAACCCCGCGAGCTCTGCAGCCCACTTGGCGATGTTGCCTGTGGCGTTGGAGTTGTGGAGGATGGCCCTCAATGGATAGGCGGTCACCACCACAATCTTGTGGGCCTGAAAGTAGTGGCGGAGCTTCCTGGACGCAACAAGTATAGCATAAAGGAGCTTATGCGTTTCAGGATACCTGGCCTTTGTCTCATGAAGGACCTCACTGACGTAGTAGACCGGCTTCTGGACGGTCCTGACTCTGCCAGGTGGACTGGATCCTTCAATTTGGGCTGGGGACCCTTCGGCCCCCAAGCTGCTCAGTGCTTCTCCGGGTCGGAACCCGGCCGGACCCTCCGAAACAGGGCCGGTTGCTGGAGTGGAGGAGGCCGGGCCTCCTTCTCCCTCAGGGGGGTCCACAGGGGCCCCCTGCGAGGGAAACTCGGTCCTCTCGGTGACCAGCACCATGCTGATCACTTCGGTCGTTGCTGCAAGATAAAGAAACAGTGTCTCACCTGGGTCCGGAGCGACCAGGACCGGCAAGGAGGTAAGGTACTGCTTCATCTCTTGGAAGGCACGTTCTGCCTCTTCGATCCATACAAACGGGCCGGACCCCCTCATCAACTTGAAGAAGGGAAGCGCCCTCTCCGCCAGCCTCGAAATGAAACGGCTGAGGGCTGCAAGGGACCCCGTCAACCTCTGTACATCTTTGAGTCGTGCAGGAGGTCTCATTGCCTCGATCGCCCGGACCTTGTCCGGGTTGGCCTCGATCCCCCGGTGGGAGACCAGGAAACCAAGGAGCTTTCCCGCCGATACGCCGAAGACGCACTTCTCGGGGTTAAGCTTGGTGGAGGTCGCCCGTAACTTGTCGAAGACTTGAGCTAAGTTTTCTAAGAGGGAATTCGACTCTCTAGTCTTGACAACGATGTCATCAACATACACCTCGACTATATCTCTAACCAAATCACCTAGAGTGATGTTCATTGCTCGAGCAAAGGTGGGTAGAGCATTAAGTAACCCATAAGGCATCACTATATAACAATAAAGTCCATCCACTGTTACAAAAGCTGTGTGCTTCCTATCATCACAAGCCATCTTGATTTGGTGGAAACCAGAATAGGCATCTATGAAGGACAGCAAATCACACCCGGAGGTGGAGTCTACAATCTGGTCTATACGCGGAAGTGGATAAGGGTCTTTTGGACATGCCTTGTTTAGATTGGTGTAGTCGATGCACATCCGAAGCTTCCCGTTGGCCTTTGGGACTACAACCGGGTTGGCCAACCATACAGGATGGTAGACCTCCTCGATGAAGCCAGCCTGCAGCAGCTTGCGGACCTCTTCACGGATGAAGTTTTGCCGCTCGATGGACTGCTTGCGTGGCTTCTGCCGGACCGGCCTGGCGTCGGGGTGGATCTTCAGATGATGCTCAATCACCTCCCTAGGGATCCCGGGCATCTGTGACGGTTCCCAAGCGAACACGTCAACATTTGCCCGGAGGAAGGCGATGAGCGCGCTTTCCTATTTCTCTCCCAGGTTGCCACCGATACGGGTGGTCTGGGAGGTCTCCGCTCCGACCTGGACGGTCTTCACAGGGACATCGTCCGTGTCGGACGGATGGACCTTCGGTGCCTTGGCCAGGGCCTTGGCTCGTGAGGTCGAGGGGTCGGACCCCAGGGTGCCAGCTGCAGGGGCAAGCCCCGTAGCCAGCGCATGGAGCTTTTCGACCGCTACAACAGCAGCGGCCCGATCGCTTTGGACGGTGAGGACGCCCGCCGGAGAGGGCATCTTTAGGACCAGGTACCCGTAGTGGGCAACGGCCATGAACCGGTACAGGGCCGGTCTGCCGATGATGGCGTTGAAGGGGAGGTTAACTTCCGCGACCTCGAACTGCACGTTCTCGGTACGGAAATTGTCCTCCGTCCCGAATGTAACCGGTAAGGTGATGGTCCCTACCGGGTACACGGGATCGGGGCCCACTCCTGAGAATGGGCGTGATGGAGCCAGCTTGGACTCCGGGATCTGCAGGTGCTTGAACGCCGCATAGCTGATGACGCTGAGGCCGGCGCCTTCGTCGATCAGCACATGGTGAAGGCGAACATTGGCGATGGTGGGTGCCGTGATGAGCGGCAGCACCCCTGCACCCGCCATGTTCTCTGGGCAGTCGGATGGCCCAAAGGAGATGGTGATGCCCTTCCACCGCTGGTGGGGCGCCGCCCTCGGCACCCCTGGTTTCACCGAGAGGACCTCCCGGCGAAGGGCCTTCACGTCCCGTCGGGAGACGAGCTCCGAACTGCCACCGTACATAACGTACAGCTTTTTGCGGCGCTCATCCCCGCCGGACTCGGAATCGGACTGCTGGAACAGTCCTTTGAGGTCTTTATTGGGGGTTTGATTCCCCAACTCCCTCTCAGTCGCAGCAGCGTCGGCATCAGAGGCCTTCTCCTTGCCGGACCGCCGCGGAGGGGAGGAGCCTTCCTTGGAGGCTTGGTCACGCCTCTTGCTGAGGCGTTCCGCGAGCTTCTGGATCTCGCGGCACTCAGCGGCGCTGTGGCGAGCCCCAGGATGAACAGGGCACGACCCGGGGTCGGTGCGCCGCTGTCGTGGGCGCTTGCCGCGGGAGTTCTGGCCCCCGGTCGTTGCAGCCGCAACGGCCGGACCCCCGATCCGTGACTTGTCGAAGCCACGGTTCTTCTTGTTCTTCTTCTTGCTGCTGCCAGGGGCAGCGACACTGGGCCCGCTCGTTTGAGCAGGTCCTGCCTGAGTTGCAGAGTGCCACGCACGGCCTTCTGCAGCTCGGGCGCATTTGTCCACCAGAGCGAACAGGGTGGTGACGGCTTCCACCTGGTGGGTCGCCAGCTTCTCTAGCATCTTCTCGTCTCGGACCCCCTGTCGGAAAGCCGTGATAATAGATGCATCGGAGATACGTGGGATGGTTCCACGTATCTTAGTGAAGCGGGAGATGAAGGCCCGGAGGGTTTCCCCGGGTTGTTGCCTCACGGCGTGGAGGTGGGCTTCCACGCCATGCTGTTGGTACGCACTGGCGAAGTTCGCCGTGAACTGTGCGCAGAGTTCTCCCCAGGAATGGATGGATCCCGGGGTAAGGTTCATGAGCCAGGTCCGGGCCGGCCCGGTCAAGGCTACATAAAAGTAACTTGCCAAGACGGCTTCGTTACCCCCTGCCGCCGTGATGGCGGTGATGTAGACCTGCAGGAACTCTGACGGGTTGGAGGACCCATCATATTTTTCCGGCAGGTGAGGCCGAAACTTGGATGGCCAGGCGACCACACGAAGGTGGTCTGCGAGCGCTGCACAGCCCACGCTCGATACCGGCGCTTGGGCGAGTCCTTGCGGCCTGGCCGCAGCCGCATCGAGCTCGGGCGCAAGGTCCCGACCCTCAATGTTGAGCCGTCGGTTGCGTGCTCGCTCGATGGAGATCCTGGCATCCTCTCCCGCATGCCTGCGGTTGAGCTCTGCCCGGAGGTCCTCAGTCCGTGCACTCCTTACTGATGGTGAGTGCACAGAACCGGATGCGCCGCCCTGGCGACGGCGCTGCCTGGATACAGACCCCCCCGCTGAGCCTGGGGAAGCCTGTGCCAGGTTGAGGAGGCGGTCGACGTCGTCACGCCATTGTCTGTGCGCGCCTGGCGACGCCGCTTCACCAGGGGGGTTGCGGAGCAACTCCCTGGCTGCCATGAGGGGCCCGCTCGGTGGGAGCACCGATCGGGCCACGGAGTCCCGCTCCGCTGCGCATGGTGGAGCAGCACGCGGAGCCACCCTGGAGGTGTGACGGCGCGAGGCGTGTGGCGCTGTCGACGCCACTTCTTCACCGATCAGGAGGTCATGGTGACCATTTTCCTGCGCCATTGAAGTCGCGAAGGTCGACCGAGCGCAAACCAAACCCTCTCCCCTACCTGGCGCGCCAAATGTCGGAGGAATTCTCCAGCCGGGTGGCGGAAAGCACCCGCCTAATCCTAGTTAAGGATGGGTTTGGAGGGGACTCAGGAGCGCTCGATCGGTGGACCGATGAACGCAGGAAGGACACACAGATTTAGAGTGGTTCGGGCCGCCGTAGCGTAATACCCTACGTCCACTTTGTATTGGCTGCGTGAGCCTGAATGGAAAGCAGCCTAAGCTTGTGTGTGTGCAACCTGGAACTTGGAACGTCTAGTGTGAGTGTTTTTGTTCCTGTGTTCTAACGAGTGCATTCTCCCTTTTATAGTCCAAGAGGAGTGCTTACACTGAGCGGGACCCCGACATGTGGGTCCGGCCAACAGGAGCTTGTTCTACGAGAGATATGGAGGTCATCTCCTCGAGCTCCTCTCCGTAGTCCTCTCGATCGGGGAGTTGATGTGTGTATCCACAGTCGGGATACGGCCGTGTACAGCCTTGTCTTGTACAGTGTTCGGTGTCAGCGTTGCCCAACAGTGAAGCCGTGCTGTCACTGTTGGGATGGAACCTCCAGTCAGGGGGCGAGCCAGCGCTGGCTCGTGCCATGCGCACTGTTACAGCGCAAGCCTTAGCACGCCTATTACAGACCATCATCACGCGCGCAGTACCGTGACGGGACTGCACACAGTCCGCGCACTGTGCGCGGTGATACGACGCGCCGCCTTCAGATCAGGCGGGCTTACCGTGATGTCAGCTTACCTGTCCCGTGTGTCAGTGGCAGGCCGCACCTTTTGACCTTGGCGCGCCCAACTCTGCTACCGCATTAAATGCTGGTAGGTGGAGAGGCGACCCGTAAGGGGCCTCCGGCCGCAGGCACGCGGCGGGGTCAGCCCCGCTCCTCCCGCCGGGCAGCATATGGCGGCACCGGACCCCTTCCCGGGGGAAAGAGGGGTCCGGGGCCCCCGTGGCCGGCCGGAGCGGGCTGGCCTGTGATGGTCTGGCCATCACACGTGGCGGCCCCGGACCTCCCAGGGGAGGCCGGGTCCGCAGGGGTTACCCGAGAGCACTCCCGCCCACGTGGGTGTGCAGAGGCCCCGGACCTCACGGAGCTCGGGGAGGGTCCGGAGACCGTGGTCCCAGCTGTCAGGCCCGGAGGCCGTATGCCACGTGGCCCAGAGGCGAGGGGGAGCGTGGACTATGAGAAGTCCCAGGGCCTGGACACCCTAGCAGGAGGTACCCCTATCTGTATGTACCGACAATATTGATAAGAATGCTTATAAATTAGAAGGTAACTTTATGATTCTTCGTGCCTTGAAAATGCTTGATGATATCCCCATCCTTTGTTTGCAAGAAGAATTCCCTTTCAATAAATATGACAAAATAATTATTCAAATATTTCCCCAAATCTTGCTTCTAGCGATACTGCTGTACAGCAACTTTTGCCGTTGTGACTTTTGAGATGGCACACGCAGCCTAAATTCAACGCTCAATGCTCCTAAATTCAATGCTCAATTCTCTTAATTAAGTGGAGTACTAGCAGTGTGTACTAGAGGTAGTAGTACGTGGTGGTACCACCCGTCGACGATGAAAGATTCAAAATTTAATGTTTCCTTTTTGTAAAAAGACAGTTAATGTTAGGCCCCTACGATCAAGAATGTTGTACTTCAGTACCTGTAGCGTTTCCATGCCATGTATACGGTCGGGGAGACCGGTTTTGTCCCGGTCTCAGCAAGCCAACGTGTCGATCGCACAGCAACAGATCTGTTAACACGCATTAATACTTTCCTGATCAATTGGGGTCCTGCGCAAGAACAGTCACCGTGCTACGTGGGGGTTCTCAGCTCTCGAGAGCTCAGGCAGCAGCTTGCACAGTCGCGCGTAACACCGCGACGGCAAGTCGGCAACAGCAATCGACCGGCCGGACGGTGGTCCGCGCGCGCGAGCGTCGACGCGGACGGCGACGGCGACGGCGACGGCGACGGCGCGGCCGGCAAACAATTGCATGCGACGCATGAATCTAATTGGACACCCAGAGCAAACTGAAACTTTTTCCATTTTTATATTTAACAATTTTCATTTTTTAAAAATAATCGTTTGGAACAAAAAAGTTGCAAATCTATATCTATATAGCCATTTCAAACAACTATAGCCATTTGAAACGGTGCTAAGCGGACGTGACAATCTTGTCAGAAACGTACCGCCATATCATAATTTAGCTATAGCCGTTTAAAATGGTGGTATATTTCTTCTATGATTGCCACGTCAGCTTATAGCCAAATGAAATGGCTATAAGGTCCCTGGTTTTTTTATTTCACCAACTTAAATATGATTTTTATTGATTTGGAAAAATAAAAATGATATAAGTTGTGTTGATACATTTGCTTGTGTAAGGACAAAAAAGTTAGTCGACTTTAACGTATATATAACTAATATGAAGTAGTTGTTTGCATCTTTGCGATGCTATCATTACGATACGATTTGTAATACACGTGATAATTGATAACTGTTATATTTAAAATTTTCCAAACATGCTATGTGCGCACGTTTATTATCTTATATGCAATAAGTTTCATGTACAAAAATATTTAGTAATATATTTAAAATCAACTAACTTTTCAAAAACAAATATACTAATAAAGCTTATACCGTTATCATTTTCAAACCAACAAGAAACACCATTTTAGTATGAGGAATATAAAAAGTAAAATTACAGAGGCTTATAGCCATTTCATTTGGCTATAAACTGACATGGACCACAGGAAAAAAATACCACCGTTTCAAAGGCCTATAGCCAAATGAAACGGCTGTATGTTTCTGACAAGGTTGCCACATCAGCTTACTCCGTTTCAAATGGCTATTTGAAATGGCTATATAGGTATAAATTTGCAAATTTCTATCTGAATGATTATTTTTAAAATGATTATTTTAAAAAATACGGAAACTGTTAAATATAAAATGAAAAAAATTCAGCAAACTGGATCTTGGCAGATGGTGCAAATTTCTATCTGAATGATTATTTTAAAAATGATTATTTTAAAAAATACGGAAACTGTTAAATATAAAATGAAAAAAATTCAGCAAACTGGATCTTGGCAGATGGTACACCCAACATGCGGTCAGGGGCACGGGCGCTCGGCCTGTCGATCAGGCCGGCTCACTGGCTTCCTGACCGCTAATTGGCCTGTAGGCCGTCGGGTGGGGGGATGGGATGTGGGCTGCTACGATTTTTCAGCCCGAAGTAGAAATTGGAAGTTTGAAAGCCCGTTATGTCATGTAATTATGATATTTTTTATTCGTATACATAGAATACACTGCTTGTACAATATTTTTTTGCCAAAAATAATAAGTATTCAACCGAGTACCTTTGTTTGAATATAAGGGAGTAGGTCCGCGATTTAAAGGGCTAAACTTCAAACATGTCCACAAGGCAACGTCGTCATGAACAAACAAACAAGACAAGTTACAAGAATTCTGACTGGTCAGAATTGAATTAAGCCAAACTAGAATGAATATGTCCGAACGATGGAATATTTGAAAATAACCTCAGGTGAGCATAAACTGATCACGACAGTTCGGGAATTATTGGACCACAAAACTTGGCCCGAGGCCATAAGCTATACATCGAGATAAAGATAAATACCAAAATTTATGAACAGGGCATAGTATCCTGGGGCAAAAATACCATTTACAAAAAAGTCCCTCATCAAACTGGTGAGAAGTGGTAACCGCATTCATGGTTCATAGAGGGTTCCCCTCTTGTCTTGCATAGTTATAGTATAGTTTCTCAAGGCAGGCAAGTTACAATGGCGAGGAGCTTCTTGCCTTGTGCATGTCATCGTGAGAAGCAGAGCAGGCAAAGGACTGCGATGCCATGGCTGTATGTGGAGAAGAGCGGCCCGAGGGTGATGACATGGCAGCATGATAGGATGATGAAACCAGCTGTGCAGCAGCTGGTATTGTACCACCTACAGATCAAGATAAAAACTTCTTCAGTGATAACGGTGTCATGGCATGCAGTGAATCTGTTGTCTAAATGATTCCATGGAATATTCATATCAAGCAGAAGCATAAAAAAATGCACGGTTGAGAGCCATACTTGCTTACCACGCATCTTTACTCCGACATTCAACTATCTATACAGCTAATAAATGCTCTACACCAACCATGAGAAGCAATAAATTGAAAAATGTGCAATTTCTGATTGTGCCATGACAGCCGATGGCCAAATTTCAGCTCCTCCTCACTCAGTGCCTCCCACCACGCTCGCATCCACCATGCACGGATTTGGATTCTGACCCCACCCCTTCGCAAGAGGTCGCTGGCCGGCAATGCCAACGGCCACCCGCAACCACGGCAAGAATTCACCGTCACTCACTCAATCGATTGATCCCAGATTTGTTGTGTCATCTCCTGTTGGCTGTTGCTGAGGTTAATTATGTTGGATGTTTTTCTATATGGGCCACCACGGCGCATAGCATCGCCAGAAGCAGCAACGCCCTGGCCAAGAAGCCACCACCAGTGCAGTGGTGCAGAAGCCTCTGAAGCTCTTGCTGGCAAAACCCAAGAAGAAAGTTGCCCCCAGCGTGAATCTGGAGACGCTTATGAGACCACCAAAAAGTCCAGGAATGGTTGTGGCTGCAAAATAACCCTTCTTTACTGCGTAGCAGGATTTCAACAGTAGCAAGGTCGACCAGGCTAGCTTGAGTCGGCTGCATACTGGTTAGCCCAGATCAGTCTGTCCAAGTCTGCTGGGAAGCAATGGGTTGCCGCAGGGTTGTTTCACCTTGCATTCAAGTGCCAATCTCATGGGAGACTTCAACACTATGCAAATTTTTAGGTTCACACTTCACATCTTTGAGATGGCTACGTACATATGCATGTTAAAGACAATTATTTTTATACATCATGATTTTATTTTTGAATGGTTGTGCTTGTATAGCCAGTTGATGGGAGCTTGACATATGTGGATGATGTTATTGTTAAATACTAAACATACTGCTTCATTGAATTTTTTTTTTTTTGACAACCAATTCCCACGATCCAAAGTGAGCTTAGGAGTTACATGTCACGCCTTGACAGTACAACACTTTGATCTCTTTGTTTCATAAACTTCACATTGCCCATGGCATGCAAGAGAACCAACCAAGAGGCGGAGCTGCATTAGCTCGCTAGACCCTGACGGAAACTACAAAATCATGTCTACAACACTGTTCATATCTATATTTGAACATAATTTTGCAGATTCCATCGGGATCCCGCGAGCTATGGTAGCTTCACCTCTAGACTGGTTCAATTGCATGACATGGGCAGTGTGAAGTTCATGAAACAAAGGGATGAAAGTGCCGATATTATCAAGACATGTCATGTAACTTGTAAGCTTACTTTGGTTCGTGTGAATTGGCTATCCACAAAAAAAACAACCATATAATTAAAAGAAGCAGTATTTAAACCTTGTTTGGTATTTAACTAGAACATCATCCAAACATGTTAAACTCGCATCAACTATATATGCTACACAATCACAACCGTTCAAAAATAAAATCATGCAGTACAAAAATGATTATCTTTAACATGTATATGTTAGTAATCATCTCAATAATGTGAAGTGTGAACCTAGAAAATTGCATAGTGTCGAGGTCTCACCTGAGATTGGCACTCGAATGCAAGGTGAAAGAACGTTGCGGCAACCCAGTGCCTAGTAATTCCTGACAGACTCGGCCAGACTGATCTGGGCTAACCACTATGCAGTCGAGCCAACTCAAGCTGGTCGTGGTCGACCTTGCTACTGCTAAAATCCTGTTCCGCCGTAAAGAAGGGTGGCTCCTCAGCCACAACCGTTCCTGGACTCTCTGGCGCTCTCATAGGCGTCTCCAGATTCACGCCCGAGGTGACTTTCTTCTTGGGTTTTGCTAGTGAGAGCTTCAAAGGCTTCTGCAGCACTAGCAGTGGCTTCTTGGCTAGGGCGTTGCTGCTCCTGGCGATGCATGTGCGCCATGGCAGCCTATATAGAAAAACATCCAACATAATTAACCTCAGCAACCAGAGAGCACACAAAAAAAACTAGGGTCAATCGATCGAGTGACAGCGAATCCTTGAAGAGATTGTAGGGCGGCGTTGGCATTGCCTACCGGCAACCTCTTGCGGCGGGGGGGGGGGGGGTGGGGGGGGGGGATCCAAGCATGGTGGATGCGAGCGTGGTGGGAGGCACTGAGGGAGGAGGAGCTATTAGTCTACACAACTACATGCCAGTTATGTGTTGACGATTCATATAATTTAACAGGCAAGATGATGTGCACATAAATTGCCTTACAAGGGTCTAATCACACGAGAATGGTTAATGGAGGTTTGCCAAAAGCAAAATATGAATGAAATTGCATGGTAGATACTTCGCATGATATACTTTCACAATTACTAAAGGAACAAGTGCATTTTATCAGTAGTGAACAATATGAACCGTCTAACATAGCCAACAAACAAAACTTATACAGAACATAAAATCCCTGTAAATCGAATGTAGTTATATCCAGCATTACCATGATAATAAAAAAGCTAACCATATTGACAACAGAATATGCACATAAAATAGCTAAACAGACAAAAATAAGTACATCTAGAAGATATTAAATGCCTAACCTGCTAATCCAGCACATGCAGAAGAGAAAACAATAACTGGGGGTGCCTGCATGAGAAAAAAAAGGAGGATTAGAGTAAGTACTTCTTTGAACCAGATCACCACGTGATCCACTTTTTATTGTTCTTGAACAAAAAGACAGTGCCCAACATTTTTTTCGCTCTAACTTCTCTCAAGTGCAGCTATGGATATACACTAAGCAATCTCAACCAGGTGCACATTCCTGAGAATATCTGATTTGATGGAATTGTTAAATGGAACAAGGTCTGATTGGATATTCAGCTCTGTCCATAGACAAGTCATGAATGTTGTGTTTACAACAACTTAGAATTACAAGAAGTTAATAAGAAATTCCTAGCTCCAAATGTTCATGCAAAACAGGTGGGATCTGAATGTATGAACTATAAAAGTAATGTGATAACTTACACCAACAAGAAAATGAATCCACATTGGCCCCTTTATGTAGCGTCGAACAACAGGCATAGCTGCAATAGAATTTCAAAATAATAATCATTTGTACAGCAGCACCAGTTGACCAAGACCAACAATATACCCAGCAAAAACATCTACATGATATAAATAAAGATGAGCAAATATAACATGAACTGATGAAGGACCTTCCATATGTACCAGGTGGGATCTGGATGAACAAACATTTTGCCATGTGCAAAGTATTATTTTCAGATGAAAAGACAATCCCAATTGCCATGTGCAAAGTATTATTTTCAGATGCAAAGACAATCCCGAACCAGGAGGACAACATAAATAAAGTTTTTTTTCTGGCCCAACAGAATAATATAACATGCAAAGTTTCCGGTGGATTGAATGCTAATGAGGTTCAGCACAGTACAAAAGGCAGGTATCGACTAGTAACACAACTCAGAAGCCACAATCACATAGGCAAGATGAGCTGTGGATAGTAGATCCCAAAATAACTTAAGTATTTAACTACAACCCCTTAGTCACAAGGTGGAGCAAATAAACATTAACTAGTGTAGAAGTAACTCGAATCAATTACAGAAGAGAACATACTGTGGTTGAAGCCATAAAATGCTCCTGCTATACCCCCAACAGCGGAACCAATCTGCCACAAGATGGAGGTAAACATGTGTATACTAAACTGTCACAGCAAAGTACTAAGATCTTACAGAACATCAGTCAAACTAGAAAGGGAACACACCATGGAGAAGCTATCTCGAACCATTGGAGACACCGTCCAGCTGCTTGTTTCCTTAAAGCAATAGCAAAATCGAGCATCAGTCCAGTTGTGTTAATTACTTTGGAAAATTAGCCTAGAATTCTTCCACCAACTCCAAAAGCAAAGCTCCCTGCTGGGCATCCAATGTCAATCTGCGTAGAATGACTACTCTCGAGAACATAGGCGTATCTGAGCACCAAAACTCGCAGAACAACCAAGACAGGACAAAATCAAGGAAAGTAGATTAAAGAAAAGGACACTACAGTCCACTGGTCGAATATTCAGACGTGGAGAACCGGCCACTAGCTGCAGCGAAAAAAAAAATGCAGGTCAAGCTTACCAAAAACATGGAATTAGCCTACAATTCTTCCTCCAACCCCGATAATAAGCCCCGGCCGTGCTGCCGATTTCAGTTTCTGCTAATTAACTACTCTCACGAACATAGGCTCATCTAAGTACCAACAACTTGCACAACGGGAACTGAGTCGGGCCAAAATAGGTTAACTGCCCGGATTAGGAGGCGGAGAATCAACAACCACTAGTAGCAGTAACAACAGGTTAGGCGTAACAAAAAGACGCAGCAAGCCACCGCGACCCTGCGCGGATTCCAGCAGGATAATGGACGGGAGGGAGAAGAACGATCGGGGGGAGTCGCCGTACCATGTCCTTGGACAGCGGCCCGGCGCAGTGGTGGCACCGCCGGGGGATCTCGGGGCACCGCGCGGCGTCCCCCGGTGCGACCATGAGGCACGGCGCCGGCGGGAGGCGCTCGCGGCTCGCCCAGAAGGCAGCAGGGGGCCAGGGGCCGCGGGCGGGCGGGCGGCAGCCGGCGGGTGGCGGCGCCCTCGGGACCGCCTGGAGCTCGCGGGACGGCGGGAGAGGAAGAGATGTGTCCGCCTGCCTGTCACCGCAGCAGCCGAAGGAAAACCTGCGACCGCAGCGATAAAAACCCTCGTGCGAGCGCCGCGCACGCAGATTTCCAGCGGCCGGGATCGGGCCGCGCGCCGGCTACAGCCGTCCGATTCGTCGCATTCCGTGGTCTGAATGGGCTGGGGGGCCCACGGGAATATGTGATTGTGGGTTCTGCTGGGCCGGGAAGAGGAGGTAGAACAATTAGAAACTCTTCCTCTTTTTACTGTTCGGCCCACCAGCAGCCGATTGCAGAGACCTCTCGCTTCTGTGGAACTTGGAAGTCACAGTAATGCTATGTGCCATCCAAACATAAAAATTACACAAAGGTTAGCCTAAGCACGAGCATTCCTTTTTTTCTATTTTCTAACCAGCAATGCATTTAGACGGCGAGGACCAAAAAAAATGTGAAAGTAATGGAGTTTAGTCGTCATCCGGAGAAAAAATTTAGTGATTGGTCCTCGATAGTTGGAGGAGGATCAATATTTGATATTGCGGTTGAGAGAAGAAACTCACATTCCGACAATAGTTGGGCAAAGGTAAATTGGATCTTTTCCGATAACTAGTAGAGTGTACGTGCGATACCCATATATTTTCGAAAATATACTAATAAAAATTTTATAATAAATAATGATTTTTATCTATAGGAAAGATGTACACCCACAAGGTTGTATTTTCTAAACACTTCATAAAACAACAATTTTTTATAGTAGAGCCGTCCTACCTTGCTTCCAAGCTCAGCTCTGAAATATTTCTGTTAACTCCTAGAAAAGAGACCGATTGTGAATCCGTAGACAACATTTCAGAACTCGAATGCATTTTTTTTTTAGAATTTGAAAATGGCACATGGTTCATGAAAGTTACAAGTTGATGCTATCAGGAAACAATCATATCGTAGTTTTGAAAAGATATCAAAAATATCCTCATGTAGTATAAACAATTTCAGAACTTTTATTTGTCACAACTGCAGTTACACAACTAAACAGAGGAAATAAGTATGCACGTTTTTAAAAAAAAAATGCTCTGCCACTCAACATGGCCATATGCAACAAATGACATTGATTTTTAATAGGCCAAAAGGCCTGCAAGTAGATGCCTGAAGACTCTAGATGCGTTGATTGCTAACATCTGAGATGGACCATGAATCGGCGAGGACGCGAACGCTGGGTCCACGGCGAGCTCGGATCCCCGTGCCGTCGGCAGCCGTTGCTGTTAAGGACGGGGACACGTTGCCTCTGCAACGAACGGTGAGCCCTGCCAGGACTTGGATGCGGGATGCCGAGGTGCCCGTGGCCGCCGCCGCCGCAGCCGCCAGAGGATGGGACGTGTCGCCTCGGCCGCGAACAAGGAGGATGCTGCCCCCAGCCATCGCCGCCGACGAGGAAGGGGAGGCCTGGGACGGCAAGGCTGATCGCGCGCGGCGAGAAGCGCGGGCATCCTGAGATCTCTAAATGTGCCTTTGTATATATCATCTGGCATCTAAATACTGAGCAAGACCTATAATTGCAATAGCCATCTGCATCTAGTATGCGTGCACAGCGGCATCTTTACAGATGAATGAGAAAATCTAGTATAAAAGGCTTGCCATCGCTCATCGGAATTCTACATACAATGTGGTTTGAATTCAATCACGGGAAAATTGTCTCTACTTCCCTATCTCTTTAGTTGTAGAAAAAACTTACTGGCGACACCCTTTTCTTAGAGCAACTCCAACCCACCTCATAT
The DNA here is from genome assembly GCF_002211085.1 of Panicum hallii. Taxonomy (NCBI): domain Eukaryota; kingdom Viridiplantae; phylum Streptophyta; class Magnoliopsida; order Poales; family Poaceae; genus Panicum; species Panicum hallii. The sequence continues at coordinate 51,777,772 of NC_038046.1, forward strand.
TTGAGCCCCTACTTCTTCATATGAGAACTTCTCATGCACATTTAACTCTCCTACTTCTTTTGCACTCTAACCAATCTCTCATATGTCTCCCTACTTTCTACTCATCTTTATTTTTTATTCACATCTTGTAACTAAAATGTGACCATATTTTCACCCATTATTTCAATAATTTAATGGACATAAAATCAGGTATCAATTTTCAAAACACAAAATTGCATCTACAAGTATCAAGTATCAATTAAATTGCATTTCCTCAAAAAAAATTAAATTGCATTTACATGCATTTCCATCTGTTCCCTCTCTCTACCTCCCGTCATCCCCCCCCCCTCTCCGGTTTCTCTCTCGCTCTCTATCTCTCTGTTCTCTCTCTCCCAACCGACGGCAAGGGCAGCCAGGACAGCACGGGCAGGACTGCAGCCAGCCTGCGGCGGCCGCGCAGGCAAGGTTGGGGAGGTCGCGCGGGCAGCCCTGCGACCGCTGCGCGGGCAAGGCAGGGGCGGCCGCGCGGGCAAGGCAGCAGGCGGAGCGGCCCGGGCAGCGGCGCGCCAAGATCAGGTTGCGGACGCGGCGGTGGGTGGCGCGGCAGAAGGACGACCGCGCCGGACGCGCGGGAAGCGGAGGCCCGCCTGGATCGGGAGACGTGAGCACAAGGAGGCGGAGCTGCGGAGGCGGAGGTCGAGCTGTCCGCCGCAAGCCTCGTCGTCGCCGCCACCGCCGAGTTCGGCAGAAAAGGAACAAGAAGACGCGCGTGATTGACGGGACTCACGAGCGGGTACAGGAGGGCGGGTAAGGGAACCGAGCGTGACAAAAAAAAAAGATTTTTAGCATAAACACTCTCCAACTCGTGATTTTCACGGATCTATCCTTTCTCCCACCTCACTCGATAGTGGGTCCAGTGTAAGCGGATCCGCGATTTTTACGGAACTATCCTTCCTCCCGCCTCACTCGATCGTGGTTCAGTGTAGGAGGTGCTACGGACCTGATAAGCATGAGAAATATTTTTAATTATTTTTTATCTTTATAGTATAAATATTATAGAGAAATTAAAATAAACTATAATTTAAAATATTTAAAATAGAGAGCGTACAATAATTTATATATAAGATATGTGACACAAATTCACATGCTCTGGCAACATTGTGCGGCTATAACTTGTTAAATGTGCATCGGCAAGTACTTGGTCCCAAAATAACTTACAAGTTTTAGGTTGCATGTAGCCTACTTATCAAAACTTTGAACACCCTTGCATATTTAGAATCGAACATATCTGAACAAATATTCGCCTCAACTGAACCATTTGACTGGCGTCCTAACAATCGATCATAATCGTATATAAAATTTATCAACCGTCATAGGGGGTATGGAGAAAGAACTAAACAAAATACTCCTGGCACTCGCAGCTAGAACAAATAAAGGCACAGAGGGATGAGAGACCAAATTAAACAAGGATTGAGTCACATGTTAACCAGCTAGGATCACGGTGATGACTGATGAGTCACCGTGCCGACACAACAGCAAAGCAAAAAGGAAGTCTACTTGCTCTTGTATGCAGTGAGGAGACGTGGAGATAGACATCGATCGATCTGAGGCGAAAAGAGGAGCAAAGAGAAGAAGAAAAGAAAACGAAGTGATTGCTGAGCACGCACGCACGCAGGCAGGCGCCCGCTACAAGCACTGCCACTACTCCATTGATCCTGCTGCTTCGTCCTGCTCCTGCTGCCACAAAGCTACAGCGGCTGTGATCGATTGCTCCCCATGCGGCGGCGATACTGCGCCGATCATGGGTGTGGGTTGTGCCTGGGGTTGGCTGTGGTGCTGTAGTCCTGGATCACTTCCAGCTCCACCCTCCCCGGCATCACTTGTCCATCGTCTTCCTCCCCTGCCACCGCCTCAGCCGACAAGGTCGTGTAGTGCCCGCGCTCCAGCACCTCCTGCACACGAGGAATATTAGGTTAACCGCCTGATGTGTTAATCAGATGGATGAGCGACTGACAAATTTCTCGGTGTCCATCTGGGATTTCCGTATCCATAATCCTGGATTTATTTTTATAGAGTTGCAATCAGTTGAGAATCCTGGATTCGCTCTCACAAAAAAGGTGGCAGCTCACCAGCTGATACTAAAAGAATGTAGAGTCAGTACGTACTTGTCACTTTGTCAGCATGACATATATTATCTCTGAAGGTGTTCCCTTGTTCGATCTATCAAACTGCGTTTTCAATTACTCTTGGATTTAAACTTTAGTTTGAATTTAAATTAATGAATAAAAAAACAACCGGTCTCGAAAGGTAAACAAAAGCACATCAGCTCTCCTGGAACGATTGAATTGAAGCTACATTTGCGGGGGGAAGGGGAAGGGGTGACAGAAGAATCACTGACCTGTGCTCTAGCATTCTGCAGTTCCAGTGCGCTCGCCACTTCCTTCTCCTCCGCCGCAGGTGCACGACCCGCTGCAAGAAGACACAGGGATCAAATTAATCAGGTATGATAAGCTCGAATCTGGGATACAAACGACGGCGATCTCTCGCGCCGGAACGCCCAGTCCGGAGAAGGGAAAGGGAGGGAGAGGGGGCGATGGGCAGCCAGCAGGTACCGACCGAGAGAGGCCGCGGCGTCGGCGCGAGCGAGGCAGCAGAGCGCGAGCAGCTCCAGGAGGAGCACCGCCGCGGCGAGGCGGGGGGCGCCGCCGCTCCGGCGCCCGCGCTGCCGCGCCGTCACATTGGCGGCCGGGAGCATAGCGCCTAGCTCCCCCTCTGATGATATCTCGCTTGCCTTGCCGGTTTTCTCTCCTCGACCTCTTGGTTGCTGAATCTTGCGGGCAGCTTTGACCTGCGTCGCGCACAGTGGCCGCTTTTATAAAGAAGAAACGCTGGCATGCCCTGGGGAGCGCGCGCGACAGGAGGCGGTGGTTGGCCGGCTGCCCGGCTGGCGGTGGCGGTGCGCGCTGCGGCAGCGGTCACTGTTGGTCCGACGAGATCCTCTGCGTCACGCACCCACGAAAAGTGCCACCACCTCCTCCTCGAAAGGAACTTTCCGTTTGCGACGGAAGGGGATGGGATCTTTTTTTCTCTTGGGGTGCGTTTAGATTGCAAAAAATTTGCAATAGTGACACTGTAGCACTTTCGTTTGTATTTGACAAATTTTATCTAATTATGGACTAATTAGGCTCAAAAGATTCGTCTCGTGATGTACAATTAAACTGTGCAATTAGTTATTTTTTTTACATACATTTACTGCTTCATGCATGTGTTTCCAAAATTGATGTGATGGAGAGAGAGTGTAAAGTTTATAATATTTGGATGCATCTAAACAGGCCCTTGGTCGGACTTCGGAGCACACGAACGGGCACTGACAACGGCCGGCCCCGTCAGCGGCGCAGAGGATCCGCCGGCCACGGCGTCGCGGCCGCGCTCACACCCGCCCCGGGTCAACCGCCGCATTATTCTTCTGCCCCGCGCGCCGTGCTGCCGGGTTCGACTTTTGTTCGCGGAATCGCGGGACACCCGACGAGATTCCCCAGTGCGCGCCACGGCGGAGGCTGGCCGGCTGGGGCTCATCATCGATCGGGATTAGCTGTCTGGACAGAGCTAAGCGCCCTGCTAACCGCTACTAACCCTCCCATTATTTAAGCATTTGAATATGCTAATCCGGGCTTAGGATCTCTCCCCAGTTGCACGTACTATAGTCGCCGCCTCGCAGATCACGAGACAGGCAGAGAAAATACTAGAGATGGTGGTTTTTTCCCCCCTAGGGGCCCTCAGGTTGTTTGTCAGCGCCAGCTGCAGATGGTCCATCACTCCATTGTTCGAGATTCGTCTCATGCTCCGGGCGTTCTTGGCCGGTGGCAGACAGAAGCCATCCAGTTCAAGCAGTACTAGGGGCCGTTTAATCCTCCACGCTAATTTCTCCAGTCATATCAGATATTTATACACTAACTGAAAATATTAAATATAGTCTAATTATAAAACCAATTGTATAAATGAAAACTAATTCACGGGACGAATCTAATGATTTGGTAATATTGTGCTACAGTAAACATATTCTAATGATGGATTAATTAGCTTAATAGATTTATATTGTGGATTAGTCTCTATTTTTACAATTGGTTAGCTCATGTATAGCATAATTGGCATCCAAATATCCGACATGATCCAGATTAAAAATTAATTTCTAGATCCATACAACCTTAGTCTTGTCCTTTCCGGCTATTTCGTTGGATTTCAACTATGTTCTTTGTGAATCCTTATGAACGAAACCTAGTATTCCATCCGTTCAAATATATTTGTCTGTACTAGCAAGTAATAGCTATAAGGAAAAAAATTAGCGGCATGGCGAGACACGAGACTAGAGGTTTGATTTGAGTCGATCCCTCACCCTGATCGTGCCCGTGACAGCGACCGCGCACTTGCATGCCGGGTGGACGTGGGCACACTGTGCGTCCGCATCCACCACCACAGCCGGAACAGAGGCCTCCGCGCTTGGCTATCGTAAGTGCCGGGCTCGTTGGACGGACCGATCGGACGCTCGCTACAGGATAATAGGAAGGAGGTCCAGAGTAGTCACCCAAGTTCATATTTTTCTCCGCACGACTGCAGAGGCGGATCGAGCGTGGGATAGGAGAACCTGGAGGGCCGCCCAACCACCCCCCCCCCCCTCCCACCCAAACAATTTTTAGTTATAGATGAAGAAGAAGAAGGAAAGGAGGAGGAGGAAGAAAACATAAGGATAATGGAGGAAGAAATAGAAAACTTAACAAGCCCTCTGAGAACATATCCTTGCTCCCATGCCATCACATGCTCCCATGCTCCCATTTTAAAAAATACATCAAAATATGCATGAAAAAAACAATGAAAAATACGTATGAGTAGATGATGCATTGTTATATGTTCATGCAAAACTTGAGCTTGAACAAAATTTTGTTTAAGGAGAAAAAAAAGGCAAAATCAGCATGCAATTGGGTTGGGTGTACTATTCATGTATGGGATCCGCAACCCGCATCAATTGTATTATGATTTTATCCTTTTTATTTCTAATCCACAAGATTTTGTTTAAACTCAAAATTTACATGAACATGTAACATTGCATCATCAATCCATACATATTTTTATTTGATTTTTTCCATGCATATTTTAATGTAATCATTTCATTAGAAATACGGGAGTACCTAATAGCATGGGAGCACAGGATATGTTTTCAAGCCTCACTGGTCATTCTGAATCCACCCTGCACATGATGACACAGCGTGATGGTAGGTTGACTCAGATGAACGGCGCAATTTGAGGGTCTATATATTGGGGCGGCTCATTTGTGTTTGATTTTGACATTATGTGTTTTCTTTTTCTTTTCTATTTCTTTCTTTTATGTTTTCTATTTTATTCTTTTGTTGTTGTTTTGAATTGGTGGGGTCACTAACAAAGTAATATAAGTTCAAAAATCAATATAAATTCTTATCCATACCAAATTAGCAACTAGCAATGGCCCATGCACTTAATGAGCTACTCCAACAAATTAGACATTTAAGGCTTTGGTATTTTCCTTCTAAAATTGTCACGAGAAACGGAATGGTAGCGCCTATCTCCTGACTTTGGTGAGATTGCACTGCACCTCCTTTTCAGTTCAGTTCAGTTTTCTTGAGTTGGAGAGAATGATACCAAATAAAATCAAAAGGCCTGGAACACTGGACAAGGGAGCCATCTTGGACATCGTGGATTTATCATACGTGGCGCATAAGATGGTTAGATATGTTAACATTGGCCTTCTCTCCGTTCAAGACGATCCTGCTGAGAGATCCACCATGTCAACTATCGTCATAATTATCGGTGTTTTACCGTCACGTCCACCGAGAGATACCTCCGAGATGGTGAGTTTGTAGGTAGGGTGTCGCTGAGATCATAAACTCGAAAATATAAGGAACACAAAGTTTAGACAGATTCGAGCCGTCAAGAGCGTAATACCCTACGTCATGTGTGGTTTGTATTGCCTTAGATGGTGATCGAGTGATCTCCTGCATAAGGCACGAGTTGTCCCTCATGCTCCTGTTCGAAGATGGTCCCTGTCCCCCTTTATATAGTCTGGAGGACAGGTTACATGGAAATCCTAGTCGGATACGAGCCCAGGAGTCCTACCTGGATACTTTTCGGGCAGCTTCCTACTGTCTTCGACTAGTTTTACTGATGTATGAGTAGTTATACTACGCTACAAGTAGTTACAGTTGGTGTAGTGCGTGGGCTCGTATTCCACCCCTTATCCTGTATTATGCACGTCATACGCATAGTCCCGTAGAACCGGATCTGACAATAATTCTCAACAGTAGCAGCGCACCCCGGCCAGATCCATCTAATCTCTAACGGATCCGTATCATCCGAGATGGCAGCTTCTTCGGTGCCAAGAAAAAGGTTATTATCGCATATCACAAAGCTGGTTGAGATAAGATATTGTTATCGGCGGAGCTACATGTAAGCCGAAGAGGGCCATACGCCCCCCCCCCACCCCAGCCAGCTACTAATTGATGTTTAGAATTAAAAAATGAGCATATTAAGCAACATATTAGTACTAATGGACCATCTCTTGATTTGTGTTCTAGCTCCGCCAAACTTGAACCGTACATCCTGAATAAACTTGAACTAGAGTAGAGCCGTTCATGTCTTCTCTCTAGATTTGGATAAACCAATATGCTTGCAAGTGAGCAAGGATGACTAGTTTGGGTGGAACGTGGGGGATAAAAACAAAGCCCTATACCAAAACTGATCGACTAAGGCTTTGAGTTCTCTTCGACTAGAATTTTAGTGTAAGTTGCCTTTTTAATTAAAAAAACACCTAGTTCCTGGTAGGTTCAGTCCTAGTTTTCAAGATTTTCTAGCTCGATAACTAAATTTGAACCTCTCTATTTTCCAATAGCAGTAATAAAGAAGTAGGAACCCACTGATGTGCGAAGATGAACAGATAGGGTTAGTCGATCATCGACTATTTCATTGCTTGCTAGATCTTTTAACCAATAGCACTATAATGATTACTGCAAAGGTATACAGTTTTGATACATCGGGCTTTTTTCTTCTTCCTCCACATCCGCACCTTCTTATTTTCCTTATTTTCTTATCCTCGTACTTTGCTTCCAATGAAAAGCTAGATAGTAGAGGTTAGATCTGCTCATGGGCCATCATAGAGAAACTGAGCGGACTCGCCAAAAAAAACCCAAACTACCTACACATCAGGCGGCACCAAGGTCTAATTTTTGACCTAGGGAAAATCTCAAATCGGGCACGAGGCTTAGCCTACGGGCTGACCCAGTGACCTAACTAAAATAAAATCCACCCTCCACCATGTGAATTGCACCTTGGCACAATAATTCAACAAGCTCCAGCTCCATATATTACCCTACCTTTTTTTGCAAGGAGAAGATGGTTATTCGCTGCTCAGAAAGTTGATTAAAATCTCGAGCAAGAAGCTGCTCAACACTCACCGGGGCTGCGAAACACCACACTACTGCTTATTCGCTTTGCCATTTGTACGAGCTCATATGCGACATCCTTGCTCTCTCTTCTCGAATGGGTAACTTCCCATGTCGGGAGTCTGTCGCCAGCTTCCATTGCCTCCTCCAGTATGAACTTCAGTCGCGATCGACGAACATCCCTCTTTGCTAGTACCGTTGCAATGATTTGTGTGCTGCTTTATTTTTCCTATTCTCTTTATATAACCAAACTAGGGTAACCAACGACAGGTTATTGATCTTCTTAGTGCAAGTGGTGAGCTGCAACCATCTACACTGTACACCCACATGCACTCTATTAGTTTGGCTTTCATTCGTCCCAAGACGCTTTTAGAAGACATAATACACACTAGTAACTAGGGTAATTTAGCAATTAAGTTTAGCTACATGTATGTACAAACTGCCTATGCGATCATTTTAAGTATGCAAACCTAAGCGGTAGTACGTTGCAAAGTGACGCCCCAATACATTGCTCACTTTCCCTTAGGATATATATGTTCTGATTGTTAGGTTAGAGCGTATCCAATAGTGAAGCTAACCTACTAGCTATAAGATTGTCCATATCCACAATGAATGACATACTAGATAATACATTCAATAGGTTAGCATATCACGTTCTTCAAAATCTACTTGCTGAATCCATGCAAAAAAAAAATCTAGCATTTCATCCGTTTCATTATGTTTGTCCATACATAGTTATACTTTTATGTGACATAATTAAGAAAACGAAAATAATTTACATTTTGCAACGGAGGCGGTACTAGTACTGCAATGATTTGCTTCTGTGCACCCCTTTGCTTTTTTATCATCAGGTTTTCGAGCTGCCACCGCGACACCACGGGCTTAACGTTTGTAGAATACGGTGGCTCCAAGTCGAACGACACGCTTGTACCCATTGTACAGCACGCGCGCACGCACTCGATCGTGCAAAGTCGACGCCTCGACTCTACATGCTGCGCACTTTCCTGTCCTTTTCTGTAAAGGAAAAGGAGAGGCTGCGCCAAGAGCAGTGAGTGTGTACCAAAGTTTTTGAAACTGAATGGGCCGGGAATATGGGCTTAGCCAGCTCATTAGGCCCATCATCAATTTTTGCCCCTGCACTGCCCTGCTGCACCTACGTGCCTCCAAAATTCAGGCGATTTTTAAAATCCAGCCAGAGGAACCAAACGAAAGATATGACAAAAAAAAAATCGCTGATCCTATGGCTACGGCTCGCATCGTCCTGTTCCCTACCGACCGGAACGGATACGCACTGCTGGCCAGGCAACAGTGTGCAGCCACGTACCACGAGTACCTGGAGACAAAATCTCGAGGAATCTTTTCCCCGCAGCACGGGCTCCCCTGCGTGCAGCCGCCGCGCGTCGGGTAGGGAACGGAAAACCTCACTCTCCCCGGTTGCCTAGTCGCGGACAGGTGGCCCTCCCATACAGAAAAAAAGTTCCCGGGACCACACCGGCAGGGGCAACTGGTACGTCCAGGCCCCACTCGCAGCGGCACGGAGGCCCTCCCCACCACACCGGCAGGGGCGCCGCCGAGGGACAAGTGGCATTGTGACTTTTGAGCTGTGGCTGCTCTCACTCTCAGGTCTCAGCCCGCGGCCAGCCTGCCTTTTGTTTCCGTCCAGGCATGCACGAGCGGTGGGCCCGTTCTCATCCGGAAGCTGGGGAAAAAGGTCGCGAGCCGCGGCGCCGCCCGGACAAATCTTCATTAAAAATTATAAAAAATATTTATTCGAATACGAGATTAGTAACCTAAATTCTGTAAAAAGAAAAATTTACTGAACTAGTAATCCATGATCAAAGGTTTGTGCTAACAAAAGCAGCATCTAAAATTTATAATAAGGGCCTGTTTAGTTCGCCGCACATAAACGCAAAAAGCCGTAAACGCAAAATTTTCGAAAGAATCTTGCTAATTTGAAGTACTAAATAAAGTCTATTTACAAAACTTTTTGCATGGATGGGCTGTAAATCGCGAGACGAATCTAATGAGCCTACTTAATCCATGTTGCAACAGTGATGCTACAGTAACTATCCGTTAATTATTGCTTAATCATGGATTAATTAGCATCATTAGATTCGTCTCGCGATTTACAACCCATCTGTCCAAAAAGTTTTGTAAATAGACTTCATTTAGTACTTCAAATTGGTAAGATTTCTTTGCAAAATAAATTTTGCGTTTACATACCACCGATCTAAACAGGCCCTAAAATGGAAGCAGGCTTAGTAGTGGCTAGCGCTGTGGTCTTACACTCGCCAGGCACCAGCACGCCACTCCTTGCACTACGGTGCTGGAGCAGTGCTTCCCATCCCCACGACGGGCAGACACCAGTTGAGCTGGGATTATTATCTCAGATACCTCGTCAACACTCAACGAGGGTCAGGGTCGGTACATGCGGCGCGGAAGCTCGGGGCCTCTGAAACCCCTTGACCCCTTGCCATCGCCAGCGTACAAAAGCCTTCCCAGCTGTGTAAAGAAAATAAAAAGGAGACCGTTTGTTCCGGGGCCCACGGTACCACGTGGAAGAAAGCGAGCCATGGGTCCCACAAAAGCAGCCGTCACTGTTCGTCAAACCGGAGGTCGGGGCGATCGAGCTGAGCCTAGCCTCAGCCACAAACCATCATCGGCCGTCGGAATTGGAATTGCTAGTCTCGCATGGGTGAATTGAATTTGCGAGGGAGGGAGAAAAACTAGTGGCTGGAATTGCGCCCTGAGGAAGATCCCGTGCGCCAGGCCACTGGGGGAGTGGCACGTGGCACGTGGCGTGTAGGGACGGCGGGACCCGCCGCTAGGCTAGTGGATTTTGATTACTCCGTGGGAATCCACTTGAAAATTTTTGTATGTGGCGGAGGTGATTTGGAACTTTTGTGTAGCATGCGTTGTACACACATGCAACGTATCTTTCCCATTTGAAAATTGACGGCCAGCCTTTCCATAGCTCAATTGCTGGATTAAGCTTGAGAGAACTTCACTAAGCTCGATGACCCTCCGGCACTGCGTACGTTGGACGAAGATTTGATCTCCTTCCTCGTCGTCAACCTTCACACATGCATATCTTCATTTTTATTTTGTAAGAACACACACATGTTTTTTTGGGTAATGGGCCGGCTTTTCCACCGTTGATACGTTCTTGTGGTTGCCATCGGTACATGCAGCCCTCGGTTACCGTTTACTAACCTAGGTTCAGGCTCTATTCGACTCACTCTCATTCTCATGTTGCTCATCATCTGTCTTTCTATCAACGCACTGTTGCTCGTTCACTGTCAAGGCACCTTTTACTACCTCAAACTCGTGAACCTTATATGTACAAAGGCTGCCTCATCGGTGCCCGCACAAAAGTGTTAAAGTTTGGTAGTTAAATCTACTCGATTAAATTATAGAAAAGCAAAAAAAAGTAGGAAAAAAATATAGAATGGGAGATATGATAAAAGATGCCAAATTTGGTCGTGCATGCTCCTAAGTGCTGACCATCAAGGGGAAGATAAATGCAAACCCAGCAGGCTAGTACATTCAAGAACATGGCTATTGCGTGGACTTCAAATTTATCAAAAAGAAACCCGGGTAATGGGTATTATCGTCTTTTTATTACTGTAGACACTCGGATTGGATCAGAAGTCTTGCTGTGAAGGTACGGATCGGATAAGTACCGCGCACTTTTGGGTAAGAAAATACTCCAACCTCTTCACAAACCACGTGCGATTTTCCACACGCCAAGAGACGGGGGGAGAAGACTCGCACCGAAGTTTCATAGCTTCGGATTATTTGGTTCTTAGCTACATTTTACTATATCTATATCTAATTTTAGATAAGTTTGATAGAGTTGATAGGTGTTTAGTTGGTAACTAAGCTTAGGTAAAATTATTTTAGGCTCCACATATCATAGAAACAAAATATTGACAAGATTCTTTTTAAAAAATATACCTTTCAGATTTTTTGACACATTCAGTTAACTTTAAGTGTGGTAAAATATGACTAGCAAGCACTCCCTCCACAGCCGTCAGCCCAGCCAAACCACTGCGAAGCTAGCAGATACCGCCTAGCCTACCCGCTGCCCCAGCGGGCCCGCCCCACTGAACCATGCGACCATGCCTCAGAGAAGCTGGCAGCCAGGTGGGTCCGGCAGGAGCCGAGTCACGCCGCACGTGAGCAGCAGCAGCAGCACGTCGGCCTGCGCGCCCTCCCTAGCAGGTTAGGCTGCGCTACGCGTCGCTCCTGCTCGGCGAAAAAGGGCGGAGAAAGAGAGACGAAAAGCGAGGGGAGCTGGTGGCCCGTGGCCGCCCTTGCGCGCTCCGCTTTCCGCGAGATTCGTACCGAAGACGTCACCCGCGCGGCCTCCCCAGCCACAAAAACTCGTGGCTGGCGGCCGCCGCGCGCCGCTGACCTGGACGCCAGCTGTCCCGCGCGCACCGCACAGCCGCACCGGCTCCTCTCCCGGTCAAGAACCCGGATCGTGCGCTGCGTCTTTATGCGTCGAGCCCCCGGACGATCATGAATATTGGAGAAGCGTTCGTATCTGCCGTTCTATTTTGTCTCGTGCCCCTAACTATTGACTAAATATGAGTTAACTATAGAACTGATTTATAATTCACGAGATAAATCTATTAAGCCTAATAAATTTATTATTAGTACATATTTACTATTGTCGGGGGCGAATATCACGGACCATCAAAGTATATTCCTTAGAAAGTTAATTATAAGTTAGCTCTCACGCAATATGCGGCTCAGCCTAATTAGGCTGCCACATGGTCACGGACGGTCCACCGGAAGAAGGAGCACCGACATCCCAATACCAAGCCTAGACGAAGGGCATGAGCCACCTCGCCTAACCACAAGAGGTCAAGCTCCGCCTTGCCCAACCTTAAGGATGAGAGCGCGGCCTCGCTCGAACCTGAGGGCATGGGCTCGGCCTCGCTTGATCCCGAGGGGAGCTCCGCTTTGCCCGACCTTGAGGAATGGATTCCGCCGTATCTGCGGGACGTGGGGCCCTCAGGGTCTCATGGAATGACAGGTTGTGACAGGGGTCGAACCTCTAGCGCAGGGACGGGTAAGGACGTGCTTCGACATGAGGACAGGCCATTATCGCGTGCCCTGGTCGTCCGTCGCGCCGAGATCAAGCCGTAGAACGCGCCGGGGGCTCACGCCGCCCGTCTTGTCAGGGCGCACGTCGCCCACCAAGCAAGCCGGGGCCCGCGCTGCCCGCCTTGTTGAGACGCACGTCGCATGTCGCGCCAAAGAGCGGCACCGGGACACCCCATCGTTATCTACAGGACCAACGGGGACTGCACGTAGGGAGGAGGAAAATCGGGATCCCAGCAACCTCTCTCTCGTGTATCCGGCCCCAACCTTTTGGCATATAAAAGAGAAGGGGAGGACCCCCTAGGTGGAGGACTAAATTCACAACACTCACGCAACCACACAACACTTTGGCACCAGAGATTTGGGAGCCCATTCCCTCTCCCGCTCATTTGTAACCCCTCCTGCAAACCAGTGCAAGAACACAAGCAGCTCAAGAGACATTCCGCTTGAACCAAAATAAACCTCTGTATCTTTCTTGCACACCATCTGGGCCATACGCGCAAACACAAATTCACTGAGAAACACCAACAACTGTAGCACAAATTATAGAGTAATTAGGCTTAATGGATTTGTCTCGCGAACTGGACTCCATTTATACAATTGGTTTTGTAATTACCATATATTTAATACTCCTAATTAGTGTTCAAACATCCAATATGATGAGATTAAAGTTTAGTTCGGGGTAGCAAGCACCTCCATATTCATCGGGCTAAATAAAAACATGCTAATTGACTAATCTAGATTTTGAACCATGAAAATTGGATAAAATGGACTAAGAGCTTGCTTGGTTGGCTGTTAAAATATAAGCACGCCAAAACGTGGGCATATCAATCTTTTTTATCAAAACCTTAACAATTTTTAAATACACTTAGTTAGGTGGATTACCTTTTAGATTCCAACCAAACGACTACTAAAATTTATGAACTTGCCCATATTTTAACATCTTCATATTTTAGTAGAAAACTAAGCAGACCTTAAAACTCTCTATTTGGTGCACACTTGTATCCTACAAGAGCTATGACTAGACCAGCCACAAATGTCGCAGGGATATAGGGTCAACTACAACAGTGAACTTTAAATCTCTATAGAATTTACGAACTTTCATCGGGATTTGCTAACCTAAATACCATAGGTAGCTCCGCCTCTTCCAATAATAAGTAGTAACTTAACACGACGAGTCTTGGATTTCCTTATCTTTGTTGCGTAATATAGACCATGGGTGACATTGGTTGAGTTGATATATTAACTTACGTTATTTGTATTGATTTGAAGATCCCTTCGAAGGAAGGGATTTGGGTTGAAGCCACCAATCTAAACCGGGTACTCAAATGAATGTTAGGGGCAAATTTGTAAATCTTAATTCGAACTGACTGAAATCTGAGTTAATCCAAAAGATTAGAACCCAACCTATCCAAAACTTGTACAGAATCCCACTATCCAAATAGAACCTCTCACTTGCGATTGTCCGTATTAGCGAACGCACACCTCATTTTTGCCATTCCATGGGGATGTTCTTGCAACTCTCGACAAACTTTTGGTTTGGATGACACACTTTTAATAGCGAGGCCCCATCTCAAAATTCCTCTGTTTTTTCCCCAATTCCGCAACATCCCATTCCCATGTAGAGCAGGCTATAGCCTATATCCATTACTCTCTCTCTCTCTCCCTCCCTCTCTCTCTCCCAGTTCGGTTGCTCTCTCGCCGTTTCGAGAGCGCGGAAGCAGCAGCGGCCTGCGTTCCTGTCGGCCCCGCGGGCCGGACGAGGATGTCGGATCAGAAGGACCCTGGGATCAAGCTCTTCGGCCGGGTGATCCCGCTGGCCCCTGAGCCAGCGCTGGGGACCACGGAAACGGAGGAACCGCACTGCCACGACCGGCCGCCGGAAGAGCTGCAGTCACGGGCGCTGGAGGAGGAGGAGGACGCGGCGGCGGCGGATGAGGTTAGTATGATCTTACACGTTGCTGCTTTGCAGGAGGTTTATCGTTTTGGATGAAGGAAGAGGAGATGCGTTATCTGATCGGCGGTTTAATATGTTGCTACTCAACCCTTTGTGAGACTTATTTTTTCAAATTTCCTTTGTTTTCTTGGCAATTTAAGTTTATTTAGAATTCAACAGTCAAAGCTAAGGACAGGGTGAATTCATGGTTGGTGCATGAGCGCCACGATGTACATACAGGGCTATCAAGGTCCGCGAAACTGGATTTGGATTTATGGGTGGATAGATAGACCCAAGGAGGAAAGGATTTGGATTCGAATTGCCGCCCGTACAGTGTGTTAAGAAAGAATAACGTCCATACACAATTTGGGGTCTGGAATCCTGGATCACATGTTTTTTTTATTCCTTTGAGGTGAATGGACTACATGAATTTAGTAGGTAGCATTTAGCTCCTGTAGAAGCCAGCAAAAAGTTCCCCCGTTCCAGATCAGGGGCTTAGTCTCAGTTTGAACTCAAGTTGTTGGTGTCCGAAATCCAAATAAGCTGCTACAAAAGACTGCATGGCTGTGGGTTCCTGGTGGCGCAGATGGGGCGGCATATAGGCAGTAGGTATTAGTAGGGTGCTGTCATTCTCGCTTCCTTAAAAATGGTTATTTGCTGAGGAGTCCAAAGCAAGAAATCAGTGCAACATCTAGCTTCGTTTAGCTTGAGGTGGTCCTTCCCGTCCATGGACCATGGTCTTGTCACTTTCATTTGCCCAAGAGCGGGCAGTTAGGCGCTTCTCTTTCATCCGGGGAAAAGAGTGTCTATTTGATTAACCCGGGATCGGTGTAATTTGTGTAACAGATCATAGAAAGTGATACTAAGGTGAGGCTGCGGGAGTGTGTGAGAAAAAGGAATATGAGAGAGGAGCTTTTTATCATTTTGTCTCAATAGCTGATCAAATTTATGTCTTAGCTGCCATGCTTGAATCCAATGGATTTGTGCTGATTTCTCTACCCCATATAACCTAATCTGAACATGCATGATCTTCTCATTGAATATTAACTACTTAATTAATGCTTTCATGCTTTCTATTCCTGGATTAACAAAATTACATATTTCATAAACTTCATCAAAAGAACAAATGAAGCTGAATAATGTGACTGATCCAAGTATTGCTAGTCCTTCATCTATATGTTGAACTATACAGAGAAGGTTTAATTTTCTTTTGTTAAAGAGTTTCTTGCTATAATCTTGCAGGATCAACACAACGAAAAAGAAGATGGTGAAATGAAGGTTGACATGCCACAAGAGAAGGATAATGAAATGAAGGTTGACACGCCACAAGAGAAGGCTGATGAAATGAAGATTGACACGCCACAAGAGAAGGGTAATGAAATGAAGGTTGACATGCCACAAGAGAAGGGTACTGAAATGAAGTTTGATGCATCACAAAAGGAACAGGATGGTGAAATGAAGGTTGACGCACAACAAGAGAAAAAAGATGAGCAAATGAAAGTCGATGCATCACCAATGACAGAAAATATACAACCAGGCACTTTACCTACCTCGGACCATAACAAAGAAGATTTGGGCCAGGTGAACAGTACTGAAGATAAAGTTGCATCAGACCCAAAGGGGGAGAGTGAGAAGACATCAAATGAAGAATCAGGTCAGGACAAAACACTTAAGAAGCCAGATAAGATTCTACCTTGTCCTCGGTGCAACAGCATGGACACAAAGTTCTGCTATTACAACAACTACAATGTTAATCAACCTAGGCACTTCTGCAAGAATTGTCAGCGGTACTGGACTGCAGGGGGCACTATGAGGAATGTACCTGTTGGTGCTGGGCGGCGCAAAAGTAAGAATGCATCATTGCACTACCGCCAATTACTGATGGCCCCTGATTGTATGCTGGGTTCTAGAGTGGACATATCAAAATCAGTCCTCCCTGAAGCTCTTGTGTCCCCACCTTCTGCCCCAATACAGTCAACCAGTCGAAATGAAACAGTTCTCAAATTTGGGCCTGAGGTGCCACTTTGTGAATCAATGGCGTCAGCACTTAACATTGATGAACAGAATGTAAAGAACCCTGGATCAGCGCCAAGAGGAGAAAATAGGGAAGACAACTCTTGTGCATCATCTGTTACATCATACAATGGACTTCCTGAAAACATGGTTCACGTCGATAAGAATGGAGCACCCGTTTACTGTAATGGAGTTGCCCCATTGCCTCAGTATTACCTTGGAACCCCTTTCATGTATCCTTGGAGTGTAGGATGGAACAATCTCCCTGTGATGGTGCCAGGTAAAAATATGCCTGAACCTGCTTCTGCTTCAGAGAGCTGCAGTACTAGTTCAGCTCCATGGATGACCTCTCCCATGATGCCGGCCTCGAGACTTCCTAGACCAGCATTTCCATACCCTCTTGTGCCACCTGCGCTTTGGGGTTGTTTGTCTGGATGGCCAGCCACGACATGGAACATACCGTGGATCAGAACTAACGGTTGCGTGTCCCCGTCGTCATCAAGCAACAGCAGCTGCTCAGGTAATGGGTCTCCTACTCTTGGTAAACATTCCAGGGACTCTAATCCGTTGAAAGAGGAGAAGAAAGAGAAATCATTGTGGGTTCCTAAGACACTCCGGATCGATGATCCTGATGAGGCTGCAAAGAGTTCAATATGGGCTACCCTTGGCATCAAACCTGGTGACCCTGGCACCTTCAAGCCTTTTCAGTCCAAGGTCGAGAGCAAGGGCCAGAAATCAGATACTGCTCAGGTTTTGCAGGCGAATCCAGCAGCATTATCACGTTCGCAATCATTCCAGGAGAGCTCTTGATTCCATGCCTTCAGTCTATCGTATAGTTTTGGTACTGTAATCTTTACATCTTTACATACTAGAAGAGTTTTGCGGTCCGTGAAAAGATCAGCAGAGAGCTTCTTGTATAGCCACTAACTTGGTGGAACATGCAAAGAGCTTTCATGAGAACCCCTTTGGAGATATGTATGTATTGTAAATACTTGACAAACTGGTTGTGTATATTAGTCTCAAGTCAGGACGCAGGAAGACTCACCTGGGTTGGCTCTCCTAGTATATTGGTTTTAAGTTGCAAACAGTTAACAGTGTAACTGATAATATTCCAGTGAGTACTAGAAGAACTACAAATATTCTCAAATAAACCATTTCAATCGTCGATTGCCTTTTACAGTTCTACTGTATTCATAAAGTAAATTTGGACATGTTCAATCTTCATGCCTATGATCAAATGACGTGCAGGAAAGGATACAAGTTAATGCGATTTAGTCAGTTTCTTAGCGGAGCTCAATTGAGTGTAATAGCTATTCAAGCATACGCTATTTTAAATTAAAATTGGTATTAACCGTGCTGCACTGATGGTAATAGCACGTCAAATAACTAAGGCACACAAGAAAGATCAACATAACTATCTAGGTTTATGCAACACCTTCCCACAAGATACACAAACATTCAATGTTCTTTTTTTTTTTTTGGGGGGGGGGGGGTGTTAAAGTCAGATTACAGGTAGAAATCCAACTACCTAAGCAACAACAACCTTCAGTTCTCAACAGATATGTTGCATGTCCCCCAAAAAAATGTTCTACACCGAACGATTCTTGCACATGTGCTCTGTTAGGTGACAGCGTTGGAACCAATCTATGCTATCTTAATGAGTCTTGAGTGTTCGTAAGAATCATTAGCTAGCCCTCATAGGAAGAACATCCAATGTGATAGGCCTCCTGAAGATCTGGGCCAACATTTGAAGTCTGGTGATATGGGCGGTGCACTGGTGGCAAAAGCAAAGCCAAGGATTTGTCCATCATCAGAAGCCGTCTGCATTTGCTGCATACATAGTAATCCAAGCATTACTTACGAGCACATCAGAAAAGCAGAAAATGCTCATGGAGTTAGACCTCAAGGAGTATTACCTGCAAACCTTTGTAAACAGAGTCTGATAGCTGGCAATCCAACGCTACAAGACAATAAAATGTTTTTAGTAACAGAAAATGAATGACAAACAGCTAAGTGTTGAACTAGATATAGCGTCGTTCGAGGAAAAAAAAGGAACTAGGAATAGAGCCCATCAAGCTCTGGAAATGCTTCCCCCCAAATAAAATGTCAATGACTAATTACTAATATGAAAAAGGGACTAGAAATTGTTGTAACTTACCAAAAACAGAGATAGTGCTTTACTGGGCTCCACACTGATAAAGTACTGCAATGCCTTGTCAGCATGCTCCTTCATAATCAAATATTCTATTAGTCTGACCCATCTTTCGCTTCTAGTGTCTCATATGAGAACAAAAATTATACAAAGACACAAGAGCACACACTTACCTTAACATGCTTAAATACATGATGCATTGACGTGCCTCTTGCGTGAAGGTAGCTTCCTCCCTGGTGGAATATTCACAATAATGTGTCAAAAAGGATATCTTGTTCACCAACTTTATCAGCATTCATCAAGGTGACTGATTTTTCAATTTTCCCATTAAAAGTATCATGGAAACATGCTAAAACAATGAAGTGATCTTGGTACATACGCAACTTATAATCAGACATATACTGTGAAACACTAGTGCATGCCTGCATAGTTGCTCATGCGAAGCTCATAACTGAGCTGGACAGAGACATCTTTTGGAAGAAGTCATTACCTCGGTGGTAGAGAAGAAAGCCACTGCATCAGGATCAGTAGATCCAGCAGGGTGCAACGACACTATAGCCCGAAATATTGAAGGAACCAGCAACTCAATCACTGCAACCTGGTCTATGGAAGTTGTCAGAGCAGTGGATCTCGATTTGCCCATATTTTGCAGGTTTAACTCTTTAGATGGATCCACAAACTCATCATCCATCAGAGATGCTAATGACAAAGCTCTTTTAGACCAATCCAGATGCCGGTATGTGAATATTTTCATGTTAGGCACTTCATTTTCCAGACTTTTCAGTATTTCAGATAAAGATTCTTCCTTAAGCTCTCCATTACTGGCAGACAACCTTGGTTTTTTGGTGACACCAGGCTCACCATCATGGAGATGGCTAAGGACTTCATCTTCTAGATGAGGAAAGAATCTTCTTTTCTGGTCAGTGAAGGCCTTTAAAGCTAACCTGAAAACAGCACGGGGTAAGCTCAAAATCATCAACAATCTGAATGAATA
This sequence comes from Panicum hallii, assembly GCF_002211085.1. NCBI lineage: Eukaryota > Viridiplantae > Streptophyta > Magnoliopsida > Poales > Poaceae > Panicum > Panicum hallii. The sequence continues at coordinate 51,797,424 of NC_038046.1, forward strand.
TAAATGAATAATGCAAAACAAGGCATTCATTCCCCCACTTTTCTGACAAGACTTATCTAGAAGTAGCTGGAGATGATTGGGTGCCATCCTTCACCACAAATACCGCCACTAGTCATGACAACAAACAGGGATGCTAGGAGGCCATGATTAAGACCAGAGAGCCGTCTAATTAGGACACTATGACAAGACCCTCTGAAAATCAAGAGACGTAAATTGGACCTATTCCTTACCCCAAAATGGAATAACAGTTAAATCTAGATATATATGAAATGGAAGTAGAAAAGAACAAATTTGTGCCAAACTCCTTGGCCTCTTCCTACAAAGACTGGTGGATGATCGGCAAGCACGATGAAAGGTACTAACATCTAAACATGCTTATGAATATCAAAATCACGATGTTTCCAATGGCATTCTAAGTAAGAAAATATGGGTGCATTGGAAAGGAACATTCTGTTCAGCACACTCAGTGGAATACTCCCAAGACTGAAAAGGACAAAACTAGTTGGAGATGACCGAGGTAGATGAATTCTTGCAAATGGAGGAAAAATTATCGAAATTAGAGAAAGCATGGTTCAAAAATAAAAACACAATTACACAAATAAGAAAAGGAGGAATAAATTGGCCATAGATTAACTCATGGAATTGATTCATGAGAGCACCTATGCTATTGCAAGTTATAGTGATATTCAAATTGAACTCAGCTGCACAAAATCCAGCTGCATACTATTAATGTAGGCCAGTGATAATGTCATACGACAAATCAAATTAATAGGGAGAAGCACATCATGTTGAAGTAGTAGCTAAACATGACAACAAAAGATATGAAGCAATGAACTTTACCTAGTTCTGTCCACAGCAGATGCACCTGCCTGACCTGCCAGTTGACGCTTCCAAGCATAAGCTACAACAGCACCATCTGGACAAACAAGTGGCATGTGCAAGCCCCATGAATTTCCTCGAGCTTTAAGGGCCCCATTAAGAACTCCAGACTCCTCTAATTGCCTTCCTAACATTAAAAGAAGGAATTATTCACAGAAAAAAATGGCTAAAAGGAATACAAGATATTTCTTAATCTACACTTAAATAACTAGAGCAAGTTCAGCAATTCAAACGACTAGCCAGATTAATGATGAAGAAATAGTTCCATTTTATATGAAAGTTACAAAAAGGAAAATTAAATTCTTAGTACGAAGGCATAGAACCTAGAAATAGAGCAATGGCAACAATGACCAATTAAAAGTGAAAGCATGATAAAGACTTCACAATTACAATTTATCCATGGACCAAAATGTGAAACTGAAAGATGATGCCCTTCAGCATCTTAAGCCAGTTTACTAGGGGAATAATAGAAAAATGAAGAGAACTGAAATACATGCCCTTCCCCATGCCCTTCAAAACTTGTGCTCAACTAAATTCAATATGGTTGCAGATATCTTCATGGTTTCCAATATCCTGAGTCGCGATTAAGATGGTGCATGTGCATTGGCCATAAGTAGAAAACTCCTGTTTTTTCTAGATTGCCGACCGTGGTTGCCCCTTTTCTTTTTCTTGTTTCTTTGTTTTTGTTTTTCCTGCCTTTTTGTTTTGTAGGGTCCATCCTTTATTACTTCTTAATACAGTGACATGAAGCTCTCCTGCCGGTTCGAGAAAAAAGTCCAGATTTCTCTAAAAGCAAAAGTTTTATAACTAAATTGCCTGAATATTTCATCTTCATTTTATCTAATGACTTGACAGTTTTGTCGACATGTAACATGTGCTCCAGAAATACAAAATAATCCCAACCAATAGAGTAAGACCAATCATTTTGGAAAATTATATTTTGTAAGCATCCCAACAAGTCCAAACTACAGGCAGAAAGTCAGCAGGAAGATTAAAAGTTTTTTCTTTCATAAAAAGTAACTAAGCTAATGATTTCTACGCAATAACCTCCAGCAAACTATATAAGCTCCAAAACTAAGAGCAGCCACATTGCAGGTCCAGGTTCCAACATAATACTAATACTAAAGTAGACACAACTAAACAAAACTAAATAAATTATTTAGTGTGCAAAGCGAGGAATAAAAATTGAAATTTCCTACAAAAATAGGCAGAAATCAATTTCGGATCACATCTATCAATTTCCTGAACATTGGTTAGACAATATCATCGGTGCTATATTGAAATATCAATGGTGCTATTTGAATCTCTCATCAGCAGCAGGGTCCGAATTGCTTTCTGTTAAAATTTGACATTTGTTGCAATAAGTAGAACGCAACCAAGTTTTCTGTATAGAAACCTAGGTAATTATCCATAACCTCCCGGATCGAGAGAGAAGGGAGAACGGAGGTGTTAGGGCGGGCGGAGATGCTAGGGGCTGGTACCTGCCGAGGGCGCGGAGGTCCTGGAAGTGGCGGCGCATGGCGGCCTCCTCCTGGACGATAGCGCGCGAAGTCCTGTCGATGTGCTGGGGCGCGCTATACGGGGGCGCGCCGCCGGCGACGAAGAGGGCCTCGAGGAGGCGGTCCGCGCCGAGCCGGATTTCCGCGATGAGCCGCCCCGCACGGCCCAGACGCTCCATTGCCTGTGCCACCTGCTTCGGCGGCGCGTCGCCACCCGCCGGATCGTTCGGATGGGCCACCGCCGACGCCGACGGCGCCACCGCGAGCGCCGACGCCTGCCCCTGAGGCTGCTGCATCTCGGCCTCTCGGGGCTCCGCTCCGCGACTCCACGCCACACGGGTCAGGTTGTTGCCGTTTTACTTGCAAAATGCCCAGCCCATAGTAATAAGGCTAGTGGGCCGTCATAGGCCCATGGGCGACACCTATTGAGTTCTTCTGTTCATTCACCTTAGTATTGTCTGAACTTTTCGCCATATGGGTTTTCAACAAATAGTTAATATTTTTTAATTTGATAGTTTATATAAAATTTATACCCTTTTCACTAAAGTACTATTTTATCGGAATAATTTGATTAGGCTCTTGAAGAAGAATTTTGTTTGAAAGTTGACTTAGGTGCATTCACCATTTAAATTTAGTCATAAAAAATCAACTCACCTTTTTACTAAGAAATTAACCCTCACTCTTGTAATGTAATTTCTTGTTCATTTGTGAGAAGATATATGTAATTTCATGTTCCCACTGTTGAAAAATGATACAAACAGTAAAGTCTATTTTTTCTTGCACGATGATATAAATAACAGTTTATGGAACATGGGGAATTGGTGTTCTTATCCCTACTCTGATGATTTTACTCTTACTTTCCGCAACTTTATAATTTTACCCCTATTTTTTGAAAATGAAGGCTCTGTTTGTCCCTCCTTTTAACTCTGTTAGTGGGCTCTGAAATAAACAATTTCAAAAAAAACCCTTCATGATTGTGTGGAAAGACAAAAATACCTCTTATCCCTTTAACCCCTCCAAACCACTCTCGCGGCCTTCTCTCTCCCCCCGATTCTCCTCCGGCCCGATTCAAGCAGCGGCTCCAGGGGCACCGGCGGCGGCACTTGACCCAGCCAGGCTAGGGGCGCTAGCGGTAGGCGCTCGATGGGCCCAGGCCAGGAGCGCCGCGAGCGCACGACCCCGCCTGGGAGCGGCGGCGCACGGGGACCCGGCCAGGGAGCGGGGACTCGCAGGCCCGGCTAGGGAGCGGTGGAGGCCGATGCACGGGGACGGTCTTCTCAGCCGGTTTGTCATGGATTTCTCCAATATTGAGGAAAATTCTAGGTAAATTTCTCTATTCCTATGGTACTGGATGCTAGATTTTCATTCAAATCGATTTGTAGGATAAATTAATTTAGATCTTTAGGGATATTTAGCTAACTGTATATTCGTTGTGATTTGTAGGTCAAATCATAGACAAATGAATCTTATTGTTAGAGTACGGTCATTTTTCAGTTTGCCTGACGGGGACCAAAGTCATGGATGCAGGATAAAATATTGTCAACTCAAATTGTTGATATACATGGCTATGATGTGCTGCAATTAGTTGATTTACTGCCGAACATTACATATGGAGCTCAAAGCAATATATAACTTTGTGGCGTGAGTTGGACACTGATTCTATTAAGATTAAATCAGATAATAATATGCTTGAGTGGTTTGAACTCAATCTTAACAAGGAAGTAGTCCAAATCATTGCCCAAATAAATGATTTTGCAGGATTATTGTAATTTCACCAACGAAATGTAGGTGTCACCCTTCTCTTAGAAATAGAGTACATGCCAATGAGAGAGGCAATAGTGAGACACGAACCAACAAGCCAGCCACAAATGAGAGAGTGACATCCACCACCAAGAAAAAAGAGCCACCAAAGCCAATGGCAAAGGTACACATGATAATGAATGTGTAGGAGTTGATGAGGAGGGCATATATTCTTACACTGATTCCCTTATTGCACCGAGTGATAGCAGCTATAATATTAATTTGGTTGCATCATCCGACACTGGTGATGATTGCTCTGACCCTGAATTTGACCTAAACGGTGAAGTAGTTGTTGATGATGAATATAATCCTCCCTCTTTTCATAAGATATTGATGATCCATGTATTGATGTAGATGTTGTGTTCCCAGATGTGGATCAGTGCAAGTCTGCAGTTACCCATCATGCTATTTTGCATGATCATGCTTTCCAGATTGTGGAAAAGGATAAGGTTAGATTTAGAGCCATATGCAAGAAAGCCGACCAAGGTTGCAATTGGAAGTTTTTCATCTACAAGCAAGAAATACCTTGGCTGCACGATAAATTCAACATTTTTATGTCAATTGCAGTAAGTAAGTACATTTTTATACCATTTTTCAGTAAGTTACTCACTAGAACAGTTCTTTTATAGCTGTTTTATTGCAGGTCAAGACGAGTGGACCAAAGCATACATATGATTCATTCAATAATTATGGTGAAACGATGGCCTCAAATAAATGGGTTGCTGAAAGGGTGGTGGATTTGTTGCGGGAAGAACCTAAAATGGGCAAAGGGAGTTGCAGGATAGGCTTAAGAAGAAGTACTCAATTGAAATTTGATGTGATAGAGTTGTGAGAGGTAAGATGAGAGCAATGAACATCATTTATATGAAGTGGGCTGACAGATATGACTTGCTACCTACCTATCAAGCAGAGCTTTTGAGAGAGCAACATTGTTGAGATAGACACTAAAGAAGATGACAATAGTTTTGTGTCTTTCAGCAGGTTCTTTGTTGCTCTTAAACCATGCATTGATGGGTTTTTAAGGACGTAGGCCTTACATTGCCATGGATGCCACACATTTGATAGGAAGGTCAAGAGGTCAGTTAGCAGCAGCTGTTGCAGTAGATAATCATAATTGGTTATTTCCAGTTGCTTATGGAGTGATCGAGACTGAGTCAACGAAAATCTGAACTTGGTTTGTCAATAACATGAAGAAAGCTATTGGTACTCCTTCGGGCTTGGATCAGGAACAGGATGTGCTGGATCAGGAAGGGGAAGGGGAAGGGGAAGACCAAGTGGAAGTGCAGGTGCAAGTGCAAATGAAATAGGAACACGAGGCGCTGGATCAGGAAGGGAAAGAGGAAGGGGTGGAAGAACAGAAAGACGGGAAGAGGAAGGGGTGGAAGAACATGAAGTGGAGGGAGATCAAGAAGCTTGGTTGCATTATTAGGAATAAATGCATAAATTTGGCTTCTTTTTTTCCCTAGTGGGCATACAATCTCTCTACTGGTTACTGCTTTTGATGAACATGTACGTGGATGTCATGTGGTCTTGTACTGTTGCTTTTGCTGCACCTATGATGAATCTTCTGTAGCTATACATGTATTTTGGATTTTTATACATGCAAGTTATATCATGATGCTATCTATATGTTTATTAGAATTTTAGTTATTTCTCAGTTTTTTAGTTGACAAGATTATTCTCAGATATGTGATAAGATGCTGTCTATATATTAATGCTAGGGTAAAATTACAAAATGTTTACAAAAATAGGGGTAAATTTGCAAGGATAAACTCGTATTTTACCAGCTCATTTCACACTGTTAAATGCTGTTCACGGAGTAGGGATAAACTCTCTCTTCGTTTTCAAAAACCAGGGGCAAAATCACAAAGGTTGGAAAAATGATGGTAAAATCACAATTCGTGATCAAAATGGGGGTAAGAACGCAATAGTCCCTTGATTTATTCGTATTATAATCGAATTCGTGAATTCAAAATTTCAAATTTCCCTTGAATTCAATTGATTTACCAGCATTTCAGCAAAACCTCAGCTTCCAACAAAGCTCCCTCCCGGCTCCCGAAGTCCCGAGACCTCCCCCGGAACCCGGCGTTTCGAACGTTCCACTCACCCGCCACTCCGCCAGGCCGGCCATGCCCCTACCCGGCGGCAACGGCGAGTCCCCTCCGCCCCCGCCTCCCCCTCCCCATCCACCGCCGTTCCCCTCGCTCATTAAACTCGGTCGCGCCGTCACCGCACGCCACGTCGACCGCCTCCTGGCCACGCTCCTCCGCCGCCGCAGGCACCGCCTCCTCGCCGCGCTCGCCTCCCAGGCGCTCGCCAACGCAGTTGCCCCCACCCCACGCACGCACCTCCTCGCCGCGTCCGCGCTGCTTGACTCTGCGCACCCACGCGAAGCGGCCCAGCGCCTCGCTCTCGCCTCATGCATTGCCAACCGTGGCCGCCGCCTCTGGCACGCACTGCTCCGACGGGCCTGCGCGGGGCAAGGAGACCCGCGTCACGCGCTGGAGCTGCTCTCCGCGGCCATAGAGGATCAAGGCGCGGTGCTGTCCCCGTCCACGTACCGCGTGATGGTGGTGGGGCTGTGTGCCCGCGGGGAGGTGGATGGCGCGCTCAGGGTGTTCGACGTAATGACCAGGAGGGGTTGTCAGGTGGACGATCGTGTTTGCAGCTCTATTGTTTCTGGGTTCTCTAGAGCTGGGAAGGCTGGAGCGGGTCTAGACTTCTATGAGAGGGTAAGGCGTGAGTTCAGTTGCTTTGAGCCGGGCCTGGTGACGTTGACGTCGGTCGTCCATGCTCTTGGGTTGGAGGGAAGAATCGATGAGATGGCAAAGCTGATGTGGGAGATGGAGTGTAAGGGCATGGATGCTGATGCTATATTTTATGGCAGCATGGTTCATGGATACATGAGTGGTGGGTTCTTGATGGAGGGTCTACGGAAGCATCGGTCCATGATAGATAAGGGAATCACAGCCGATGCGGTTAACTACACTACTGTTATTGATGGCCTGTGCAGAGAAGGTAGTGTGGAGAAAGTAATGGGTTTCTTGGATACAATGGAGCAGTATGATGCTAAGCCAAATTTGATTACTTATACATCACTGGTTGGTGGCTTCTGTAAGAGAGGCAGGTTGGAAGATGCCTTCTCTATCTTGAGGAAACTGGAACAAACTGGAGTGGTGGTGGACGAGTATGTATATTCAATTTTGATTGACAGTTTGTGCAAGATGGGAGATTTAGCTAGGGCTTTCTCTTTGCTTGAGGAGATGGAGAACAAGGGAATAAAGGCTGGCAATGTAACATACAATACGGTTATAAATGGTCTGTGTAAAGCTGGTGACACTGAAAAGGCTGTTGAAATCTCTGAAGGTGTTGCTGCTGATAACTTCACATATAGCACACTGTTACATGGTTACATTAACAGAGATGATATAACCGGTGTTATGGCAATAAAGGGTAGGCTTGAGAATAGTGGTATCTCTATGGATGTTGTCACATGCAATGTTCTTATCAAAGCATTGTTTATGGTTAACAAGGTGGATGATGCCTGGAGTTTGTTTCATAAAATGCCTGAGATGGGCTTAAGGCCTAATACTATCACCTACAATACAATTATAGATGCTTTGTGTAAAGTTGAGGAAATTGACAAGGCACTGGAGCTTTTTGATGAATACAAGAAACAGTCATCACTCTCCAGCACAGTGGTTTATGACTGCCTCATTAAAGCACTGTGTAATCAAGGAAAAGTTGACATGGCTGGCCAAATATTTTTTGATCTTGTTCAAAAAAAATTAAGACCCGATTTCTGTAACTGTAGGAAGTTGATTCATGCAAACTTCAAAGAACTCGGTGAACACGGTGTGCTGGATTTTATTTATAAGGTTGGTGAATTAGATATTGACTTATTTTCATCTATTTGCAATTATGCTTCTACTTTCTTAAGCAACAAGAATTGTTGTCGAGCAGCAATGGATGCTTACAAGTTACTCAGAACGCAAGCCAGTTTTGTAACTAGTAAAACATGCTACAGGCTGCTTAAGAGCTTACATCGAAATGGAAGTGAAGAGGTCATACAACCATTGCTCTGTGAGTTCATTAAAATTCATGGTCTGCATGAACGTAGAATGATAAATATGCTGTCCTGTCATCTCAGCAAGAAAAGTGTTAGTGAAGCTATTTGGTTTTCTAATTACATGGACACTGGAAGTGTTCCTGTCAGTGTTCTGAGAGCAGCTGTCTATACTCTGAAGAAGCAAGGTGAAGTTCTGGATGCGTGTAAATTTTTGAAGGAAGCTCAACAAAGTGGGTTTTCAGTAGATCTAGCAATGTATTCCATAGTGGTGGATGGACTTTGTAAGGGTGGATATCTTGAAAAGGCACTAGATCTTTGTGAAAGATTGAAAAAAGAAGGGCTTCATCCAAACATTGTCATCCATAACTCAGTTCTCAGCGGTTTGTGCCAGCAAGGATGCCTTACTGAAGCATTCAGGCTCTTTGACTATTTAGAAAACAGCAAAATGCTTCCAACATTGATCACTTACGCCATCCTTATTGGTGCTTTGTGCAGAGAAGGTTTGTTAGACGATGCAGACCAACTGTTTCATAAAATGTCCACCAAGGGTATCAGACCCACGACCCGTGTTTACAACTTGTTGATAAGTGGTTATTGTAACTTTGGATTAACTGAAAAGGCACTTGAGCTTATGTCCCACTTGGAGGAACTCTTTGTATGCCCAGATTCTTTTACACTTGGTGCAATTATTAGTGGACTTTGCCTGAAAGGTGATACTGAAGCTGCATTACGCTTCTTTAATGAATACCGTTATAAGGACATAGAACCTGATTTTGTTGGTTTTATGAGCCTTGTCAAAGGACTCTATGCAAAAGGAAGGATGGAAGAATCCAGGGGCATCTTGAGGGAAATGTTTCAGTGCAAAGAAGTCGTGGAGTCAATAAACAGTGTTGGAGATAAGATTCAAGCGGAGTCTCTTGTTGATCTCCTATCTTCTGCATGTGATCAAGGGAGGATTGATGAGATTGTGACTATCCTAAATGAAGTGGGACACATGCTTTTATCCTCTTCAGATTCTAGCAGCTATAATGCGCTTGGGCACCTCAAGAAGTTACAGAAAGCTGATGATGCTTGTGATTCCATTTCAGATTCAGGACAAGTAAGTCCAGTAGCTTATGATGTTTCTAGGAATAGTCATCATAGGAGCTCTGAGGTGATAGATGGAGATGATAGTTTATCAAAAGCAAGTGATGATACTGATATTGAGTACCAAAATTTGCTTGGGAAGTCTTTCAGTGATGACTTCGACTCATATTATACTGCTATTGCTTCACTTTGCTCGAAAGGGGAGGTTCTTAGGGCCAACAAGGCAGTTGAAGCGATGATTCAGAATTCTGATTAAATTTGGTGATCTGTCCAACTTGTTAGGGATCTTTTTCTACCCACAGTAGCATCATCTGCAACACATGTAAACTCGTAAGTACAACATGCTTTCTTGATATAGTTGATGCTTGGTGATGCAACATGAGTTGGAATTAACTTTTTTGCATGTAGTCTATCGTTCCTAGCAAGAAAACTGTGCTTTGGGTTCATAATGCAAACTCGTGCACCTTTGTTATAACTGTTTGTCAATTCTTTTATGACAGAAACAGACACCAAATGAAAACAGAACCCTTACTTTGCACAGGCTCCATCAGTTGAGAGAGTGTATGCAGGTTGACCCATGGTACCCCTCCATGTGGTTGTGAATATATATGATTGTTCAAGATTCTGAAAATCCTTGAGGTTGAGGATACATCTTGTTGAGTTCAACCAGTTTAGTACCCTCAATTGGCCTCTTTTGTTTTCTATAGGTATTTTTTCTGTTCGATGAACTAGCATTGATTTCCTTTTGTTTTCAATTTTCCCAGCACGGACTGAGCATACAGGGCTCTGATAAAAGATGCCGAACTATAGGAATAAGGGAAGAGAGAAAGCCCATACAGCTATGGGATCTGCAGCCTGCAGGTATATACCTTCTCCGACTCGTGTGCTATAATACCCTTTTCCCCACTTTTAGCTCCATTTCCAAATATGAATCCTTGATATGTATTTATCTCCCATTGCAGATGCATGTTTTTTAAATAACCCCATTGAAACATCTGAAGTAGTACATATAGATATGAAATGACAGAACCAGGTACCTCCTTGCTTTGCATATGAAATAGCACATATTGATATAAACTTGGTCAAGCCATTAGTTTGAATGCTTGCATGAGAGCTCTAAATATTTCTTTTAGGCACAACACTTGACTGCATGATTTGCATGAATGTATCTTTGGATCCTCGTATGATGATTGCCGTTTCTCCTTTACGAACTAACTTTTGTCCATATTTTGATTCCAACAGGTGACAAATGCCAAAGTTGACGCAGCTGGAGTGCTAGAGGAACTCTCGAAGAAATAAATGGAGTGATTGACATATAACATGAATTCATCGGGTTGGGATTGGAGTCAAAACTCAAAACATGGTAAGGTAAGTCAAATAAGGAGATCTATGACAACCAAATCAACTCATCTTATATATTGACTTATTAATAGATACACATTTTACAATGTGTTTAAATAAAAACATAAGATCAAACCTCTGATAAAATCATAGCCATGCTTGCTTATTTGAACAAATTATATGACCAACATCAGATACAATTTCAGCACATAAAGCAACCTCAGTGGTCGTTGTTGAGCCTCCTGCAGTTCTTCCGGATCTCACCCTGTGACCCGGTTAGTGGTGAGATGTTGCCCATGTTCACCATAGACTGCGCAAAGTGCTGGAAGAAGAGATTGACATCAGCAGCATATGCCTTCACGAGTGCTGCTGTCTCGGCGCTCTTGGTCAACAGAACCTCATCAGAGCTGAGGAGGCCCTTGCCAGCCAGGAGGTTCTTGTAGTAAAAATTGTCAAACTTGGCTGGGGTGACGAAGTCCAAGGGGAAGAGGTTATTGTCGCCGCCAGAGCGGGGGCACCCCTGCCTCAGTTGTGCCGCGTACGATACATCCAGTGTGCTGTCAGCCATGCCATTGCCCGTTTGGTTGTACAGCCTCTGCCGGAAGCTGGTGCACCGAGACATACCTATGGTGTGGCCACCTGTACATACATGTGGTGTCGAATCCATGTCGTATAGTATGAGTGTACGTTAAGTTAGTAAATAGCAAATGACAGGAAATATTATGAAATAGCATGAGAAGTCACCGGAGAGGGCGACGACATCCACAACGTTGAGGCCTTGGCGCTTGAACTTGGTGATGATGGTTGGGAGGGTGTTGTTGGGGGCTGGGATATCGTTGTTAGAACCCTGGATGCTTGCACCAAGCGAATCCCTTCGGCCGAGTGGCACGTCCCAGTATGGGCCACCAACCTACAGGTTAGATTCAGAAAAATCATCGTGCCAGGAGCACTTCCTTCGCCAAAGCTATGGCTATATAAATTTCATGTCTTCCGCTTGTGGTAGGACAGAATTATTGATGGTGGTGCATACCAGGACAGTTGAGTCACGGGCTGCGAGGGCGAGGATGTCGGCGCAGGAGACAGTGCCTGGGCAGGCAGCCTCGAGAGCGGCCTTGATCTGGTCGACCACCTCAAACCCCCTGAGGGAGTTCCTGTTGGGGTTTGACCCTTTCTCACTGACTATGCTGCTGCTGTTGTCCAACAGCACGGATGCATCGCAGCCCTGCACGTCGAACAGTATCACAGAAGATTGATAATTATTAGCAAGATGTGAAATAGTTTAGAAATGAGGCACACGCTACGGAGTAATAGTGGTAGTAGATTCATCAGGCACATGCATTGAATAAAAGATAAAACATTGCACAGAGAGCTTCAATCATTGTGCACTAGAGTTAAGTAAACATCTTCTCATTTGGCTCCCAAAAAAAAATCTCACTCAAAAAAGGGAAAAACAGAGTTATCAATCATGGTACTCGCTCAATCGTGTCACCAAGACATAAAGTAGTGCTCGCATTGGCGATGTAGGTAGGCTTTCTTATCAATAGTAAAGAAATTACCTAGGCACATATATAGGACAAAGTTGAAGTGTTTATACAGCCAAAGTTAGTAAATAAACCCATCCATTAATCTTCGCTTTTCAGGTTTGTTAGTCTTATTGTTACTGTAACCAGCATATATAGCTCAAAACTTACTAAACTTGTATGGCTAATTTGCTATGGTGCACTGCAGGAACTATGTTTATCAAGCATCATAGCTGTGTCAGAGCATGCAAATAATACAATAGAAGAGAGGACGCAGAGTTTACTTTGACAAAGCAGTCATGGAAATGCAGTCTGACCAAGGATGCCGCCATCCTGGTCTCCTTGGCCACAGCCTGTGCTACAATGGACTGCACGATCTCCTTCGCCTTGGGGCATGAATGGTCGTAGAATTGAGGGAACAAGCCGCCCCATGGGTGGCCGTGGATGGCACTGGCAAGGAGGAAGGGAGAAACAAGGCAGAGCAAGACGAGGCAACCCATGGAAGTTGCCATGTATGTAACCTTTGCTGCGCTATGTCACAAGACGAGGCTACTTGCTTGTTTCTTCTCTTGTGGATGGTTCGATGAGGAGGGCCTATGGTGATATATATAGCTGCAGGAAGTGGGTGTAGTGCATGTAAGGAAAGGAGGGTGGTTTGGAGCACGGGACGGTGGGATCAGATGCAGCAGGCGGCTGGGTTGTTAGGGGGATGCGTATAGAATAAGCAAGCTAGCTAGACACTGTAGCAACTGCTACAGTAATTCCATCAGGTTACAAGTGGACTCTAACGTTCTTAGTTGCTGTTTGGTGCTTCAGTTTTAGCTGAAAGCTACATGGAGATTAAACCTTTTGTCCTGGGCAAGCCTAGGTGGATTGAAAACAATGTCTGCCACTTATTAAACGGCAAACATTGCTGCAATCTTCTCATAGGACTGGAGTAGTGTGTTAAACTAAAATGAAGAGACTATTATTAATTGGTGATTATGCATTATACAACTCATCTTGTAAACAAAACTATCTATACAGTGCAATGATGCAGTTTTATTTTGAATTCCGTTTATTCCTTAATCACATTGAGTAACCGTGTCCTTTCCTGGATCTGTGTCTTCCATGACTTTAAACTACCTCAATAAGACAGTTGTAGCTTTACAGTAGATCAGTCATTGCTCTAACTTTATCCTAGTTGTATCAAGTTCGGGCTAGGCCCACCCCTAAAAGTACTATAGTAATATATTCATCGAGCCATATTAAACCTTACACAACACATGACAATATAGCATACACTGTGTGAATTCAAGCAACCGAAGTACAAAAACCTCAGCGAAAAGTGAGGTTTTGCTTCCCAAATAATCCAACTACTTTTGTTATATGCAAGTGTTGTTACAGGTTGGGTGGTATTTTTATTAATGAAGACCATTTGCAGGATTGTCCCCAGGAAGGGTTCTTTATGGTTGGCGATCATCGAACATGGATCCGTATCCCTGTCTTTTGGGACAAAAGTATGATGCTAAAGCAGCATGCCTTTTTTTGGCACAAGCTTCGTGTAAAGAGGTAACATCTTAAGATTTATCGTTGTTGTACCAAATTGTACCACCGAATTAGGGTACTTTGGCTATGTCCGTGTGGCGATCCATATGAAAGATCGGATGGTTCATGAGACGGCTGGAGCACATGCGTGCCTAACATGGTTGCCTTCTTTCTGGTGCCCAATGCAGGGGACTGGCTGGCTGATTTCCCAGCGAACACATGCTTGGCCATCAGGTCAAACGCGATGTGTGATGTACCAACTCCGAGTACACGGTACATGATGATTCGCGGTTAGGTGCTTGCATGGCCTACATCCATGCCACGAGCAGGTTCCTGGAAGGACTTGGGACTGTTGGAAAGCTTCCACACTGGTAGCGGTAGAGAACCTTTGTTCTTCTGCGCGGCACGTATCAGTGGCCGTTCCTTAAAGGAAACATCTGCATTGGTTGCTGCTGTCAGTTATTTCAATGGGACTACACCATAAATCTAAAAGGTTGGTGTGAAAAATAAGGAGGAAATCAGAAAAGTTGCTATTCATGCGGTGTCGTGCCCTAACATTATTAACATAGGAAGTAGCAACATAGAGAAAAAAATTCATGGAGAAAGTGAACTAGTGCATTGCAACAATGATTTTTTCTCTTTATTTCTCGCGAGACATATATTAAGCAGACTGATTCCTCATGAACATTTGCTTACTTCGATCCAACATAATTTGTTTGCATAAATGTGTAACGAAAAAGCTCAAGCAACTAGCAAGAACATGTCACATGCCTCCTTCAAACACTCCACAAACTTAGCATCCCTACTGCTGACAAAGAAGTAGTGACATGCGCATGAGTGCCAGCTCATTTGACTTTTGCTGTGTGAGGCTCCTGATTCATTATTTGTGTACTGTTCCCGCCCTTCTCATCTACTCCTATGACTCACACTTAAACCACACAGCAATCATGTGCTTTGTGCAAGAGACGCCAAAGTTTGAATAGGCTCCCACATTACTTCGAAGTTAACCAACACTGTTTTTATTTTCAGAACACCTGAAAATAATTATAATTTGTCAATGATCTCCGCGAGTCAGTGAGAGTAGTTTTGCATTAATAATTAAAGACAATTATTTAGCTCATCACAGAGCTGGTTCATGTATTATTCTGATGTTCCATTTACCAACCCTGATGTGTGGTAGTCTGATTGCGTGTGCCTCACACATGGATTTGCTTGCAATTTGTAAGTAAAGCATCAAATTCGGAAAGAATCAGCAGGCAAAAATGGTCAAATTTGAGCTTAACATTTTTTTCCTCTTGGTGATACATTTGATGATTAGAGCATGCAAGCAGAGAAGACTTTCGACGCCACCTTATTACGAATAGAATTACGCCAGTTGCAATTAGTCGATCGTAGATCAGAAGAGAGAACATGAAGACGACCACTACTTTGTTGACTGTTGGAGACTGCCCCTTAGCTTACAAGAGATGACTGGGGTGGGAAACTGCTCGCTGAAGGTATGGTCAGAAAAACTTGCTTGTTTCTCCGCTTCTGGAAATTTAACAGCACTTTACGCTATCACACGCGTGCGATGAACATATGAAACTGTGCTTGCAAGCTTGCCATTGGATGAAGAAATATACAAAGAAGACTAGGTTGCAGAGAGTGAATATAACGATGTAAAATGACATGATTAGTCTTGTAATATCACTTTTAAGCAAGTTATGCACGACATAAATTACTATATACACATGTTTCTTTGTACAATATGAAGTGAACTTAGCACAATTGGTCGGGGTGAGAGGTGTGGTTGTGCATCCCAACAATTCATTCTCTTGTCCTCTTCAACTTGGATTTAAGTGCTTATTTTTTCTTCTTACTGAGAAACCACCTAATCCCTTGTAGGTTGGATCTTGTTTTTAATTTTTTTTACAATGCATGCCTAGAATAAACCTCATATGTATGCTACATCATAAATACTATTTTTTTTCTAGAGAATATAATTACCTTTATGCAGCAAACAAGCTAACGACAAAGAAAACTGAAAACATTTGCTGCTTCAAATTCTAGTTAGTATCTGCAAAGCGAACTCAAACACATTGAGCCACGAAAAGAAGTTGGACGACTATCCTCGTCATACCAATTCATTTAGAAAAATCACACCTAGCTACTCCACATATACAACCTAAAATTTCATAGCCGTAAATGCCTGAGAATTAAAAGTAAACTAAAGTACACAATCATGTAAGCACAGAGGGTGCTCTAAAGAAGTACATAGGCACCAGTGTACCAACTACATGGGGCCTGCCTATCGTAACCAACTCTCGCAGTCGTCTGCTTCCATCTGGCTGTACCTGTACATTTTTACCTGCTCCACCGGCCACTGATGGTCACACTCGCCGTGGAATCCGGGGTGACCACTTTGACTCCTGAGATGGGCGCCAATCATATTTCGACATAGGATCTATAGCTACTCAATTAGCTAATAGGCATTACTTGAATGACCTATATGTGCGCATGTTTCTCATCTGATCTTAGGAAAAGGTTTATTTTCTTCAACTCTTCCATAATTACTATAATAGCGCTAATCTTACCCTTTGTTGATTGGCACGAGAGAGTTAATTACTTTTTGCGAGAAAGATAAGTTTGGAGTTTTATGAAGGGAACGTAGTAAGTCACCATCTTGCTTGTTAATGTAACGTCCATAGCAAACACCCATGAAAACCAAACACTAGCTGAACGGTTGGTAGTAGCCTAGTAGGTGTTGTGCAGTGCCTTTCCTAAAACTTTCTTTTTCCTCTAAGTGAGCACCATGTCCTTCCTTGCCTATAATAAATTAAATAAAGATATAACCTGCAAAGGTGGGATGATGATTTAACACTCTAATTTCCTTTGGAACAAATTGTCACTACTCCGCGCCGTTCTAGTGAGATGTTTTAGTTTTGTTTCAGATAAATTAAACTTCTCTAACCTTAATTAACACCTACAACATCAAATTAGTTTTTTTTACTAAATCATCCATATATCTTTATAATGTATTTATTTAATATTGTAGATGCTAATATACTTTTCTATAAATTTACGAATGAAATGCTGCCATTTCTTTGCCACTTAACGACCTACGTATTGATGGTAATAATCATACATGAAAAAAAATTAGGTGCTTTGCAAGTACAACCGAAGGGAGGGAACACATCATTTGGTTTGCATTTTGCAAAGAGCTGGAGGGGCATGATGACCTAGAGAGAGCTAGAGCCTGCTTGCGACTCAAATGATGATGATGAGGAGGTTAAGCTTATGAGCCATGCAGCTCGATGGATGGATGGATGAATGAAGAGACATGACGCGATCATAACGCCTTCCTTTCTTTGACAGGGACGCGCGGCCATGAACCACCTATATGAGTGATCGGTTGACCTGCATCCAAGCTGGTCGTTACATGCACGATAACTAACTGTCTAACTAATAACTTTACCCTGTTTGGATGATTGACCTTTTCCGTTCCACGGACCGGGAGCTGCTGCAGGTACGGTGTCCTACTAATAACCGGACAGATGACGCACGAGAAGTTCAGTTTAGTCACATATAGGCGTGTCTCAGTGTCTGTAGCTTATCATGCATGTAGTACACTTTATTGTGGGCCTGCTTGCTGCTAGAGTTTCAACTCCAAGAATTCTAAGAGCTAGTCATTTTGAGCCATAGAACTTTTTGGAGCTGGAGATGTGGGCTGGTTGAGCCCTCTTGTTCATCTTTTGGACTAGAAATATCGAATTAAACTACTTTATCTAATTTTATCTATCTATCATACAAATTATAACCCTACATGGATCGAACTCCATTGAAAGGGAGTGAGTGGCATGTAATTTGCGACCCTGACCCACATGTCAGCGAAACAGTTGATCGACACACTTCGCAAGGGTGGCAAAAAGTGAATGCCCCCAAATTCGCACCCGCTGACCGTGGTACACACATGAGTCAACACTCACAGAGCTAAGGACATAGTTAGGGAGTGTTCAGCCAGCTAACACTTCCAATCATCCAAGCTTTCGTGACAGAGGATCTATCAGAAATTGTTTGAATTGCCCCCAGTTATAATGCATGGTTAACACGCAATCAGGCGTTAAGCCGTTCTTGTTTATTTAAACCAAACATCGTCACAACCATCACGTACACAGTTATTGCTCATGAGAGCCCAACAATCTAGCACCTCATCAGTAGTGGTTGCCGTTGAGCCTCCTGCAGTTCTTCCTGACCTCCCCCTGCGCCCCGGTCAGCGGCGAGATGTTGCCCATCTTCACCATCGACTGCGCGAAGTGCCGGAAGAAGAGGTCGACGTCGGCGGCGTACGCCTTGACGAGCGCCGCCGTCTCAGCGCTCTTGGTCAGAAGCACCTCGTCGGAGCTGAGCAGGCCCCTGCCGCCCAGGATGTTCTTGAAGTACAGGTTGTCGAACCTGGCCGGGGTGGCGAGGTCCAGCGGGAAGAGGTTGCCGTCGCCGCCGGAGCGCGGGCACCCCTGCCTGAGCCGGGCCGCGTAGGACACGTCCAGCGTGGCGTCGGCCGCCCCGTTGCCCGTCTGGTTGTACAGCCTCTGCCGGAAGCTGGTGCAGCGGGACAGGCCGATGGTGTGGGCGCCGGAGAGCGCGACGACGTCGACGACGTCGAGGCCCTGGCGCTTGAACTTGGTGACGATGGTGGGGAGCGTGTTGTTGGGCGCCGGGATGTCGTTGTTGGAGCCCTGGATGCTGGCGCCCAGCGAGTCCCTCCGCCCCAGCGGCACGTCCCAGGAGGGCCCGCCGACGAGGACGGTGGAGTCGCGGGCGGCGAGGGCGAGGACGTCGGCGCAGGAGACGGTGCCGGGGCAGGCGGCCTCCAGGGCGGCCTTGATCTCGTCGACCACCTCGAACCCCCGGAGGGAGTTCTTGTTGGGGTTGGACCCCTTCTCGCTCACGATGCCGGTGCTGTTGTCCAGCAGCACGGAAGCGTCGCAGCCCTACACACAGAAAAGTGTTGTAAAAAGTTGGTATTAAGTGGATGATCAAAATATTATTGCATCATCAAGAACTTGCTTCATTGCATCATCAAGAACTTGCTTCAATTATTTTGAGTTTGAATGAAGTAATCATTTTCTTTTTCAGAAAAGGAAAAAAAGGAATTAATCAATCATGGGCAGGGCACCAAGACATAATGCCACAAGGACATAAAGTAAGAGTAGTGTTGGCATGCGCAATGTTGGCGGGCCATCTTGTCGTTGGTAAAAGGCTAGCAATTTTTTTTACAGATTCTTCCGTGCTACTACCTTTTATTCCAGCAAAAGCTGCAGTTGTGCACTGTGCATTTGGAGCTATGTGCTTAGCAAGCATCAGAGCTGTGCCAAATTGAAGAATGAACGTAACGAAGAGTACGGCAGAGTTCACGCACCTTGACGAAGCAGTCATGGAAGTGCAGCCTGACCAGCGACGCCGCCATCCTGGTCTCCCTGGCGACGGCCCGCGCCACGACGGACCTCACGATCTCCTTGGCCCTGGGGCACGAGTGGTCGTAGAACTGCGGGAACAGGCCGCCCCACGGGTGGCCGTGGGCGGCGCCGGCGAGGAGGAGCGGGGCGACGAGGCAGGCGACGAGCAGGACGAGGCGACCGCCCATGGAAGCAGTGCCGATCGATGCAAGCTAAGTGTGTAACCTAGCTAGTACGTTGCAACAAGAAGATCAAGGAGAGATCTCTTCTTGCGATCAAGGACGATCGAGGATGGTTGGATGAATGGGCTCTCGTGGCCTGGGGTGCTATATATAGTAGCTGCGGCCTGCAGGAAGGTGGTGGCGTGGGTGGTGCAAGTCCATGGAAGCAAGGGGAGAAACCAGAGGGGTGGTGGTTCGAAGCATGCAGGAGACGGTGGGATCGGGTGCGGCAGGGTAGCTGGGCTGTTGGGGGGCGATGCGTTGCGTGCAGATGAAGTGAGCGATCGAGGTCAACGTGGCACGGTGCGCGTCCAGCGGCAACTGCTGAAGTGATTCTGCCAGGATTGGATGTGAACGGCCCCGTAGTTTCTGTTTGGGGCCTCAGTTTCAGGCTTTCACCTCAAAGTAATACAGTAAGCTCCAAGGAGACTGAACCTTTTGTCCTAAGTTAAACAAGTGTCAGTTGCTGCCTTGCCGGAGAGATGTTTTCTCATATAGGCATGCGCATGATACAGCATATCTTTTTAATTAAAAGTAACACTCGATCTGTACACTGATAGTACAACTTTATTGGAAAACGTGCTTACAAATTATACTGATCACATTATAATGCAACAGTCTCCCTAGCTATCTGCTGGATCTGGGAGCCTTCTGGCAAACATCACTTTGTCCTAGCTAGTTGTATTTATTTGTATATATGACGGCAGTAGGTCCGCTCCCAAATATGTACTGTATGAAGCAGCGATGCATTCATCCTACCATATTTAAGCTCGCTTAGCACATGACAATAGAAACATTCCTACAATGTGTGAATCCAAGCAACCAAAGCGCACACGAGCTTATAGCCAAAAGTGTGGTTTTGCTTCCCAATTAATCCAGCTACACATATATATATGTATAATACATACTTTGGTCATACTAAGCGTCATTACAGGTTGGACTGTATTTTCAGTGACGACCATACGCATGCATGATGACTGTTACCATGGAGTTTTTCTTTTGATTTTTCGTTGTTGGTGATCATGTAACATGGATACTATCCTTGTCTCTGGACAAGAGGCATTATGCTACACTACATGCCATGCCCTTTTCCCCCCCTCTCATTCAGATCACAAAAGGAAACGCCTAAGATATGTTTTTTTCAGACAAGCATTGTCGTATTATCCTGTCTTATAATTGTGTCAATATGTACTCTAGTGATCAGTATATATGAACATGCACGTCGATTTGAAATTGTGCCTTCTGTGGTCCAAAGCAGGGGACTGACTGACTGAGCAGACATGGGTTTCTGATTTCCTGTGTCAGGTCAAAGGTGATGTGTGATGTACCAACTCTGATGAAACGGCTCATGATGCTTGCTTGTCTTACATTCATGCTGTCATCACAAGCAGGTTCCTGGAAGCAGTGACCGATTGTTTGAAAGCTTCTGCATTGGTACTGGTAGAGAGTGCCTTTGTTCTCTCTGCAGAACGCGCATCGGTGGCCGTTTCTTGAAGAAAACAACCGCCCCGGTTGTTGCTGTCAGAAGACTTCAAAGGTGCATGTGCACATAGGCAGTTTGTCATGCTGAACTTTATTTGAGGGAAATAAGGAGAAAGTATAGTAGCTAGAGAGAGTGGTCAACAGTTGTATCCTTCAATTTTGTCATTCCTAGCTCAATTAACGAGGGGAGAGCAACATAGAGGTTCTTTTAGATATAATGGGAAGGTACATAGACATAATTTAGTGAGAGAACCAGTTTCTTTGCAATGTTGTTTATCTTTATTTTCCGCGAGATATATGTTTAGCATATTGATTTTATTTATTCCCCATATGGTAAAGGAGTAAATAAGATTAAACTAACATAGTGTTACTGGCTTTGCAAGTACCAACTAGAGAAAGAGCACGTCACATGCCTCAAAATAGGCTACAAACTTGGAATCCCTATTATTGCTAACCTCCTAAGACCAGTAGACCAAAGAAAAGTGACATGGGCAGAGGGTACCAGCTCATTATTTGACTTCTATCTGCTGTGTGTTAGGCTCCTGAGATATATTATTGTCTTCTGCCCCTCCCATTCTCATTTTACTCCTATAATTCACAGTACACTTAGAATTACAACAGCAATCATGCTTTCTGTGAAGGAAAACAAAAGTTTGAATAGGCCCCCACAGCAATCATGCTTTCTAGTGCATTTGGAAAATATTCTGTTAATGATTCATAAGTCAGTGCATGTATGAATGATTAAACGTCACAATTATATAGCTGATTAATGTGTTATTTTGATCTGATGGTCCTTTTGCCAACCCTGACGTGGTAATATGGACATTTCGTGTATGAGCAAGCACATATTTTACTTGTAGTTTATGAGCAAGCAATAAGCATAGATTAAATTATAGAATCGACATAGGCAAATATCTTTGAATTATTATGTGTGGTAAAAAAACACTCTAGCTTGATGTTGGATTATATTGCCCCATTTCACCATTCTACCAGCAGGTTACAGCTTACCCTTTTTCATTATTACTATGATTAGAGCGTGCGCGAAGGGAAGTCTTTTGGCCTTATTGTGATCGAGTATACCTTTGCGAGTGTAGAATGAGCATCCTTGAGCAACCGATAATGTACTGTTAGA
This sequence comes from Panicum hallii, assembly GCF_002211085.1. Lineage (NCBI taxonomy): Eukaryota > Viridiplantae > Streptophyta > Magnoliopsida > Poales > Poaceae > Panicum > Panicum hallii. The sequence continues at coordinate 51,819,415 of NC_038046.1, forward strand.
CATGTACTGTTTATGATTGTGATGCTAGCTGTACTTAGTTGATTATAGGAGAAAACGAGCCCAACTAACTCACTGCTTTGCAGACTAATGGAGAGTGCCCTTGGCTTCAAAGACATGATTCATTTCATTTTATCAGTATATATTTTATTTTTCAGGGATTTATGATTTGTTAATTGTGATATGCATTGTTGCTTAAGGTAGGATCAAAGGTACATGTTTCTAAGCTTCTGAAAAGTAAAACAATAATTTACACAGTATGTGAAGCATGCTAGCTATGCAACAAACTAAACAGGAAAAGAAAATAAATGAAAAGAATTAATTTGAGGAATTAGAAATATAAAAGGCTAGGCTGTTAGGTCGCCTCGAAGAAGCCAATCCAAAGACTAGGATACATAGTTCTTAAAATCTACCGAGACACGTCATTTTTTAGTAAAGACCAGACATATCTTCTCATGGAGTTATATTGGATTACACTTAAATTAAATATACCTTGATTTAATCGTGCTATATGTGTAGGTGACCGAGGAATTACACTGAAGCCTTTTAAAAAAGGAATTACAATGAAAAATTAGGCGAGTATTTACAATGTTATATAAATATTTAAGAATAGAAATAAGGGCTTTAAGAAAGAAAAATAGTGAAAAAGAAAAACAAAACTGTGTCATCAGGTCCGCCCCTATGTCACTTCGTAGCAATCAATGCAATGCTCTACTGATGGGCTCCACCCTAATCCAATTTGTTAAAAATCGAGAAAGGCAAAACAAATCAAAGACATTTGAGCCATGTGAAAGCATACAGAGTAGTAGAGTACACATGAACCAGCCTTATCGTCACCACTTCATTAATAAAAAACACATATCTAGCTAGCTGCTCCACATATACAATCATAAACCCATAACCCTAAGTTGCCGAGAAGGAAGATTTTTAAATACAAAAACACAATCATGAGTAAGCTCAAAGCAGGGAGTCAGGGACCTGCCAATGGCAATAACCTACTCGTGCGTCCGATCCGCTTTGATCCATGCGTCTAAACCCTAAACCTTACATGTATACAGCCTTTTCACCTGCCTCCTGCCGGCAACTAATCAGCATTGGCCATGGATTATGGGCAACCACTTGACTTTTGACTTTGAGATGGACGTCAATCATATGGGACCTAACTAAGTGGTTATACTTGCTTGATCCATATGTTTCTCGTCTCTTCTTCATTATCTTCTTTAGCTCTTCCTAGTCTAATCGTGCTATTTGGTATTTCATCAAAACAAAATCTTGCTATTTGCTCACATGAGAAAATTACCTATGCAAACCATGGCTGAAAAGATAAGTTTGTCATTAAGTTTTGATCACTACTAGAAAAAGAGCTTAGAAAAAGGGCTTATAATACCGGTTGAAAAGACCCTTAGTCCGGTTCTCCAACCGGTAGTATGAGACCAAGACTAAAAGCTTCAATCTTCGTCGCCAGGTGAAAAATCCGGTGCTAAAGCCCCTCTTTGGTACCAGCTGGTAAGACGAGTTGGTACTAAAGGGACCGCCACGCTGACACAAGCTGGCAGCTCCTTCCCACCGGTACTAAAGGGCACTACTCAAGGGGCGGGTAAAAATATATTTTTAGGGACGGATGCGGTATTCGTTCCTAATTCTCGCAGCTAGAAATACTATTTTTATTTTTAGGGATGGGTAATGCGCTTGCCCCTAAAAATAATTTCTAGTGGTAGGTCACGGCGTGATCCGCCCTGACCCGCCCATACAAATCAATTTACAGAAAATAAAAAAAATTAAAAACAGCAAAATAAAAAAATAAAAAATATTGCAGCCAATCAGCCATCACCACAAGCCCCTGTACTATCGAGGTATAATTTTTTTATAAAATATACACGCTTGCATCACTCGGGGTTCAAACTGCATACCTCAAGTCTCGCATATACCTTCCTCTCCAGCACACTGCACAGTCACTTGTGACTCTATGGGTATGTCATTCTTTTATATTAACTCTAAAATTGATTTGTAGGGGCGGGTGACGCCATCACCCGCCCCTAAAAATATTTTTCCTACTTTATTCCAAAAATTTATTTAAATCTTTACATATAGCAAAATAAATTAAAAAATAAAACTTCTACACTATGGTTATTGTGAACTATAGATAAAACAAATATGCCAAATATATTTCAGTGTGTATAAAGGTTAAGATTGTGGAAACCTGAAAGTATGACTTGAGTTGTATGAGATACTATATAGTCATAGCTATTAGATAATTTATAATAATTTTTTAGACTATTAAATTACCTTAAATAAAAAATTATGAACTATAAAATTGTAGGTCTCGTCAATCTGTACAATTTTTATATAAAATTTAGCTTCATCCGAGATCATATGAAAAAGTTATAATTTTTTTGCGTGTGACTATTTGTAGGGGCACGTCATGCTACCCCTCGCCCCTAGAAATATATTTTTATGGGTGGGTGACGCCATCACCCGCCCTTGAAATGGCGGTGTCACCGCCCTAAAAATGGTGGTCATTTTCAGGGACGGGTGATGCCATTACCCACCCCTAAAAATATATTTTTAGGGGCGGATGAATTGCTACAATAACTCTGCTCCATTTGTATGAGTGATTTATCTTTTGGGCCGCCCCTAGAAAAAAATCAGGACCTGCCTGCAAATCATTTTTTAGTAGTGGGGTTTTCCTCCCCCAAAATTCAATTTTATTTTATTTGTTTATTGATGTTTATTCTTACAAAATTGCTACGCGTGCGTGAGCTGTACTCTGCTATACATCTATACTCTATTATACATCCATTAGTCACGATCGAGTTAAAATAGAGTTAATAACAGGGTATGCACCATCTAGGCTGTTAGGGTATGCACCTAGTGATTGAGGATACTAAACAAACCATATACACGATGGTGAATAACAGGGAATGGATCAATGCCCATTTGGTTGTAGGTGCGGTGTCCGTTAGCACCTAATTAAAATTGCTCTGATCTTATATGCTAAAGTACCCAGCCTAATTTCATAAGTTAATTAAAAGGAAAATGGTTTCCCCTAAATTATCTCCCTAAAGGTGGACCTAGCTTGACACGCCTCTAAATGTCAAACTTTGGACGTTAATTTTGTTAGAAGAGATTAATTGAGTTATTACCCATAAAATCATGGCCACATCAAAGTGTTTGTACGTCATGAGTTCTACATGTGCAAACTTAACAGTAAGGTGATCCATTTTTCAATAAAGGGAGCTTTAATTTATTGATCTCATAATATTGCATCAAGGTGATACAATTGAAACTGGACCACTTCCAGCCTTTGCATAACTAAGACATACGCAGCATAAAGCAAAGTAAAAAAAAAATTGGCATGGCAAGTATCATGCCACAGGGAGCAAACACACAACATCGCCTTCAACTTAACCTACCACTATTTTACAGTCTAGTTCCATATATTGATGGCTACAACTATTTTTCAAAAAGCACGCACTTTGCAAGTACGGCAGATCGGTTGAAGAGTGCTGGATTAGCATGATGGCCTAGACAGAACTAGCGTTCTTTAGTCCTTCTTCATGAGGGACAAACCACTTTATGTCCAAAAGAAACAGGGTGTTCAGAAATGCAAGATTGTGGAGTCAATTCATTCATTGGGAATTCCTTGTTGTAACTAGTAGACACACAGAAAAGAGCAACCTTCCATGGGGACCTTTTTTTTTTTACAATAGAACGAACGAAAAGCACTTGAGCTCCACGGTTACACTGGTTAATAACAGGGTAATCTGGCGTTAAGCTGTTCTTGTTTATTTAAGCAAAACATGCCACCACCATCACATATAAATCCGGCACTCAACAGAAATAATATGGTCAAGCATCAGCAGCCTCATCAGTAGTGGTTGCCGTTGAGCCTCCTGCAGTTCTTCCTGATCTCGCCCTGCGCCCCGGTCAGCGGCGAGATGTTGCCCATCTTCACCATCGACTGCGCGAAGTGCTGGAAGAAGAGGTCGACGTCGTCGGCGTAGGCCTTGACGAGCGCCGCGGTCTCGGGGCTCCGGGTCAGCAGCACCTCGTCGGAGCTGAGCAGGCCCTTGCCGACGAGGAGGTTCTTGAAGTAGAAGTTGTCGAACCTGGCGGGGCTGACGAAGTCCAGCGGGAAGAGGTTGTCGTCGCCGCCGGAGCGGGGGCAGCCCTGCCTCAGGTGCGAAGCGTAGGACGCGTCCAGCGTGGCGTCCGCCATGCCGTTGCCCGACTGGTTGTACAGCCTCTGCCGGAAGCTGGTGCAGCGGGAGAGGCCGATGGTGTGGGCACCGGAGAGCGCGACGACGTCGACGACATCAAGGCCCTGGCGCCTGAACTTGGTGACAATGGTGGGGAGCGTGTTGTTGGGCGCCGGGATGTCGTTGTTGGAGCCCTGGATGCTGGCGCCCAGCGAGTCCCGCCGCCCCAGCGGCACGTCCCAGTACGGCCCGCCGACGAGGACGGTGGAGTCGCGGGCGGCGAGGGCGAGGATGTCGGCGCAGGAGACGGTGCCGGGGCAGTCGGTCTCGAGGGCGACCTTGATCTCGTCTATCACCTCGAACCCTCTGGCGGAGTTGCTGTTGGGGTTGGACCCTTTCTCACTGACGATGCTGCTGCTGTTGTCCAGCAGCAAAGAGGCGTCGCATCCCTGCACACGCACACACACACACAGAGAAATTAAAGATAGTAATTAACAGAGATGGTTTCCTAGTTAGACTCGTTAGAGACTCGCCTTGAATGAAATACCAAAATTGCATATATTTGAAGACTGTCAATTATACTTCGCAGTAGAATTAAGTAGTCATATTTTTTCCCAAAAAAATAAAGAAATGAAGAATTAATCAACCATGGTAGACATAAAGTAGCGTGTTCCTCTTGGAAAATGTAGGTAGGCTATCTTTTCACTGGTACGGTAAAAGAGAAGTTATCCTAGAAACTACTGTTCTTCCATGCTAACTTTTCCAATACCTAAGCACAAATATAGAAAAAAGTTGAAGCTGTAGACTGCACGTTAAGTTATATATATGTTTATGCAGATGAATGAAGTTAGTCAATAAGCACAACTCATTGAATTTTTAGCGCCTCATCATATGTTTGTTTGAAATATTTTTTGTATGGATCACGTGCAGTTTCGTTGTACTAAACACACAACTCATAATTAAACTTTGAGGTACGTACGAAGCACTGCTGACTTGCTGTAGTGCACTGGTGGCACTACGTTCCTCAAAGCGTCACAACAGTGCCTAAAGCATAAAAAATATACTCCCTCCGTTCCAAAATGCGTCGTAACAATGCCTAAAATATGAAAAAATATACTCTCTCCATTCCAAAATGTAGTTCGTTTTGTTTTTTCTAAATTCATATAATTTATATAATTTGTTATGCATCTAGATATAATATACGTCTAAGTGTATATCAAAATCTATGAACATAGAAAAGCCAAAACGAACTATAGAATAGGAGGAGTATAAGACAGTATGTAGCAGAGATCTAGCTAGGAAGGAGTTGCAACCTGGACGAAGCAGTCGTGGAAATGCAGCCTGACCAGCGACGCCGCCATCCTGGTCTCCCTGGCGACGGCCTGCGCCACCACGGACCTCACGATCTCCTTGGCCTGCGGGCACGAGTGGTCGTAGAACTGCGGAAACAGGCCGCCCCACGGGTGGCCGTGGGCGGCGCCAGCGAGGAGGACGACGGGGAACACGAGACACAGCAGGACGAGGCAGCTGCCACCCATGGAATAAGCCGCCATACGGGAGGACTGAACGACCAAGTGACCCCTCCTAGCTAGTTTCTCTCCAGCACACTGCTACTGAATGAACTCCCGACTAGAGAAGAGAGCTGCTGCGGCTTCGGATGGCCAGAGATGAGATGGGCTCTGAGCGCTATATATAGCCGGAGGGAGGCATGCGTGCGACCGATGCAAGGTGGTTTGGAGGAAGGCGGCGAGGCAGCTGGGTTGTTTTTTTTTTTAGAAAAGCTGCCATATCATTTAAGCAGGAGAAGAAAGTTCGGAATATGGCGTAATTTTGTTAATTATGTCGTAAATCAAATTAATATGACTTTAAGAAATTGCAAAAGATATTATTAGCTCGGTATTGTTTATATCTGAGCTGGAAGAAGTTGAACATTGTTAACTTGACATGTTTACACCTGCAATAGTTTATAACATGTTTAATATATAGTGTCTAAATCATTTAAATATTCATATCGATCGGAAAATGATTAAAAGTTCATAGGCAGCTGGGTCGTTAGGGGCGATGCTTATAGAGTAAGTGAAAGCGAGTGCGAGAGCTAGGTCGACTCCACACTGTTGTCCAACTGCTACGGTAAATTCAACCTGGCTGCAGCAGGTGTGTGTGACTGCTGATGCTTCAGTTTTAGCCGAAACTTGCACGGACAACGACCGAGCTTCAGACCGATCATTCTCCTCCTAGTACGGCGCAGGCAAAGTGGCAAACCATTGGGTGGCGGGTCACTGGGCGCTGGTTAGTTGGTTCACTGGATGCCTTTCACATTCATCTACCGACATTTCACCTCGCTTGACACTGCTACTGTGCATGCGATGTGAAACCCAAGCAAGCAAACCAAAAGTTCAGAGCGACAAGCCTTGGCGAAAATTAAAGCACGGTTTCGCTTGGTAATTTGCCCAGCTTCTTCTTTTGTTATACAGAAGTGTCGTTGCAGGTTGAGCTTATTTATTATGGTAATGACGACACGAAAGATTACGACAAATTATCAATTGTAAAATAAGTTAATTTGCTTGCCGTAAACGTCGTATAATTACGGACGAAGAGAGGAGAGAAGGTAGTTTTGCGGTGACCTAACAAGGTTGCATTATATGCTGTTCAATCCATGGCCAGGGTACTTAAGTACACAACAACACAATCCAGGCGATGTGATGTACCAACTTTGGGCACATGTTTGCGTGACGGTTCGTGTCGTCAGGAGGTTCCTGGAAGGACTTTGGTTGTTGTTTGAAAGCTTCCAATAAACTGGTACTGGTCGAGAGGAGCTCTTGGTTCTTCGGTGCAGAACGTATCAGCGGCCAGTGTTCCTTCAAGGAACAACAGTGCGCGCGTGAAGGCCCCCGCGTCGTCCCCGCTCGGGCGACTCGGGCAGCGACTGAAGACCGAGCCGCCACAACCCTTGCCCTCTTCTCCCGCTCCCTCGCCGCCGCAGGAAGAGTAGCCGGAAGCCCGTGCGGGCCTTAGGATGGCAGCAGCGGGGCATCTCACCCGGATTCGGCCGCGCGCAGCAGTTTCGGGGCGGGGAACATGCGGGCCGGCCATGGCGAACCCCGCCAGCCGTGGTGACGGCGGCAGCTCCAGGCGGTGGATCCGGCGTCCTAGTGGCTGGATCCGGTGCTCCCGTGGCCGGATCTGCGCGGCGAGGGGCGGTGGATCGGAGGAGGTCGCGGGCACAAGGCGTGGCCTGCGGCGAATGCGTCAGGGAGCGGAGACACGGAGATGGTGGGGCGGCCCTGCAGCGCGCCTGCGTGGGGTGCTGGACGCGGCGGCCATGGCGGCGTGGCCGCGCGGGGGCGGCGGTTCAAGCCGGTGGAGGCGTAAGAGGAAGGCCTGCTGCGGGAGCGGAGGCGAGCAGACCAGAGTGCGGGAGCTGTGCGCCACTTCGGCGGCCTCTTGGCTCGCAGGCGCAGTGGTGGGTTGATAGCGCCGCGCGGCGAGCGCAGCGGAGGTTGAGGTATCTGGCGTGGCGTGTGGAGGCGCGGTGGCGGCGCCGTCCCGGTTGGACTGTTGTGGCTGTGGCTTGGGAGTGCTGAGCCGTGAGCGTGTAGTAGGGGGTTGGGTGCTCCGGGCGTAAGCCCTCGCCGGCGTTCTTGCCGGTGGATGTGACGGTGGCGTCCTAGGGCGTCGTTTTCCCCGTTGGGGGAGTCATGTTGGAGATACAACCCTCGCGCATGGGGTTTTCTAGGTGAAAACCATGTCCAGTCCTTGGACGAGCGACGGCGGCGCCTTTGGCATCGTACCCTCTTTGGAGGCATCATCTCTAGAGAATCATCTCGACTTTGGCATTCCTGGTCCTTCGGTCATGGGTGGCAACAGCCGGTGATGGCAAGTCCGCCGTGTGGCAAGCTGGATGGGTGTTGCTAAGCCCACGTGGAGGCGTTCGTAGTTTTGGTAGCGGCCAGAGGTTGTCGCATAGTTGCCGGTTGTGGCTGCTTGCAGCGGACCGCGGCGGCTAGCGTTGCTTGGCAATGGTCAGTGCGGCGTGGGACTGCGTCGGAGGACGGCGCTTGCGGCATCGGTATCATGGGACAACTTGGCTTGCAGTGGACCGTGGCGGGTTGCTCAGCTTGGCTGGACTATCCGGTGCGGTACATCATCGGAAGATGGCGCAATCGATTTCTTTGGCTTCTTTGGCTCGCTAGCATGGCGGCGGAGGTTTTGTGCGCGGGTGAAGCAAGAAGGTGAGGTCGACTTGTGACGGCGGCTCGGCTGATTGATGGAGATCTGGAGAAGCAGGGCAACATTACTCACTACTCTATCGGTGACTTTAGAAACGGATCCATGACATGGAGTTCTGTGGCGGGTGTGGCGAGGCCCGCGCGTGCGGTGTTTCTTCGAGGCGATGAGAGCGAGGTGGAGTCCAACGGTGGATGTGGCGAGGCCGTTGTGTTATCGTGGTGGCGAGTGCGAGGCAGCCTGCGAGAGGTCCGGACTCAGTGGTCTCATTCTATCAGGTGGAGTGTGGTGATGCAGCGGCACGACGATGGAGGGTCCCGCATGGCGGTGGTCTTCTCGATGTGGTGCAGTCTGCTTCTGTCTATTTCCTACCGACACAAGGTCGCGCTGCAGGTTTCGGCGATTACGCGTGCATGAATGTTGGTGGGTGCCTGAATGTTGGTGGGTGCCGCGTCTTACGGGGTGGAGTTGTTGTTTGATTTCCATGTCAATGTCCTAATTCGATCGAGCAGAGTTGTCTCGTAGAGATGCGTTGTGCGGCTTGCGTCTTTGTCCCCATTCGACCAGCTTGAGTGGTTTGAGTGAGTCCAAACGCGTGTTGATGTCTCGATCCAACCTGTCGGTGTTGTTTTTCGTGTTTTTTCTTTTTTTGCCTAGTTTATCCTCCCAAAGATATAACTTTGTATTTTCTTTTGCTATATTAATAGAAACGCATTCGTCAAGTGTTGTTCTTAAAAAACTGCGCGCGCTTGTCACTGTCAGTGGCCGGTTCCTTCGTAGTCATATATTCACATCCACAGTTCATCATGGATGCATTGACAAAAAAAGAAAAAAAAGAAATATATAGCAGGTTCTTGGTTTCTTGCATATATGGTATATTTAAGTAAATTTATATACCCCTAGCAACTATATATACCAGCAAGACAATGTCACGTGCCTCAAAAGAGACCACAAACTTAGGGTCTGTTCGTTTTCTATCCTCTAAACTTTAGACCCATCACATCAAAGAGAATCTTGCTATTTAGAAGTATTAAATAAAATCTGTTTATAAAACTTTTTGCACAGCTGGGTGCTAATTCGCGAGACAAATTTAATGAGCCTAATTAATCCATAATTTGCCACAGTGATGCTACAGTAATCATCCGCTAATCATGGACTAATATACCTCATTAGATTCGTCTCGCGAATTAGCACTAGGGTTCTGCAATTAGTTTTGTAATTAGACTTTATTTAATATTTCTAAATGACAAGATTCTCTTTGATGTGATCCCTCTAAACTTTAGACACCAGGAAATGAACACACCCTTAGGGCCTGTTCGTTTCCTACCCTCTAAATTTTAGACCCATCATATCAAAAAGAATCTTGCTATTTAGAAGTATTAAATAAAATCTGTTTATAAATTTTTTTGCACAGCTGGGTGCTAATTCGCGAGACAAATTTAATGAACCTAATTAATCCATAATTTGCCACAGTGATGCTACAGTAATCATCCGCTAATCATGGACTAATATACCTCATTAGATTCGTCTCGCGAATTAGCACTGGGGTTCTGCAATTAGTTTTATAATTAGACTTTATTTAATACTTCTAAATGACAAGATTATCTTTGATGTGACCCCTCTAAATTTTAGACCCCAGGAAACGAACACACCTACGGCTAAACTTTGGAGGAGACAAAGAAAGTGACATGGACAAGACTCAAGAGTACGTGCTCATTTGACTTAGTGCTTTATAACCTACATTTCCGTGGAAGAAAGAGAGAGCAAAAGTTTTATAGTAGGTCGCCACACATTATTTTTTGAATGCATCAGTTGAAAATATTGTCTATGCATGATTTCATAGTAAGTCAGTGTGGAACATGAATAAGTAAAGGAAACACTTGCACGTAACCGTTCGAGCTCTAAAGAAAAAACAATTAATTACGTAACTGATCAGAGAGCTGTTCAATGTATATATTATTCTGATATGATGCTCCTTCTACCAACCCGGATGTGGTGGCCTGATTTTGTGTGTCCCTCGCATGGATACGCTTGTAGTTTGCAAGCTAGCATTGATTAAAAGAAGGCACCCGTAGGCAAATGCTTTTTAAATTACTTTAATTATGTGGTCCAAAACACTTGAATTAATTAGGTTCATAATGTGTTATATATATTAGCCAATTTCACTATTTTAATAAATTTGCCATGGTTATCCATCAGTCAAAGAAGAAATGTCATTCAGCAATAGACATATGGCTAGACTCTGATGTGATTCTTTCTTTGTTTTTTTTCTTTTATGTTGTAAGACACTTTCTTTTTTAAGATATAACCAGTAGGATCTTGCCCCTCCTGTTTCATAAAAAAATATCACCATTTAGCTGGTCAAAGCTTACCATTTTCTTCTCTCGATGTACACTAATTATTTGATTAGAAGATATACATAGAAGACTTTTTTGCCTTATTTTGAATAAATCTATAGTGTGTACATCTTTATTTAACAATGCACTGTTATGATTATGATTCTAGCTGCATGTGCATAGTTGATTGTTGAAGAATGCTTTGTTGACTACTGGGAGACTACCCTTGGCTTCCAAGCGATGGCTTAATTTCAGTTTATCCATGAGTTTCGTTTGACTTATTGCGAAAGTGGCATTATTTGACAGGACTGTGCTATTCTGTGAAGTGTGACATGTTGTTGCTTAAGTTAGGGTCCATATATGTGTTTTTTTTTCCCTAGGCTTCTGGAAAATCAACATCACTTTACGCAATCTCTTAAGCACGCGATTAACATCAGAAACTGTGGTTACAAGCATGCTATATATGCAATGCGATGTGATAAATGTGCAAGAAAGATACAAAAGAAATTATTAGACGAGGAAGTTTTTACTTAAAAAGAGAGATGGAGCGAATCACAATGTAAAACAAGGGCATAGCTTATTAGGGACGAAAGAAGGATTGAAAAGGAAAAAAATTGTAAGTTATAAACAGCTCTTTCGTTACATTAGCTGTTCCAAAATGTCCTTTTTAGAAACAAAATCATAAATGCTTATCAATTAGGTGAGTGACTTACGTTTATGGTGCTATGAATGAACAAAATATTTGTATACGTAGTCATGTACACCCAGTGGCCGAATCAGGAATTTTGAGTAAGAGGGACTGACCGGATACTTTTGAGAAACACAATACACACAGATGCTCACAAACATGAACGCACACTCACCCTATAAATATACGCACACAACTTTATCCCTATGAGCACCTTCGAGAGACTGAGCCGGCAGATCCTCGAGTTTAGGGCCGACCGGACACCTTATACTATAAGTGAGAAAATATATCAAGATATATATATATATATATATATATATATATATATATATATATATATATATATACACACACACACACACACGTACGGGTGGTAAAGGATCTTAAATTTTAGCCTAAATAATCTAAAGGCTGAGCTCTTATCTTATACAATTTTGAGCTAAAAATATATAAATACCAAATTGGATTGCGAAGAGAGCACTAGGGCCACGATGCTTTACCACCTTTAATATACATATCACCAATATTTTAGATAGAAAAAATGCTTCACATATGATCTATTTACACTTTATACGACTTTGTAGCATATAAGCCATCTGCTATCGTATTGTAAATTTGACCCATAACGTCAGTCTTGTGGTTGGATTTGACTAGTATTTAGCTATCTGCCTAGCCAGATGAGTATCGCATGCATCGTTCACTATGTGTTGTTGGGTGTAGCTAGATGAGTATCGCATGCATCGTTCATTATGTGTTGTTGGGTGTATTAAGAATGATAGCTAAAGAATTTAGACACAAAGCATCGTTACATTGCTCACATATGTGTTGACCTTTAGAATATAGGCAGGGGGTTAAAAATTTTCACCGGTGTTAGGAGGGCCAAGGCCCCTGCTCGCCCCCCTGGTTCCGCCGTTGTGTACAGCTCAGCCTATCACGCTCACTAGGCGGTACAACGCTCTTCTTATCTCCCTCCTACTCCAATCTGTTAAACCAAGGGCAAAACCAACTCAGAACACATAGAGCCACGAGAGCACATACACACATAAACTAACCTTATCATCATAACCATTTTATTAAGACAAGTCACACCTATCTAGCTATCTACTCCATATACAATAATCATAAATTCCCATATATAACCCTAAATTCAAAAAAGGAAGAAACTAGAGTAGTACAGAAACACAGCCATGTAATCTCTGATCTCGAAGGATTCTCTATAATAAGCAGTACTGTGTACCAACTACACATGGGACCTGCCTACCGTAACAAACTCTTGCGTCGGCTTCCATATGGCTGTACGGCCTTTTCCACCTGCTCCCTGAAGTCAACAAACCAGCATTGGCCACGAAATCTGGGCAACCACTCGACTTTTGAGATGGCGTCAATCATATGGGACCTATCTAAGTGGTTACAGTTTTGCTTGATCAGTGCATGTTTCTCATCTCTTCTTGGGTCAAGGTTTATCTTCTTTTGGTCATAGCCTTTCCATGATCTACCACATGTTTCGTATGAGAAATTAAGATTACTTTGCAAGCAAAAGATAAGCTCTAGTATTTTACTGGTACAATGTAGTAATCATTTTTCTTGTTCTGGTATACATCTAATGATCGTGAGTGTGGAACAAACATATTGATCATAATACCAGAACCCTGCGAAATTGGTACTAGTTGCCATCAAGTACCTAGCCCATGCATTGGAGTTCAAAACTAGGTGACTACCTCGTTTCTTCCGGTTAACACAAAAGTTCATGATGTAACTTTACAAATCGTAGATAATATATTACATATGCATGCATATACTATGTCCCCTCCATATCGATTGATGTTTAATTTGTAAGGCAATATTTTAAATAGCGGGCTATAGAATTTAGCACTAGGGTCCTCAAACCACTATTAGTGCGTATCGCTATAGTGCGCTATTTTCTACTGTAGTGATTCTCACGGCAGTATCGTGAAACCACTATAGCCCGTTATTTAAAATATTGTTGTAAGGTGTAGTTTGCCTTGGCACAGTCCATGAAAAATAAGCTTTGATTTATCTATGTTTACAGGCTTGACTTATGTGGGGGCAACACGGATCTTTGTCCCACTTTGTGATGTGTGATGAGTCAAGATCATGGCCATGATGGATGCATTACTATTTACTTATGAGCTAGCTCGATCCATGAACGGTCTGGTCTGTCTTGGCACTCGAGGAAATGAACCATGGCATATAATGGAGTCTTAACCTGATGACTAGCTATATCAACACACTAAGAAATTTTACACTCACATCTGCATCTATATATTGGGCGTTAAACCGGTAAACCCATAGACACCAGCACCTATGGGTCGACTGTCATCCCTACCTACACAGTAGTAGCACGACACGAGGGGCCGAGGGGGAGCCATTGCGCGCCGTGGGCTGCATGCCGCTCTGCTTTCGGCTAAATGGTCTGGTTACTAAGCTTGATCTGTTCCAGCCTTCCAGGGACCTTTTTACACGCAGGGAGGAGGCAAGATGCCAGGTTGGACGACACCTGGCTCCGCCACGTGGATGCAGTGCCATCCAGGATTCACACGCTTCCTTTGACAGCGACAGACGACCATCATCCGTTGACCAGAGAGAACTCAGAACTAGCCCGTCAGTTACGCCCATGCTAACAAACCTCACGCGCCAACCAACTCATCACTTACCCAGCTTAGGTGCCTGACCTTTTCAATCCGTTCCACGGACGGCGAGCAGGTCCCAACCTGATCCACGCAATGCCGGCCAGCAGCAGCCAGATCGTATGCACCATGTTCTGCCTGCCTGCCTGCCGAGGTACATCACAGCGTGACGCCGAGTGAGTTTCTGTTCAGTGTTCAGCACCTGTGACCTTTTCCTCCCGTGTGGGTCAAAATGCTCGGGACGGGCCGACGGGCCATTGCCGACAACGCCGGCCGAGGACGACACGACGGGCAGGTAGGTGGCGAGAGTGGTTAGGTTGTAATTGCAATCACGCATGCTGCAGCTGAAAATTCCGGCGCAGCCTTAACGCCGGGCGTGGCTGGCCGGCCGACTCCACTCAGCTCCAAAACCGACCGACCATTTGGATCGTAGCCACTGTACACTTCTGACGAGTGACAAACAGTGCGTAACACTTCTGACGAGTGACAAACAGTGCGTAACCTTTCACCCTGACGAGAAAGGGCGTTTGTCAGATAACTTGCCACTTTCAGGAAGGAAACTGCAAAGCCACTGGACATGCAAAAGCAAGCACACCAGCTTCTGTCATCAACGCATGCTACCTGCTAACTGCAAAGCCACTGGGTTGTCAAGTGGTTACTGCTACTGCCAGTGTCCGACGACTTGGAACTGCTTGCAACTCTGCTGCAGTTGCAAGTACAGCATTGCTTTGACAGGTAGGTACTATCGGTCCATCACGCCCTAACTACAATGAAGAAATTTTGTTGGATTGGAAGCGAGAAATTCCGTCCGGGAGGTCTACAAACTGCTCTAACTACTTGCGGCTGGTAGGAGATCAATGCGTACTCGTACAGAAAATACACGATTTGGAACAAATCCTAGATCGCGGAAAAAAGGGACTTCGTGAGAGTTGGATTCCTGTGCTGCTTCTATGCTGCAGTAAGCTGGCTTCTTCAGGATTCTGAACCATCCAAGCACCAGGCATCTGCAGTATTCAACAAAATAGGCAGGGTTAGAACAGCATGTGTGTTACTTGTCCATCAGTAACTCAAGAAGCACCACATTAAGTCTCAAAGAAAAATAGGTTTACAAGGTGAGATTGCCAAGAGTTTTCAAAAGAAAAATATAAATGCATGTTCTACTTTACTCATTTGGTGCTGTAAGCGAATATACACAAAGGTAGGGTTTTGCCTACTCTGTTAAAAAAAAAAGACACAAAAGGTTTCCAATTATGCCTAATGTAATGACATCTTTCACACAAAAATTGAACCAACAAACTGCCCAAGATAGACTGTGAGAGCTCCCTAAATGCACAATTCAATTTAGCTGTACCAATGCTACTCCCTGCAACTTAATCCATCCTACTACTGAATCATACAAGGATGCATTTGGAGTGGGTGGAGCTACTACTACCACTTTCTGTTGTACATCCACAAGGATTTATTTAGATAGGTCGAACAAAGGCCAATAGTTTCTGTTCATAGCATGTTTTTAGGGCACAAGCTAAGCTGAAGATCTCTCTAAACAAAACAGCAGGGAGCATCATATGGCTAGGTAGACATAACCCTTACAGAAAGAAGCTCAATGATCTCATGTGGAAGTGGAATTAATAATAGAGAACGCAAGGTTTAGGCAGGTCACACATGGCAATAATAGGACATGAGATAGTGGCAACAGATAAGTAACCAAAAAAATCGACAAAAAGCAACATCTAAATCAGGTACACCTGATGCAAACAGATGATGCTTTCCATAAGTGGAGCGGATGGAGTGATGCAGTTGAATCACATGAATGTCTATAAATAGGACGTAGAATGCATGAAACTAAAGCACAGCATTCAAGAACTCATGGCTTCAACTAAGATAGTTCTTGGTGCAATCTTCATTGCTTCCTTCTACTTATCTGCCTCCCTTGCCTTCCCCCCTGGTCACCATGAGGGTGCCTATCCAGTTGGAAATGGCCCAATCTCAGGTCTTTCTCCAGATTACTACAAGTTCACATGCCCACAAGCCGATGAGATTGTGGTGTCTATACTGAAGAAGGCTATCGCAAAGGAACCAAGGATAGCTGCTTCCCTTCTCAGGCTCCTATTTCATGACTGCTTTGTTCAGGTTAGCACAGTTCACATCCATTTCTTTTTTCATCCGGAATGAACAAAAGTCACCATTCAACAAGCATAGTTCGCCCATGAGCTGGGATGTTGAACATGGTTGAGTGCTAGAACCACGCACTCATGTTCAGTCATCAATAATCTTAGTTATCTTGTGGTACACGTATTGTAGATCAAAGTTATTGTCTCATCATTTTCAGGATGAAATTGCAGGGCTGTGATGCATCAGTTCTTTTGGATGACACTGAGGAATTCGTAAGCGAGAAAAGTGCTATTCCCAATAAGAATTCAATTAGGGGATTTGAGGTCATAGATGAGATCAAAGCCGCACTTGAAGAAGCATGCCCACATACAGTCTCCTGTGCAGACACTATTGCCCTAGCAGCCAGAGGTTCAACAGTACTGGTAAATTTCTGTTTTTTTAAGTGACGAGAACCATTACTAATTACTAAGTGGCATCCTCAGGTAGAATTTAATTTAGCTCCACTTGATACATTTAACACGCACATAATAATGTTATTGCCTGACAGAGTGGTGGACCATATTGGGAGCTTCCATTAGGAAGGAGAGATTCAAAGACAGCAAACATGAAGCTAGCAAATAAGAACCTTCCTCCCCCAAATGCAACTCTACACCGTCTTATCAAGTTTTTCCAAAGGCAAGGACTGGATAAGGTGGACCTTGTGGCACTATCAGGTATGTTATTGCTCATCTTCAATGCTCAAAATAGATCTCCCATAAAAAACAGTGATAATTGGTTCAGTTGTTCATAATTCTATGAGATGCTTGTTATAAGCTTATGCTGAAAGTACACTAAGAAAAACATTGAAGACGGTGTCATCAGCAGGAATATCTGTGAGACAAGAATGAAAAATAAAAAATAACAAAAGCAATAATAATCATAATGGATTTATTGATGTTTCATTGACGTCATGAATGTAGCACTGAAATTAAAATAGTACTCCAAATTGATTTCTAAGAACATAACTGTTGCTAGTGTATATGCATATTCTCTTCTCTTCTTAAAGAGTTCTAGTTTAAACTGACAGGAAGCCACACGATCGGAAAGGCCAGATGTGTGAGTTTCAAACAGCGCCTCTACAATCAGCATAGAGATAAAAGACCAGACATCACGCTAGAGAAAAGTTTCTATCACACATTGGCATCGGGGTGCCCACGCACTGGTGGTGATAACAACATACGATCACTAGATTTTGTCAGCCCTTCAAAATTTGACAACAGCTACTATAAGCTGATATTGGAGGGAAAAGGGCTTCTCAATTCAGATGAAGTTTTGTGGACAGGAAAAGACCCAGAAATAGCAGGGCTGGTTAAAAGTTATGCAGAAAACGAGCCACTATTCTTTGAACACTACGTGAATTCCATAATCAAAATGGGGAACATAAATCCCCTCATGGGTCACAATGGAGAAATCCGCAAGAACTGTCGTAGGGTCAATCAGGAGGTCTAGCCATCAAAATGCTTCTGTTTGAATTAGGTTCCTTTGCTTGTGATGAACCATTTACTTTGCATGTTATGTCAGTTTGAATGTCAGCATGCCAATGTGTGGTGGCATAAGATGTAACTTTAACTTCAGTTTGCTTTTTTTTTCTAATTTGTTAATGTAAGCCGACTACTTTCAACGAAATGTATCTCATTTTCTTTTGCTCTGAATCAATCCATAACTCCATGTTATGTAAAAGATGGAAAAGGGGTGAGTCATTGCATATAGTTTCTAGTCCATGATGCATACATTATAACTAATTTTCCGAAATTGACAAGTAAGCTCTATGTTATGAGTTCAATCATAATAGTTATAGTTTTGAGTAGTTTGTACTCCATTCTACGACAATATGATAAGAGACAACAGTTGCTAGCAAGCGTGGTATCGCAAGACGGTGAATGAGCTTTTGATTTAATATCATGCATAAAAGAAAAATTAATTGTGCACATCGATGGATGCACTAATTCACTTGCACATGAGATGGTAGTTGAATGAGCAGGCCTAATTATGAAGAGGTGAAGATGATTAGCAACACTCCATAAGCTCACTTGCTAGTAAATTGCAGAGGAAAAGGTTTGAAAAAGAGGACAGTGGGTTGTAAGCATATATATGAGATTAAATAAAGCCTAGCATACTTGAGTACAGAATGTGAACCTGCAAGAAATAATCCTCAAAACTACAGATGCTTTAGTTCATATTGATCCATATGCCCTATCATTTGTCCTCTGTGCTGCTTGTGTGGTACCAGGTGTGTGTTCCCAAGACGCCTGGCTTGCATGACTTTCACTAGGATTGTCTGCTGGCAAGTAGCCTCTTGGTCTACCAGCCTGATGAATGATTAAGTTAATAATCAATGGTTCGATGAGCCAACAAATTAAAGACAAAATAGATACTCACAGCATCCAGAAAGGCAGATAAGAAGGCCATCCCAGGCAGTGCATCTAAACCATACTGCAGTTGGAGCAAACATATCATATGCTTACAAATCTGATAGCATTGGTTAATTACTCAAATATTAAATTAAAAAATACCAGATGCTCCACGCGGGTTTTGTAGATGAACCCTCCACAACAAAGTAGAGTTGATAAGACAATGAAGCTACATACAAACAGGACAATACTCAGAATAGTAAACACAAAAATGGCAATAAGAAACGCAGTAAGAGAAACAAATACTGATAATAATAGTACTGCTACCAGGTATAGTGGCAGTGCTGTTACTACTATCAGGGAAAAGCTAACTTCAGAAAACAGTACTTAAAAGTTACAATTCATGAAAGAAAATGCAGTTGTTAGATATATGTATAGCTGTGAACACTTCACCTGTATTTGCCCTCTAGTTGGAGGGTTTCTTTGCATATTGTACTCATGTACATCTGCCCCTTTGGGCTATGGAATAGAGTTGAGCTGCACATTTCCTAACATGGTATCACAGCCTAGGTTTAGGGTCTTCCATCCCGCTGTCGCCGGCGAGCCTCCGGCGAGACGCCGGTGAGCCACCGCCGCCGGTCGGCGAAGGCAGCTCCACCTCTTCTTCTCCCTCCCGCCACTCCCTTCTACTGCACATGCCCGTGACCTCTGCGGCCTCTGCTCGCGGCTCCCGCGGCCCCGCGTCGCCGTCGCCGCCGTCGTTCGCACCTCCTGCGGCGCCCTGCCGCTGCCCGCGCCTGCAGCGCCCTCGCTCCGCTGGCCCGTGCCTCCCCGCCGTCGGTGCGCGCCTCCAGCGGCTCCGCTGGCCCGCGCCTCCCGCCGCCCGCGCATGCCTCCGCGGCGCCACGCCTCCGGCCGTGCGCCCCGGCCCGCGCCTCCCGCGGCGCGCCGCGCGCACGCCTCCTCGCCGTCCCGCGCAGCCCCGCGCCTCCCTGCCCCACGTCTCCGCGCCTTCCGCGCGGCCCCGGCGCGCCTCTGCCCGCGGGCCTGCGCCCCCCGCGCCGGGCCGCGCCTCCCCGCGCGTGCTCTCTGTGCGTGCGCTCTGCTCTGCTTTGCCCGTGCGTGCTCTCTGCTCTGTCTCTCTACTCTGCTTTGCCCGTGCGTGCTCTCTGCTCTGCTCTATTCTCTGCTCTGCTCTCTGCTCTGCTCTCTACTCTGCTTTGCTCTCTGATCTGCTTTGCCTTGCCCTCCCAAGGGGCAGCAAAAAAAAAAACAAAAAAAGGAGAGAGGTCAGGAAGAGAGCAGCTCTGGTCTTGCGCTGATGGCCTCTTCTACCACTGTCTGTGGCTCTGCTTTAGAGCAGGAGTTGCTCACGTTGTTCAGCCGCCTCAATGCAACTACTTCCTCCCTTTCTGGGACTACTGCTCGTGCTTCTGGTTTACCACCACTGCCTCCTTACTAGGACATATAATCTTCATGGTTCCTTGATTCTGGTGCTTCATTTCATATGACTCCAGATTGTACTCAGCTGTCTTCCTTGTCCTCCATTGATCACCCTCTTGTTGTTCAGAAAGCTGATGGCACCTCTCTTCCAGTTACTGGACGAGGTGTTCTCTCGACGTCTTCCTTTCACGTGCCTACAGTTTCACATGTTCCTAATCTCACTATGCAGCTGATGTCTGCTGGCCAGATCACTGATCATGGATGTCGCATCATTCTTGAGTCAGACTCATGTTGTGTTCAGGATCTTCGCACGGGACTTCGAGTGGGGACTGGGCCTAGGCGCCATGACTCTCAGCGTCTTTGGGAGCTTAACTGGCTTCGCCTTCCCTCATCCACCTCACCTGCCCCCGTGGTTGCTGCTTCTGCTACTGCACCTACCTTTGCTCAGTGGCATCGTCGCCTTGGCCATCTCTCTGGTTCGAGGCTTTCCAATCTTGTGGGCAGTGGTGTTTTCCTGTGTCTGGTGATCCTGCACTTCACTGTATGGGTTGCAAACTTGGTAAACAGTTGCAACTCCCTTATACATCTAGTGACTCTGTATCGCAGCATCCTTTTGATCTCATTCACTCTTATGTATGGCGGCCTGCTCCTTTTGTCTCGAAAGGGGGTCACTCCTATTATGTTATTTTCATCGATGATTATTCAGAGTTTACCTGGATCTATCTTATGTCCTCTCGTGGCCAGTTTCTATCTATCTACCAGCAATTTGCTACTATGATTCGCACTCAGTATGATTCTCCTATTCGTGCTTCTCGTGCTGATTCTGCTGGTGAGTACATCTCTGCTGCGCATCGTCGCTTCCTTGCTGACCAGGGTACCCTTCCTCAATTTTCTTGTCCTGGGGCCCATGCTCAGAATGGTGCTGCCGAACGAAAGCACCATCACATTCTTGAGACTGCTCGTGCTTTACTACTCTCCTCTAAGCTTCCACCTCACTTCTGGGCGGAGGTCTTCAGGGGTACAATTCAGGGTTGTACCCCGTATGAGCGCTTGTTTGGCCATCCACCCAACTACAGTCATCTTCGTTGCTTTGGGTGTGCCTGCTTTGTTCTTCTCCCTCCTCGTGAGCGCACCAAGCTAACTGCTCAATCAGTTGAGTGTGTTTTTCTTGGTTACAGTACGGAGCACAAGGGTTATCGCTGCTACGACCCAGTTGCCCGTTGGATGAGGATATCTCGGGATGTCACCTTTGATGAATCCTGCCCTTTCTACCCTCGTTCCTCCTCTAGCTCCTCTTCCACTACCGTGGAGTCTATCTCCTTGACTCTTCCTGACGTGTCTCTTCCGCTGCCGTCCACTCCACCATCACCACCTTCTGCTCCTTCTATAGTTCCTCCACCTCCACCTGAGCCTTCTCAGTCGCTCTTTGGGCCTCCTCCCATCAAGGTTCCTCCTTCACCTCTTGTGTCTTCTCCGTTGTCCCTTAGTCCTACTTCTGTGATGGTCCCTCCACGTGAGATCACCCACGTCTACTCTCATCGCCCGAGACCTCCACCTCCACCTTCACCCGAGTCGTCTTCCTCACTCCTCGGACCCACTCCTGTGGTGATCCCTCCTCGTGAGATCACTCACGTCTACTCTCGTCGCCCGAGACCTCCACCTTCACCGGAGTCTTCTTCCTCACTCCTTGGATCTCCTCCAGAGCAGGCTCGATATGCTCTTCGTGACCGTAGTGCTCTCCATCCTCCAGATCGCTATGGTCTCACTGCCGCTACTCTTGTTGAGTCCACCACTTACCGAGAGGCTGCTGTCCACCTAGACTGGCAGCACGCCATGGATGAGGAGATTGCTACCTTGGAGCGCACTGGTTCATGGGATCTTGTCCCTATGCCACCTCAGGTGACTCCTATTTCTTGCAAGTGGGTTTATAAGATTAAGACTCGCTCTGATGGCTCCCTTGAGCGCTACAAGGCTCGTCTTGTGGCTCGTGGCTTTCAGCAGGAGCAAGGCCGTGATTATGATGAGACTCTTGCTCCGGTTGCTCACATGACCACAGTCCGGACTCTTCTCACCGTTGCTTCTGTTCGACAGTGGTCCATCTCCCAGCTTCATGTCAAGAATGCCTTTCTCAGTGGCGAGCTGCGTGAGGAGGTCTACATGCAAGCACCTCCCGGATACTCTGTTCTGGACGGCATGGTTTGCCGGCTGCGTCGCTCTCTCTATGGCCTCAAGCAGGCTCCTCAGGCCTGGTTTGAGCGCTTCTCCTCAGTTGTCACTGACGCTGGTTTTAAGCCCAGCAACCACGACCCGCTCTCTTTGTCCACACCTCCCCTCGTGGTCGCGCTTCTTCTCTATGTTGATGATATGATCATTACTGGTGATGACTCTCAATTCATTGACTTTGTGAAGAAGCATCTTAGTGACAAGTTCTTGATGTCTAACTTTGGTCCTCTTCGTAACTTTCTTGGTCTCGAGGTCTCTTCCACGCCTGATGGCATCTACCTCTCCAAGGAGAAGTACATTTAGGATCTTCTCTATCATGCTGCTCTCACAGATCAACGCACTGTCGATACACCTATGGAGCTTGGTGTTCACATACAATCTACTGATGGTGCTCCCCTTGATGATCCCACTCTCTATCGTCACCTTGTTGGGAGCCTTGTTTATCTTGGGATTACTCGTCCTGACATTTCTCATGCTGTTCATATTCTAAGTCAGTTCGTCTCTGCTCCCACCCAGCTCAACTATGCTCATCTTCTTCGTGTTCTCCGCTACCTTCGTGGTACCGTCTCTCGTTGCTTGTTCTTTCCTCACTGTAGTTCCCTCCAGCTTCAGGCGTATTCTGATGCGACATAGGCTAGTGATCACTCTGATCATCGTTCTCTTTCGGCTTATTGTGTTTTCCTTGGGTCCTCCATGATTGCCTGGAAAACCAAGAAGTAGACAGCAGTTTCTCGTTCGAGTGCTGAGACTGAGTTGAGGGCTATGGCGGCTGTGACAGCTAAGGTCACCTAGCTTCGATGGCTCCTTGAGGATTTTGGTGTGATGCCTTCTGCACCAACTCCTCTCTCCTCTAATGAGATAGTACTAGCGCCCTCAGTATTGCTCGGGATCCTGTGAAGCATGAACTCACCAAGCATATCGGTGTTGATGCTTCTTACATGAGATCACAGGTGCATGATCAGATTGTGGTTCTTCATTATGTGCCTTCCAAGTTTCAGTTGGCGGACTTCTTCACGAAGGCACAGACGAGGGCCCAGCACAGCTATTTCCTATCCAAACTCAGTGTCGTGGATCCACCATGAGTTTGGAGGGGGGGGGGGGGGGGTTAGATATATGTATAGCTGTGTACACTTCACCTGTATTTGCCCTCTAGTTGGAGGGTTTCTTTGCATATTGTACTCATGTACATCTGCCCCTTTGGGCTATGGAATAGAGTTGAGCTGCACATTTCCTAACAGCAGTTACCATGAAGATAACTTATACACAAAAAATCAAAATCACGGAAATGCTAACTTAAGAAAATCAACTGTTACAATCATGATAGACATTGACATAAAAAAAAAGTTAATTAAGTTCAGAAACACATACATGCATGAAATAATTCCAAATGTTGCCCAGCCTTTCATGGGATCACTCTCCTTTTCTTGTGCATAACCTACAGAGCGAGACAGATACAAAAAAAAAAATCATATAACTAGGCCACAACTCACATACTGAATAAATGAGGAAAAGATGGAACAATGACATAAGCATACTAATGTATTCAAGAATGAATTGATGAAGCTTGTAAGACTGTTCTCAAGCAAGGTGCACTTTGTTATATCACATCATTTGCAGTATGTATGCAATATTCATCTTTTGTGACTACCATGATTATCAGTTATCATGTTGTGATCATAATCTTACTATCAACAAAAACATGGCAACATTTGTGACAAATGAATTATCAATCTACTAAGTTTTCAAAAAAAAAATTAACAATCCACTGTGTAACATTTCTCAAGCTCATGAATCCAAGATTGCAATATTTTTTCCATCCAACAACGTAAATCATCAGGTAATGCTAATGGACTCATTAATGCTAAATGGATTGAATGGTACTTTAAAGTCCAAAACTGCATTCACCTTTTGAATTTCTTTGGTCATAATATCCAAACCTAAACCTACACACACCTATTTAAGTGCAATTGCGCAAAATTATCCACCACCTGTTTTCCTTAATAGAGGTCTAATAATGCGAAGCAGGAACAATTCCAAATTAGAATGAACAAAGTCCATATGCACATTTGATTATTGTATGGCTAGGACTAACCACATTTTTTGGTAAGTGTAAACTCAATTGGATCATAGCCCTCAACTGGGATCAAAATATTGACCTCATACGGACTGCTTCGAGCAATTTCACCTACAAAATATAGAAGTCAGTTCGTTTTGTTGCATGTTACAGGGAAACAGTATGGGGGGCACAATGAAGCAACTAACATCTCCAATCCACATTCAGAACTGTAGGAGACAGGGTAGTAGGCATGGCACCATTGAGACCTGATCCTGTAAGTGTAACACTAAGCCCTTTCGCTGGATTAACCTGCATACAAGATAGTTCAATGTACATGGTGTGCAACTGGGCCTTTTAATTAGAACTGATGATGATAGCAGTCTTTTATTGATTTTTATTTGGCGCTCGTTTGCCAAAGTTTTGTGTTAGTTCAAAATAACATGGATATGTCTATGAACATTTGGTCACCAGCATAACACCAATAAAGAGATTGAACAAACACAAGCTAGTGCTGTTTTTCAGTGATAGTTTGTTTGGCAGCAGATTTTTTTAGTGGCATCTTTATTTGAGAAAGATAACCAAGTTAGAAGGTCACGTTAAACTACTTAGAACAATGATGTAAATCATAAAGAAACATTCC